>NC_047112.1:64047343-64647343 GCF_902500255.1 Thalassophryne amazonica | reverse complement strand
AATTATTGCCGCTTCCACTTTCTTAATTTTCCGGTAAACCAGCGCTATGCCCGCTCCACACAGCAGGAACCCAGTCACCACCGTGCCAAATATATACACATCTTTGACGTCCTCCACAGACAGCGTGTAAAGGCACAAGACCTGCCATTTCCTCCAGCTGTCCATCACGTAACCCATCACATGTGTCCCAGCAGGACAGGTCGGGTCCTCCGCTCCTGAGTGTCTTGTAGAAAAAATAGTGTCAATTGCATTCAGAGACCACTTTAACAGATCCATTTTTGCTGTTTCCAGAAGAGCAAAGCTGGCAGCCTCACAGACAACACGCCACAGAAGCAGGAAAGATAAGGAGGGAGGGAGAAGAGAAAAATGCGACCGTCTCGGCCGAGAGCAAGGAGGCAAAAAAAAAAAAAAGAAGTGATTTTTTTGTTTCACTTCCAGCACTACTTTGGCTCCAGAAACAAGTAAAATTTTGAATAACCGGTTGCTTCAGAAAGCACAACTCAAGAACCAGCATGCTACAGGAAAGCTGTGACAGCTGTGACTGGTGGTGCCACAGATAAAAGTTACACAATACATAGTTTCTTGAGTCACAGCAACAGAAGCCTATGAGTTGGGTGTCATGTTTCCCTCACTTGTCTTCTTTCACAGTTCCTCTGTTTTTGACAGATTTAACACACAGTACCATATCATTTGTATTTCTTAATGATTGACTTAAGTGAAGTCCAAGACATAACTGGCTGTAAAAGTGATGGTTTGTATTCAGAATCTTTGTATTTAGTTTGTCTAAATACAATACTCATGACCCTCTAAAAATGGAGCTGTTTTGCAGGCTATAAAATGGCTGATTATTGAAAGTCTGCACAATACCACAAAAAGATTACTAGTATATTCTTGACACACATCAAATCACATTTAAATTGGTTGGGACAACTTTTTTTAAAGCTTCTGAACAATGTTTTAGTTATTTTTATGCTTATTGGCTTTGACCTTTTTAAACTGCATCAGTTTTTGTTTTTTGTTTTTCCAACAATTTTCTCTGACCTCAGTCTTGGGGATCTTGTACATTCTGAGCTGCTTCTTCTTTTTTATTTGTGATTTTAGCTAGCTTTCATTAGTATGGAAGCGTATTGCATTCACTTGATAAAAAAATTTGACAGCTGATCTCGTAAGTACGAGATCTTGATGTCGTAATTACAAGATCTTTCCTCGTAACTACGACATCAGCGGTCAAATTTTTTTATCCAGTGAATGCAATACGCGTCTGTACATTAGCTTTCTCTGACTTTAGCTAATATTTCATAACTAGCTAAATTGATTTGTTTGACTTTAGCGAGCTTTCATTAGCTTTCTCTGACTTTATAGCTAACCATGTTATTAACATAGTTAGCTGTGGAAGCTAGGCACTTCGCCTCTTGTCAACTTTGCCCCTGCACCACTTTACCCCGGAATATACAGTTGTATGCAAAAGTTTGGGCACCCCTGATAATTTTCATGATTTTCCTTTATAAATCATTGTTTGTCTGGATCAGAAATTTCAGTAAAATATGTCATATAGCAGACGAAGACACTGATATTTCAGAAGTGAAAAGAAGTCTCTAATATTTACAGAAAGTGTGCAATAATAATTTAAACAAAATTAGGCAGGTGCATAAATTTGGGCACCCTTATCATTTTATTGATTTGAATATATTTAGCACTAATTATTGGAACACAAAATTGGTTTGGTAAGCTCATTGACCCTTGACCTCCTTACACAGGTGAATCCAGTCATGTGAAATGGTATTTAAGGTGGCCATTTACAAATGTTTCTCCTCTTTGCATCTCTTCTAATGAGTGGCAACATGGGAGCCTCTAAACAACTCTCAAATGACCTGAAAACAAAGACTGTTCAACATCATGGTTTAGAGAAAGGATACAAAAAGCTATCTCAGAGATTTCAGCTGTCAGTTTCCACTGTGAGGAACATAGTGAGGAAATGGAAGACTGCAGCCACAGTACTAGTTAAGGCCTGAAGTGGCAGGCCAAGAAAAATCTCAGATAAGCTGAAGCAAAGGATGGTGAGAACAGTCATAGTCAACCCACAGACCTGCTCCAAAGACCTACAACATGAGCTTGCTGCAGATAGTGTCTCTGTGCATCGTTCAACTATACAGCGCACTTTGCACAAAGAGACGCTGTATGATGCTGTAATGCAGAGGAAGCCTTTTCTGCCACAAACAGAGTTGTTTGAGGTATGCTAAAGCACATTTGGACAAGCCAGCTTCATTTTGGAATAAGGTGTTGTGGACTGATGAAACAAAAATTGAGTCATTTGGACATAACAAGGGGCGGTATGCATGGCTGAAAAAGAACACAGCATCCCAAGAAAAACACTTGCTACCTACAACCCCAATTTCAATGAAGTTGGGACATTGTGTAAAATGTAAGGAAAAACAGAATACAATGATTTGCAAATCCTCTTCAACCTATATTCAATTGAATACACCACAAAGACAAGATATTTAATGTTCAAACTGATTATCTTATTGTTTTTGTGCAAATATTTGCTCATTTTGAAATGGATGCCTGCAACATTTCAAAAAAGCTGGGACAGTGGTATGTTTATACCACTGTGTTACATCACCTGTCCTTCTAACAACACTCAATAAGCGTTTGGAAACTGAGGACACTAATTGGTGAAGCTTTGTAGGTAGAATTCTTTCCCATTCTTGCTTGATGTACGACTTCAGTTGTTCAACAGTCCGGGGTCTCTGTTGTCGTATTTTGCGCTTCATAATGTGCAACACATTTTCAATGGGCGACAGGTCTGGACTGCAGGCAGACCAGTCTAGTACCCGCACTCTTTTACTACGAAGCCATGCTGTTGTAACACATGTAGAATGTGGCTTGGCATTGTCTTGCTGAAATAAGCAGGGACGTCCCTGAAAAAACCTGGATGGACCTTTCAGCATTGATGGCGCCACCACAGATGTGTAAGTTGCCCATGCCAGGGGCACTAACACACCCCCATACCATCACAGATGCTGGCTTTTGAACTTTGCGCTGGTAACAATCTGGATGGTCTTTTTCCTCTTTTGTCCGGAGGACAAGACATCCATGATTTCCAAAAACAATGTGAAATGTGGACTTATCAGACCACAGCACACTTTTCCACTTTGCATCTGTCCATTTCAAATGAGCTTGGGCCCAGAGAAGCGGCGGCGTTTCTGGATGTTGTTTATGTATGGCTTTTGCTCTGCATGGTAGAGTTTTAACTTGCACTTGTAGATGTAGTGACGAACTGTGTTAACTGACAATGGTTTTGTGAAGTGTTCCTGAGCCCATGCAGTAAGATCCTTTACACAATGATGTTAGTTTTTAACGCAGTGCCGCCTGACGGATCGAAGGTCATGGGCATTCAATGTTAATTTTCGGCCATGCTGCTTATGTTTAGAAAGTTCTGCAGATTCTCTGAATCTTCTGATTATATTATGGACTGTAGATGATGGAATCCCTAAATTCCTTGCAATTGAACGTTGAGAAACATTGTTCTTAAACTGTTGGACTATTTTTTCATGCAGTTGTTACAAAGTGGTGATCCTCACCCCATCTTTGCTTGGGAACGGCTGAGCCTTTTGGGGATGCTCCTTTTATACCCAATCATGACACTCACCTGTTTCCAATTAACCTGTTCACCTGTGGAATGTTCCAAACAGGTGTTTTTTGAGCATTCATCAACTTTCCCAGTCTTTTGTTGCCCTGTCCCAGCTTTTTTGAAATGTGTTGTGGGCATCCATTTCAAACTGAACAAATATTTGCACAAAAACAATAGTTTATCAGTTTGAACATTAAATATCTAGTCGTTGCATATAGGTTGAAGAGGATTTGCAAATCATTGTATTCTGTTTTTATTTACATTTCACACAATGTCCCAACTTCATTGGAAGTGGAGTTGTGCAGTAAAATTTGGAGGTGGTTCCATTGTGCTGTGGGGCTGTGTGGCCAGTGCAGGTACTGGGAATCTTGTTAAAGTTGAGGGTCACATGAATTCCAGTCAATATCAGCAGATTCTTGAGAACAATGTTCAGCTTCTTTCCTAGAGCTGTTACAGAACTGAACAGACATGCCCAAGCTCTCGTCAGAACAATTGCATTGTTCTAATTAGAACAAGGGGGGACATGTGCAATATTTGTTTTAACTATTTTTAACCTTTAGGTATATTTATTAATTTTTTTTTAAGCTATTTAAGGGTTTTTATTAAAGTTGGGTATTTTTTAACTGATGTTTTAGAGGGATACATGCAATATGGGACATGTGCAGTATGGGATAAGTGCCATATGGGACAATGACAATGTGGGATCAGTGCAATACGAGTTATGTTTGTCTCTGAGCTTGCCTCTCCCCCTCCTCCCCAGTCTCCTGATGTTTTCATATTTATTGAAGTATGTGTGTGGGTAAGTTATGTGTGAGGGTGGGCATTGTTTTTGAGGATGCACAAGCAAATTTCATTGTGCTGATTGCTGTGCAATGACAATAAAGGTGATTCTGATTCTGAATCAGTGACAAAGCTGAAGTTGCGCTGGGGCTGGATCTTTCAACAAGACAACAATCCTAAACACTGCTCAAAATCTACTAAAGCATTCATTCAGAGGAACAAGTACAACATTCTGGAGTGGCCATCTGAGTCTCCAGACCTGAATATTATTGAAAATCTGTGGTGTGATTTTAAGTGGGCTGTCCATGCTCCGAAACCAACAAATCTGAGATGTTTTGTAAAGAAGAATGGTCCAAAATACCTTCAGCCAGAATCCAGACTCTCACTGGAAGCTATAGTAAATGTTTAGAGGCTGTTATTTCTGCAAAAGGAAGATCTACTAAATATTTATGTATTTTTTTCTGTTGGGGTGCCCAAATTTGTGCACCTGCCTAATTTTGTTGAAAGAATTATTGCACACTTTCTGTAAATCCTATAAACTTCATTTCACTTCTCAAATATCACTGTTTGTCTGCTATATGATATATTTAACTAAAATTGCTGATCCAAACAACCAATGATTTATAAAGGAAAATCAAGGAAATCATCAGGGGTGCCAAAACTTTTACATACCACAAACTGCAGTATCACACTGCTCAGAGTACTGCTCTCATTGTAGTGACATCTCTGCTATTTTGGCATTGTGGGATAGCTCACCCACAAATTGAGCTCGCCAGACTACTTTCGCTACACTGCTCAGCGTGCTGCTGAGTGGTGAAATCATTAGGTGTTTCCTGGTTAAAATTAAATCAAAGCAAATGCCTACCTGTAGGCAACATACAGAATGTGTCTCTTCCCAGATAGATCTCTTTCGGTGCAGCTTCTTGTTCTGACTTTAACACAAAGTTAACACCCGAGTCTTTCATTGCCACCTGTAAATGGTCATCAAAACATTCCAGTCGTATCTTTCTGAACTCTTCCGCATCAAAATCCATTGTGTCAATGTTTACAATGTGCTTGAGTGACAACAGGTGAAGTTGCCCATAAACTTAAATATTTATTACGGCCACTCTTTAAACTTCAGTTATCTTTGTAATTTTATTACTGGTAAATTTTGGAATTAATTTAGATGAGTTATACTCATTATCTCCCAGGAATATATCACAATTATCTGAGAACTACTTTTTGCGCAGGAATTCATCAAGCACGTCGGCCGCGGGCGCATACTAACACAGAATACCCAGAAATTTCCCATTTAGTTCCTCATATAAGGGGTGCATGACTTCGGCATCTTTGGGGATGAAGCGGTGGTAAAATTTCATTCCCAAGAACTCATGCAGGGCTCACACCGCGGGTGGTCATGGGAGATTCAGGACTGCCTCCACCTGTCTTTCAGGACTCTGTGCCCCAGAAAGTTGATGGTGGTCAGCTCAAACTGGCACTTTGTGGGGTTGATGATTAGACAATGCATGCTGAGGCATTCAAAAAGTATGCACAGGTAGAACAAGTGCTGTGTTTGGGAGGAGCTGGCCACCAGAATGTTGTCCAGGTAGATGAGCAGGAACGGCAGGTTGCGTAACACAGAGTCCATGAGGCGCTGGAAGGACTGGGCAGAGGTTCTGAAGTTTAACTGCATTCTCA
Organism: Thalassophryne amazonica; assembly: GCF_902500255.1. NCBI lineage: Eukaryota > Metazoa > Chordata > Actinopteri > Batrachoidiformes > Batrachoididae > Thalassophryne > Thalassophryne amazonica. The sequence continues at coordinate 64,641,249 of NC_047112.1, read as the reverse complement.
GGAACTCAAACAGTCCAAAAGGGGTGGTCACTGGTGTTCTGGGGACGTCTCATGGGTGGACTGGCACTTGGTGGCATCCCCGGACGAGGTACACCTTGGAAAAAATGGACATGCCCATCAGATGCGTTGCAATGTCCTGGATGTGGGGCACCGGGTAGCAGCCCGGAGTTGTGGTGTCGTTGAGTTGGAAGCAATTACCATATGGGCCCCACCCAACGCTGGGCTTAGACAAATGTGGAGGGGTGACGCCCATGGGCTGTCTGAGCGGCGGATGATGCAGAGGCGTTCCACACTTTTGAACTCTGCTTTTGTGATGCTGAGCTTGGCTGGGTTGAGACGTCTCACTCAGATATACACTGGCGGGCCCGTGGTGGTGATGTGTTGCTCCTCTCCATGCTTGGCAGCAGAGGCAGAGAAGGTCGGTTGCAGAGAATTCCCAGAGCAGCCAGTGGTTTTTGACATCCACCAGCAGTCTGTACGCACAGAGAAAGTCCGCACCCAGTAGGGGGACGGTGACCTTAGCTGTGATGGAGTCCCAGCTAAAGCTCTGTACCCCGAAACACAAGTCAACGTTTCGGGTGCCGTATGTGTGTATGGGACTGCCGCTGGCAGCTGCAAGGGGTAGGCCCACTCCATCCGCCAAGATGTCTAATTTGGAAACCTGTTGTGTGGGCCGCTGAAGAGGAGGTACTGCTGGCCCACCACCACCAGAGGGCGCCCTGCCTGGAGTGTGGGCTCCAGGCACCAGAGGGCACTGCCGCCTGACAGGAGCAGCCAAGGTGACAGCTGTCACCTATCAACTGAGACAGCTGTCATCCATCAGCGGAGGGGTATATCAGCTGGATGGCATCTCCACCTCATTGCCGAGATATCGCTCAATCAAAGAGGTAACGAACTCAGCCAGTTGTTTCATTCAGAGACGTAATACTTTGTTGCTTGTGCTTAGGACACTGAAGACCATATTGGACGTGTTTGGATAAGTACACATATTCCTACACTTCAGTGTTGTTTTGTGATTAGAGGTGGAGGTGGTATTTCCACCTTACGTGTTGCTGGGTGCAGCAGCGCCCACACCTGACTGTTTCTGTTCCTCGCCAGCAGTACCGGATCCGACGAGCGGAGGCAGTGGCCACCTGGGAGTTCGGGACTTGGCGGCTCCAGTATTCCCGGGGTTCGGTGGCAGAGGAAATCGGGTTGGTTCCGGTTCGACTTGGACAGAGGTCTCCTATCGTCGAGCCTGCCCACACGACACCGCTGTAATTGGACTCAATTTCGAGATTGTAGTCTGTTGTGTTTGTTGTGCCTGTTTCACAACAGTAAAAGCAGTGTTATTTGACTCCTCCATTGTCCGTTCATTTGCGCCCCCTGTTGTGGGTCCGTGTTCCTACACTTTCACAACAAAACCCGCAGGATGCTCTGTTGCGCACTGGTGTCCCACAGGAACTGTCGGCCGGAGATGGTGTCTTGGATGAATAGCAGACTGTCGCTGTAGCTGACATTCATGGCTATTACAGAGCACCAGCTCTGCCGTTTCCCTTGTGCTTGAAGGTGCATGGTGAGCAGCAGCGTCTGGCTTTTGCTTTGAATGTGGCATGATAGAAGCTAGTTTGAGAACACTGTTGGGGTGGGATAGGTGCCTTCGTAATGAGTGCTGCTTCCTCCGGGGGTGGCACCAGTGTGCAGACTGGGGCCGCCGCAGCCGCGTGGGCTGGTGTGAGTGCCACCGCCGTCATGCCATGGTGTTGGCCAGCCAGGAAGAATTTGTCTGCCTCCTCTGTCAGCACATGGCAGTCTGTGATGGTGGTGTTGGCCAGAGTTGCACTCACCTGGGGAGGAAGTTGCTGCAGGAATAGGTGGGTGAAAAATCAGCTCAGAGGGTTTGCTGTCCCCCAGCACGTACAGGGAGAAGAGTTTGCTGGCCCTTTTTACGTTGGACAGTTCGAACATTTTTAGGAGGTGAGCCCTGATGGTCGCATATTTGCTCGCTGCCAGGGGGCTTTGCAGGATCATGACCACTTGTGTTGTTGTGGAGCTGCTGAGGGCCGACACAAAGTCATAATATTTTGTGTCGTCCATAGTGAACTCCCGCAGTGCAAACTGCACCTCAGTTTGGGCAAACCAGGTCACAGTGGACAACTCCCAGAACTCAGGGAGCTTCAATGACACTGCATTCATCGTTGCGTTCACCATCATGATGATGATGATGTCAGAGTATCTTTCAAAAACTTTGAAAAATTGACGTTGGGGTCACCAGTGTAGTGTTTGACTGCCAGTGCGGTGCAGTGTCAAAGTAATAAAGAGAGACAGTTCCTACATCCAAACATGCATGGCATGTCCTTTGTTTCACAGAAAAGTAAAAACTGAAAACGTTTCAGGTACACAAACATATATAAGGCTCAGTCCAGCTTTATACCCCACAGGGGGCTTGGCAGTCAGACACAAAGGGCCATACCGGCCAATTACATAAACAGCAGGTGGAGATGGTTGTCTGCAGTAGGCACAATGCAGTGAGTGATCAAAGTTTGCATACATATTATCAAGACATCGTTGGAAACAATCAATAGAACATCACCTGGCAGGGGACCTGCTGGGAAAACAAATGTGCGCCTTAGCTCATTAATATGCCAGGTGAGGATGCAGGTTTGGTGCATCAACATGTGTAAGGCAGGAAATACAAGGTAATTATAAGTGGCTGACATTTACGTGCAAACAGGTTTAACCTAGAGTGGGCCACTGACTTGGTGAATTATGTCCAAACAACACCTTGTGTGTGCATGTGTGTGCTACAACTGTGATAATATGTAGTTAGCTAAATTTGCTCTGTCTGGCAGGTAGAAAACATTAGGTTTTTCTGACTTTAGTGTCATATTTAGGTTTTTTCAGGCTATATTAGCTAACTAGCTTTCCTTGACTTAAGTTAACATCAGTTGGCTTCGACTGACTTAACTTTCTTTCATTAGCATTCTTTGACTTCTCTAAATTGAGCGTTGCTTCACATAAACAATCTTTCTTTCACTTTCTCTGACTTTAACCAGTTTTATTTCACTGTATGCAACCATCTGTATTTTAATAGCCAAGTGACTCTGTGTGCGTGGGTGTGTGTGGCTTAGATCACAGAGAAACTGGAAAGAGCTGACATTTACCGTTTGGTATCCTAATGTATTTTGGGTCAAGGATGAACGCTGTGAAAACGGAAAGATCATCTATATGTAGTGGGATGAAGGTCCCGGGTCCTGATTGAAAAGACGTTCCTGCTAGCTTGGCTAATGGGGGATTCCCCTTTGACTGACCTGGTAGAGGAATGGTCTTTAGTGCGAGCTGTCCAGGTTCGATCCCACCGCCATCCCAGCCACAAAGGTCCTGCGGTCACAATCTGGCATCGCAAACAGGATGTGGGTAGTCACAGAACATGTTTAAATGCACCTGTGACTTCGGGACGAAGTCAAAAATGGTGGGGAGATATGTAGCGGGATGAAGGTCCCAGGTCCTGATTGAAAAGACGTTCCCACTAGCTTGGCTAACGGGGAATTCCCCTTTGGCTGACCTGGTAGAGGAATGGTCTTTAGTGCAAGCCATCCAGGTTCGATCCCACCGCCGTCCCGGCCACAAAGGTCCTGCGGTCACAATCTGGTGTCGAAAACAGGATGTGGGTAGTCACAGAACATGCTTAAATGCACCTGTGACTTTGAGACGAAGTCAAAAATGGTGGGGAGATATGTAGCGGGATGAAGGTCCCGGGTCCTGATTGAAAAGACGTTCCCGCTAGCTTGGCTAATGGGGAATTCCCCTTTGGCTGACCTGGTAGAGGAATGGTCTTTAGTGCGAGCCATCCGGGTTCGATCCCACCGCCGTCCCGGCCACAAAGGTCCTGTGGTCACATATATATTAAAAGCAAAGTGGCATCTGTGTGCATGCGGGTGTGATTTTATATAGTAAGTTCAATGTACCGTATTTTCCGGACTATAAGTCGCACCGGAGTATAAGTCGCACCAGCCACTTTATCCATTATAAAGAAAAATAAACCATAAATAAGTCGCACCGGAGTATAAGTCGCACCAGCCACTTTATCCATTATAAAGAAAAATAAACCATAAATAAGGTCCCCTGGACTATAAGTCCCATGGACATACAGGTATGTTAACATGAAAAGTTCAGATGATAATATTGTGACGGCTACCGTTTTCGGATGCATATTTCACCAGTCGTAACTTACAATCTGCAGAGTATGATTTTCTTTTTGGTGGCATTTTTTCGGGCCTTCTCCGTTGTCTTGTTATGTTATCAGTAACGTTAAAATTATTATTTTTCTATGGTAGTCAGAAGTCGCAGGAACAGTCACACAAGCCTCGAGTGCCCTCTCGTGAGCTGCATTTTACCTACGGATATGTTTGTATTTTGCGGACCACATTGCGAGCCGAACCATGCAGTGCCTACCTGCGCAGCTCATGACCACCCAGCGGTGTCGATCCAGCTCCTTCCAAGTGGAGACGCTAATCCTCCGCCATCGCTCAGTGCTCCCATGCAGCTCTCAGCGTCAACTCTGCTCACACTGATATCCAAGGGTTGAAGCTGTCTTGTTAGCCGTCCCGGAATAAACACCATGTTCGTCTGCTTCAAACGCTTTTCACAATCATCGACGCCAGCTCCTTCCAAGTGCACACGCTAATCCTCCGCCGTCGCTCACCCAATGCTCCCACGCAGCTCTCAGCGTCAACTTAAACACTCTGCTCACATTGATATCCAAGGGTTGAAGCTGTTCTGTTCGCCAAGCCGGAATAACAGCAAGCACCGTGTTCGTCAGCTTCACACGCTGTGGGTGAGGTGAGGAGTACGCATCCAAAGTTCTGTTCTCTGATTGGTTATCGCGACCAGCGTGAACTATAGGATGGCCGTCATACTACAGTGCCCATGATGCATTGCATTTCCTTTTCCGGTGGCCATTTTAAAACATAGATCGACTCTGTCACGTAAAATTGTTTTGTTACAGTAAATTAATTGAGATCCTACCGGTATATTTTTCATTTATAAGTCGCACCGGAGTATAGGTCGCACCCCCCGGCCAAAACATGTAAAAAAGTGCGACTTATAGTGCGGAAAATACGGTAAGTACATAATAAAATTGTAAATATGTTAAAAATACATGGATGACACAAGAAAGTGAAAACACTTATTTTCATTGTGGTCCATTTAAACATCAAATGACAAAATAGAATAATAGTTAAAATTAAAATAATAACAATAGCAATCAGAGATTTCTGATGTCCGACAGTCTGGATCGAGATCACCTCCAAAATCCCGTAATATCTATCTGTGGCGCAAATTCGGTGAGAATCTGTGAAGTAGTTTTACATAATCCTTCAAAGCCTATAAAGTGAAATCTTGATTCAGAATCTGGAAACGGAGCCAAATCACCTCTAAAATTCTGTGGAGTCTTCCATGCCCCAATATCTATCTTTGGCACAAATTTGGTGAGAATCCGTGAAGTAGTTTTGACATAATCCTTAAAAGCTTATAAAGTTAAACTTGTTCTAGAATCTGGATCTGGATCACCTCCAAAATTTAATGGAGTCTTTCATAGCGTAATATCTATCTGTGGTGCAAATTTAGTGAGAATCTGTGAAGTAGTTTTGAGGTAATCCTTCTTCTTCTGCCATTCCTTCAATCCTCATATGATGATGGTGTTGACACGAGTCGTCCTGTCCTGGGTTAGTTGCATAGCTTCTTCCATGCTTATGCCAAGTATCTTAAGGTCTTCCTGTATATTATTCATCCATGTCTTTGCCTGCTGTCCTCTGCTTCCCCGTGCAGAGATATAGCAGTGCAGGACTCTTGTCGGTAGTCTTTTCTGCTTCATTCTTTTCACATGACCAAACCACTTTAGCCTCTTCTTATCTATCAACTAGTGTTGTGACGCTCGCGAACGAGCCGATTCTTTTGAACGGCTCTTTAATATGAACGAAGGGAGCCGAGTCACGGCTGCGCAGGAGCCGTTCTTTTGTCGTTCTTTTTTTTTTTTCATGCGTGTTTGTTTCACACAGCTCCCAGGAACATCCAGTTGCAGTTGCGGCTGTGGCTCCCCCCCGCATAGAAAGAGAGCAGCTACGGGGGGAGGGACACAGGCAGCATGTGCCTTCACATGAGTACTCCTGCAGGGGGGAGGGGGGTTCTTGTGGCGCGAAAATATTGTACCACCTAGTGGAATATTTACAATGAATTCAGACAAAAATTCTTTTCAACATATTATAATGGGGTTATAATCAGTATTTCCAAATAATTCAAACTCAGATAATGGTTGATAATGGCTGTGATATCAGATTTAAAGTGAATTGAAAAAAGAACATGTGCAATACAAAAACTTTCAAAATCAAAAAATATATGGAAAGAACAAAAACAAATGGTGTTGGTCTTAATGACCTTTCATTCATTTTTGTGTTTCTCAGTATGGGTTTCCTTGGTTATTTACAATGCGTTAACGCCATCTACTGGCTACTTTAAGCAACAACAGGTTTGGTTTAATGTCAGGTTTGTATTCCCTGTTCTCTTCTTGTTTGGAACGAGATTTCAGTCAGTCAACACCAGTCTTTTGCCTGAGCGTGCTGTTCTCCCCAAGGATTCATGTCGATGTCCACTGCTGGCACAAAAGGTAGGGAGACACAGAATAGGGGAGCAAATTTGAAAAGTGACATTGAGATGGCTCATTTCTCTCTGTCTCTCTCTCTCTCTCAATATTTTTAGGCTTAATTATCAATTTATGTCACAAATGGCGCTAGGAATTTCTAACCAGAATGCATTGTAATGGCAAAGTGCACATGCACGCTGCAGCATGCACCACCACGAATGCGCACATGGCGGAAATTGATAATTAAGCCTAAAATACTTTAAAAAAAAAAATAGAGCCATATGAGCCAGTTTTTTGAACAGCTCTTTGAAAGGAACAAGCCATAAAGATCCGGATCCCCCCAAAGAGCCATAAATCCCATCTCTAGTATCAACCACTGTTTCAGTTGAGCCTACTCTTTGTCTCATGACTGTTGTGTGGGCTGCCAGAAGAGGAGGTACTGCTGGCCCACTACCAGAGGGCACCCTGCCTGAAGTGCGGGCTTCAGGCACGAGAGGGCGCTGCCGCCACGGACACAGCCGGGGGTGACAGCTGTCACTCATTATCTCTTGACAGCTGTCACCCATCTACACTTCATCATCTCACTCCATAAAGACCGGACGTCATCTCCACCTCGTTGCCGAGATATCATCTACCTAAGGAGGTAAATTCTCAGCCGTTGTGATTGTCCGTTACAGACAATATTTTTGCTTGTGCTACTTTTGCAGTTGGGTTTCTGTGAGTGCTTGTAAGCTGAGGCTGAGTTGGGACTGACACCTTCTCACCCCAACGTTTGATAAGTACACTTACAACTGCACGTGCCAGCTTTCTGAATGAGAGGTGGAGGTGGAATATCCACCATAAGTGTTACTGGGTGTTCATACACCCACATCTGATTGTTTCTGCTCCTCGCCAGCAGTACCAGATCCGACACGCGGAGACGGTGGCCACCTGGGGACTCGGAACTTGGCGGCTCCAGTATTTTCCAGGTTCGGTGGCGGAGGAAATCGCGTGGTTCCGGTTCTTCTCAGGACAGACGTCTTCTATCCTCGAGCCTGCCCACACGACACCTTTGTTAATTGATTTTTGTACATATTCTGTAATCTGCTGTGTTGAGTTGCAGTGTTGCCACAGTTACTTTGAAAAAGTAACTTAGTTACTTTACTGATTACTCAATTGTAAAAGTAACTTAGTTACTTTACTGATTACTCAATTATAAAAGTAACTAAGTTAGATTACTAGTTACTTTTTTAGTTACTTTTCCCAGCTGCCGACAACAACCCTCTGCCACCTCAACATGACAATGATACCTGTTTTGCCAAAACTCACTTTATAGTCACCCTTTCTTGACTTCAATGAAAATAAATACTTGTTTTATAAAAAGTAAAATAAAGACGTCTTTCTTGACCTCATATTTAACTGTTGACAGCACTGTAACAGTAAAACTTGCAATTTCGAGCCTACATTGTTTATAAAGGTAACTATTAAATTCTAACATTTTTCTAACATTTAAATTCTCTCTAAACATTTTACTTGTCGAAATTATTATTATTTTAAGCAATATTAGTTGTAGTAAAAAACGGCTTCAAAATTGCACCTTTAATCTAGGGGTGTTGTGGGGGAGGGGGCACATCCCTCCCCCACGCCCCCATTCCATCTAGATTCGCCCCTGCTTTGGCGTTTGAGCACAAAGAATGGATAACATTTATTTATGCAGAAAACAGGACCAGATTTACAGGTAAGAAAGTTTTATTGCGTTTTCACATCATGTGGTCCTCAGAAAGAGAGTTTAGGTGCATTTGAGTGGAAAATAGTGTTAGTTGTTGACGCGTCGCGGAGGATCAGCTGTTTTTAACGACCAGATACAGAGCGGCTCAGCTCAGAATTCTAAATAAAGGAGGAAACAAAGTATAAAAATGTCTTTGTAAAGCTCAGTGCAGGTGTGCTGATCACCGCGCTTTAAGAGGTGAGGACGAGTCGAGCAGCTGCAAAAAACCGCGGATTAAAAGCTCACAGCTCACTGAAAGTGGGCAGTTCAGTCGAACCCCGACCTCCTGCCCACGGACCAAGTTTAATGCTGTTATCGACCCACAATGAAAAATAATAGTAACGCACAGTGACATGGAGAAGTAACTTTAATCTGATTACTGATTTGGAAAGATTAACGCGTTAGATTACTCGTTACTAAAAAAAGTGGTCAGATTAGAGTAACGCATTACTAAGTAACGCGTTACCGGCATCACTGTTGAGTTGTGCTATTCACAACAGTAAAGTGTTCATATTTGACTTCCTCCATTGTCCGTTCATTTACGCCCCCTGTTGTGGGTCCGTGTCACCACACTTTCACAACAGGATATCTCGGCCAGCGTCATGGATCCCGAGGGGGGTCACCCGGCTGTTGAACAGCCAATGGAAGAGCAGGGTGCACAGGCGTCTGCAGGAGGCGTGATTAGTGAGTTGCAGCAAATCCTCACTGCCTTTACTGCTCGGTTGGATCAGATGACCGAGCAAAACGTCATCCTTAACCGCAGGATGGAGGCTCTCACCGCACAGGTGGAAGCGCGCGCTCAGGGCGCTGCTGCAGCTTCTCTTCCTGCCGACCCTGTGCAGGATATCGACATTCCACTGGTCGTTCAACGACCCCTCCCACCATCCCCTGAAGCATACATAAGCCCCCCAGAGCCGTACGGGGGTTGTGTGGAGACGTGCGGGGACTTTCTTATGCAGTGTTCACTCGTCTTTGCACAACGACCCGTGATGTACGCGTCTGATGCTAGTAAAGTAGCTTATGTGATTAACCTGCTTCGAGGAGAGGCACGCGCTTGGGCTACGGCGCTTTAGGAGCAAAATTCATGGCTCCTTCTCACGTACGCTGGGTTTGTGAGGGAGTTCAAAACAGTGTTTGATCACCCTAATAGAAGAGAGACTGCTTCGACAGTGCTGCTGTCAATGAGACAGGGGCGTCGGAGCGCAGCCGCTTATGCAGTCGACTTCCACATCGCGGCTGCGAGATCTGGCTGGAATAACGCTGCGCTCCGCGCCGCCTTTATAAACGGACTGTCGTCAGTCCTGAAGGAGCACCTGGTGGCTAAGGATGAACCGCGGGATTTAGATGGGCTTATCGATCTCGTTATACGGCTAGACAATCGGTTGGAGGAACGCCGTCGGGAAGGGCGTGGCCAGGCATGCGCCGTCCCTCTCCCTTCCGGTTCCGAAAGGGTTCCGCCCTCCCCACGCTCCACGGCCTCTACACTCCGTGTGGCGACAGCTCCCCCTGCTGACGAAGCTATGGACACGAGCAGGGCCACATTTAGACCACCTAATAGACAAAGGAGGCTGGCCCGCGGGGCGTGCTTTGTCTGCGGCTCATTTGAGCATCAATTGAGAGACTGCCCTGAGCGGTTAAACACCAACGCCCGCCCCTAGAAACTGGGCTTAGGGTGGGCCAAGACATTCACGTGGGACATACACATATTTCCACACGACTCCCAGTTACAGTCCTTAGCGGGGATTTAACCCTTCAGGCCCCAGCACTGGTGGACACGGGGTCAGAAAGGAATCTGCTAGACAGCAGATGGGCCAGGGAGGTAGGGCTCCCTCTGGTGGCGCTCCCTTCGCCATTGCAGGTGCGGGCACTAGATGGCACCCTTCTCCCTTTGATCACACACAAGACACTACCAGTAACTCTGGTGGTGTCTGGCAATCATCGGGAGGAGATTGAGTTTTTTGTGACTCCTTCTACCTCCCGCGTGATTTTGGGGTTCCCGTGGATGTTAAAACACAATCCCCGGATTGATTTGCCATCCGGGGTAGTGGTGCAGTGGAGCGAGACCTGCCATTGGGTGTGTTTACGATCCTCGGTTCCTCCCGGTTCACAGGCTAAGGAGGAGGTCAAAATCTCTCCCAATCTGTCAACGGTGCCGGTTGAGTACCATGATCTTGTTGATGTTTTCAGCAAGGATCTGGCAGTCACCCTTCCACCGCACCATCCGTACGATTGTGCCATTGATTTGATTCCAGGCGTGGAGTTCCCATCCAGCAGGCTGTACAACCTCTCACGACCTGAGCGCGAATCAATGGAGACCTACATCCGGGACTCGTTAGCTGCCGGGCTGATCCGGAACTCCACCTCCCCGATGGGAGCAGGTTTCTTTTTGTGGGCAAGAAAGATGGCGGACTTCGTCCATGCATTGATTACAGGGGGCTGAACGAGATCACGGTTCGCAACCTATACCCGTTGCCCTTATTAGATTCGGTGTTCACCCCCCTGCATGGAGCCAAGATCTTTACCAAATTGGACCTTAGAAATGCATACCACCTGGTTCGGGTCCAGAAGGGAGACGAGTGGAAGATGGCATTTAACACCCCGTTGGGTCACTTTGAGTACTTGGTCATGCCGTTTGGCCTCACTAACGCCCCCGCGACGTTCCAAGCTTTGGTTAATGACGTCTTGCGGGACTTCCTGCACCGATTCGTCTTCGTATATCTGGACGATATACTTATCTTTTCTCCGGACCCTGAGAGTCATGTCCGACATGTACGTCAGGTTCTGCAGCGGTTGTTGGAGAACCGGCTGTTTGTGAAGGGCGAGAAGTGCGAGTTCCACCGCACTTCTTTGTCCTTCCTGGGGTTTATCATCTCCTCCAACTCCGTCGCCCCTGATCCGGCCAAGGTTACGGCGGTGAGAGATTGGCCCCAACCAACAAGCCGTAGGAAGCTGCAACAGTTCCTCGGCTTCGCAAATTTCTACAGGAGGTTCATTAAGAGCTACAGTCAGGTAGTTAGACCCCTGACAGCCCTGACCTCTCCAAAAGTCCCCTTCACCTGGTCGGATCGGTGCGGTGCCGCGTTCAAGGAGTTGAAACGGCGGTTCTCGACTGCACCCGTTCTGGTGCAGCCCGATCCTAGCCGCCAGTTTGTGGTTGAAGTGGACGCCTCTGACTCAGGGATAGGAGCCGTGCTATCCCAGAGCGGAGAGACCGATAAGGTTCTTCATCCATGTGCCTATTTTTCCCACAGGTTGACCCCGGCTGAACGGAACTATGACGTGGGCAATCGGGAGCTCCTTGAGGTGAAAGAGGCTCTTGAGGAGTGGAGACACCTGTTGGAGGGAGCGTATGTGCCTTTCACGGTTTTCACTGACCATCGGAACCTGGAGTATATCAGGACCGCCAAGCGGCTGAACCCCAGGCAAGCCCGCTGGTCACTGTTCTTCGGGCGTTTTGACTTCCGAATCACCTACTGCCCCGGGACCAAGAACCAGAGATCGGATGCCTTGTCCCGGGTGCATGAAGATGAAGTCAAGACTGAGCTGTCGGATCCACCGGAGCCCATCATTCCGGAGTCCACTATCGTGGCCACCCTCACCTGGGACGTGGAGAAGACCGTCCGGGAGGCCCTGGCACGGAGCCCGGACCCCGAAACTGCGCCGAAGAACAAGCTCTACGTCCCACCAGAGGCTAGAGCTACTGTCTTGGATTTCTGTCACGGTTCTAAGCTCTCCTGTCATCCGGGGGTGCGAAGGACCGTGGCAGTGGTCCGGCAGCGCTTCTGGTGGGCGTCCCTGGAGGCCGACGTCCGGGAATATATCCAGGCCTGCACCACCTGTGCCAGGGGCAAGGCAGACCACCAGAAGGCACAGGGACTTCTTCAGCCACTTCCTGTGCCTCATCGCCCCTGGTCCCACATCGGTCTGGATTTTGTCACGGGCCTCCCGCCGTCCCAGGGCATGACGACCATCTTCACGATAGTGGACCGATTCTCCAAGGCGGCCCACTTTGTGGCCCTCCCGAAGCTCCCCACGGCCCAGGAGACTGCAGACCTCCTGGTCCACCACGTCGTCCGTCTGCATGGGATACCTACCGACATCGTCTCTGATCATGGTCCCCAGTTTTCCTCACACGTCTGGAGGAGCTTCTGCCGGGAACTGGGGGCCACTGTGAGCCTCTCGTCCGGGTATCACCCGCAGACCAATGAACAGGCAGAACGGGCCAATCAGGAATTGGAGCAAGCCCTGCGCTGTGTGACGTCCGCACACCCGACGGCCTGGAGTGAACATCTGGCCTGGATCGAGTATGCGCATAACAGCCAGGTGTCCTCTGCCACCGGCCTCTCCCCATTTGAGGTGTGTTTGGGGTATCAGCCCCCATTGTTTCCCGTGGTGGAGGGAGAGGTCGGTGTGCCCTCGGTCCAGGCCCACCTGCGGAAGTGCCGTCGGGTGTGGCGCTCCGCCCGTTCTGCCTTGTTAAAGGCCCGGACGAGGGCGAAGACCCATGCAGACCGCCGGCGGTCCCCGGCCCCTGCTTACCAGCCCGGGCAGGAGGTGTGGCTATCCACAAAGGACATCCCCCTACAAGTGGACTCTCCGAAGCTCAAGGACAGGTACATTGGACCATACAAAATCCTCAAAATCCTCAGTCCTGCCGCAGTGAAGCTCCGACTCCCAGCTTCACTGCGGATCCACCCAGTTTTTCATGTGTCAAGAATCAAACCTCACCACACCTCACCCCTCTGTGCTCCCGGACCGGCACCGCCTCCTGCCCGGATCATTGACGGGGAGCCGGCTTGGACAGTGCGCGGGCTCCTGGACGTCCGTCGGATGGGCCGGGGGTTCCAGTATTTGGTGGACTGGGAGGGGTATGGACCCGAAGAATGCTCCTGGGTAAAGAGGAGCTTCATCCTGGATCCGGCCCTCCTGGCCGATTTCTACCGTCGTCACCCGGATAAGCCTCGTCGGGCGCCAGGAGGTGCCCGTTGAGGGGGGGGTCCTGTTGTGTGGGCCGCCAGAAGAGGAGGTACTGCTGCCCACCACCAGAGGGCGCCCTGCCTGAAGTGCGGGCTTCAGGCACGAGAGGGCGCTGCCGCCACGGACACAGCCGGGGGTGACAGCTGTCACTCATTATCTCTTGACAACTGTCACCCATCTACACTTCATCATCTCACTCCATAAAGACCAGACGTCATCTCCACCTCGTTGTCGAGATATCATCTACCTAAGGAGGTAAATTCTCAGCTGTTGTGATTGTCCGTTACAGACAATATTTTTGCTTGTGCTACTTTTGCAGTTGGGTTTCTGTGAGTGCTTGTAAGCTGAGGCTGAGTTGGGACTGATGCCTTCTCACCCCAATGTTTGATAAGTACACTTACAACTGCACGTGCCAGCTTTCTGAATGAGAGGTGGAGGTGGAATATCCACCATAAGTGTTACTGGGTGTTCCTACACCCACATCTGATTGTTTCTGCTCCTCGCCAGCAGTACCAGATCCGACACGCGGAGACGGTGGCCACCTGGGGACTCGGAACTTGGCGGCTCCAGTATTTTCTAGGTTCGGTGGCGGAGGAAATCGTGTGGTTCCAGTTCTTCTCAGGACAGACGTCTTCTATCCTCGAGCCTGCCCACATGACACCTTTGTTAATTGATTTTTGTACATATTCTGTAATCTGCTGTGTTGAGTTGTGCTATTCACAACAGTAAAGTGTTCATATTTGACTTCCTCCATTGTCCGTTCATTTACGCCCCCTGTTGTGGGTCCGTGTCACCACACTTTCACAACAACGACTTCATTTCTAATTCTATCTTTTCTAGTTACCTTCAGAATTCTTTGGGAGCAGTTCATTTCCATGGTCTGTAGCCTTTTTTCATCTTCTTTCTTCATACCCAGCATTCAGAACCATGTAGCAGTACCGGCAATACCAATGTCCCTTGGTATGCTTTGCGCAAGATGTAATCCTTAAAAGTCGATGAAGTGAAACCTGATCCACAATCTGGATCCGGATCACCACCAAAATTTAATGGAATCTTCCATGGTGTAATATGCATCTGTGGTGCAAATTTGGTGAGAATTTGTGAAGTAGTTTTGGCGTAATCCTTCAAAGCCTATATATAGTGAAATCTTGAGCTAGAATCCGAATCACCTCCAAAATTGAAGGGAGTCTTCCATGGCCTAATATGTAATATGGTGAAAATTTCATCAAAATCTGTGCAGTAGTTTTGACGTAATCCTGCTAACTGTAATCCTTCAAAGCCTATATAAAGTGAAACTTGATCCATAATTTGGATCCGGATCACCTCCGAAATTCAGTGGGGTCTTCCATGCCCTAATATCTATCTGTGGTGCAAATTTGATGAGAATCTGTGAAGTTGTTTTGACATAATCCTTCAAAGCAAAAACATTCTGGACTCACACGCCATTCCAACTCATTGTAGAAACATTGTATAATTTATTACCACCCTTAAAAAATGTCAGCTACCTATTTTCTAAACACTACCCAATCCAGAGCCCACAGCAGACTGTATATACACACTTTTGAAAACAGTACAGACCTGCAATAATGCAAAGCATCGTCAGGTTTCTCAGCAATGTGGTACACCTCAACAACAATCACAGGTATTTTCTTCAAGAAATGTGATTGCCCAGACATTTGAATTTAATGTGAGTTTGCACAGACCACATACAGGTGATCTTATGGGGCCGAGCTAACCGGATTGGAGTTTTAGTTTGTGGACTCAGCTATTTTGCTTAGAAATTCTATTTATAGCAGAATTTGAAAATATTCTCTGTTGTGAGAGTAAACTGGCTGCAAAAGGTCACCATTTATTTCTTGACTGACCTGCTCTGAGACGGGCAGGTCTGGGAAGTATGGGATGTTTCTGGCCCACTCGATGGTGCTGAAGAGGAGCCGGGCTGCCAGCTCACAGATGCTGTCGATGCCCATCACCGAGGTGCCGCTTGCAGATGCTTGCATCTGTGCCTGACTGTACGGCGCCCCGTAGCGGCTGCTGGGGTACGGCTCAGCCCGGAGGAGCTGGGAGATGAGTTCTGACACTGGCTGTCCGTTGAAGAAGTCGGTGCCAATGTGACCTGGTCCTGCAACAGCAACCCCCCCTGCCAGAGAGTTGGGGCTGATACCTGAGTGACATGGAGGGATGCGCCCCCGCTGGACAGCTGCAGGAGGTCAAAAACAAAAAGAAAATGGACACAGGAGAGTGAAACAATGAGTTGTTGAATCCACGTCAAAAGACATCTTGCAGAAAATCCTGCCACAAAGGAGCTGAGCTGCTGACTATTCAGCCCAGTCTTGTTTTTTTTATGAGTCTTTTGGTCAAGATAATATCTGCCTGTCTGTACCAAGCAGTAAACTTCGATGGCATCTTTTCTCACCTTCTGGGAAGTGAAAAATATTGCAGTTCCTTGACTGGCCGTTTGAGGCTGGCTCCAAAACCAAAGAGGTTATATATGAGAACTAGAGAGCGCAGTAGCGCTGAGCCGTGTGCCGGCAAGGAGGCGTGATCGCCATTTTAATTCCAGGCAAGTTAGTGATCTGTGTGCATAGAAGTTCAAGAAACAGGTGGAATATGCCGGAAACCTGCGCATATTGGTAAAGCCACAAACGGAGGAACAAGGGAGACAATATTTCCTTCCATAAGTAAGTGGTTTTGGTTATTCTTGTCACTTTGTCCAAGATATTTGGATGATAAACAGCTGTATGTTTCCTGCCGTACCTGTGTCGCCCGATGACACGGACCATTAACTCTTCACTTACTTGTATGTCTAGTTGCTATTTTCTACCGCTAGACCAATGTCTAGTTAAAATACTTGTCATTAGTGATTAAAATTGTTCAACAAGACTGGGGATTTTTTTTTAAATTTGCACCTTAAAATAATGAGATTATAATGACCCGCGCTGTGCCGCTCACAGTCACACCCACACATAGAGGTGTGTACCCACACCACTGACTTCATGAATGAGACTCGGTCAATAAAGGATAATTGTGTAAAAAAAAAAAAAAAAAAAAAAAAAAATATATATATATATATATATATATATATATATATATATATATATATATACACGCACGCGCACACACACACACACACACACACACACACACACACACACACACACACACTGTCATGCTGTCATCTAGTTGCAGGATTTGCTCATGTTTGACTTCCTAAGTTAAGGGTATGTTTGAGTTTGGTCTGTATGTCCCGTCTTTGTCAATTGTCATGTGTAGATCAATACGCTTTTTCCTCCCTGGCCCCGTGTGTATGATGCAGTGCCCTGGGTAGGCGTGTGTGTTTGCCTCTTAAAGGGGCAGTCTCTGTACCACTAGTGTCTGTTTAGATTTTGTCTTGCTTTGTTGTACTGATGGAACAGTTTAGAATAGTATTGTTAAGTTCTCATGGCTGTTGTATAACATTTGCATTTTGTAGAGTTACACTTTCAGCAGCAGTTCCATCATGTCTGTTCTGAAGCAATACTCATGGTTCTTAGATTCTGGTATATCAGAGTTGCATGTCTGGTTACTTTATTATGCATCTTGTGTCTCTGGCTCCTTTGATTATAACAGGTTGAGTGTCACTTGCCTTTTGTGTTTGGTAGAGTTTGTTCTTGAATATGATGTTTGGGTCCTGATTTATGCCTTTTGTTTTCTTTGATCTATGTTTAAGCATTGTTGTTTCTTTCTAGAGTCTTTGGTTATTCTATGTTAAATGTTTTTTCTCTTAATGCGTAGTTGGTTATGGGTTATGCTCTTATGTTATTTAGTCTTGAGGACCTCCTGGTTTACTGGCCTCGTGTTCATTTTAAGTCCTTCACGTCTTGATTGCCTTTGATTATTTACACCTGCTTTTCTTGATTCTGTTTATTTAAACCATGCCTTGTGGGTCTATTGTCTACTGTTTGAGGGTTAGAGAGTGTTGCCATTTGTTTCCAGTCTGGTTTGTGAGTACTGTGTTCTGTTTGTTTCTTTTGTTGAGAATTTCTTTTTTTTAGTATTTGGCATCTTGTGTCCCTCACCAAGTGGTTAGCATGGTTTTGTTAGTTTCATTTTGAGCTGTAATAAATCATCTAGATTTTTGACAAACATCCTGCTGAGTCAGTCTGCTTGTTTATGGGGTCCTAAATCTGTTTAGCTCTTGGTCACCACCCCCTGACACACACACACACACACACACATATATATATATATATATATATATATATATATATATATACATATATATATATATATATATATATATATATATATATATATATATATATATATATATATATAAACGTGATTGGGATAGAGACAGGAGCATCTTTACAATATGTGAAATGGAGTTTAGATGTGATAAGGTGACATTAGTGCAGGGATTTGTAAACGAGTTGTTATTGCACATGATTTGTGGACATATTATTGCATGTGGTTATTTC
The DNA here is from genome assembly GCF_902500255.1 of Thalassophryne amazonica. Taxonomy (NCBI): domain Eukaryota; kingdom Metazoa; phylum Chordata; class Actinopteri; order Batrachoidiformes; family Batrachoididae; genus Thalassophryne; species Thalassophryne amazonica. The sequence continues at coordinate 64,623,446 of NC_047112.1, read as the reverse complement.
ACAGTGTTATTGTGAAGCCTGACAGCAGCAGGGAGGAACAACCTGCTGTATCGTTCCTTCTTGCACTAAGGGTGCGTCAGTCTGTCACTGAACGAGCTGGTCAGCTCCACTACAGTCCGGTGCAGAGGGTGAGACGAGTTGTTCATGATGGATTTGAACTTGGTTAACACCCTCCTCTCAGCCACCTCCTCCAGAGAGTCCAGAGGACAGCCTAGGACAGAGCTGGACTTCCTGACCAGCTTGTTCAGTCTCTTTCTCTCCCGCTCTGTGCTGCCCAACAGACGACAGCATGGAGGAGAGCTGAGGCTACAACAGAGTTGTTGATGGTCTTAAGCAGAGGCCTTCTCACTCCAAAGGATCTCAGTCTCCTCAGGAGGTGAGGCGACTCTGGCCTTTTTTGTACAGGGCGTCGGTGTTGTGAGTCCAGTCCAGTTTGCTGTTGAGATGAACACCCAGGTATTTGAGACTGTCCACAGTCTTTATGTCCTCCCCCTGGATGTTCACCGGTGGGTGAGGTGATGGTTTCCTCCTGAAGTCGATCACCATCTCCTTCGTCTTACTGGTGTTGAGACACAAGTGGTTGCACTCACACCAGTCCACGAAGTCTGTGATGACCAACCGGTACTCCAGCTCGTTCCCCTCAGACACGCGACCCACAATGACGGAGTCATCAGAGAACTTCTGGAGGAGGCAATTGTCCGTGTTGTAGGTGAAGTCCGAGGTGTAGAGGGTGAAGAGGAAAGGCGAGAGGACAGTGCCCTGGGGGGCCCCGGTGCTGCACCTTACAACCTCAGACTGACAGCCGCGCAGCCGCAAGTACTGTGGGCGGTCAGTGAGGTAGTCGATGGTCCAGGCAGCGATGTTTACATCTTGGTGCAAAAAATGGTTTTGGTCTCCATAGATAGGTTCCTCCTCCATGACAGCTATACAAGGGGTGATCTTTTCTAACTTCTTAGTTTAAGATGTTTTAAGCCATAAAGTTCTGTATAATGGCTTTGAGTGACAGTGGCTGAGCCCAGCGACTTTGCTTCCGAAAGTTCACTAGTCCAAAGGTTCAGGTCAATAAATAAATTTCTTTTTCACCCTATTGACATTTCACATCCCGCAAAACTTCGAAGAGTTCGCGAGATCTCAGTAACATTGAGAACTGCACTGAGATGCTCTGATCGGGCTTCACTTTAACTGCTGCACACAGACCACACCATTAACATCGCAACATAAAACTATTTTTATATTGTGCCTAAAACTCTCATGAATATATTCTCTGGGTTTGTAGATGTTGTTATTGCGTTTGTTTTATGTAAACATGCGAGAATCACAGGCCATCTCTCCGTTATTTTCAGTGGGAGCTGCTGTGACCGCCGCTCGCTTCCTGATCATGTCGTTCTGGGGGAAAGTGAAGTTTGCTCTTTAACGTCTTGATTATTGTTCTTTACAACACTGTTTGTCCTCTTTGTTCCAGACTAATATATATAAGATGTCGGAAATTCAGTTTGCGTTCATTAAATTCCACGCAGATTAAACGTAACAGACACAGATTATTTGTTATATTTGTTTTAGCAAGTTTTCAGGGTATCATGCAGCAGTCTCTTATTAACGTGACGAAAAGCATAAAAACATTACATTTTTGTAGTATAATATTCATTTACAATTGTCATCATGTGGATTCTCTATATGTTGTTTGACTGCAGCGACTCTGGCGTGCAAGGGATTATGGGATACGTCAATAGGGCGAATGTGGCTACGACGCTACATGCGCTCTGACTGCCTGATTTCTGGTCTGATATTTTCCTATATCAGACTGTTACAATCAGTCCAGATCGCGTATCACATGTGTTACAAACCAGAAAGCTAAAAACATGATTAGAAAACCAAGTCGGTCATGAATATACTCCATAAATATCTAAACAGCATTAGAAAAAACACAGACTGAAAGCTTACCAGCTAACAACTGGAGCATCTGTCAGCAAGTTCTACACGGAGATGAAGCGAGCAGGTCTGATTACGAGCCCAAAACCATCAGCAGCTTTCATATTCGAGTGATACCGTACATTCATGTGTTTATATGTATAATAATGAACAAAATATTAACCTTGTTTGCGTAAACTGTGCCGGTGGAGAGCTGCTTCCACCTCCTGAGGCGTCGGACGGTTTGCTAGAATCTCTTTGAGGCCGACCGATAGTCCTCCTCCATAGCCTCCCCGAACTCCTCCTAGACCCAAGTTTTTGCCTCTGCGACCGCACGGGCTGCGGCATGCTTGGCCTGCCGGTACCTGTCACCTGCCTCTGGGGTCCCACCTACCAACAAAGATAAGTAGGACTCCTTCTTCAGCTTGACGGCATCCCTTACTTCCGATGTCCACCACCGGGTTCGGGGATTGCTGCCGCGACAGGCACCAGAGACCTTGCGACCACAGCTACGAGCGGCCGCATCAACAGTGGAGGTGGAGAACATGGTCCACTCGGACTCCATGTCTCCAACCTCCCCCGGGATCTGGGAGAAGCTCTCCCGGACGTGGGAGTTGAAGACCTCCCTGACAGAGGGTTCTGCCAGTCGTTCCCAGCAGACCCTCACGATACGTTTGGGCCTGCCAGGTCTGACCGGCTTCCTCCCCTCCCAGCGGATCCAACTCACCACCAGGTGTTGATCGGTCGACAGCTCTGCCCCTCTCTTTACTCGAGTGTCCGAGACACGTGGCCGAAGCTCAGATGATAAGACTACAAAGTCGATCATCGACCTCCGGCTCAGGGTGTCCTGGTGCCACGTGCACTTATGGACACCCTTGTGCTCGAACATGGTGTTCGTGATGGACAAACTGTGACTAGCACAGAAGTCCAACAACTGAACACCACTCGGGTTCAGATCGGGGAGGCTGTGCTTCCCAATCACCCCCCTCCAGGTCTCACTGTCGCCGCCCACGTGGGCATTGAAATCCCCCAGGAGAACAATGGAGTCCCCAGTCGGAGCGCTATCTAGTACCCCTCCCAGGGACTCCAGGAAGGTCGGGTACTCTACACTGCCGCTCAGCCCGTAGGCCGAGAAAACGGTGAGAGACCTGTCCCCGACCCGAAGGCGTAGGGACGCGACCCTCTCGTTCACCGGAGTGAACTCCAACACATGGCGACTGAGCTGGGGAGCAATAAGCAATGCAACCCCAGCTCTCCGCCTCTCCCCGTGGGCAACGCCAGAAAAATGAAGCGTCCAGCCCCTCTCCAGGAGTTGGGTACCAGAGCCCATGCTGTGCGTGGAGGTGAGCCCGACTATCTCTAGTCGGTATCTCTCAACCTCCTGCACAAGCTCAGGCTCCTTGACCCCCAGTGAGGTGACATTCCACGTCCCAACAGCCAGGGGCTGTGAGCATGGACCAGGCCGCCGGGTCACCTGCCCTCGACCGCCACCCAATCCTCTCTGCACCTGACCCCCATGGCCCCCTCTGCAGGTGGTGAACCCACAGGAGGGCGGGCCCACGTTGCTCCTTCGGGCTGAGCCCGGCCGGGCCCCATGGGCTAAGGCCTGACCACCAGGTGCTCGCGCGCGAGCCCCAACCCCAGGCCTGGCTCCAGGGTGGGACCCCGGCTCCGCCATACCGGGTGACGTCTCGGTCCTTGATCTTTCACTGGTCATGGAGGTTCTGAGCTGCCCTTAGTCTGACCCATCACCTAGGACCTGTTTGCCTTGGGAGATCCTACAGGGAGCACAAAGTCCCCGACAACATAGCTCCTAGGATCATCCGGGTACGCAAACTCCCCCACCACGATAAGGTGGCAGCTAGAGGGGAGTAGAATAATAAAATTTAATAAAATCAAGTCACTTTGTTTTTCACTTGTCATAAAGATGCACCATACAATGAAAATGTCATACACAATATTCCATAATTAAGACTTTGGCCATTTATTTCAATGCCACTTATTTAAACTTCCCGGGTAACTGTGAATTTCGATGTTTGGCTTAAGTTGGAGTAAATACACACAGACAATCTTTGGATGAGTGAACCCTTCCCGTAACACTCAGTAGAGGTGGCGATACCGGGAATTTTGGTATTGATCTGATACCAAGTAAATACAGGCCCAGTATCGCTGATATTGATACCGATACTGATACTTTTTCATATTTAAGCTTCATAGATCCAAAGGATCCAAAAGACCGAGGATAGAATTTCACCAAACGTTGTATGTGACAACAAAATATTTTATTATCACAATCAACATTTCTGTTTAAAAAATATCACTCAACACAACTTAAAATCTCCTGAGGTAGAGAGCGGACTCGAGGAGAGCGCTGAGTGGGTGGGCCAGGCTGAGCCTACCTGCATGGCTGTTGGTTGGCGCGGCTGAGACACGTGATGGCGCAACAAAAGACGGGGGGCGGGGTGCGCGCTGCTCCTTGTTGTGTGACACAGCACAACGCTGCTCTTACAGACAGAGTAGACTTTGATGAATCTGCGTGTGCAGCAGTCAGTGCGTGCGGGAGAGAAAAAAGCTTGAGTATCTATCTTTTTACACGAGGATTGTTCAATATCAATACCAGTGTTGGCATCAATATTATCGATATTAGGATCGATCCGCCCACCTCTAACACTCAGAGTTCCCTGGTAGCAGATATCTCACTGCTGTTTGTTTGATTGGAGAATTTTATTACAAACACTTGGAATAAAACAGTTATTGTTATATGAAACAACCTAATGGATCATCTAAGATGCCTTTGTGGCAATATTTGCACTGAGTGAAATCCTCATCATATTTAATGTTGCATGCTAGCGGTGTTAGCACTTTTAGCAGTTGTCGGTAGCTTCATTCATTAGGTTCATTACAATTACTGAGAGGAAAGCAGCTGATCGCAGGAGGACCTCTGCGCCGTAGTACGTTCCGGGACAATGGGTCTGGCTGTCTACACGTTACCTGTCGCTTCATGGGGTTCCCAAAAAGGTGGCTCCCAGATTCGTTGGCCTGTTCCCTGTTGCTAAAATCATTAATCCTGTTTCTGTCCGTCTCTTCCTTCCAAGATCCATGAAGATACATCCCATGTTCCATGTGAGCCATCTGTAAGCTGCCAAGACGAGTCCTTTCTGTCCTGCTCTTTCTTGTTTCCCTCTCTCTTGGCTCTTGGTGGTGGGCGTTCCTCTCTGTCTGGGCACACCCTGGTTCTGGGAGCTTCTCCACACACCTGTTCTTGATTTGCAGTTAATCATCTGGTTGCTTTATAAGCCTCACAGTTTGCCTTTGTCCCTCGCCAGATTGATGTGCCTTCCTTCCAACTCTGTTCTTGTGTCTTTGCCTTGCTACCTTTGCTTCATCATGTTTTTCGACCACCTGCCTGTGTACCTCGACCACGCCTCATCCTGATGTTTTTTGTACTGTTGCTCAATTTGGACTGCCTGTCTGTGTACCGACTCCCGCTAACGTCCCAAGTAAATGCCTTAAAACTACAGAGCTGTGTTTCTGCGTCCTGCATTTATGTCCAGCCTACTTTGCCAGTCATACCTGATAGAACCATCAGTTTGAGAGTCAAGTCATCAGCCAACCAGGGATGCTACAGATGTACTGTGAATAGTTTCAGGATGCCCTAATTATCAAGTCAAGTCAGGTTTGGGAACATGCACTGCTGCTGCATTTTGTCACATCCACAACACCATGGAACAGCCTAGGGGCCTGGATGGCAGCTACCTAGGCAGTACACTGGTCCATTCCCACATCTGTAAAATAGCCAATTGTCTGCAGCAGCCAACTGAAACATGGGCATCCCCTTGTCCTTCTCAAGCTACTAGGGTCCTCAACACTCAGCCACCTGGGTGCTGAATCATGCACAACAAAACAGGCCACATAGCCAAAATGTCATAGCTGACAAAGCGAGTGATACTACTTATCCTAGTCTCTCATTGTAACTGCTCGTTTCATAAAAAGTAATTGCAGGGGTACCCAAGGATCCTCTGAAGAGACCTAGTACCAAAAACATTCAGTGACTGGTTAGCGTCCAAGTCTCACAACTATACAGCAAGACAGGCAGCACAAGGGCCTTAAAGACTTTGACATTCGTTTGTCTCCATAGATCAGCATTGCCAAACACCTTTGTTTGACCTCATGACTCCACAAGCTCTTCCCAAGCGCCTCTCGACCTCAAAGGAAGAGGACCCAGAGACATGTATCACTGCCAAGATATTGAATTATCTTTATCTAAAAATACCCCATAGGTACTGAGGTGATGCATTTACAGTGCTTTAAATGGACAGAAGTTGCTGCTGGCCACAACCTCTCTCCTATGCAGAGCAATAATGTCTCAACAATCTGCCTCTAACTTGCAGACCGTGTGGGTATGTCACACAAAGCATTGACTGATCAAGATCAAGAAGGAATCCAAATAAGCACTTCGGTTACGTATTTCATGAGCTATTATTCCTTAGAACAGTTTTCACATGACAGAATTTTCATATCTTAGGATCATTAACGTGAAACCTGAGCCATGTGTCAGTATAAAAACACATATGTTCATCATTCTCAGAGATTCCTTTCCTGATTGAATTAAAGACAAGCCCGGCATTTCCAGGTAACACAGAAACAAACGCTTGCGTCACGGTTGTGGTCAGTGCTGCATTAATAACCAGCCCCAATGTAACCTCTGGCACAAAGTCACCTCAGTGCACAGTGTGTGTGGAGCAACCTGTGCCTCTTTTATTCCATGACACAACTGGGTTATGTTAGAATCAATTGACAGAAACATCTGGAAGTGAAGAAGAAGAAGAAGAAGAAAAAAAGAAGCCGCTGTAATTGGTTGATTAGAGATAGACAAATTCAGGGTGTTCTGCAGTGTTGCCACAGTTACTTTGAAAAAGTAATCCAATTACTGATTACTCCTTGAAAAAGTAACTTAGGTTACTTTACTTTAGTTTATTAGTTACTTTCAGCAGCTGCTGTCAACACCCCCCCCCCCCCCCCCCACCACCTCAACATAAAAATGACAACCCGTTTTGCCAATACTCACTTTATAGTCACCCTTTCTTGACTTCAGTGAACATAAATACTTGTTTTTTCTAAAGAATAAAATAAAGACATCTTTGTTGACCTCATATTGGCCAAGTTCGGTCCTCGAGAGCCACCTTCCTGACACTCTTAGGCTGGGTTGCACCAACATAGCTTAAATTAAACCTAGTTTAGGCCTAAACTGAATTTAGTAAATCCATTTTTAAACTGGGTTTAAATTAATATGAGATGTGTTGCACGTCTTAAATTTAAACCTGGATTACCTAAACTGGTTTAATCAAGGATTAAAATAAACTTAAATATGTTCATCAGCCTCCATTAATGGGTATGGTCAAATGTATGCATAAATAGACAAAACATACAACTAACATTGACTGTAAACAAACAAATGATGACACATTGAATTATATAATAATATAATGGGCCATTGCGTTCAGTGCTCTGGAATGGCCTGTTTGATATATTTGTAAACACTGTCGCGTGCCGGCCGTTACATTGTATCACTCGGGCAGTGAAGATGGCATCAGTGAAGATGGCACCTCGTCAAAGGGCATCCAATTTTTCTTCTTTTGAGAAAAATTTACTGGCAGGGCTAATGGAGGAATTTGGGAAAATTATAGAGGTCAAAAAAACTGATAATTTGACAGAAAAGAAGGAGCAGGCGTGGGCATCATTAACGGAGCGATTCAATGGGGCAACGGGAATAAAGGAGGCCAGGGACAAGGCTCAGCTGAAAGGCTGCTGGAAGAATTTAAAAAGCAAGGCAAAATCCGATGCGGCTTCTGTGCTTGATAGCTGGTCCGACTTTTTCATTGAGGTACAATACACTTTTGTGAATCTGTAGCGCTGGAAAAACTCACTGTTTCTGTAGAATTCAACAAGGTTTAGCCTATCTCGAATATTTCTGCGTGGAACTCTGTCTTGTAACTCAAGCAGACGAATAACAGCAGCCATGTTGTCTGAATAACTAATTAAAACTCCTCCAGGGGTGGTTTATATTAAACAGGCAATCCAGGTTTATCCTTGGGTTAAAATCACTGGTGCAACAGACTCACAATTAATCTAAGTTTAAGTGGGGTATTAAATCTGAGATTAGCCATGGATTAGATTTAACCAGAGATTAGTGGAAACTAAATTTAAACTAAGTTTAAGTTTGGTGCAACATGACTAAAAAGTAAACTGAGATTAAATGTAGATTAAAGTTTAAACCACATTGGTGCAACCCAGCCTTAGTTGTCTCCCTGCTCCAACACACCTGAATCCAATGAAAGACTCATTAGCAGACTTTTAACAAGTCTTTCATTGGATTCAGGTGTGTTGGAGCAGGGAGACAACTAAGAGCGTCAGGAAGGCGGCTCTCAAGGACCGAACTTGGCCACCCCTGGATTAGAGTAACACGTTACTGGCATCACTGGTTCTGACAGCGTACAGCGAGCTTGTCAACTTCTGTACGAGTTGTGTTCTGTAGTGCACATCATGTTGCCCTCATTCCTAAATGCCAAATAGTTCCAGTGACTTGAGCACTGGGGTGAAAACACACTTTGGTTGACAGTGCAAATATTGTGCTTGGATTACAGACAAACCATCATTTTCTGTTATTTATGTAGGGGAGAGTGTGCTTTTATCAAGCTTCCTAGAGAGAGGTAAGGATTATTTTCATGGTACTTATGTCAAAAAGTACATTTTGACTTCTTCATGTTTTTCGCCACATTTACTTGAGGATTTTGGCTTTCACACATTAAAATTGGAGAGGCTCGAAGGCAGGCATATGATAGACTGACAGCCTCTCCAGAGTGTGCCCTGACTCTCACCCAGTGACCACTGGGATAGACCCCAACACCTCTCTCCTCCTGCGACTCTTGACTAGAGTATGAGGCATGCCTGTAAAATGGATGGATGGATGGATGGATGGATGGATGGATGGATGGATGGATGGATGGATGGATGGATGGATGACCCAGGGGTAAATGCAGTGATGGAGTGACAGAGCCTGTGTAGCTCCTTCACTTTCCTATGACATCTCTTGTGAGATGGCTTAAATTTTTTGCTGTAATTTAACAGAAAACAAGCAGAACATTTGATTGATGGGTTGGTGGCAAATAACAGATCCCTACATGGTGCAAACAGCTGTTTCAAATTAGGAAAAAGGCAAAGATAATAAAAGAGTGTCAGGTTCTGCCCCGGTCCAGGCTCATGTCCTAGTTTGTCCCCTGTCTGTGTCCATGTCCCCACTCTTTATTTTCCTGCTACATTTGTCCCTTGTTGAGGTCTGTCTTAGGGCTCCTTCACACATAGTGGGAATTTGGTCGATTTGCACATAAAGTGCGCAAGAAGCAGGAATCGTGTGCAAAATGTGTAAAATCCTAGCTGCCTCATACATCTGTTGCTATAACTACTTGCGCACACCAGCAGCTGAAAGACAGAGTGTGCGTTGTGTGAGCCCATTGAACCCTCTCGCAGCAGGTGTTGGCCAAATTCAGCTGACACACACAAACATCTAACACCGCTCGCTTGGCACTTAGAAAAATGTGTGGCCATTCACACTATTAACACGACAACAGTCAGCAGACGATTGTTGTTGAGCTGGATGTGAAATTTGTCAAAGTGCCCCACGACTGTGGAGTTGCCAAGTGCACATGTGGCATGCCAGAGTGTCAGAGTGTGCCAGTTTGCGTGCCCCCCCCCCAGGCGAGGCACTTCTCATCTGATCACAGAGTGACATATTGGTCTGTGTGCTGAACGGACAGGGGGCGTGGCTGGCTGCCTACAGCTGCTGAGACGTTTCTGGTCCTGGACGTCACAGCTGCAGATCACGTTCCATGTTTTTACAGACACGCACATGTGTGTGCTTGCTGTCATCATGTGGAAATACATAAAAACACATATCGCTTTTGCGACGGGCTGTAGAAACGGGACGTCAGTTCATGTGGACACGCAGCAGGTGATCTAAATGTCACATCTGTCTGACAGGACACGAATGTCAGGGCGTGAGGGCTGTGAGCGGCACGCCGTGGGACAAGCCAACAGTGTGACAAATATGCCATTTTCAATCATGAATTAGCAGAAATACTCCATAACAAATGCCATTTGGTCAGTTATCACAGCGCTTTTTTCTCTTTAAAAAAAACCCATTTATCTGGTTGTTGATTTTAGCCATTTCATGCTCCCATTACAAGACAGTGATTGTAGTCTAGTGGTAAAGTTTCTGTCTGGTAATCAGATCTTATGGGTTCAAATCCCGTGAATTGCATTTATTTTTTAATTAATCAGGGTTATTTAACCGCAGGGTTCTGTATTGCCTCCCCTTTTATTTATTATTAATATCAATCCAGTGATATTCACTAATATTACAGTTGTTTTTTATTTTATTTTCCTCCACATCAGTGGCACCATCGCGTGCACGACACCGTCGCACCGGGATTGTGCACACCTGCCCGTCAGCTCGATGTTTTCATGGTTTGCTCATACAAGCTGTTCCGCCATGAGTCGTCCTGATTTGTACTTGTTCATACTATGTGTGAACGGGCCCTTAACAATGTCTTCAGTTAAAAATAAGACATATTATTCATTCCACAGCATTCGCTAGAATCACAAAGCTCCTTGTGACTGACACACGTCTCACCCTCTGTGCTAGAGAACCACACCAGACTCACACTGCAAAGCCACTTATAGTGCAGAGTATTTACCCGTGAGCCCCCCGCCATTGCTGTCAGCAAACAGTTTTTTTTATCCATTTTCATGTTTAACTGTTACTTCCTTATTTCAGTGATTGAGTCAGAAAGGAAGGTGATACAGCAGTAATACTGCTGTTAAATGAAGCTGCTTCGCTTGGTTTAACAGGTAATTCATCTTTTATGATGTCAACTATTACAGACTATGTACACTTCTTCTGTGTCCTCATTGGGCATCACTAATATGTGGGCTGGAGGCATGTCCTTTTATGTTATGTTTTTGTTTCTGTTTTTTGTGGGTGGGAGTGGGGGGGGCGGGTAGGTGTTACTTATAATACTTCACTATTTTCATGAATGCATGTTGATAAAGCAAAACCCTCCAATTCTGAGAAATTAAGCCAAAGCAGAAGTGCCAATAGCTGCAGTTCCTTGAATGGCCACTTGAGGCTGGTTCAAAAAGTGAATCATCATCAATACTAGGACAGCTCTTGCTTGCCTCTACTGGTGGTTGGCTCTCACTGCGGTATTGTATCACTTTCTGTTCTGGAGCACAGCGGTGTTTTGCTGTATCTGTTAGCTGTTTAATCTGCGCAGTTAGATTGATCTAGTTACCTAGATAACGATTTGTTTCACAGTGTAATCTTCACGTGCCTTAACTAAAGCACTCCCTCTGCTGAATCACCTCTAAATTATTTACACATTATTCACTTTGTGTGTTTTTAGGAATCCGTTAGCTTAGCGCAGCTACTAGCTCTTAGCCGGTTTAGCATGGTGGCTTCTCCTGTCTCTCCTGCACTTTTCTGCTCTGGGTGTGAAATGTTTAGTTATTCCTCAGCCTCCTTTAGCAGTAATGGTACTTGTAATAAGTGTAGCTTATTCGTAGCTTTGGAGGCCAGGCTGGGCGAATTGGAGACTCGGCTCTGCACCGTGGAAAATTCTACAGCTAGCCAGGCCCCTGTAGTTGGTGCGGACCAAGGTAGCTTAGCCGCCGTTAGTTTCCCTCTGGCAGATCCCGAGCAGCCGGGAAAGCAGGCCGAATGGGTGACTGTGAGGAGGAAGCGTAGTTCTAAACAGAAGCCCCGTGTACACCGCCAACCCGTTCACATTTCTAACCGACACACCCGCCGAGGATCAAACTCTGGTTATTGGCGACTCTGTTTTGAGAAATGTGAAGTTAGCGACACCAGCAACCATAGTCAATTGTCTTCCGGGGGCCAGAGCAGGCGACATTGAAGGAAATTTGAAACTGCTGGCTAAGGCTAAGCGTAAATTTGGTAAGATTGTAATTCACGTCGGCAGTAATGACACCCGGTTACGCCAATCGGAGGTCACTAAAATTAACATTGAATCGGTGTGTAACTTTGCAAAAACAATGTCGGACTCTGTAGTTTTCTCTGGGCCCCTCCCCAATTGGACCGGGAGTGACATGTTTAGCCGCATGTTCTCCTTGAATTGCTGGCTGTCTGAGTGGTGTCCAAAAAATGAGGTGGGCTTCATAGATAATTGGCAAAGCTTCTGGGGAAAACCTGGTCTTGTTAGGAGAGACGGCATCCATCCCACTTTGGGTGGAGCAGCTCTCATTTCTAGAAATCTGGCCAATTTTCTTAAATCCTCCAAACCGTGACTATCCAGGGTTGGGACCAGGAAGCAGAGTTGTAGTCTTACACACCTCTCTGCAGCTTCTCTCCCCCTGCCATCCCCTCATTACCCCATCCCCGTAGAGACGGTGTCTGCTCCCAGACCACCAATAACCAGCAAAAATCTATTTAAGCATAAAAATTCAAAAAGAAAAAATAATATAGCACCTTCAACTGCACCACAGACTAAAACAGTTAAATGTGGTCTATTAAACATTAGGTCTCTCTCTTCAAAGTCCCTGTTAGTAAATGATATAATAATTGATCAACATATTGATTTATTCTGCCATACATAAACCTGGTTACAGCAGGATGAATATGTTAGTTTAAATGCGTTAACACCCCCGGGTCACACTAACTGCCAGAATGCTCGTAGCACGGGCCGAGGCAGAGGATTGGCAGCAATTTTCCATTCCAGCTTATTAATTAATCAAATACCCAGACAGAGCTTTAATTCATTTGAAAGCTTGACTCTTAGTCTTGTCCATCCAAATTGGAAGTCCCAAAAACCAGTTTTATTTGTTATTATCTATCGTCCACCTGGTCATTACTGTGAGTTTCTCTGTGAATTTTCAGACCTTTTGTCTGACTTAGTGCTTAGCTCAGATAAGATAATTATAGTGGGCGATTTTAACATCCACACAGATGCTGAGAATGACAGCCTCAACACTGCATTTAATCTATTATTAGACTCAATTGGCTTTGCTCAAAATGTAAATGAGTCCACCCACCACTTTAATCATATCTTAGATCTTGTTCTGACTTATGGTATGGAAATTGAAGACTTAACAGTATTCCCTGAAAACTCCCTTCTGTCTGATCATTTCTTAATAACATTTACATTTACTCTGATGGACTACCCAGCAGTGGGGAATAAGTTTCATTACACTAGAAGTCTTTCAGAAAGCGCTGTAACTAGGTTTAAGGATATGATTCCTTCTTTATGTTCTCTAATGCCATATACCAACACAGTGCAGAGTAGCTACCTAAACTCTGTAAGTGAGATAGAGTATCTCGTCAATAGTTTTACATCCTCATTGAAGACAACTTTGGATGCTGTGGCTCCTCTGAAAAAGAGAGCTTTAAATCAGAAGTGCCTGACTCCGTGGTATAACTCACAAACTCGCAGCTTAAAGCAGATAACCCGTAAGTTGGAGAGGAAATGGAGTCTCACTAATTTAGAAGATCTTCACTTAGCCTGAAAATGAGTCTGTTGCTCTACAAAAAAGCCCTCCGTAAAGCTAGGACATCTTACTACTCATCACTAATTGAAGAAAATAAGAACAACCCCAGGTTTCTTTTCAGCACTGTAGCCAGGCTGACAAAGAGTCAGAGCTCTATTGAGCCGAGTATTCCTTTAACTTTAACTAGTAATGACTTCATGACTTTCTTTGCTAATAAAATTTTAACTATTAGAGAAAAAATTACTTATAACCATCCCAAAGACGTATCGTTATCTTTGGCTGCTTTCAGTGATGCCGGTATTTGGTTAGACTCTTTCTCTCAGATTGTTCTGTCTGAGTTATTTTCATTAATTACTTCATCCAAACCATCAACATGTCTATTAGACCCCATTCCTACCAGGCTGCTCAAGGAAGCCCTACCATTATTTAATGCTTCTATCTTAAATATGATCAATCTATCTTTATTAGTTGGCTATGTACCACAGGCTTTTAAGGTAGCAGTAATTAAACCATTACTTAAAAAGCCATCACTTGACCCAGCTATCTTAGCTAATTATAGGCCAATCTCCAACCTTCCTTTTCTCTCAAAAATTCTTGAAAGGGTAGTTGTAAAACAGCTAACTGATCATCTGCAGAGGAATGGTCTATTTGAAGAGTTTCAGTCAGGTTTTAGAATTCATCATAGTACAGAAACAGCATTAGTGAAGGTTACAAATGATCTTCTTATGGCCTCAGACAGTGGACTCATCTCTGTGCTTGTTCTGTTAGACCTCAGTGCTGCTTTTGATACTGCTGACCATAAAATTTTATTACAGAGATTAGAGTATGCCATAGGTATTAAAGGCACTGCGCTGCGGTGGTTTGAATCATATTTATCTAATAGATTACAATTTGTTCATATAAATGGGGAATCTTCTTCACAGACTAAAGTTAATTATGGAGTTCCACAAGGTTCTGTGCTAGGACCAATTTTATTCACTTTATACATGCTTCCCTTAGGCAGTATTATTAGACGGCATTGCTTAAATTTTCATTGTTATGCAGATGATACCCAGCTTTATCTATCCATGAAGCCAGAGGACACACACCAATTAGCTAAACTGCAGGATTGTCTTACAGACATGAAGACATGGATGACCTCTAATTTCCTGCTTTTAAACTCAGATAAAACTGAAGTTATTGTACTTGGCCCCACAAATCTTAGAAACATGGTGTCTAACCAGATCCTTACTCTGGATGGCATTACCCTGACCTCTAGTAATACTGTGAGAAATCTTGGAGTCATTTTTGATCAGGATATGTCATTCAAAGCGCATATTAAACAAATATGTAGGACTGCTTTTTTGCATTTGCGCAATATCTCTAAAATTAGAAAGGTCTTGTTTCAGAGTGATGCTGAAAAAAACTGAAAAAAACTGAAAAACTAATTCATGCATTTATTTCCTCTAGGCTGGACTATTGTAATTCATTATTATCAGGTTGTCCTAAAAGTTCCCTGAAAAGCCTTCAGTTAATTCAAAATGCTGCAGCTAGAGTACTAACGGGGATTAGAAGGAGAGAGCATATCTCACCCATATTGGCCTCTCTTCATTGGCTTCCTGTTAATTCTAGAATAGAATTTAAAATTCTTCTTGTTACTTATAAGGCTTTGAATAATCAGGTCCCATCTTATCTTAGGGACCTCATAGTACCATATCACCCCAATAGAGTGCTTTGCTCTCAGACTGCAGGCTTACTTGTAGTTCCTAGGGTTTGTAAGAGTAGAATGGGAGGCAGAGCCTTCAGCTTTCAGGCTCCTCTCCTGTGGAACCAGCTCCCAATTCAGATCAGGGAGACAGACACCCTCTCTACTTTTAAGATTAAGCTTAAAACTTTGGCTAAACAATAATAACAACAATTTAAGCTTTCATACCACAACCCCAATTCCAAAGAAGTTGGGACGTTGTGTAAAATGTAAATAAAAACAGAATATAATGATTTGCAAATCCTCTTCAACCTATATTCAATTGAATACACCAAAAAGTCAAGATATTTAATGTTCAAACTGATAGACTTTTTGTTTTTGTGCAAATATTCGCTCATTTTGAAATGGATGCCTGCAACACATTTCAAAAAAGTTGGGATGGGGCAACAAAAGACTTGTAAAGTTGATGAATGCTCAAAGACACCTAATTGGAAACAGGTGAGTGCCATGATTGGGTATAAAAGGAGCATCCCCAAAAGTCTCAGCCATTCACAAGCAAAGATGGGACGAGGATCACCACTTTGTGAACAACTGCGTGAAAAAATAGTCCAACAGTTTAAGAATAATGTTTCTCAACATTCAATTGCAAAGAATTTAGGGATTCCATCATCTACAGTCCATAATATAATAAGAAGATTCAGAGAATCTGGAGAAGTTTCTACACGTAAGCGGCAAGGCCGAAAACCAACATTGAATGCCTGTGACCTTCGATCCCTCAGGTGGCACTGCATTAAAAACCCACATCATTGTGTAAAGGATCTTACCGTGTGGGCTCAGGAACACTTCAGAAAACCATTGTCAGTTAACATAGTTCGTCGCTACATCTACAAGTGCAAGTTAAAACTCTACCATGCAAAGCAAAAGCCAGAAATCAACAACATCCAGAAACGCTGCCGCCTTCTCTGGGCCCGAGTCCATTTGAAATGGACAGACGCAAAGTGGAAAAGTGTGCTGTGGTCTGATGAGTCCACATTTTGTTTTTAGAAATCATGGACATTGTGTCCTCTGGACAAAAGAGGAAAATGACCAACCAGATTGTTACCAGCGCAAAGTTCAAAAGCCAGCATCTGTGATGGCTTGGGGGTGTGTTAGTGCCCATGGCATGGACAACTTACACATCTGTGTTGGCACCATCAATGCTGAAAGGTCCATTCAGGTTTTGGAGCAACACATGCTGCCATCCAAGCAACGTCTTTTTCAGGGACGTCCCTGCTTATTTCAGCAAGACAATGCCAAGCCACATTCTGTACATGTTACAACAGCATGGCTTCGTCGTAGTGCAGGTACTAGACTGGTCTGCCTGCAGTCCAGACCTGTTGCCCATTGAAAATGTGTGGCGCATTATGAAGCGCAAAATACGACAACAGGGACCCCGGACTGTTGAACAACTGAAGTCGTACATCAAGCAAGAATGGGAAATAATTCCGCGTACAAAGCTTCAACAATTAGTGTCCTCAGTTCCCAAACACTTATTGAGTGTTGATAGAAGGAAAGGTGATGTAACACAGTGGTAAACATACCACTGTCCCAGCTTTTTTAAAATGTGTTGCAGGCATCCATTTCAAAATGAGCAAATATTTGCACAAAATCAATAAAGTTTATCAGTTTGAACATTAAATATCTTGTCTTTGTGGTGTATTTAAGTGAATATAGGTTGAAGAGGATTTGCAAATCATTGTATTCTGTTTTTATTTACATTTTACACAATGTCCCAACTTCATTGGAATTGGGGTTGTATGGAAAAGTCTCAAAAACTTCCCCAGAATGTTATACAAAAATAAGATCCCTACCTAGCTAACAAAATAAATTTACAAAACATTCTAAGAAGATTTGTCAAATATTCTTCGAACGTTAGCTATAAAGATCTCAGATTTTTTTTTTCCAGAATGTTTGATAGTAACATTAGCACAAAGGTTTAGAGAAAGTTAGGCCTAACATCCTGGGAATGTTTTAAAGGAAAGTTTCTTTTTGGTTCCCAGAATGTTTGAAAATAATGTTTGCACAAACATTCTGAGAACGTTAGACCTAGCGTTCTGGGAACAATTTAAGGAAAGTTTCATTTGGTTCCCAGAACATTCTGGTAATGTTACGTAAGGTCACCTAATGATATATTTCATCCAAACATTCCCAGAACATTCTGATAATGTTACCTAAAGTCATCAAAAGAAAATTGGAGTAAGAAAGATGGTGCATA
Organism: Thalassophryne amazonica; assembly: GCF_902500255.1. Lineage (NCBI taxonomy): Eukaryota > Metazoa > Chordata > Actinopteri > Batrachoidiformes > Batrachoididae > Thalassophryne > Thalassophryne amazonica. Next base: position 64,606,041 of record NC_047112.1, on the reverse strand, counting down.
TATTTGTCAAATTTCCCTCAACTATAAACATGACAACATGTCAATATAAAAGGAAGGAATAATGTTTGGAAAACGTTTTAGAAATGTTTCTGATAACCATAACCTAAAAATAACCAATATATAATGTTACCAATACGTTATGTGTCAGCTGGGGTTATGGCACACGCGTAAAATCCCATCTTACTGAAGAAAGTCCGAGAGATTCAAAAGAATTTTAGGAAGATGTTCTTTCACGAATGTTAAGCCCCATCACACATAGCAAGAATGTGCAGGAACCAGCCCGACACTGCAAATATTGCCATAATCTGACGCAGTCAGGAGGAAAAGAGGTGTGGTCAGCCGTGTCGGAACGTAGTACCTCGTCCACACCTGCACGATGGCATCCAAAGCGCATGTAGACAACAGGTAGATGATACAGACTGCTGTCAGACAGCCATAAAAGGCACGGAAGTCTGCCCGATGTCCAACAGTCTGGATGGCAAACACGGGATCAGAATGGGAGCGAGTGCTGTGTTCCTCACACGTACGTGCGGGTGAGTTTTATTATATGTGGCACATGCAGGTCATACCGGCAGGCTTTGCCATGCCAGATCCATCTTGAGGTTCCCTTGTATGCGCTCAAATCATTTAGGATCCTGTTTTGACGCCATCTGAATATGTAAATTGTCGTCAGATGGTCCTCAGATTGCACATGGACTGCCGTCAGATAGGTGTCCCATCTCGATGGTGCCCGGAGGGTTTTGAATATGTGCATCACACTCGGGGCCACAGACTGATTTTGACCATCTGTGTGGACTTCCACAGATGGCAGCCAGAATGTTTTGGGACTGAAGTCTGATACTTTTCGGATGCGCACTGATTTGTCATTGTGACGCCATTCTGCCTGATTCCGGCTATGTGTGACGGGGGAATTACATCAACTGTTCCCAAAAAGGCCCCCTTTAACATGCTGTACAAGTGAATGATGGCTCTTCATTTGGGTTAACTTTGTTACCTTCTTTGCGCATTCCGACACGAAAGCATTTCTTTAGACGACAGTACTGGCACTGGTTGCGGTGATGTTGGTCGATTTGGCACTCTCGATTGGATCTGCACACAAGAACAAAACATACAAGGTGAGGTTCAAGCTAAAAATATCTTTCTGTGATATTTTATGGCAATACCCAGCACAGAGATTAAATAGGTTTCCAATGAGGACTAGTATTTTCATGTCAGCCATTCTCCCCCCACGTTTTCATTCCCACTGACCTCCATGATGAATGAAGTGTGTGACCAACGTAGCTTGAAAAAGCTCTCAAGGCTGTGACTTTTGTAAATCATCAGCCCTGCACGCCCTTGTTGCCTTTTACAGCCAGACAACATCTCACTGAAAGCCCTTTTCAGCTCTGGACATCACAAACTACAACACACATTCCACCCAGAGTTTCTAGGCCATTATGAAAGAAAACAAAAATCATTATTTTTAGTAGCTTAGAGTTTCCTCTGTAGGAGAAGAGAATTAAGTTGCAAAATTGTGTTTCTTGTTGGGGGAGAAATAATGGGAATGTTGACCTTCTGAGGCAATCCGTCTTCACACAGCTGACCTTTCTTTTTGTTCTTATTCCAGAGGTGTTTGTGAGACATGTCTGAGGTTGGAACGGATCATTGTGGAGTGAGAAATGTTCTCTCATCTTCTTGAATGTAAACACACCAGTACTCTAACAAATCGCAAACATCAAGTGACATTTTGAGAAATATTAACACAAAATGTGAGAACTTCCTTTGCTAATTTTGACATCTGAATTTTGCAGCAGCGCTGCCTACCTGCAGGAGTAGTTGAGGTTTCGTCTGATGCTTCTTTTGAAGAAGCTCTTGCAGCCCTCGCAGGTGAACACGCCGTAGTGCTTCCCGCTGGACTTGTCTCCGCACACCACGCAGTCCAGCACGCAAGCCTTCTCCTCATCCCCTACGTCCACGTCGCTGCTTCCAGCCTGGGGTGAGACGTCTTCTTCCTCCCTCTTCAGGTACGCTTTCTCTCCCAGTCCATTTGTGTCCCCGTTTGGGTTGCCCCATCCCCCGCTCACCATGGCCATGTTCTCTGAGGCGCACAGTCCTGAAAGTGGATCATAAACAGACCCACCCTGAACCCCTGCTTTCAACTGGACGCACTGACTCAAATACTGACGATAACACAGTGGCGTACACAGGGTGAAAGTGTGGTGAAAAGTCGTCCTTGACTCCTGGCGTTGACCTCCCTCCGCTTTCCGTCTGGTTTCAGTGACCTGGCGGTCTTAAACCGACGCTGTTTTCTTTCCTGTCGCTCGTTCTTTAATCTCCCTGCGCCGTCACCTCTTGTGTTTTCTGCCGTGACCTCTGATCAATGCCTCCTGAGGTCTGAGAAAACTTCAGAGACACACATCGAGGAGTTCAGAGTTCAGGAGGGAGAAAAAGAGCTTTCACAGGAAGCAATAAATTACACTCTGACTCTGTCCCCCTCGCACGAGGAAAAAAGCCCCTCACTGACCCCTCAGCGTGGTGAACGCAGCCGCCCCAGATGAAACGAAGGTCAGCCTGACATTCAGCGCTCTCCACGCTGTAGTTTCTCTCAGAAGGACAGGAAAATAAAAGCGTGCTCTCCTTCAGGCGGGGTTAAACTGCCCTGCCTGCTCCTTCAACTTATAAACTAGTCCAACCAGTTCCTGCTGTGCAAAAGTCTTATCTGCTGATCTGAAACGGTTCTCGTCCAGACTCACTCGTGACTTGTCCAGGCTGTTCCACAGTGTCACAGTGATGGGAAAAAAAACAAAGGTAATATTTTCTCATTCACACGTGCGCCCATGCAAACAGCTGTGGGGACTAGACTCCTTGAGGTAGCATGTTGTCATCACCACTTTAACTTCTCCTGGAGGTGAAGTCTGCAGCCTGTCTGAAGCAGAGACCTTCAGATGCTGAATCCCGCTGTGAACAGTGCTCCCCCTGTTCTGTTGTGAAATAATGTCTTCTTCTGGTTCCGCCAACTTGTCCAGAGCATGTGATGTCAGTGTCTCAAATGTCAATAAAAACAAGCCACAACAAAAGCAGGCTTGAGAAACCTCCTGTGCCTTTTAGCTCTCGGCTGCAGGAGCAGCTGCTGTCTCAAAGCCTCCCAAAGTGTTGTCTTTCTCCTTTTTCCTCGCTCTTCCTTTCACTGTTTTGTCAGTGCTTGTCCATCCAGCAGTAACAACCAGAGGCCTGCACCTCTCTGGGTGTACTGTTGCGCTCTTTGATTATTCCGCCTGTTCTTTCTCCTGGCCCTGGCAGGAATAAATTAGGCAAACAAGCGCAGGAAAAACAGAGTCAGAGACCTCAGTGAAAGCCAGACGCTGCTGTGAAGAGCAACATAGATATGCTTCTCTTGTCTTCCAATCCCTCCCTTCTCGCTCTCTCTGTCTGTCTCTCACTCCTTTAGGGAGTGTGAGCGTGTATGTGTGAGCGTGTGTGTGCTCAGGGATTTGACACTGCTATTCAGACCCTGTGGTTGCTATGGCGCTGGATGCCTTATAAGGCCGGTGGAGTCAAAGAGCACAGAGCGGCTAAAGGCGCACACACATTAAAGAATGCCTGGGTGCTGACTGGCTATATGTTCCCTCTGACCCCAGGCAGGCTGGGAGCACGGGGATTTAACCCCAACACCGCCATAAGACAAAGACGAGGAGTCAGGCTGACCCGCTGAGAGCGTGGCGGGTTCCCTGACAGTGCCCCGCGCTCATGTTCTAACACTTGGTTGACCTAATAATAACAGAGTGGGTTTTGATTGATTGATTGATTCAGAAATTCCACATAAGACGTACAATAAAATAGAATGTGATTAAAACACACACACACACACACACATATATATATATATATATATATATATATATATATATATATATATATATATATAGCATTTATAATGGAATTTCAAGGATAACACTAAAACATCAAAAGACTTCTTTCCATTGTGGTCTTTTACATGAAACAAATACAAAATATGCAGCAAAGATGGGTAAAATCTAGATAAATTGAAATAAAATAAACAATAAACAAATAAAATAATTTACAAAAAAGACAAAAAACAGAAAGTAGTTAAAATAAGAAAAATTTACACAAAATGTGTGTGTTGTTGTTGTTGATTAGGAGCACATGAAAAGGTGATATGATACAGCTATGCTCAAATGTTTACATACCCTGGCCGAATGTTTGCTTTTTTGTCCATTTTTAAGAGAATATGAATGACAACACAAAAACTTTTTTTTCACTCATCGTCAGTGGTTGTGTGAAGCCATTTATTTTCAAACAACTGTGTTTCATCTTTTTAAATCAAAATGACAAGAGAAATGATCCTGATCAAAAGTTTACATCCCCCTGTTCTTAATATTGTGTGTTGCCCCTTTAACATCGACGACAGCTTGGAGTCTTTTGTGGTAGTTTGTGGACGAGGCTCTCTGATGGTAAAGCTACCACTGAATATGTCTTGGACTTTATTTACATTAATTACAAAGACATACAAACAGTATGGCACTCTATAGTAAATCTGCATGGAGTAGACAGTTCTCAAAAACTGAGTGACTGTGCAAGAAGGAGAAGAGTGAGGAAAGCCACCAAGACACCCAGACAACCCAGAAGAAGTTATAGGGTTACCTGGCTGCGATTGGAGAAATTATGCACAGTGCAAGCTTTGCATTTTGTTTCACCAGTTATCCATCTTCATGATGAAGTGGTATAGAGGAGGATTTTCTTAAAAATAAGACCTGAAAGTTTAGCTACAAATTGCCAGAAGGTACATCTGAGATGCAAGCCTGGATTTGATCTGTTTTGGTGAAAGAAAATCCTTCTCTGCTCTACTCCACTATGAAGCTAAGAGTAGTGATGCAAAATGCAGAATTTGCACTGTGCACAATTTCTCCAATCACAGCCACATAAGCCTATAACTTCTCCTTGGTTGTCAGGCGTATTCCGACGTATTCAGTGGCAGCTTTACCATCAGAGGCCAAAACTACAACAAAAGACTCCAAGCTGTCGTTGATGTTAAAGGGGACAACACACAGTATTAAGAACAGGGGGATGTAAACTTTGTATCAGGATCATTTGGGTAGTTTCTGTTGTCATTTTGATTTAAAAAGAGGAAACACATTTGTTTAACAATAAATTGCTTCACCCAACCACTAACCATGAGTGAAAAAATAAGTTTTTGTGTTGTCATTCATATTCTCTTAAAAATGGCCAAAAAAAGGCAAAAATTCTGCCAGGGTATGTAAACTTTTGAGCACAACTGTATGTCCTTTCACATTTGGTACACAATCTCACAGATTTATTGACTAATACCAACACGTTAGCACTGAAGGACAGGTTTTCCCTGAGAGGCACAGAATAAGTGACTGGTGATTTCAGGACTTGATGCTAATTAGTTGCAATCCAATTATAGGCTATAATGACACTGGGAAACTCTGCCAGTGCTGGACAGTTCAGCAAGATTTCCACTGTGAGTGAAGGAGCGAGTCAGTTAGTCAGTTAAGATGTTTGTTAACACAACAACCTACTGGCAAATATACATGGGAACTTACTATTTTGCACAAGGGTGAATATTAATGTGAAAATGAAATAATTATAATTTGGCAAATCTGTGCATAACCAATGCACGATCATTGCTGTCACACAGGCATATAATCCCACGCTGCTACCTGCTGGTGGCAACATAAATGTTCGCTACGATTAATCCTGCAAATCCTGCTGACATCATCATTTGATGGCAGGTTTATAATGTGGCGGCATATAAATCCATACTGCCACATAGTGGGGAACAGCAATCATTGTTGCACAATACTAATAAGGTCGTCTCAATCATCCAGCCCGTGATTGGCTGAGAACTCCTATAAAATGGAATATAATAGAATAGAATAGAATAGAATAGTCTTGTCATTGTACAGGGTGTATGTGTGTGTGTGCATGGGGGTGGGGGTGCAGGGTTAGACTGGGTTGTTTGTTGTCGGGGCGGGGGGGGGGGGGTGTTTATGGGAGTAGGGCTGTGGGTGAGTGTGTGTGTGTGTGTGTGTGTGTGTGTGTGTGTGTGTGTGTGTGTGTGTGTGTCCATGGGTGTTTGCAGTACGTTTGGCCCAAGAGATGAACCTGTTTGTCAGCATTCTGTAGGATCTCCCAGAGGGCAACAGGTCAAACAGGGGTGGGGAGGGTGTGTTTGTTCTCCCGTGATGGCCTTGGTTCTCCTCAGGTGGTAGGATATGGTGATGGTTTCCAGGCGGGGCAGAAGGCAGCTGATGATATTTTGTGCAATGTTTATGACCCTCTGCACCACCTTCCTGTCTTTGGCTGTGAAGCACACATACCACACACCCAGACAGTATGTCAGTATGGTCTCCACCAAGGAGTGACAGAAGTCCAGCAGCCGCTTCGTGTTCAGGTTGTTCTTCCTGAGGAAATGCAGGAGGTCTAGCTGCTGCTGAGCCTTCTTAATCAGAGCCCTGATGTTGGAGGTCTAGGTCAGTGGTCTGCAGAGATGTGAGTGCCCAGAAAACTGAAAGTGGTGACAGTTTCCACCCATTCTCTATTTATGAAGAGGGGGGTGGTGGTTCTGTCTGTTCTTCTTGAAGTCCATGATGAGTTCTTTTATCTTATGAACTTTCAGTGTCAGGTTGTTCTCTGAACACCAGAGCGACAGTTGCTCCACCTCGGCCCTGTATGCTGTCTCGTCCCCATCGCAGATGGGTCCAACCACTGCGGTATCATCTGCATATTTTATAATGCGGTTGGTTGGATGGGTTGGAGAGCAATTGTAGGTGTGCAGGGCATACAGAAGAGGGCTCAGAAAGCAGCCTTAAGGGGAACCATGCAGTGCTGAGTGTGAGTGTGGAGAAGTGGTGAGGGACGAGTCTCAGAGACTGTGGCAGCTGGTCAGAAAGTTTCTAATCGAATTACAGGTGGGAAGGGGGATCTGTAATTTCAGCAGTTTGGTGATGAGAATGTCCGGTATGATGGTGTTAAACGCTGAGTTGTAGTCCATGAAGATCATCATAGCTCCTCTTGTTCTTCAGGTTGTTCAGCACTGTGTGGAGAGTGAGGGCATTGGCATCCTCCGTAGACTAGTTTGCCATGTAAGTAACCTGGTGGAGGTCAAGGGAGGGAAACTGATTGCTCCAGATACTTCATGATTACAGACGTCAGGGTGCAGGTTCTGTAATCATCCAGGCTGTCGATGGCAGGTTTTGGGGAGATGGGGACGATGGTGAAGGCCTTCAGACATGGGAATGGTGGCATGTGTCAGAGAGAAGATAAAGAGTTTGGTGAGGATCCCTGCCAGTTGGTCTGCACAGGCTTTAACCAATGCCCCCAGGATACCATCAGGGCCAGCAGCTTTCCTGGGGTTCAATATTCTTAGGTTTCTCTTCACTTCATTCTCCTGGAGAGAGAGAGGTGAGGTGCTGGAACCAGGGGGAGGCAGTGACTGCAGGTGTGTGGTGGTGGTCTCAAACCTGGTAAAGAAGCTGTTTAGCTCCTCTGCCTGTGTGCATCATCATTGTGATCTACCATATTTTCCAAGTGTAGGTTTTTTGGTTGTGTGCGAGGCACTGTGACTTGCTCTCTGGGTGTGACTCACAATTTTTTTTCCTCTTCACAGTTTAATTTGTGACATGTGTGACTTGTACTGTGAAAAATATGGTAGTTGTCACATAAACATGGCAGACTTGGAAGAGGTTGTTTTGGCCGTAGCAATAACTTGTCTTCAGATACCACACAGTTTAAAACAAAATCATTTATAAGGGAGGTGGTGGTGTAATGGTTTGCACATTGGTCTGTGACGCCAACAATCTGGGTTCATTTCCCGATCGCAGCAAAGCTTCCAAATGGCACTTTCAGTGCTGGGTGTCGTACAGTTTCCAGCAATGCGAACTCTGAACTGCGGTGCTGGGGAGGTGAAAAGACACGTGCTGTGGACCCATCTGGAAATAGGCTTACCAACCAAAGAAGGTTGGGGCTCGTTGTCCACCCACGTTAAATATAAAGACCTTTCCCTTTATCTAACTTGAATGGTTGCAGTTATTCTAGAAGAAGACCAGTAACCTTTGCACAACTGGATCTGTTTCCCTTCGACCACAGCGCACTCTGGTGGTCATAAATGAAGGCATGTTTCGCACCAGTCTGTTGTGTCTGACTCCCATGGTGGGGGAGGTCCCACAAACTGGAGCCAAGTCTGCTCATAAGGGAATTCATACTGCATCAGATTCAAAATGTTTGGCAGATAAATCTCTGCCTGAGCTTTATTAACTCATGTACAGCGTTGACTCATATCAGGAGGCACTAGAGATAACCCAAGGCCCTTTACAAGCTGCTAAACCAAACCAGCATGTTTCCTGTTGCACAACACTGGTGCATACTGTTTCTTACTGCAGTACAAGTTTGTATCAATCCTGTTTAAAGAATATTTCATTTGTTGATTGCATTTTGTGGAATATCAATGACTGACAGGTTTCATTGAGATCAGAGTCTTATTGTTTGCAAATTGATAAAAATTATGAAAATGGCATTTAAAATAAAATAAAACAAACAAACACACACACAGTTTTGGTCAACAATGAAATTTAGTTTAATTTCATCAGGTTTTACAGAAATCAGCTGAAAATGATTTGAGAAATTGACTAAAGTGATGATAATCATTTAATTTAAAAAATAAATAATTATAGAGATTACACACGTGGATCACGATTAACATCAAAACGTAATGGGTGATTCTACTGACACATATTATGAAAATCATATATAGAATAACAGAATTGGAAAAAAAAAATAAGGTCACTAACCAAACCTGATTGTAACTACTGCATCCATAATATCAGTGCTGCTGCATTCAGATTTTACAGGATTAAACTCAAACAAAAGGCATTTTTTTCCAACTGTGTAACTGCGCCATCGTCTTGGCAATAGGTTGTAGCTTAGCGGAATGCCTGACCTGCTTTATTTGTCAGACCATGAGCATTGTTGTGTGAATGTTTCAGCGAAGAGGCAGGACAAAATAAACAGAGTTTGCAACCAAGGTTTCCAATAACAGCCTCCAAACCCAGAGAAAAACACAGAGGAGGTATTCAGTGCTGCCCCAAAACATGCCTGAAAGCCAACACGACCTCCGTGTACTAAAACTGTTTGCTCGTCATATGGTTTGTTCGGCAAGAATAACAAAACATTTCGTCCCGCTTTCTTTTAAACAACATTTTGTTAGTTTTGGCCAGAAGTAAAAAAGTTGATGAAAGGTTGGTAAGAAGTACGAGGGCTGTCCATAAAGTATAGGTCCTTTTTATTTTTTTCAAAAACTATATGGATTTCATTCATATGTTTTTACGTCAGACATGCATGAACCCTCGTGCGCATGCGTGAGTTTTTCCAGGCCTGTCGGTGACGTCATTCGCCTGTGAGCACTCCTTGTGGGAGGAGTCGTCCAGCCCCTCGTCTGAATTCCTTTGTGTGAGAAGTTGCTGAGAGACTGGCGCTTTGTTTGATCAAAATTTTTTCTAAACCTGTGAGACACATCGAAGTGGACATGGCAGTGAAAATTTTAACGTCTGATGAGAGATTTTGAGGTGATACTGTCGCTTTAAGGACTTCCCACGGTGCGAGACGTCGCGCAGCGCTCTCAGGCGCCATCATCAGCCTGTTTCAAGCTGAAAACCTCCACATTTCAGGTTCTATTGATCCAGGACGTCGTGAGAGAACAGAGAAGTTTCAGAAGAAGTCGGTTTCAGCATTTTATCTGGATATTCCACTGTTAAAGGAGATTTTTTTTAATGAAAGACGTGCGGACGGGTGCGGCACAGGAAAAACACCTCCGTGTTGATAACCATTTGTAAAATCCAGGCGGCTTTTGATGGCTTTCAGTGGAGTGAGTATATGAGAAATTGTTTAACAGCTGGACATGTTCCAACTTGTCCTTAAGGCTTCCAACAGAGGTGTTTTTCCTGTGGCGGAGCGTCGCGGCGGCTGCGAGCCGACGCTGCAATCCGCCCGCATGTCTTGCATTAAAAAAATCTCCTTTAACAGTGGAATATCCGGATAAAATGCTGAAACCGACTTCTTCTGAAACTTCTCTGTTCTCTCACGACGTCCTGGATCAATAGAGCCTGAAATGTGGAGGTTTTCAGCTTGAAACAGGCTGACGACGGCGCCTGAGAGCGCTGCACGACGTCTCACACCGTGGGAAGTCCTTAAAGCGACAGTATCACCTCAAAATCTCTCATCAGCCGTTAAAATTTTCACTGAAAACCAGCTTAATTTTTCGAACCGTGTCCACTTCGATGTGTCTCACAGGTTTAGAAAAAAATTTGATCAAACAAAGCGCCAGTCTCTCAGCAACTTCTCAGACAAAGGAATTCCGACGAGGGGCTGGACGACTCCTCCCACAAGGAGTGCTCACAGGCGAATGACGTCACCGACAGGCGTGGAAAAACTCACGCATGCGCACGAGGGTTCAAGCATGTCTGACATAAAAACATATGAATGAAATCCATATAGTTTTTGAAAAAAATAAAAAGGACCTATACTTTATGGACAGACCTCGTACATCGATTCATCTCATGCAATTGTATTCAGTGCGTTAAAGCTGAGGTAACTTAAACCCACAAGTTCTAGTAACTGAATACCAGAATCCCAATGGAAGATTTGAAATTAAATTGAATTTATTCTTGGGCACTGTAAGCCAACAAGAGGCACCTGATTTGTGTAATGTTCCAGTAATTTATATGTATCCCAGAAATTTTTATAAAAATGAAAATTGATTGCAAATTAGCAGCATGACTGGCATATTGATGTTGGTTATTGTATTTTTGTAACTGTGGAACACTGCAGTGGTTGTGGTACTGATGTTGGTCACTGAGCAAAGTTGACAACATGCCAGATGTCTTCATTTTATATTAATATATCTAAGTTCATCTTATCAAATTACCAGTAATTCTCTTTGTGTATGTTTTTAGTTTTGCATATCTGAACTCCAGCACGGTGAGTCGCTACATACAGTATGTTGTACCTGAAGAGTGTGCACGTGTGCATTGTTTTCTCTTTGATCTGCAGGTCAGGAATGCAGCTGCTCTCAGTGTGAAGTCGACTGTGCAGGAGTCTGTGCATTCTCAACTCAGTCAGGAGTCCAGAGTCATCGGGGCACAGCACACAACACTTCAGTGTGCACTCACCTGAGTGTGCACAGCCTACAGCGAGTCTGAAAACCTGCACAGGCACATACGTAAGCACATTTAACCTCAAACATTTTTTGTAAGAAACTGGTTTTAGGTTTATGTGGCTGAATATTTTTTGCATCACCAAGAAGTTTATGCTTTCACTCCGAAGGATTATGCAAAAATGTACCAGATGATTTTATTGACCCTTAGTGGAAGGGTGGGGTATGAGTTATGAAGAACCCACTGAATTTTGATGTGGATCCAGGTCAAAGGGTGGATCCACAAATAGCTGTGAGAAAAGCCCATCCAGTTCAGCGATCAAGATCAAGGATAAGCGATAAAGGTTAGGATTAGGATAAAAGCTCAACTATCAGAATCGTATGGATGAAAGGTCAGTGATCAGGATCAAAGAGCAGCGGTCAGAACCAAAAGTATCTGAACTGGATCAAAGGTCAAAAAGAATCAAAAGTCACAAACATTGTCAAAGTTTAACCAACCAGGATCAGAGTTCAGTTAGCAGGATCAAATAGTGATTTGGATCAAAGGTCAATACTCAATTATAGGTCAATGATTAGGATCCAAGTTCATTATCAAGATTAGTTGGCTGCCTTGTGCATTGGCCATAGGATCACATCCTTTTGGAGAGCTTTTAGAGTGGACTAAGGGTTGGAATTTGGTTTGGGGCTCCCATTTCTTGAGTGCTCTTCTAGTTTGTATCTGTGACACAGTAATGCAGTGGTAAGCACTAGGTGCTCCTACCCTAAAGGGAACAAATCATAAGTACTGAAGTATGTGGGTTTCAGCTGTAGGTTCCTAGATCCTACTAGCTGTTCACACCAGACAGAAAGACCGTCTTTATGTGAAGTGGCAGTAATCACACTTGTAAAGCTCCAACTTGACAAGGATTCTGGTAGCAAGAACAAGAACATACTTTCTGACATACTAGTGCTTTATTGCTGATTTCCATTTGGGCCACAAGATCCATCCCAGACCCGCCTCAAGGAATGTGGTATTTATAATAAAAAGGGATTACATTTAATATTCATTTACAATAGCAGGTATTTGTGTGTGCCAGGAAGTGGAGACCATATATAGACTGGGGTATGACAAGGTGCAAACCTACAAGAAAATATACTCCTGATCTGCTCTTATCACAAGACAACAGAAGGGGTCACAGCAAGAAAATTTTTAACAGAAGGTCACATCAGGATTGGAGATAATCCTCATTTACAGTGAGAGTGGTAGATACATGGAACAACCTGCCAGAGGACATACACACATAACAGAACAGAGTGTAATCAGTTTTAAAAATACATTATTGAGCAATTCTACTGCTATTTGAGTCGGATTGCCAACCCCAATCTGAACAGGGTCTAATTTAACTTACATAGCTAATTTAAATTCATTGTTACAGCCATTAATATGCAAAATCTATGTCACATACTGCCCACTATCAACTGCGCATTTCCTCTTCATAAATCATCCACAAAACTGTCTCCACTGGATTGCCTACACAATTTAGTATTTCTTATCTGGAATCTTAGTAAATCATACCATAATTGCATGTTCCTGCATTGTTCCAGTCCACCCACCTGTAAATGGGTACCATCCTTGGCTAGGGAAGTAACCTGTGATAGACTGGCATCTCATCCAGGGGGAGTCACAAACTCTGCTCCACTTCATGCTATGAATTCCAAGGATACGTATGTACTGACCTAATGTACCTCAGGGCCTTTAAAAGATTTTCTCACCACATAGGATACAAGACAAACAAATACCTTTGATTGAACCCTTCAGTGTCTTTCTTCAGCGTGTTTTAAGATGGCAGCTAGTGATAGTCAAGTGGTTAAAGCTTAGGGCTTGTGAAGAGGGTGTCCTCTGTTCAAATCACTGAAGGCCCTTGGGCGAGGTCCTTAATCCCCAGTGTGCATTTGAGCACCTTGCATGGCACCAACCTGCCACTGGTTTGGTTAAATGTGAGGCATCACTGTAAAGCGCTTTGACCATGGAAGTGGTGTATAAATGCAGCTCCTTTACCATAACATCAGTTTGTACCTTCTGGTGCTAATCACGCATCATTTTATTTTGTAGATTCATATGCGTAGTGGACTTTGGTCTTGAAATGAATATATTTCCTGACTTAGTTTTTGTAGCTGGTATTGGTGGCACAAAAACAAAGGTCAAGTATTTTTTTTGTTTGTGTGATCTTTGCAACGGGGCATGGTGAATCAGTAGCTATATCTGTAAAACTACATATATATTCAAAGCAGTCTCATTGTCGTGATTCAGCAGCATAAAATACAGTATACATTAATCTATTGGTGTGTCATATTGTCACGAAAAGTGCTAAATTTTTATAATGGGAGCACAAATTCATTCTAATTCATTCTGTGATGGCTGCAAGTAATTAAAAGTGCAGTAGGAGGGTTGGGGATGGTTATGGTTAGGGTTAGGGGAAGGAGTAAGGTTAGGTTATGGTTAAGGTTAGGGTTGGTAGGAGTAGGTTTAATAATAGTGAGTTTAAAAAAACCCTCGTCATGAAAATTTGAATCATTTTGTGACGGGAGCACAAGAAAAAAAAAAAAAAACAAAAAAAACAAAGAAAATGTGAGACTGGGCTGATATATTTGCAGCAGTTATGCCATATTTTTCTGCATAAAGACATCACCTTATAAATTAGTGTTTTGTTTTTGGATACATTAATGGTAAAACTAAGTGGCAAGCGAAGTCAGTTTTTCCTGTCAAAAATCAATTTTGTGGATGTCAGTGTCTTTCTATGTATGTATATATATATATATATATATATATATATATATATATATATATATATATATATATATACACACACATATATGTTGTGAAAGTGTAGGAACACGGACCCACAACAGGGGGCGTAAATGAACGGGCAATGGATAAGCCAAAACAGTAACAATTTAATGTTATGACGTGCACAACGGAATACAGACAAAACACGTTTGGAAAAACAGTCAATTATACGTTGAGTGACATGTGGGCAGGCTCGAGGATAGGAGACGTCCGTCCAGAAACGAGCCGGATCCCACACGGCTTCCACCACCAATGGATCTGAAGAACACCGGAGCCGCCAAGTCCTGGGTCCCCAGGTGGCCACCGTCTCCAGCTGTCAGACCTGGTACTGCTGGCAGAGAGAACAGAGACAGCACAGATGAGTGTGAGTTCGCACACTCAGTAATCCCTCAGTCTGTGTTCCTTAAGGAGGGAGAACCTCCACCTCCAATAACACACTCGTGCAGCTCCTGTGAAACCACTTATCTGGTTGGGGTGTGAGGCGAAGCCGTCGCAATCCACACCAAACGCCAATACAGCAGACAAGGAAACTGTCACAGGAAAACGGCTGCAAAAGAGATCAGACTATTGTTCGGTTTAGATTCAGCAGAGAATTACCTTTATGGTAGCTGATTTCTTGGCGGGGAGGTGGAGTTGCAGTCCGGCCTTTATGGTGATGGTGATGAGTAGTGGATGAGTGACAGCTGGTGCTGATGATGAGTGACAGCTGTCACTCCTGGTTGCTCCAACGCCCTCTCGTGCTTGAAGCCCGCACTTCAAGCAGGGCGCCATCTTGTGGTGGTGGGCCAGCAGTACCTCCTCTTCAGCGGCCCACACAACACATATATATATATATATACATACATATATATATATACACATATATATATATATATATACGAGGTCTGTGAGAAAAGTAACGGACTTTTTTATTTTTTTCAAAAACTATATGGATTTGATTCATATGTTTTTACGTCAGCCAAGCTTGAACCTTCGTGCGCATGCGTGAGTTTTTCCACGCCTGTCGGTTGCGTCATTCACCTGTGAGCACGCCTTGTGGGAGGAGTGGTCCAGCCCCCTCATCAGATTTTCATTGTCAGGAAATGGCAGAATGATTTGGGCTTTTTTTCCATCAGAATTTTTTCAGAAACTGTTAGAGACAAGCAGCTGGAAACCATTCGAAAAATTTATCTGGCTTTCGGTGAAAATTTTACGGGCTTCACAGAGAATGAGTGTTACTACAGCTTTAAGGACGCCCCACAATGGCGCACGGCGCGCCGCGCTCCGAGCCGCCATCGAGAGGCAGAAACCACCACATCATTTCTAAACAGATGGCTGTGTGGAGCCGGGACTGTCGTGTGCAATTTCTCTGGTTATCACAAGAGCTGGACATCAGCCATTTTCCGGCAGATTTCACTTTTAACAAGAGATTTTGTCATGGAAAGCCGCGCAGAGGCTTCGCGCATCACGACCGATTTGCTGATCGAGCGAGACAAAGGAACACCTCCGTTTCGGAGTGTTAGAGGACAAGTTGGGACATGCCTATCTCGGCTTTCAGTGCTTACCAGTCGAGTGAGTATAAGAGAAATTGTGGAGAGCTGGGCATGTCCCAACTTGTCCTCTAACACTCCGAAACGGAAGTGTTCCTTTGTCTCACTCGATCAGCGAATCGGTCGTGACGCGCGAAGCCTCCGCGCGGCTTTCCATGACAAAATCGCCATTGTGGGGCGTCCTTAAAGCTCTAGTAACACTCCTTATTCTCTGTGAAGCCCGTAAAATTTTCACCGAAAGCCAAATAAATTTTTCGAATGGTTTCCAGCTGCCTGTCTCTAACAGTTTCTGAAAAACTTCTGATTGTTGTGTGGGCCGCTGAAGAGGAGGTACTGCTGGCCCACCACCACCAGAGGGCGCCCTGCCTGGAGTGCGGGCTCCAGGCACCAGAGGGCGCTGCCGCCTCACAGGAGCAGCCGGGGTGACAGCTGTCACTTATCACCTACGACAGCTGTCATCAATCATCTGATCTTCAGTGGTATATCAGCAAGACGACATCTCCACCTCTTTGCCGAGATATCGCTCTACCAAGGAGGTAAAGTACTCAGCCGACTGTGTTGTCTTCCTGACATTAATACTTTGTTACTTTGTGCGTTGGATAGCAGACATTTCTTCCGACGAGAGGTGGAGGTGGTTTTCCCACCATACGTGTTGCTGGGTGCAAACGCACCCACATTTAACTGTTTTTGTTCCTCGCCAGCAGTACCAGATCCGACAAGCGGAGGCAGTGGCCACCTGGGAGTTCGGGACTTGGCGGCTCCAGTATTCCCGAGGCTCGGTGGCAGAGGAAATCGTGTGGTTCCGGTTCTGCTTTGGACAGACGTCTCTTATCTTCGAGCCTGCCCACGTGACACATTTCGTGAATTGACTTCTTTGTCTACCATTGTAATCTGCTGTGTTTGTTGTGCTTATTCACAACAGTAAAGTGTTGTTATTTGACTTCCTCCATTGTCCGTTCATTTGCTCCCCCCTGTTGTGGGTCCGTGTTCCTACACTTTCACAACAGGATATCTCGGCCATCGTCATGGACCCCGAGGGGCGTCAACCGGCTGTTGAACGGCCAATGGAAGAGCAGGGCGCACAGGCGTCTGCAGGAGGAATGATCGGTGAGTTGCAACGAATCCTCACCGCTTTTACGGCTCGGTTGGATCTAATGACCGAGCAGAACGTCCTCCTTAACCGCAGGGTGGAGGCTCTCGCCGCACAGGTGGAAGCGCGCCCTCAGGGCGCTGCTGCGGCTCCCCCTCCTGTCGATCCTGTGCGCAACAGTGACGTTCCACAGGTCATTCAACGACCCCTCCCACCTTCCCCTGAAGCATACATAAGCCCTCCAGAGCCGTACGGGGGTTGTGTGGAGACGTGCGCGGACTTTCTTATGCAGTGTTCGCTTGTCTTCGCACAACGTCCCGTCATGTACGCGACTGATGCTAGTAAGATAGCTTATGTGATTAATCTGCTTCGCGGTGAGGCACGCGCTTGGGCTACAGCGCTCTGGGAGCAAAATTCACGGCTCCTTCTGACATATGATGGGTTTGTGAGGGAGTTCAGAACAGTGTTCGATCACCCAAATAGAGGAGAGACCACTTCAGCCGTGCTGCTGTCAATGAGACAGGGGCGCCGGAGCGCAGCTGCTTATGCAGTCGACTTCCGCATCGCGGCTGCGAGGTCCAGCTGGAATAGCACTGCCCTCCGTGCCGCCTTCGTAAACGGACTGTCGTTGGTCCTGAAGGAGCACCTGGTGGCCAAGGACGAACCGCGGGATTTAGACGGGCTTATTGATCTCGTTATACGATTAGACAATCGGTTAGAAGAACGCCATCGGGAACGAGACGAAGGGCGTGGCCGGGCACGCGCCGTCCCTCTCCCTTCCGGTTCTGACCGAGTTCCGCCCTCCCCACGCTCCACGGCCTCTATGCTCTGTGTGGTTACAGCTCCCCCTGCTGATGAAGCTATGGACACGAGCAGGGCCACATTTAGGCCACCAGATAGACAGAGGAGGCTGGTCCGCGGAGCATGCTTTGTTTGTGGCTCAATAGAGCATCAAGTGAGGGACTGCCCCGAGCGGTTAAACACCAACGCCCACCCCTAGAAACTGGGCTAGGGGTGGGCCAAGACATTCACGTGGGACATACCCATATTGCCACACGACTCCCAGTTACAATCCTTTATGAGGATTTAACCCTGCAGGCCCCAGCACTGGTGGACACGGGCTCTGAAGGGAATCTGCTAGACAGCAGATGGGCCAGGGAGGCAGGGCTCCCTCTGGTAGCGCTTACTTCACCTGTGCAGGTGCGGGCACTAGATGGCTCCCTACTCCCTCTAATCACACATAAGACACCACCTGTAACTCTGGTGGTGTCAGGGAACCATCGGGAGGAGATCGAGTTTTTTGTGACTCCTGCCACCTCCCGTGTGATTCTCGGGTTCCCCTGGATGTTAAAACACAATCCCCGGATCGATTGGCCATCCGGGGTAGTGGTTCAGTGGAGCGAGACCTGCCATCGGGTATGTTTAGGTTCCTCGGTTCCTCCCGGTTCCCAGGCTAGGGAGGAGGTCAGAGTCCCGCCCAATCTTGGGACAGTGCCGGTGGAGTACCATGACCTTGTGGATGTGTTCAGTAAGGATCTGGCGCTCACCCTTCCCCCGCACCGTCCGTACGATTGTGCCATTGATTTGGTTCCAGGCGTTGAGTTCCCGTCCAGCAGGCTGTACAACCTCTCACGACCTGAGCGCGAATCAGTGGAGACCTACATCCGGGACTCTTTAGCCGCCGGGTTGATCCGGAATTCCTTTTGAGGTGTGTCTGGGGTACCAGCCCCCGTTGTTTCCGGTGGTTGAGGGAGAGGTCAGTGTGCCCTCGGTCCAGGCCCACCTGCGGAAGTGCCGTCGGGTGTGGCGCGCCGCCCGTTCTGCTTTGCTAAAGGCCCGGACGAGGGCAAAAGCCCATGCAGACCGTCGGCAGACCCCGGCCCCTGCGTATCGGCCAGGGCAGGAGGTGTGGTTGTCGCCAAAGGACATTCCCCTCAAAGTGGACTCCCCTAAACTGCAGGATCGTTACATCGGTCCCTTCAAGATCCTCAAGGTCATCAGTCCAGCCGCTTCAGCTTCCGGCCTCACTGCGGATCCATCCTGTTTTCCATGTGTCCCGGATAAAGCCGCATCACACCTCACCCCTCTGTGCTCCGGGTCCGGCACCGCCTCCTGCCCGGATCATCGATGGCGAGCCGGCTTGGACTGTGCGCCGGCTCTTGGATGTCCGTAGGATGGGCCGGGGCTTCCAGTATTTGGTGGACTGGGAGGGGTATGGACCCGAAGAACGCTCCTGGGTGAAGAGGAGCTTCATCCTGGACCCGGCCCTCCTGGCCGATTTCTACCGCCGCCACCCGGACAAGCCTGGTCGGGCGCCAGGAGGCGCCCGTTGAGGGGGGGGTCCTGTTGTGTGGGCCGCTGAAGAGGAGGTACTGCTGGCCCACCACCACCAGAGGGCGCCCTGCCTGGAGTGCGGGCTCCAGGCACCAGAGGGCGCTGCCGCCTCACAGGAGCAGCCGGGGTGACAGCTGTCACTTATCACCTACGACAGCTGTCATCAATCATCTGATCTTCAGTGGTATATCAGCAAGATGACATCTCCACCTCTTTGCCGAGATATCGCTCTACCAAGGAGGTAAAGTACTCAGCCGACTGTGTTGTCTTCCTGACATTAATACTTTGTTACTTTGTGCGTTGGATAGCAGACATTTCTTCCGACGAGAGGTGGAGGTGGTTTTCCCACCATACGTGTTGCTGGGTGCAAACGCACCCACATTTAACTGTTTTTGTTCCTCGCCAGCAGTACCAGATCCGACAAGCGGAGGCAGTGGCCACCTGGGAGTTCGGGACTTGGCGGCTCCAGTATTCCCGGGGCTCGGTGGCAGAGGAAATCGTGTGGTTCCGGTTCTGCTTTGGACAGACGTCTCTTATCTTCGAGCCTGCCCACATGACACATTTCGTGAATTGACTTCTTTGTCTACCATTGTAATCTGCTGTGTTTGTTGTGCTTATTCACAACAGTAAAGTGTTGTTATTTGACTTCCTTAATTGTCCGTTCATTTGCTCCCCCCTGTTGTGGGTCCGTGTTCCTACACTTTCACAACACTGATGGAAAAAAAGCCCAAATCATTCCGCCATTTCCTCGCAATGAAACAACGACGAGAGGGGTGGACCACTCCTCCCGCAAGGCGTGCTCACAGGCGAATGACACAACCGACAGGTGTGGAAAAACTCATGCGTACGCACGAAGGTTCAAGCTTGGCTGACGTAAAAACATATGAATCAAATCCATATAGTTTTTGAAAAAAATAAAAAGGTACGATACGTTTCTCACAGATCTCGTATATATATATATATATATATATATATATATATATATATATATATATAAAACATATATCCTTGTCATTGATTTTTCTAATGACAAGTTGATATTTATTGGGTTGTCTTGAATATGACAACTTGATATTAATCAAAGCAACATAACCGGAAGTTGTCTTTGGCCTTTATGGTCTTCAGTTGTATGCTACCTTGTCAACTTGTCACTACAAAAACCGAATGACACTAAATGACAGCAGTCAGAAACATTTATGACATTGACATAATGTTTATGACACATTCATGACTGTGTCATGTCACAGTTATGACTTATCGCTATTATGACAATACCTTCAAGTAAAGTGTTACCAACAAGACAAATTATCTAACACTTCTATAAGTGGTCGACATGCTTATTTCTAGATTTAACCATTTTAATTCAAGACATCTTGTCAAGTAAAAATATCTGTCCATGCAGCAAGATAATTTCACTGAGATTTACTGTTTTTATCTTGTTTTTAAATACTCCTTTTTGCAGTGTACGCATATATTCTGTATATTTAGAGACTCAAGAAGACCTCATAGGCTGGAGGCATGTTGGCCTCTTTACTTAAAGTACTGAAGAGTCTGCAACTGTAGTTAAACTTTAACTCAGTGTGAACAAGTGAGAGCACATGACTCGCTGCTCCTTCCTCATTAGCCCTGCTGCCCTTTGGCCCAGAGGCCAGAAGAAAAAAACATCATCTTCTCTTTCTCGCTCTCCCTCTCCCTTTCTCTCAGTGGTCTCTCCATCCTTGGGGCTTTGACCTCAAGAGAACGAAAGAGCAATTTAAAATAAACAGTGCAGTAGAAACTGCTAAAGAAAAACATCTGCTGGGGTGACTCCAGGGCAACACACGGTGTCCAATCAATATTTGCCCTGCTCCCCACCCAGGACCTGCTGGAGATGGTGGGAAACTTCCCATTTGGTTTGTGTTGTTGTCATTCAAATCAGCCATCCTTTTGTTACTGTGACCAAGGTATCAGCTCATTGTTTGTAGAAGACGTGGTAAGAACAGAGGTGGGTTTTTTTTTCTATTTATCTGCTGTGAAAATAAGATGTTAATTCAATGAGTTATAAAAATAAATGTTAGGGTTCAAACCAGATCAAGTATTTGGATCTTGATGTTCTGATTATCCATTCTTCCATGATACATACTCTACATATACAGTTGTGCTCAAAAGTTTACATACCCAGGCAGAATTTTTGCTTTTTTGGCCATTTTTCAGATAATATGAATGACAACACAAAAACTTATTTTTCACTCATGGTTAGTGGTTGGGTGAAGCCATTTATTGTTAAACAACTGTGTTTGCCATTTTAAAATTACAATAACAACAGAAACTACCCAAATGACCCTGATCAAAAGTTTACATACCCCCATTCGTAATACCGTGTGTTGCCCCTTTAACATCAACGACAGCTTGGAGTCTTTTGTGGTAGTTTGTGTACGAGGCTCTCTGATGGTGAAGCTACCACTGAATATGTCTTGGACTTTATTTACACCAATTACAAAGAAATACAACAATATGACACGAAATTCAAAATTCAAATTTATTAATTTATATAGCGGCAATTCACGATGAAATCGTCTCAAGGCGCTTCACACAACATAAAAAAAATTGAATTAAAAATTTAAAACACAATAAAAACACAACCATAAAAGAATACAAGAATAAAACACATCATAACACTAATGATAAAACAAGGAAAACAAATGAGTCTTTAAACATGACTTAAAAGTCTCCACAGTATCCACAGACACTCCATGGTAAATCTGCGTGGAGTAGACAGTTCTCAAAAACTGAGTGACTGTGCAAGAAGGAGAAGAGTGAGGAAAGCCACCAAGACACCCAGACAACCCAGAAGAAGTTATAGGGTTACCTGGCTGCGATTGGAGAAATTATGCACAGTGCAAGCTTTGCATTTTGTATCACCAGTTACACAGCTTCATGATGAAGTGGTATAGAGGAGGATTTTTTTTAAAATGAAGACCTGAATGTTCAGCTGCAAAACTTCACTTTTTCTTTGCATTTTCACTTTGTTTGCGGTGTAAATTTCCTAAAAATTCAGAGAAAGTGTTATGATTCTGATGGGGACAGATGAGGGCTGTCCCCGTAAGTAGAATTATGCTCTTTCATTGATCACTTTAGCGCCCACTCTCAAACGAGAATACCAATACACAATTAGTCTCAGATGTGTTTTGAAAGTAACATGAATTAAACCAACAAATCGTATTTCAGAGCTCGGGTGCACTAGCAACCGGTGAGCTGCAATTTAGATAGTGGAGGACTTAATTGAGAGGTTTCTTGATGCATTAACAGATTTGTGCCGATGTATCAAAGCATGAGAGTTAAAGCGATCAATTGAAGTTTGAATTTTTCCATTTCCATTTCCATTCCAAGTGGCCTATGTGTGCGTGTGTGTAACTTCGATCACAGAGAAACTGTGGAGAGCTGACATTTGCTGTTTGGTATGCTTATGTATTTTGGGTCAAGGATGAACGCTGCCAAACTACTACTACTAAGGCGTCTCTATGTGCCTCTCTGTACCTCACATGTGTCAGGTATCAGCCTCTAGTGAGCCACGGCTGACCTGTCATTTGAGCCCCGCCCAGCCTCGAGTGGCTCGTGTCGCCTCATATGATCCATAGCAAGCCACATATGATCCATGTAGTGCCATGTAACACGACGTTGGTGCACATTTAGGCATGAGCAGTAAAATCACCAATGTAAAACTCTGACAGTGTTAAATTAACACTGCCAGTGTACATATGGTCCTATTCTGGCCAGAGTGGGACCATATGTTCACTGTCGGTGTTAATGCAACACTGGTGATTTTACTGTGTGGGTTTGGTCCAAACCTCCAGCCCTCCCACACTTGGTCCCTTTAAAGTGTGGGTTTTCAATTCACAGCATCCATTCAAGATGTTGTCAGATTTTTTAAACGCAGTCTAAAAAAAGACGCTCCTGCACAGTCCTGCGCATACATGCACCAGGCTGTTGTTCACCTGTGGTCCAGAGCCATTAAATGCAGCAGTTCTGTGTGTTCTCCCAACTCTGTGTGACCAAAAAAAAGACACCACAATGAGGTGGCCACTTTAATTGTATACACCTGTGTGGATCGATCATCCGTAACCAGACCAGCTTAGAACTGAACATGAACCTGAACAGTCGCCTCTGCACTTCTTCTCGCTGGCTTTATTTCTTCCGTGGCTTTATACAGTCATTTTGACACCGTGATCCAACTTTTAACTTTGTGTTTGTCCGTTATTGTCTGCAAAATTGCTCTTTTGTGAGTTCGCGTTCTGCGCAAATGCTCATCGTGAGTGCGAGTCATTGCAACAGCGTGCACAGAGCGTGCCTCATCAGATCCATTATAACAAGATGTTAAATCTGTCATAAACATACTTTTACAGCTACTTATGAAGAAGGAATGAACATGCAACTGTTGTACCAAGCTATTACAATATAAACTTTACAAATAATTACCTTTTAGGCTGTTCCAAATACGTTCTCCACCTCAGTGCATGAGACAGGACAGAGGAAAAAAGCTCCAAATGTCCTCTGTGATTCCAGAAGTGATTAGAGGTGTTTTCAACATCCAAACTGACAGAAAAGGATTAATCCACTACAAAATAATTATTTTACATACAGCGTCCGGCGCACAAAGCAGATGGGATTGTAGTGCACAAGAGGGCTGTGCCAAAATAACCTGTCCTGTCCTCATAACCGCCAGGTGCTCAGATAATGGACTTTTACAGCCTCATTCTCACTACAAACATGCCTCTAAAATCCTTGTTTGTCCTCGTACCTTGTACACAAACTGCCACATGCTGTTATTGCTAAATTTTGAACTATTTGAAATTAGGGCTACGCTCAGAGATGAGCCTCATTAGTAGAATATTCTATTCTAACCTGTCAGTTGGAAACTACTGCAGCATTGACACTTCCACTGCTTTGTGCCAGGAGGAAGACAGGGCCATTTCTCATAGTAATTCAAATGCAAAATAACACCCCCATATTCAGGTTGGCACTCGTTGCAGAGTGCAATAGGAGTGCAGTGGAGGAAAATTAGGCATTTTTGGGCACTGCTTTGCTGACATGCATGGTGATCTATCCAGATATATAATGTACACTGCCTGCTGCCAAAAACATCATATCCTTACAGGGATAAATGCAGGGTACAGCAATCAGCTCCACCCTTTAATGCAGTAGTTGCTCAGTGGCTGTGTGTGTGTGTGTGTGTGTGTGTGTGTGTGTGTGTGTGTGTGTGTGTGTGTGTGTGTGTGTGTGTGTGTGTGTGTGTGTGTGTGTGTGTGTGTGTGTGTGTGTGTGTGTGTGCGCGCGCGCGTGTCCGGTGTAGTGGTTCTTTTGTGTGCGTAACACCTCGTTCAATGGAAAAACTGCAGCATACGGTTCTTCGACTTTATTCGTTATGCTAATTATCCATGCAGTAAGTCATACCTTATTATTACAGACATACGTAGTAAAATTCTCACACTATAGTCATTCGGTCATGTTAACGTTAACGTCCCACTATGTAAAAGATGACATTGTTTTCACTATGTGAATAATTAAATTAATGAATCACTGCTTTAATGCGATCACCTTGGTCATGTTGTCAGCCACACTCTGAAATTAAACTTAGCGCTTGTAAATTAATAATAATAACAATAATAATGTCTTCTTTGTGTTTATTGGTGAATCACAAGCCATCTTATGCATGCTGCCATGTACTGCGTTGGAGTGAATGGAATCATGCAATTAATTATTATAAGTCAATACAATACAGAACGTGAAACAATTCAATGAAAAAAGTGAAATAATCATAATGTAAAATAAAAATCTGAACACTGTTAGGAAACAGCACAAGTTTGATAGTTTTAGCACAATATATAGCCCTTTTAAAAGACTGAACAATAGCACTTTGTGAGTGCTGAGGTTTGTAGCTTAAAATCATTGCATTGGTTCAAGTGGTGTGCTTACTTTTTTCTTTTTCTTTTTTTTTTAATGAAAAATGCTTACAACCTGGCAACTACTCTTCAGCCAGTCAAAGACAGGTACCTCTGATAGTTTTTATGCAAAATCTGATTTCATTGTCCAAACATAGCTCCCATTTATTTGTGAATGAAACTTTAGCTGCATATGAGGCAGTGTTTAGTTGTACATAACATTATCCATTCTACATAAATTTGTTGATATACATACTTTTGTATTTTTGAGCAGAGTCCATCTATTAGACACAATATATTATTACTGCCATCAAATATACAATTTGCCTGCGTGTGTCTGTTAGTTTGCTGTTGGATTGTTTGTTAACTACAACCCCAATTCCAGTGAAGTTGGGACATTGTGTGAAATGTAAATAAAAACAGAATACAATGATTTGCAAATCCTCTTCAACCTATATTCAGTTGAATACACCACAAAGACAAGATATATAATGTTCAAACTGATAAATGTTTTTGTTTATGTGCAAATATTTGCTCATTTTGAAATGGATGCCTGCAACACATTTCAAAAAAGCTGGGACAGGGGCAGCAAAAGAATGGGAAAGTTGATGAATGCTCAAAGAACACCTAATTGGAACATTCCACAGGTGAACAGGTTAACTGGAAACAGGTGAGTGTCATGACTGGGTATAAAAGAGGCATCCCCAAAAGGCTCAGCCGTTCACAAGCAAAGATGGGGTGAGGATCACCACTTTGTGAACAACTGCGTGAAAAAAATAGTCCAACAGCTTAAGAACAATGTTTCTCAACGTTCAATTGCAAGGAATTTATGGATTCCATCATCTACAGTCCATAATATAATCAGAAGATTCAGAGAATCTGGAGAACCTTATACATGTACGCGGCAAAGCCGAAAACCAACATTGAATGCCCGTGACCTTTGATCCCTTAGGCTTAGGCTAAGGATCTTACCTCGTGGGCTCAGGAACACTTCAGAAAACCATTGTCAGTTAACACAGTTCGGTGCTACATCTACAAGTGCAAGTTAAAACTCTACCATGCAAAGTGAAAGCCACCGCCTTCTCTGGGCCCAAGCTCATTTAAAATGGACAGTTTTTGGAAATTGTTTTTGGAAATCATTGCCATCGTGTCCTCCGAACAAAAGAGGAAAAAAAGACCATCCAGATTGTTCAAAAGCCAGCATCTGTGATGGTATGGGATGTGTTAGTGCCCATGGCATGGACAACTTACACATCTGTGATGGCACCATCAATGTTGAAAGGTACATCCAGGTTTTGGAGCAACACATGCTGCCATCCAAGCAATGTCTATTTCAGGGACGTCCCTGCTTATTTCAACAAGACAATGCCAAGCCACATTCTGCACGTGTTACAACAGCGTGGCTTCATAGTAAAAGAGTGCGGGTATTAGACTGGC
This sequence comes from Thalassophryne amazonica, assembly GCF_902500255.1. Taxonomy (NCBI): domain Eukaryota; kingdom Metazoa; phylum Chordata; class Actinopteri; order Batrachoidiformes; family Batrachoididae; genus Thalassophryne; species Thalassophryne amazonica. The sequence goes on along the minus strand of NC_047112.1, from coordinate 64,579,736 downwards.
CTGCCTGCAGTCCAGACCTGTCACCCATTGAACATGTGTGGCGCATTATGAAGTGCAAAATACGACAACAGAGACCCAACTTCATTGGAATTGGGGTTGTAGTTAACATAGTTACTCAAAAAGTAATTAATTAAATTTTATGAAACTTTTGAAAAGTTTGGATGTATTGCATAATGAAAGCTTGAAATTTTGGGGGCAGACATGAATAAAGAGGATCATCCAGGAAACCTGGACTTTTAATGAGGAAATTATTTTCACAAAAAAAAGGCCGGGGAGGCATGTAATGTAAATAGAGGGTATTTGGTATTTAGTTTCAGTGAACAGTTTATAATGAATGATATACCTTTAGTGACACTCTGGAGGTGACAAAAAGATAAAAATCTAGTAATTGCAAGACACCAGGTAGCAAAAACATGTCTGTCAGCATCATCTAAAATCAGAATTAAATCAAACTTTTAAAATTTGTCCTTTTTGTTTCCGTCGCAACCATCATGTTAATATTTATGCATGTACCAGCACATTAACACACAGAATTGTACAGTTTTATGAACTTTCCCCTGAGATTAATGTGGAAGGTCAAAGAGCCTGTGAACATGTTTATTTTTAGATTTTTGCTCTTTTTTAAATCACTCTTATGTACAAAGTCAATAAATAATTTCACGCTACTCTTATACAGGTTGTCCCAAAAAAGTACCACAGAATCATTTGTCTCTAATTCTGCAACGGCTCATCAGAATCTGTTTCTTTTTCAGACATCAAGATATATGTGAGGAATTTCTTTGATGTACTGAGACTGATCCAATGAGGATGCCGCTTACAATCGAGAAAAAACAGACACTGGTGGAATTCTACTTTGAGACCAAATCGATCGTGCATACCCAACGACAATATCAATGTCATTTTGCAGTTAGACAAGCTCCAGACAGAAAGACATGATGGAGGATTGTAAAGAAGTTTCAAACTGACAGAACTGTTCACAGTGTTAACAGAGGGAGATCTGGCCGAGCCAGAGGAGCGGTGCACATACTGAGCACATTTTGTGAATGCCAACCGAGGTGAAATTAGAAATGAACAGAGATAAAACTCCCTGAGATATGCTTCAAGATGACACATGACAGATATCAGTATCCAAAAAGTGTGTAGATCTTCTATGGCTTTATTTTTGTGGCACTTTTTTTGGGACACCCCGTAGTTTTAGTTGATTACGATTAATCTGTGACATCTATGGAAGATTAGGGAAGCTAATTAACAAAGTTGTGTGGATTTCATTTGCATCAGTGTTGCTGCCACATAAAAAACAATCAAAAACGCTGTCCTGTCTATAACGGAATCTTATTTTGGAAGAATATGCAGTGGACCCAAAATGGCTGATGCCACGGTTACATTCCAGCACAGGAAATAGTGTGACCTTTACACAACAGGAACAGGTGGGTGTTAAGATCAGGATCGGGGGGTCGACACGTCGTTCCTCAGTATTTCTTATGGTGAGTTTCAACAACATACACTGGGTTTTTTACAGTTTCACAAAAAAAATGTAATTTTTAAAACGTTGTTCCCTGTTTCAAAACTGAAAATTGCAGGAGCTGTAGTGGGCACAGTGATGACACCATGAGTAGATGTGTCCACCACAAATGTGGAAAACTATGGCAAAGTTAAAGAATGTTAGATGTGTCCTCACAACACACATTCACAACATTTATATGAAGACCTTTTTTTAACACAGAGAAAAAAGATTAAGAAAGAAAAGAAAACAACATCAAAGAAACTCAAAGAGGGACTCATTGTAATATCTGACTTAAGTATTTGTGATTCAGTTGTACTACAGACATTTGGTCGAGGCTACCCAAAGTCTCCCAAAGTCAAAGGTCATGTGACAAAGTGAAACAGATTTCATGTTCATTTTTCATAATAAATTATAGGTATATCTTTAACCAATTCCTTAAAATAGCTATTCTAAATTAGTTTCACGCTTCAAATGATCTGACCAATAGGAAGGTCATATACTGTGTTTAACAGTATCCGTAGGTTTTAACCAAAACTAGTTTTATTTGACTTCCTGCCTTGCTTTCTTTTTTATTTATTTATTTTTTGCTCGGGGTCACCACAGCGGATCCGTTGAGGATCCACTTGTTGATTTGTTATGTTTTATAGCAGATGCATCTCTTGACACAACTCCAGATGTGTAACTTGAATGGGGCATAGGTGGCCTTGATCCAGGGACCTTCTTTTTGGAAGGTAATATGATGCTTTTGGGGGCGTGTCCAATTTCTGTATGCAACTGAGACAGCACGTAAACCAGGCAGTGGGTAGAAAGAGGCTGGATTTATCATCTTCATTAGTCAAGGGGCGGGTTGAACAAAGTTCACTCACTCATAGATGCAGCTGTCGTTCCCTTTAAACCGGCGTGCACCAGGTGCTCAGTGCTGTGGTATGAAGTGAACGCAAGTGAGAAATGCGACAGGATTTCTGATGTGGAAACATGCCTGTGCTGTCAGAGACATAACCCTGGACTCTGCAAGTACATTTGGATTAACACGTATGTAATTATTATGTCTGTTAAAACCTGCTGCATCCACTGTGTGTGCACAGAGTTCACCACCATGCATGGCTGTGGATATTTGAGATGGACCTCACACATAACTTCTTGAATGAATGTCCCTGCTAGTACATTTTAAACCAAATGAATAACTATACAGTCCATCCTCAACTGGGTTTTGGCATTGAGCTCTTTGGCACAAACTGGCCAAGCTTTCTTTTTCTGTTAAAATTGGAGTATGAGATAAGTGTTTGCAAAGCATTTTTGTATCAGAGCACAGGTTGCTGGGCATATGGCAAACATACTATCAGCAGTCTATGGGTTTGTTTTCAACCATGTTTATAGTTTGGACCTCCTGTAAAAGCTGAATTCCTCATTCATCCACCTGCCACAAAGAGGATGAAAAGCACTATCAAATATCTGTGTACTAAGAGACAACTGTGTGTGTGTGTGTGTGTGTCCCTCTCCTGTCCAAACGGCACACATATACTTAGCATACATATACTTTAGCATACGGGGAATGACATAGGCTATTAAGCATTTTAGTAGTAGTAGTAGTAGTAGTAGTAGTAGTAGTCATAGTAGTAGTAGGAGTGGTAGTGGTAGAAGTTAAGGGGAGAAACACTTTTGTGCTGGTTGGCGCCTTACATTTCTATTCTGTTCTTTTTCCTTTGAACTTTTTAACCTCTTCATTTTTGCAAATAATATTAGCAGTAGCTTAGTAGTAGGAGGAGGTTTCTTAAGGTTTCTTTCTGGAGGTTTCTTCCTTTTAAAACGGAGTTTCTCCTTCCCACTGTTGCCAAGTGCTTGCTCACAGGGGGTCGTTATATAAATAAAATTGATTTAATAATAAATTTGATTTGATTTAGTAGTAATAGCAGAGGTCTCTTCTTGAGGCAGCTGCCCTAACAGTTCTCTGGAATCTGGGATAGGTGGGAGGTGATAGCTTTGTTGGTGAAGATGAAGTTTTCATTTCAGTCAAACCTGCCCTGGGACAGGTAATTGGCTAGTACATATCTATATATATCTTTCAAGTCTAGGCTTAAGACACATCTATTCTCCCTTTTGTATGGCTAGCATAATGGCATAGTATGGTACTATGCTTCCTGTCTCCCTTTAAAGTCATTTATTTTTAACGGATCAGGTCTTGGCCTCAACTTTATCTAAATTCTGTGTCTGTTAGCGAAGCTTAGGGCCAGCGGCCGGTGTTCACCTTAGTAATTTCTCTGCTTTACTGTCAATTTACTGCTGATGAATTATACCTGAAGTGTAGTTTTTCTGACCAACTGATTCAGCTCTTTTTTCTTCTCTGTCTGAAGTACAACCCCAATTCCAATGAAGTTGGGACGTTGTGTAAAATGTAAATAAAAACAGAATGCAATGATTTGCAAATCATCTTCAACCTATATTCAATTGAATACATCACCAAGACAAGATATTTAATGTTCAAACTGAAAGACTTTATTGTTTTTGTGCAAATATTTGTTCATTTTGACATGGATGCCTGCAACACATTTCAAAAAAGCTGGGACAGTGGTATGTTTACCACTGTGTTACATCGCCTTTCCTTCTAACAACACTCAATAAGCATTTGGAAACTGAGGACACTAATTGTTGAAGCTTTGTAGGTGGAATTCTGTCCCATTCTTGCTTGATGTACGACTTCAGTTGTTCAACAGTCCGGGGTCTCCGTTGTCGTATTTTGCACTTCATAATGTGCCACATATTTTCAGTGGATGACAGGTCTGGACTGCAGGCAGACCAGCCTAGTACCCGCACTCTTTTACTATGAAGTAGCGCTGTTGTAACACGTGCAGAATGTGGCTTGGCACTGTCTTGCTGAAATAAGCAGGGATGTCCCTGACAAAGATGTTGCTTGGACGTACCTTTCAGCATTGATGGTGCCATCACAGATGTGTAAGTTGCCTATGCTATGGCCAGTAACCCCCCCCCCCCCCCCCCCCCATACCATCACAGATGCTGGCTTTTGAACTTTGCGCTGGTAACAATCGGGATGGTCTTTTTCCTCTTTTGTCCAGAGGACACGATGTCAATGATTTCCAAAAACAATTTGAAATGTGGACTCATCAGACCACAGCACACTGTTCCACTTTGCGTCTGTCCATTTCAAATGAGCTTGGGCCCAGAGAAGGCGGCGGCATTTCTGGATGTTGCTGATGTATGGCTTTCCCTTTGCATGGTAGAGTTTTTATATTGCACTTGTAGACGTAGCGACGAACTGTGTTAACTGACAGTGGTTTTCTGAAGTGTTCCTGAGCCCATGCGGTAAGATACTTTACACAATGATGTTGGTTTTTAATGCAGTGCCGCCTGAGGGATCGAAGGTCACAGGCATTCAGTGTTGGCTTTTGCCCTTGCCGCTTACATGTAGAAGGTTCTCCAGATTCTCTGAATCTTCTGATTATATTATGGACTGTAGATGACTGTAGAATCCCTAAATTCCTTACAATTGAACGTTGAGAAACATTGTTCTTAAACTGTTGGACTATTTTTTCATGCAGTTGTTCACAAAGTGATGATCCTCACCCCATCTTTGCTTGTGAACGACTGAGCCTTTTGGGGATGCTGCTCTTATACCCAATCATGACACTCACATGTTTCCAATTAGGTGTTCTTTGAGCATTCATCAACTTTCCCAGGCTTTTGTTGTCCTGTCCCAACTTTTTTGAAACGTGTTGCAGGCATCCATTTCAAAATAAGCAAATATTTGCACAAAACAACAAAGTTTATCAGTTTGAACATTAAATATCTTGTCTTTGTGGTGTATTCAATTGAAAATAGGTTGAAGAGGATTTGCAAATCATTGTATTCTGTTTTTATTCACATTTTACACAACGTCCCAACTTCACTGGAATTGGGGTTGTACAGACAATGTCGCGTGGGTAGCAGGATTGTTGGATCCAAACCGCAGGAGGCCGAACTGTGAGATTCAGGGGCGAGATGGGTGCTGCATGCTATGGTCTGCATTTGAGGGTGACCCTGAACAGACTCACTGACGGCGTGAGTAATGCTGGATGACCCCTGCCTGTGGTGCTGAGGCCTGTGTGGAGTTGTCATCTTCTTAATATTATTATGTTGTTTGATTTCCTGTTTTCTGTTTCTTCAGCTTTGTAAAACTTTGTAAAAACCTTGTAAGTTTTAGAATGGCCTAAGCAGAGGGTTACCCCTTTGAGTCTGGTCTGCTTGAGGTTTCTTCCTCAATATCATTGGAGGGAGTTTTTCCTAACCACTGTCATCTGTGTGCTTGCTTTTGTGAAGCACCTTGAGGCACCTTTGTTGTGATTTGGCACTACATAACTGAAATAAATTAAATTATCTATCCATCCATCTATGGTGTTAGAACACCATTCAACCATTCACCATTCATCGGATTGGATAATTGTTGCCGAATGATGGTAAAGAGAGGGAAGGTGATCTGGGCTGAGGGGGTGGAGTTGCCAGAAGGCAGGCTAGCAGACATACAGAACAGCTACAAGTACCTTGGAATCCCACAAGCCAATGGGAACCATGATGAAGATGCAAGAAGGTCAGCCACAGCTAAATACCTCCAAAAGGTAAGACAGGTGCTGAGAAGGTACTCAATGGTAGGAATAAGATCCGAGCCATCAATACATACACCCCACCGTTCATCAGATACCCAGCTGGCCACAGGAGGAGATAAATGCCACTGATGTCAAGACAAAACTGCTCACAATGTATTAAGGTTTCGATGCAAAGTCCAGTACCCTAAGGCTCTATCAGCAACGGAAGAAGGGAGGGCAAGGATTAGTGAGTGTCAGAGCCACAATCTAGGATGAGAAGAGAAACATCCACAAAGACATCAGAAAAATGGCCCCCGAGATCAGCTGCTACAAGAATACCTCAGGCAGCTGAAGACAGATGGTGATAAAGAACAGGGGGAGATATCATGGAAGACCAGGCCCCTCCATGGGATGTACCATCGACAGATAGATGAAGTGGCTGACATCAAGAAGACCTACCAGTGGCTAGAAAAGGCCAGCCTAAAGCACAGAGGCTCTGATTATGCTTGCACAAGAACAACCCCTAAGCACCAGATCCATAGAGACAGGAGTCCACCACAGCCGACACGATCCAAGTTGCAGGCTGTGCATATGTGCCGCAGAGTCAGTCCAGCACATAGTAGCAGGATACAAAATGCAAGCTGTGACAGCATACACTGCGACATACATTCAAGTGTCGGAATTTGTGTACAGGAACATCTGTGCTGCATGCGGAAGTCCCCAAGTCCCAATGGGAGACGCCACCAAAGGTGGTTGAGAGCGAAAGGGCTAAGGTCCTGTGAGACTTTAAATCCCAGACAGACAAGCAGCTACTGGCCAACCAACCACACATAGTGGTGGTTGACAAGGGAAGAAAACCGTAGTTGTGATCATTGTGGCAATCCCAGCTGATGGCAACATCAGAAAGAAAGAGCATGAGAAAATCGAGATCAGGCTGAAGGAGAAACTGGAGAAGATGTGGAAGGTAAAGTCTGAAGTGGCAACAGGAGCACTAGGAGCTGTAATCCCCAAATTGGAAGAGTGGCTCCAACAGATTCCAGGCACAACCTCAGAGGTGTCTGTCCAGAAGAGTTCAATAAGAATTTAGTCCTAGGAACAACTAAGATACTGCGTCAAACCTCCAGACCTCTGGTAGACTTGAGGAGAGACACACATACCACTGTTTTTTTATATGCTACAAACTAGAGTCATAACTGTATTTGTTTATTTATTTATATTTTCTTGTTGTATGTGTGTGTGTGGGGGGGGGGGGGTGTCTATCAGTTACCCTTATTTTATTGTTAATTTTTTGTGTTCAATTTGTGAAGATTGCATTTGCTGTGAGCAGCATGTTAGCTCAGTGGTTAGCACTGTTGCCTCACAGTGAGAAGGTCATGGGATCGATTCCCAGCTGTGGCCTTTCTGTGTGGAGTTTGTGTGTTCTCCCTGTGTTTGCGTGGGTTTTCTCCGGGTGCTCTGGCTTCCTCCCACATCCAAAGACATATATATTACCTGGATTGGAAACTTTAAATTTGTTGTAGGTTGAACCAGTCTTGGATAAGTGGTTGAAGATGAGTGTGTGTGTGTGTGTGTGTGTGTGTGTGTGTGTGTGTGTGTGTGTGTGTGTGTGTGTGTGTGTGTGTGTGTGTGTGTGTGTGTGTGTGTGTGTATACGTGCTGTCTCCCTACCATCCGCCATATGAAGCTTCTGACAGTTGTCCTCTTTCAATACAAGAAATAGAAGGTTCTTGACTTTTGACCTGATTTTATTTGCTCATGTAAACACTTTTATTTGTGGTAATGGATGATATGAATTTAGACCAAGAAGTGTGCATGCAATTTAAAGAATGTGGACACCAGGTATAAAAACCACAACTGCATCGGGCGAAACTAGCAGTACTATCAGTACTTTGCGCCATGTGGACAGGAGAGCCCTAAACTCTTTCAGTAGCCACGTTTTCATGGTGTTTCCTGACTTCACCTTCTTCTGCGTCTAATCTGTAGCCGGTGCGCTCTGCTGTCAGACTGGCGCAGTGCCTGTGCTTTGACAATTTTAACCTAATTGGCTCAGTGAAGAAGACTCAAAAGCTATAAGAGGATGAGACTGAAGTCACTCCCTCTGCCATCCTTCCCCTTTAAACACTTTACTCCTGTAATCTATCATTCACAACGTGTGACCTCATTAGCTCATCTGCCCATCAGATTTGTAATGTCAACGCTGATCTTGACACTGATCTGTGGCTCATTCAACACGCACTTGAAAAACGAGACTTCTGACTGGAGAGCTACAGGAGCACTGACTCTGACATTTCACTTCAGACTATCGAGGATAACAATAATAAATGATATATGTGTGTCCATGTTTAAATGCATTTAAGCCCAGGTGCAGTGTTCAAAGCCCACCCATACCCCAGTCTCCTCATACATCTAGAGTTGTGTCAGGAAGGGCATCTGGTGTAAAACTTGTGCCTAATCAATAAGCGAATCCAAGCAAATCTATGCCGGATCTGCTGTGGAGACTGCAAGCAAACAGGAGCAGCTACAACACTCACACAATGCAAACAATGTCTGATTCACCTTTGAACTCTGTGAAAGCCATCATCCAGAGACATTCCAGAGGGGAGACTGGCTGGTCCAGTACAACTTTTATGTCTTGCTCCGCCAGTCACAGCTTCACAGAGGAGTCGCACGGAGAAGGATTTTCATGCAAGGAAACAGATAAGATCTAGGTTCAGGTCTCCTGAGAAAATCCTTTGTCATGTATAACTGATGATACAACAGAGGAATGTTGCATTACTCAGTTTGTTTAATCACAGCTGCATAGAATTCCTATGAATCCAAGACATGTTCAGTGACATGGAAATGTTAATGTATCCATCTCCTTGTCAAAAGAAAACTGAAGGTAAAAGTGGTGATTTACATTTAAAAAGTTAGTTATATTTAGTTTGTCCAATTACTTATGACCTCTGAAAATGAAGTCAGTGGAGGCAAATTACAAAAAAATACCTATGGACCCACCTAATCTTTTGAAGGTGGTGTGACATCAATCATGATGCTCGACATACAGTAAGTTTAACAATTTGTTGCCAATTTGAAGTGACGTGCTGAGTGTTATTGTTCAGTGGTTACGTGCACTTGCAAATGGAGTCCAATTTGAGATAATAAACACAGAAGTGAAGTCAAGTTGTGTTTGTAATTTCACCATTTATTAAATGACAACAATAACAGTTCTCTGAAAGACGGGAAGAATTTGAATGTGTGGCTACACAGACATTTTGTCGGATTTCGGCAAGACGGTCTTGTGGCCTGGCTGTGGGCTGGTCGGCGCTCTTTGCTGTGCTTACGTGAGTGGGTGAAGGGACAAAGCGGCTGTGATTGGCCATTTGATTGAGGTCACAACTCTTTGGCTCTAAACGTTGATCCTCCTGACCTCTCCACGGGCCAAACAGTGTCCTAAAGCTCAGCAGACTGTCAGGTCAGCTGGCAGCGTCCCAGTGCACAGGCAGAGAATGGGGTGACAGGTGAGTTAATGGCTTTGAGAAGGAGACACACAGGCTGTGATCTCTTTATACGGCTTACAGAGGGACAACTTATTAAAATGAGGAACGGATGCCCAGAGCAAATGACTTGACCTAAAGCTTTTGGGTCACTGCGCCCCTTGTGTGCATATTTGTGTGAATGTGTGTGTGTGATTGCATCCACCCCCACACTGATTGACAGCTTGTATCATTGTCTCATAATGGCTTGGATATTTTTCCCAGGCACAGCAAAGTTCCCTCTCCAGCAGGCTTAACTCTTGGTCCACAGTATGTGATGTTTAAAGGGGTCATATTTTGTAAAACCAGATTGATCTACAATTTAATTCAATTCAATTTATTACATTTATATAGCACCAAGTCACAACAAAGCTGCCTCAAAGCGCTTCACACAAGTAAGGTCTAACCTTACCAACCCTTGAGCAAGCACACAGGCGACAGTGGTAAGATAAAAGTCCCTCTGATGATATTCAGGAAGAAACCTCAAGCAGACTCAGAGGGGTGACCCACTGCTTAGGCCATTCTAACCATTACAAGGTTTTTACAAAGTTTTACAGAGCTGAAGAGACAGAAAACAGGAATTCAGAAGATCTGCTGCATCAGCCTTAGGCATAGCATGTCGCAGACGGTCCAGCATCCTGTTGTCCACAGACGCCACTCGTGCACATTTCCCTCCACACCTCGGACAGAGAAAAAATAGTAGAATCAGTTGACTGGAAAAACCACACCTAAGGTATAATTCAAAGCAGAGAAAATACGAAGGTGATGACCGACCGCTAGCCAAAAACTTCACTAACAGATCCAGAATTTAGATGAAGTTGAGGCCGAGACCTGTTCCGTTGAAAATAAATGACTTTTAAAGGAGATAGGAAGCATAGTACCATATACTAGCCATACGAAAGGGAGAATAGATGTGTCTTAAGCCTAGACTTGAAAGATATATATATAGATATGTACTAGCCAATTACCCCTCCCAGGGCAGGTTTGATTCAGAAACTGAAATGAAAACCATCTTCTCCAACAAAGCTATTACCTCCCACCTTTCCACAGAACTGTTAGGGCATGGCTAAAGCTGCCCAGTACTATGCCAGTATGCTAGCCATACGAAAGGGACAATAAATGCATCTTACGTCTGGACTTGAAAGTCTATACAGAATCTGGCTGGGTTTTTTTTTTTTTTTTTGCCGTAGGGAGCTCATTCCACAAAACAGGTGCACGATAAGACAAAGTCTCTGTGGCCTGCAGACTTTATATTCACCCTAGGCACACAAAGTAGTCCTGTGCCCTGACAACACAGAGCCCAGGCCGGTACATGGGATTTAATTAAGTCAGCTAAATAGGGAGGTGTTAGTCCATCAATAATTTTATACAAGATTCACGCCGCTGCTCATGGTACACTAAGTCCCAAACAGGAAGTGCCAAATTTTGAGCCCAAAGTGAAACAATACATGTCAAATGTTGAACACTTCCTGCATTGACAGTATATGAGAGCTGACGGGATCTCATGGAAATTCAGTGGAAAGTTGATACTGAAACAGGAAGTGCCAAATTTTGAGTCCACAGTGAAGCAAATGTCAAATATTGAACACTTCCTGGATCGACACTTCCTGGATTGACAGCAGACAGGATCTTGTGAAATCTTGCGGGAATTCAGTGGAAGTTCACACTGAAAGTTTCAAATTTTGAGTCCACAGTGAAACAGGACATGTCAAATGTTGAACACTTCCTGCATTGACAGTATATGCGAGCTCATGGGATCTCCTGGGAATTCAGTGGAAAGTTGATACTGAAACAGGAAGTGCCAAATTTTGAGTCCACAGTGAAACAGGAAATGTCAAATGTGTTTAACTTTGGAAAGTGTTTTTGTAATATAATTCCCCCTAGTTTTGATGTGTGTTTTTAATGAACCTGTTCTTTGGTACGTTGTTTTTGCTGTTATTGTCACAAAGGGCGGGTGCCAGGCACCCGAAGCGGTAGAACCCGCAATGCAGACTCCTGGACTAGGCTTTGGTGTAAAAGAAATCATGGTCTTTAATTCAGGCTCAGGTATGGTACACAGGTAATCAGTCAGCATGGCAGAAGCACAAACAGAGTCAGGCAAAAATGCAGTCATGGTTAAGCAGGGTTTAGAGGCACAAGCAGACACAGACATCAGAGATGAGGCAAAATGTGCAGTCAAAAATACAAAGCAGGATCTGGATACACAGCAAAGCAAAAACAGGACTGGATACAGAGCTGGTGACTGTACAAAGACAACAAATAAGCAGGGGAGTGGTGGCTGGGAGGAGATTAAATAAGACAGGAGTTAACAAGGTGCACATGAGGAACAATCTAGAAAGGGGCGTAGCCAGTAAATGAAGATTAAGCATGGTGCAAGACAGTGAGGGAGGACAACACAACTGGAGTGAAGAAAAGACAAAGATACGTGAACAGGTGCCAAGAGCGTGAGTGAATGTAAACACAAAGGAGACAGAAACAAAGTGAGAGACAAAGACGTGAGGCAGGTGCACTGATGTGGAGTGAGAACATAATCGGATGAGTGTGAGGGAAACAGGGAACTATGAACCAAGGAAATAAACAGATGACAGAAAAAACAATCAAAGACTAAATAATTAACAGAAAACAAAGCCCGATAACTAAGTATGACTGGTGACAATAATGATAACAGCAAAATAAACAAGTGATAACCTAATGAAAACTACATGAGAAGAAATAGAAATAAATACTAAAACTAAACTAAACAGAAACTGACTAAGAAAACAAGGCAGTAAAACACACCATAAGAAAAGCAGTGACTACGATAACAGAAAACAAAACCTGACATTAAAGCACAACAGATATTACAAAGAGAGGAACTAGATAAACAAGTGATAAATTAATGAACATTAAATGAAAACACAACTGACTGAAGAAAACTAGAACAGAACTGAACGAAAGGCCAAAGTAAAAAGTAACAAAGAAAACAAAGTGACAAAGCAAAATGGAACATAGAATAAACACATAATGTAAACAAGCAACTAATAAATCAAAGCGGGAACAGAAGGTGAGAAAAAGAAAGAGGCAAAAATTTAATCAAAGCTCTGATCAGGGCCAAAACGTGACAGTTATATTTAATCCTCTGTAAGGTTTCTGTGTAACTTATGTCTCATTAAATAATAAAAAAGTCAAATGTTGAACACTTCTTGGTTTGACAATAAACAAGATTTCGTGGGATCTCGTGGGAATTTAGTGGTAAATTGTAACTGAAACAGGAAGTCCTAAATTTTGAGCCCACAGTGAAACAGGAAATGTCAAATGTTGAACACTTCTTGGTTTGACAATAAATGAGATTTCGTGGGATCTCGCGGGAATTTAGTGGTAAGTTGCAACTGAAACAGGAAGTGCTAAATTTTGAGTCCACAGTGAAACAGGAAATGTCAAATGTTGAACACTTCCTGGCATGAGTGCAGCTGGGTTGCACTGGACTCCCCTGAAATCTGATTGGACACCCCAAGTGCCACCCAGATGATTGACATGTCACAGCACCACATGTCTGGTTGAAAAGGGCCATTTTGAAAATGGTGACACATTGACTGCTAGGTCCCTCTTGTACAGTAATTGGTGCTGTGTTCCACAAAAAAGTTCTAATCCACCTTAGTAGAAGAAGAAAAATGTTTGAGATTTGAAGCTGAAAGCATCATCTGAACCAAGGACTCCTAGATATATTGGTGAATAAATGGCGGTATTTTATGCCAGAAATGAGGTCCAGGTTGTTAAAAGTGGCATTTCTTCTTTAATTCAGGTTGCCTTATACACATGTGTTTCTCCGGCGAGCAGGCAGCAGCTAATTCATGTTTGCTTATTTGAGATGTAAGATGCCCGAGTGTTTCTCTTTTGCCCGCAAAAGTATTGGAACACTTGGTATTTCACACATTTTAATTTGTTTATGCCATTTCAAATACAAAAAAAAAAAAAAATCTAAAATTATCTTCCTTAAACGCAAACTGATAGATTATAGAACATTTCTGTAGTCCAGTCTAGAAGAGACAAATGCATGGATCAGGGTCTCTGCATCAGCCATAGACAGGATGGGACGAATGTTTGCTGTATTTCACAGGTGAAGAATATCTCTAATGTGTAGGTCAAAGGACAATGTGAAATCAAAAAGAGTTCCTCACTTTGTCAGTGTGATGTATGACACACGAGCCTAAGTTAAGCGTTAGCTGGTCAAACTGATGCCGATGTCTTGCTGGGCTGAGAACCATCATTTCAGTCTTGTCCAAGCTTAAAAGTAAGAAGTTGCTGGACATCCAGGTTTTCACTGACGCAAGGCAATCTTCTAAGGATTTTATGTGTGTGAGATTACCAGCAGTTAGCGGCATGTACAACTGAGTATCATCAGCATAGCAATGAAAGGTAATCCCAAAACACCAAAATATATGCCCAAGTGTGTGTGTGTGTGTGTGTGTGTGTGTGTGTGTGGGGGGGGTTAATATAGGTGGAGCGATCATGGCAAGTGTGGTTGTGAGGGCTGAGTTTAAGATGTCCACAAGACTGTGTATTGAATAGTCATTTTCCAGAAGTGATGCAAAGATATCAGGCTGTCTGGCTCCAAATTCAATTGTAGTTGAAGAGTTGATGCATCGCCGCAATGATAAATAAGGTTCCTGTTCCAGTAAACACAGTAATGAGACTGTAAAATTAATAAGTGAGTGATCGGAGACAACTGACGCAAGAGGCATGATGTCAATATTTGTGACAGCGATACAGCGAAGGAGGACCAAATCCAGGGTATTTCCACTAATGTATGCCGAACTCTGACTGCATTGTTGGAATCCTAATACATCCCAAATGTCCAAAAATGATTTGCAGAGGGGGTCAGAAGGCTTATTTATATGAATTTTGAAGTCACCAACAATCAGAATGTTATCTGCACAGGTTGCCAAATTACAGATAAACTCACAAAATTCATTTAAGAATTCAGAATATGGGCCCGGGGACCTATATACAGTGACGAAAGAGCATGGTTGAGTTTTATTCTTATTCTTCTGACGTTCGCTATATATACAGTTGTATGTAAAAATTTGGGCACCCCTGATGATTTCCATGTTTTTCTTTTATAAATCATTGGTTGTTTGGATCAGCAATTTCAGTTAAATATATCATGTATCAGACAAACACAGCGATATTTGAGATGTGAAATGAAATTTATAGTATTTACAGAAAGTGTGCAATAATTATTTAAACAAAATTAGGCAGGTGCATAAATTTGGGCACCCCAACAGAAAAAAATACATCAATATTTAGTAGATCCTCCTTTTGCAGAAATAACAGCCTCTAAACACTTCCTATTCTTGGTTTTCATGTATCCCATAATCCCTTGTGTGCCAGAGAGTCGCTGCAGTCAAAACAACATAGAGAATCCACACAATGACAGTTGTAAATGAGTATTATACTACAAAAATGTAATTTTTTATGCTCTTCGTCATGTTAATAAGAGACTGCTGCATGATACCCTGAAAACTTGCTAAAACAATTATAACAAATAATCCGTGTCTGTTACGTTTAATCTGCGTGGAATGTAATAAGCGCAAACCAAATTTCAGACATATTATATATATTAGTCTGGAACAAAGAGGACAAACATTGTTGTAAAGAACAATAATCAAGACGTTACAGAGCAAACTTCACTTTCCCCCAGAACGACATGATCAGGAAGCGAGCGTAGCTCACAGCAGCTCCCACTGAAAATAACGGAGAGACAGCCTGTGATTTTCGCATGTTTACATAAAATAAACGCAATAACAACATCTAAAAACCCAGAGAATATATTCACGAGAGTTTTAGGCACAATATAAAAATAGTTTTATGTTGCCATGTTAATGGTGTTGTCCGTGTGCAGCGGTTAAAGTGCAGCGTGATCAGAGCGTCTCAGTGCAGTTCTCAATGTTACTGAGATCTCACAGCGCGGCGAACTCTCTGAGATTTTGCGGGATTTGAAACCTGAAAAGCCTCAATAGCTTCCGATGAGAGTCTGGATTCTGATTGAAGGTATTTTGGACCATTCTTCTTTAAAAAAAAAATCTCAGATTTGTTGGTTTCAGAGCATGGACAGCCCACTTAAAATCACACCACAGATTTTCAATAATATTCAGGTCTGGGGACAGAGATGGTCATTCCAGAACATCGTACTTGTTCCTCTGCATGTACTCTTTTTATATAAAATCTCTTTTTTGCTACTACGTACTTATAATTTTTTCTTTTTTTAATTTGTGCTTTGAACACACATTTTTCACTCTGTTAAATTTTATGTTTATTTTCATTTCTTCCCCAGACCTTTTAAGTCTGCATGTGGTTTACTCAGGTTTATATTTGCACTGAAAGCCTCACACCATGACAATGAAGATTCTGAATCTGAACTTTATTTCAATGCGTTTTTCATTACAGTCCAGCGATGGAGCTAGTTTCAGGTGAAGGGAGGGGTTATGATTCGGGGGGATCCAGGGGCATGCTCCAACCCCCCAAGCATTCTATGGCAGAAGCTAAATTTCCACGCTCTCGTCATCATTTTTAATACGCAGTTTTTACTTTAAACACGGGAAATCTAACTTTGCATGCAGCAGCATTTGTCAATCAGACTTGTTTATGTACGACTTTTCTCATATTCTATCACACTTTTGGTCAGCGGTGCGTCAGTTGCAAGCCCTTAAACCCCACCAGATCTTTTGCTGCAGTCACACATTTTCTGCAGTATCCAAACGTCTGACTCATCTCGAGTTTTATTGATTCAACATGTTTCAAACCTGCACTGGGAAAAACTCCAACAGTTCAGTGAGTTCTGATCCTGAGAAAATCACAGAAATCTCACGTGTGTTGTAGAAGTCTAAAGAGATTACAGGTCTAAATGTTGCTAAAAACCAGAGTGTTTCTGCATGCATTCTGAGAAATCTGAGATTTTCAGGAACACCAACCACCAGCGTCTGTAAAACGTAGATAAACATTTATTTTGCACAATATGGATCCACATATATTGGCCATTTCACAATAAACAGAAAACACCACCTGCTTTCCTGGAGATATTTCATCATTTTGCAGTCGCTTTGATGCAAAAGTCAACCAGAGGTTACAACAATCATGTACTCCAGAAAACCTTTGATGAACGTGGCCATCTAATACAGATCTTAAAGAAGGGGAGAAGAAAATGGAACAATAATTGTGTCATCTGCTCTAATGGCCGCCATTATAACAATGTGACTGTGACCTGGAGGTGTGGGGGGAGCTGGGGGACGGTGACCTCTGCGCGGGAAAGGGCAAGCTCAGGCAAGAGTCAGGGCGTGAGGGTCTCGCCATCTCGTCTGGCGCTCTGAACCCTCTATTCATACGCAAACACAACAGTCAGGCATCGCTGTGACCCTGTGGGTGTGACACTCAACCTTTGCCTTAACCTCCTGACCACCGGGCACAGCTGCAGCGGGCCGGCTCGGTCAGGTCAGGGCACGGGGGTCAGGGGGAGAAGATGAGAGAGAGAGATGAATGAGGAAGGAAAGATGGAGGAGGAAGAGAAAAGGAAGGTTCAATGTGAAATGCATGTAGACATCAGAGGAAAAAACAAGGGAGAGAAATATTCTGGATTATTATGTGAGGTGGAAAATGTGAAAAAGAAAATGAGCAAAATGGGAAAGTGCAACAAAGATAAAAGGTCAGGATGTCTATTTTGTGTGCACATCAGCTATTATTCTGTGCCCCCCCCCCATTGTTACCAAAGCAAGATTGGGAGTGGCTTTGGCTTGTAGGATTTTAAATATGTGAGCTCTGAGGTCAGACCCGAGTTCACTCCGTGAGCAAGCATCAAACAGTCACGACTGCATGAGAGGAAAAAGAAGCACAGTGTAAGAATGCTGCTAAACAAAGGTCAAGTTCCTTTTCTCTATAGTGAACCATCTTACAATGAGTGAAAAGTGAGAATGAATGAATGAACAGTGATGTGCTGATAGATAAATACTGGAGATGAACGGATGAACACAAAACCATATACAGTGTCACTGCTGTACAGGTGCTGTGTGAACATGTGATGAGACTTCCATCTTTATGGTGCCAGGAAAAACATAAAAAAAAAAAAAAAATTAGAATATCTTGAAAAAAATTTTTATCAGTTTTTTCAGTGAAAATATTATATATTCTGGACTCATTCCATATGAACTAAAATGTTTCAAGCATTTTTTTTATTATAATTTTCATAATTACAGCCCACAGCAAAAAAAAAAAAGCACCAAAATATATCTCAAAATACAAGAATATTTAAACAAAACCAACCTATAAAAGGATTTATAATACAGAAATGTTGAACTTCTAAAAGTATCCTCATTTATGGACTCAGTACTTGTTTGGGCCTCCTTTTGAATGGATTTCTGCATCAATGCAACATGGTATGGAGGTGATCCACCTGTGGCACTGCTGAGGTGTTATGGAAGTCCACGTTGCTTTGATAGATGCCTTCATCTCATTTGTATCATTTTCCTCTTGACAGTACTCCATAGATTTTCTACAAGGTTCAGGTCAGATGAGTTGGTTGGCCAAAGCACTGTAATAGCAAGGTCAGCAAAGCAGTTACTAGTCGTTTTGGCACGGGGCAGGTGCCAGGTTCTGCTGGAAAAGTAAATCAGCATCTCCATAAAACTTGTCAGCATATAGAAGCATGACGTGCTCTAAAATCTCTTGGTAGACAGCTGCGTTGACTTTGGACTTGATAAAACACAGTGATTCAGCTCCAGCACATGACCTGACTCCCCAAATCCTCACTGGCTCTTCCTGAAGACTCCAGGACCTTGATTTCCAAATGAAATGCAAAATTTACTTCGGTCTGAAGAGAGAACTTTGGATGACTGGGCAACGGTCCAGTTCTTTTTCTCCTTAGCCAAGTTAAGACTCTTTAAACATTGTCTCTGGTTCAGTAGTTTTGTAATTTAGATTTGTTGTCCTGCTTATAGCTGCATAATTAAATAGAATATTCTATACACTAAGTTTGAGAGTAAAAAAACAACTATTTATATGTAAAGCTGTATTTGTCCCTTCAACCCCGTTACCATCTTCAACCCCATTATCCTAGTCTGAGCCCCATCACACTTACATTTTCATACACTATTTTTTTTAAAAGTTTAAAAAAAATTAGTGTTTGTTGACTGCTTTCTAAAATGTTGAGAGCTTTCATAAGATCACTGATTTTGATTACAATACAAAAGCTATATTATTGATGAAAAATCCAAAGAGTGCTTTCAGGCTTTAGGATAACAAAAATGGGGGAGTTTATGTTATTTTTGTATTTAAAATGATTGAATCAGTGTGGGGGACCTCTGATTAATATAAAAATATTAATTTCTTTAAAAATACATTTTATGGCCATATTCAGACAGCTTCCATAGTGTACATAACGGGGTTGAAGAATAACAGAGACCACATTTTGAAATGATGACCAATAATAATAATAAAACTAATGCCTGAGATGGGAAAATATTTTTTTTTATAGTTAAATATGTCCTTAATGCTGTGGGAGGTATTTTGGACCATTCTTCTTTACAAAACATCTCCAGTTCATTCAGGTTTGTTGGTTTCCGAGCATGGACAGCCCGCTTAAAATCACACCACAGATTTTCAATAATATTCAGGTCTGGGGACTGAGATGGTCATTCCAGAATGTTGCACTTGTTCCTCTGCATGAATGTGTTAGTAGATTTTGAGCAGCGTTTAGGGTTATTGTCTTATTCAAAGATCCAGCCTCGGCGAAACTTCAATTTTGTCACTGATTCTTGAACATTGTTCTCCACAATCTGCTGATATTGACTGGAATCCATGTGACCCTCAACTTTAACAAGATTCCTACAAGTAGTACCTGCACTGGCCACACAGCATGATGGAACCACCACCAAATTTTACTGTAGGTAACAAGTGTTTATCTTGGAATGTTGTGTTCTTTTTGTCTGGCCCTTGTTATGTCCAAATAACTCAATTTTAGTTTCATCAGTCCACAGCACCTTATTCCAAAATGAAGTTGGCTTGTCCAAATGTGCTTTAGCATACCTCAAGTGACTCTGTTTGTGACGTGTACACAGAAAAGGCTGCAGTGATCTCCCATACAGCATTTTGTGTTCCAATAATTAGTGCTAAATGTAGTCAAATCAATAACATGACAAGGGTGCCCAAATTTATGCACCTGCCTAATTTTGCTTAAAAAATATTGCACACTTTCTGTAAATAATAGAAACTTCATTTCACTTCTCAAATATCACTGTGTTTGTCTGCTATATGATATACACTCAACAAAAATATAAACGCAACACTTTTGGTTTTGCTCCCATTTTGTATGAGATGAACTCAAAGATCTAAAACTTTTTCCACATACACAATATCACCATTTCCCTCAAATATTGTTCACAAACCAGTCTAAATCTGTGATAGTGAGCACTTCTCCTTTGCTGAGATAATCCATCCCACCTCACAGGTGTGCCATATCAAGATGCTGATTAGACACCATGATTAGTGCACAAGTGTGCCTTAGACTGTCCACAATAAAAGGCCACTCTGAAAGGTGCAGTTTTGTTTTATTGGGGGGGGGATACCAGTCAGTATCTGGTGTGACCACCATTTGCCTCATGCAGTGCAACACATCTCCTTCGCATAGAGTTGATCAGGTTGTCAATTGTGGCCTGTGGAATGTTGGTCCACTCCTCTTCAATGGCTGTGCGACGTTGCTGGATACTGGCAGGAACTGGTACACGCTGTCATACGCCAGTCCAGAGCATCACAAACATGCTCAATGGGTGACATGTCCGGTGAGTATGCCGGCCATGCAAGAACTGGGACATTTTCAGCTTCCAAGAATTGTATACAGATCCTTGCAACATGGGGCCGTGCATTATCCTGCTGCAACATGAGGTGATGTTCTTGGATGTATGGCACAACAATGGGCCTCAGGATCTCGTCACGGTATATCTGTGCATTCAAAATGCCATCAATAAAATGCACCTGTGTTCTTCGTCCATAACAGATGCCTGCCCATACCATAACCCCACCGCCACCATGGGCCACTCGATCCACAACACTGACATCAGAAAACCATTCACCCACACGACGCCACACACGCTGTCTGCCATCTGCCCTGGACAGTGTGAACCGGGATTCATCCGTGAAGAGAACACCTCTCCAACGTGCCAAACGCCAGCGAATGTGAGCATTTGCCCACTCAAGTCGGTTACGACGACGAACTGGAGTCAGGTCGAGACCCCGATGAGGACGACGAACATGCAGATGAGCTTCCCTGAGACGGTTTCTGACAGTTTGTGCAGAAATTCTTTGGTTATGCAAACCGATTGTTTCAGCAGCTGTCCGAGTGGCTGGTCTCAGACGATCTTGGAGGTGAACATGCTGATGTGGAGATCCTGGGCTGGTGTGGTTACACGTGGTCTGCGGTTGTGAGGCTGGTTGGATGTACTGCCAAATTCTCTGAAACGCCTTTGGAGACGGCTTATGGTAGAGAAATGAACATTCAATACACGAGCAACAGCTCTGGTTGACATTCCTGCTGTCAGCATGCCAATTGCACGCTCCCTCAAATCTTGCGACATCTGTGGCATTGTGCTGTGTGATAAAACTGCACCTTTCAGAGTGGCCTTTTATTGTGGACAGTCTAAGGCACACCTGTGCACTAATCATGGTGTCTAATCAGCATCTTGATATGGCACACCTGTGAGGTGGGATGGATTATCTCAGCAAAGGAGAAGTGCTCACTATCACAGATTTAGACTGGTTTGTGAACAATATTTGCGGGAAATGGTGATATTGTGTATGTGGAAAAAGTTTTAGATCTTTGAGTTCATCTCATACAAAATGGGAGCAAAACCAAAAGTGTTGCGTTTATATTTTTGTTGAGTATATTTCACTGAAATTGCTGATCCAAACAACCAATGATTTATAAAGGAAAATCATGGAAATCATCAGGGGTGCCCAAACTTTTACATACCACTGTATTTGCTCCTTTTACGGAAACACAATGACTTTTTACAGTAGTAGGTCGAGTCTTTAATTTATCAAATAATAATGTTCCTTTAAAATCATAACTGGACTCCCTCAACAGATCCTGGGCATGTTGTGGTAAAAGTTTATACATGATTTGTACTGTGATGTTGTCAACCAAGTCCCAGAATTTCAAAATATGTAAACAGACAAATAGTGGGTTCATTGGTTCACGATATGGTTTATTTCTGATAATTCTTATAGCTGTCTTTTGAAAAATAAAAATGTTGAAGATGTATTTGTTTTATATGTGTTTCCCAAAACATCAATACAATATGTCATATATGGAACAAGTAATGAATGATATAAAATAATTAAACATTGCGAGAGGAGGTCTTGTGCTTTATACAGAATTGCAATAGCTTTTAAAATTTTAGATTTAATATAATTAATATGTGTTTTCCAGTTTAATTTATCATCAACTCCAAGAAATTTTGTTTCAGTTACAATTTCAGTTTCAGCATAATTTAATAATACATTTCTACTTAAATTCCTGGGCTTATTTCCAAATATAATACACTGTTTTACCAAGATGAAGTGATAATTTGTTTGAATCAAACCACTGCATGAAATTCTGAAGTTCCCTCTCCATCATGTCCAAAAGCTGTCCCAAATGATCCCCACTACAAAACACAGTCGTATCATCAGCAAATAAAATACAACTCACGGACTTGGAAACCAAACATATATCATTAATATATATTAAAAAACTACAATGGCCCAAGGACTGAATCCTGGGGCACCCCACATGTAATCTTCAAAAATTCAGAATTTATCCCACCAATATGGACACACTAATATCTGTTGTGTAAATAGCTAGCTATCCAATCATGTCCCAGTCCTCTGATACCATACTTCTGTAATTTATCCAATAGTAAATTATGGTCAGTGATGCCGGTAACGCGTTACTTAGTAACGCGTTACTCTAATCTGACCACTTTTTTAGTAACGAGTAATCTAACGCGTTAATCTTTCCAAATCAGTAATCAGATTAAAGTTACTTCTCCATGTCACTGTGCGTTACTATTATGTTTCATTGTGGGTCGATAGCAGCATTAAACTTGGTCTGTGGGCAGGAGGTCGGGGTTCGACTGAACTGCCCACTTTCAGTGAGCTGTGAGCTTTTAATCCGCGGTTTTTTGCAGCTGCTCGACTCGTCCTCACCTCTTAAAGCGCGGTGATCAATCAGCACACCTGCACTGAGCTTTACAAAGACATTTTTATACTTTTTTTCCTCCTTTATTTAGAATTCTGAGCTGAGCCGCTCTGTATCTGGTCGTTAAAAACAGCTGATCCTCCGCGACGCGTCAACAACTAACACTATTTTCCACTCAAATGCACCTAAACTCTCTTTCTGAGGACCACATGATGTGAAAACGCAATAAAATTTTCTTACCTGTAAATCTGGTCATGTTTTCTGCATAAATAAATGTTATCCATTCTTTGTGCTCAAACGCCAAAGCAGGGGCGAATCTAGATGGAATGGGGGCGTGGGGGAGGGATGTGCCCCCTCCCCCACAACACCCCTAGATTCAAGGTGCAGTTTTGAAGCCGTTTTTTACTACAACTAATATTGCTTAAAATAATAATAATTTCGACAAGTAAAATGTTTAGAGAGAATTTAAATGTTAGAAAAATGTTAGAATTTAATAGTTACCTTTATAAACAATGTAGGCTCGAAATTGCAAGTTTTACTGTTACAGTGCTGTCAACAGTTAAATATGAGGTCAAGAAAGACGTCTTTATTTTACTTTTTATAAAACAAGTATTTATTTTCATTGAAGTCAAGAAAGGGTGACTATAAAGTGAGTTTTAGCAAAACAGGTATCATTGTCATGTTGAGGTGGCAGAGGGTTGTTGTCGGCAGCTGGGGAAAGTAACTAAAAAAGTAACTAGTAATCTAACTTAGTTACTTTTACAATTGAGTAATCAGTAAAGTAACTAAGTTACTTTTACAATTGAGTAATCAGTAAAGTAACTAAGTTACTTTTTCAAAGTAACTGTGGCAACACTGATTATGGTCTATAGTGTCAAATGCTTTCTGTAAATCAAAGAAAACCCCTACAGTGTGTTGCTTATTCTTGATTGCATTTGTAATTTCTTCTCAAGGCTGTGGCAATTCCTGTTGCTTGTGTAGCTTTTCCAACCATGATTATGCTTTGATCCAGCACTTTATGTGTAAAGAGTCTAGAATATATACAGTTTTCACTTTTGAAATAACTGACAAAAATATTGAACTTCATGATATTAGAATTTTTTGTGTGATGCCCCGTACACTAGACCAGCTTCCCTAAATTTAAGAACACCATAGCTCACTTTGAAATCTGAAAATCTTCTGTGGCCCACCCAAACGTTTAATCACAGTCCCTCTGCATTTGGGATCAGGTTTTGTTAACCCTTGTTAGTTACTGATCATGTTCTTCCTGGTTAAATTAAAACGTCTGCTTCACTGCATGCTGCCACTGTCTTTGCACTCAAAATATGACGGTGTTGTATTTTAATCTGTCCACCCTGACTATCTCGTTGATGTGGATAACATCAGGCGAGGACGACTCAATCACTGGCTGAAGAATCACAGAACTGTCTCTTCCCGCTTCCACTCAGAGGTTTCCACTGCGGCATTCTGTGCTTCGGTTTGGTTGTGGTGAGTCTCTGACATGGATGAAACCTTCTGTTCCAGCTTCCACACCTGCTCTCTATACTTCCTGCGAATGTGCCGGTAAGAGTTCAAGGCCTTGCTGGAACAGAACACAGGCCACAGCATGGACAGAACAATGAAAATGTACATAAAATTGTGAGTAGAAAGAAATGAGCACACACAAAAAAGGAAAACCTGCACTATAATCAGGTGTGGGATTAGTTTTCTTATACACCACCAGACTGGAGTGGATGCAAGTGATTCACTATCATCGTTGTTTATTCATATTTAAAGTTAAAGTGTGTAGGATTTAGTGTCATCAAGTGGTGAAGTTGCAGATCTAGTGGTCACGGTTTTGTTTTTCTTCATATTTTTTGCTTCTTTGCCCACATAGTCCATGAGCCAGTTTTGACTGAACAATCCACTTACAATCCAATCCTCAGTGTACCATGGCCTACCCAAAATGTATGATAGCCATCCCAGGGTGGTAGCTGTAGCCAGGTAGGGGTCAATGAAGAGTTACACAGAGGTCAAAATTTTAAAACGCTCCAATTATTTTGAAAAATAAACCACATTATTTGAGTGATCACAGCAATTCCATAGTATGGGAGGTGCCTCGCCATGCTGTGTGTGCTCAGACGTGACTGGTCGCGATATGCATACCACATGTTGGGGCGAGCTGACACATTGGTATGCCACGTGTGTTGCATTGCAACACCACACTTGTGGGGGTACTTAGACAAGTTTCACATCCAGCTCGAAAGTGGTCGTCTGCTCACTATTTTCATGCTACAGGGGAGGTGATGGTCTTGTGGTTATGCGTTGGGCTTGAGACCAAAGGATCCTCTGTTCAAATCCCAGCCTGACCAGAAAATCACTAAGGGCCCTTGGGCAAGGTCTCGTTAATCCCCTAGTTGCTCCCGGTGTGTAGTGAGTACCTTGTATGGCAGCACCCTCACATAGGGGGAAATGTGAGGCATTATTGTGTGAAGCACTTTGAGCATCTGATGCAGATGGAAAAGCGCTATACGAGGTCTGTTAGAAAAGTATCAGACCTTTTTATTTTTTGCAAAAACCTGATGGATTTGAATCCCGTGTGCTTGCATGAGCAAACCTTGAACCTTTGTGCGTGTGCGTGAACTTTTTCACGCCTGTCGATTATGTCATTTGCTGGTAAGCAACCTTTGTGTGGGACATGTGCAGTGCGCTCAGCGGATTTTAATTTCAAGGAAGAAGACGGAATGACTGGAGCAGCGCCACATCAAATTTTGCCAGAAACTGGGCAACAGCCAGGTGGAAACCATTCGGATTATTCAGACGGCTTTCGGTGACGATGCTTTGGGCATCACACAGATTAAGGAGCGGTACAACTGGTTTAAAGACGTCTGCACAACGGTGGAGAGCGAGCCACGCACCGGTCAGCCATCAACATGCTGAAATGACCAGATCATTTCCAAAATGAACGCTGTGGTGATGCGGGACCGTTGTGTGACATTCCACTGTGACAGAAGATTTGGCCATGAAAAGAGTGGCTGTGAAATTCATGCTGCTGCTGACGGCGGCGCGAAAGCGCCTCCGTATTGGAAGTCTCACAGGACATGTTGTGACATGCCCACCTCTTCCACAATTTCTCGGATAGTCACACGACTGAAAAGTCACTGAAAGCCGTCTGAATCTTCCGAATGGTTTCCACCTGGCTGTCGCCCAGTTTCTGGCAAAATTTGATGCGGCGCTGCTCCAGTCGTTCCATCTTTTTCCTTGAAATGAAAATCCGCCAAGCACACTGCACACATCCCACACAAAGGCTGCTTACCAGCAAATGACGCAATCGACAGGCGTGAAAAAGTTCACGCATGCGCATGAAGGTTCAAGGTTTGCTCATGCAAGCACATGTGATTCAAATCCATCAGGTTTTTGCAAAAAATAAAAAGGTCTGATACTTTTCTAACAGACCTCATATAAAAGCAGTCCATTTACCATTTAACAGTGTGAATGGCACCACATTTTCTAAGTGCCCAGCAAGCAGTGTTGGATATTTGTGTGTGTCACCTGGAATTTGGCCGACACCTGCCATGAGAGGGATCGAATGGGCTCTCACAGGGCACACTCTGTATTTCGGCCACTGGTGTGTGCGAATAGTTGTAGCGACACGTGTAACAAGGTGTTAGAGGCAGCTCCGATTTTTCACAAATGGCATACAATTTCTCCTTCATGCACTAGTCGGTTTCAATCATGTTATATATGAAGGGGGCTTTATATTTGTTAATAAATATGAATCAGTAAAATTTAGTTATTTTACCATATTTAAAATATATATAACTTTTTAGGTGAAGAAACTACATAATTTCTTTTAGGTGGTTTCCTTTCAGTTTATAAGAAAATTGGGTAGTAATTAATCAGGATAAATAATTTTATTACGGAGTGATCATCAGTAATTGACTTTGTGTTATCTTATGTTGGGCAGTATACAAAGACAGCCGTTTGCAAAACAAGATCTGTAATTCGATTTTTGCTGGAATGAGAATTTTTAGGCATTTCCAATTTGATTTTCTAATAAGTCAGTGATGGGGAAGAAAACTAATTCTAATGATAAAATTCTAGGGTGAGTATGTTTTGCACAGTACTGCAGGCTAAATTCAGGTAGGCCTTGTACAGCTATGGTATGGATTGTGAAGGTCTCTAACCTGTGAGCCTGAGTGAGCCGAGCAATTTGCTCTCCACTGTCTCTCCTGTGGGAGGCAACATCTGATAGAGCCATATTCAATGAATCCTGAACCAAAGCCAGTCTCCTCTTCAGGGCTTGTTCTCTGAAATTAAATACATACATAAATACTTGTATATGTATACAAGGACTTTGTTGGACTCAACATTGGAATAAATAAATAAATAAAATAATGATGCTGCACCTGGAGTGGAAATTTCTGTCCAAAGTCTTCCTTTGTGCTGATAGTGTTTCTAAGCAACAGTCTAATCCCAGGCAACAAATCCTTGTCGACATGCATACAGTTGAGGTCATCTGTTCACATACTGTACACCTTTGATAACATCTTTCTAACTCAGTTTTCTCCAGTTACACATACTAAATTTTATTAAACAAAATGTGTTCAATTATGGCCACTTTTTCCTTTATGAATTAAAAAAAAAATAACAGAAGATAGATGTATGAGTATTTCAGGTGTTATTCACTATGTGAGCTTTTCAGTGGGTCAAAGGTTTACGTAAGATGAGTGCCTCTAAACAGTGTGGAAGATTGATGTTGTACATGCTCCTCAATGACTAATTCAGGGTTAATTGAGGAACCTTTGGATGTATTTAAAGGACTACCTGTAGAACCCATGCGTTTTTCCATTCAAGAGCAGGGAAAAAGGTGAAGAATTACGCAAAGTCATCCAGAGCACAATTTTGCATTTCCACAAGTCTGGTTCCTCTTTAGGAGCCATCTCCAAAAGATTCATGGCACCAGGAGCAACTATACCATCTACTGCACAAAAATACAACAAGCTTGGGACCACAGACACTTTGCTTTGAGGACGTAGGCCCAAATTAACACCCGAGTAAGGATCAAATATTTGTTCTAAAGGTCCACCAAAACCTGAAGATCACGGCTAATGAAATGATTAAGGAGTTAGAGGCATCAGATGGAAAGGTGACATCATCCATTTTTACACCGCGCCATGTCAACCAAGGAAGAAGTCATTAATCTTCTTTGCAAATCAAAGAAATCTGGCTCAGAAATCATAGCTCAAAGATACACCCCTGGATCCTGATCCACACCAATATTTAATCAACTTTTTCTTGACCCAAGGCCAACGTCTCCACCAAATGACATTGAAATCTATTCATGTGCTTTTGAGATATTTTGACGACTAACAACAAACCGTTACTAAAAGACTCACCTTTGCAGGATGACTTGTAGCTCTTTTAGAAGTGGTCCGGTCCGAGGGCCCGGTGTGTCACTGTCACTGCCTGTCTTAGCTGCACTTTCAGACAGCCTCTAAAATAACATTCAGTTCTGGAATTACTCTCTAAAAACATTGTATTTTCATTGAAAAGCTTGACATACCTATTACAGGCTGCATTAAACTCTAAGAGAAAAAAACAGTGTACCATGTAAATGTTTGCTAACCTACAGAGTAGCTACTGTGATGTTATCTTAAATAATCTACAGGATAAATTAAATTTATTGGCGACAAAACAAACTTAAAGGGTACTCTGCACAAACAGGTTTTATTCCATTTTAAAAAGGGCTGGAACTTAATGTTCACATATCACATATCAGACAGAAAACCATATAGAAAGTAAAACATGACATTTTTAACAGCCTGTTGGAAAGGTTCAGTGGTTTTCCAGTAGTACTTCAGATTGAAGCAGAAAGTTGTGTACTGTTTCTGTGTTACAATTCGTTCTTCAATGACAAAGGTGTGCGGCGAGACAGAAATCAGAAGACCTTGTGGAACTAAAATATCTTCCTTGGCCTGGAGGGATTCTGCTTT
This sequence comes from Thalassophryne amazonica, assembly GCF_902500255.1. Lineage (NCBI taxonomy): Eukaryota > Metazoa > Chordata > Actinopteri > Batrachoidiformes > Batrachoididae > Thalassophryne > Thalassophryne amazonica. Next base: position 64,550,968 of record NC_047112.1, on the reverse strand, counting down.
GGTAGATCTGTGATTTCCCGTGTGGCACACCCAGATCTGAATCAGGTCTGTCACAGTGGACCAACATCCTGCTCTCTATTGCTCAGTTCACCTTGACTCCATATTATGTGAAAGTGGAAAATGGTAAGCACTGCTATAGGAGCGTGTCCAACTACCTGATCATTCCTACGGTCCTCCAGCTCCTCTCGGAGGCTTTCTGGGACAAGAGCTCCAGCTGCGTCCTGAGCTTTCTGAGCCATTAACCTCCACTCCAGGCTCCTCAGTTCTTTCTCCTTGAAGCGGATTAGAGCTCGCATGTCTGACATCTCCTCCTGCAATGACCCGGTCCCCACAGATACTTAAAACTACATAAAGAGGGTCATGTTGAACAGCTAAACTCCTTATCTACCTTCTCTAGGTATAAGTCCGATCAGACTTTCATGTCAAACATCACCAAAGTACCGCAGTTCAGACTGTGCATGTAAAAACTGACATTGGGGTGAATGTGAGGCATAATTGTAAAGCGCTTTGAGCATCTGATGCAGATGGAAAAGTGCTATATAAATGCAGTCCATTTCATATTTACCATTTAAAAACTAAGCTACACAAGTATGAAATCCTGAGTTAACTTCTAGTGAAACATTTGGACAATCAACACCCAAAATTCTTCGAAAATCTCCTGTTACTCTTCCACTTGGAAAGAGGGTGTAACAAGCTGCAGTTCCTGTACAAATAAAGGGGTCATATTGTGCAAAATCAGTTTTTATCCCATATTTACGTACGTACATGTAAATATCTCTAGGATTTCATGTTAAAAGTGATCAAAATCCCACAGTTCTATGCCCATATATTTAGAAACTACCCTATTATAAACAAAATTAAGGCCTGTAATGATCGTTTTGAACTTCTGAATGTTTATCACGGAAGTCCATTTAAAGTCCTTGTTGTGTTGGAAATACCCAAATTATCCAGTCTGTGTAACACACCCACAACAACTGTGAGATGGTCACACAGATGGAACCTTTTCCCTTTAGAAAGGGGACTTGGTGAGCAGCAGTTTCCTTCCATTTAAAGCAACAGGCCTAGAAACAGGCTGATTCTTAGAGACCTTAATATGCACTTTATTATTATCATAATTTTCAATTTAGCCTGTGTTTAATCAGCTTAGTCCTATACCAGAGAGATGTCTTTTATAAGGGGATTTGGCTAAAGGTCACTTCACACATAACACGAATGAAGCCAAATGATGCACGAAGGAGGATTCGAATGACATTCGTGAAAAGTTGAGCCACATCTGAATAGCTCGTACAGCAGTCGGTACAGCCATTCCACCACCGCACAGGCACATCACAATCGCGGCGCACTTGCGTTGGTAACCCAATCAAACGGCAGCTGAGATGAGGTCGTACCGCCATCTGACTGCAGTCCCAACACTCATACAGTGAGTTATACACAACTCGGACCATTCGGACTGAGGTCGAGAGGGTGTACAAAATGTTCAGCAACATCAAATCCTGGCAGAAAGTCTCATTACAGGATGAATGAGATCAAATGACACCCAGATGGCCATTCGACCTACACTCGGCCAAACTCGATGTGCAGTCGCAATCCAAACACCACCACCTGTAGTTGCAGTGCACTTATAACAGACGGGCTCATTCCCGCGGCCAGCCCAAATGTAGTGCACATGACACCAGTTTCAAGGTGCACTCGAGGTGGTTAAAGTCCTAGGGCAGTCAAGGAGCTGTCTCACCGCCATCTGGCTGCAATCCAAGTGGTTGAAACGACACCTCAACAGCCGTCAAAATAATGTGAATGCGGCTGGCTGACATACCACAATGGCCAGCCACCACAGACCGTGGCCGACTGGCCTGGCTGTGGCATGGATGAGGTGGATCATACCTGCATGGGCCCAGGATGTACCAAGTGGGCACCGAGTGCAACACTGATGGCAACCGACTGTGCCCCCCCGAGCAACACGAATGGCATCCAAGTGTGCTGTGCGGCTCCCTCAGTGATATGAATGGTGGCTGATTTGACCGAATGCCACACAAATGGCGTCTGAGTGTGTCATGTGTCCCTCCACCCAGGTGACATGGACGGCATCCCAGTGTGTCATTTGGCCCCCCGAGCGACACAAATGGCATCTGAGTGTGTTGTGTGGCAGTTGGGTTGCATCCTGCCTGGTGTTCTTGCAGTCTTCTGGTCTTGGTGGTATTCATGTCCTGACTGCATTCGGCCTATTTCTGGGTATCTGTTCGGTGTTCTTGGCATATTCGACCTGGATTTGGGCGCTGCTGCTCTCTGACTTTGCCCAATCCATTTGGACCAGCTTCATAACATATACTGGGTATTTGGGCAGCAATCAGACGCCATCCGTTCACGCCTGTCTGAATGTCTAGCCCTCCCGACTGCAGCTCAAATTTATTGGGTTTGGCCCATTCGGCCTGATTCAGCCTGATTCGGCCTGCTTCGCCCAACTTCATGTTATGTGTGAAGGAGCCTTAAGAATAGCAGCAACATTTTATCCCTTCGCTGTCTATTGGGTGTGCTTAACTACAAAGTTTAATATTTGTTTTTAAGACACTCAATATTACCTTTTTCTCTTCTTCTTCTTGTGGCTGGTCCTGTTAGGGGTCGCTACAACAACTTATCCATCTCAATCATAACCTGTCTTCTGCACCTTCCTCTGTCACACCAACCACCTGCATGTCCTCTCTCAGCACACCCATAAACCTCCTCTTTGGCCTCCCTGTTCTCCTCCTGCCTGGTGGTTCCATCCTCAGCATCCTTCTCCCTATATACCCTGGGTCAGTATTCTGCACATGTTCAAAACATCTCAATCTCACCTCTCTGACTTTACCCCACTGACATGCTCATTCCTCATCCTGTCCATCCTTGTCACTCCCAAATAAAATCACGTCTTCATCTCTGCCACCTCTGCCTCCTGTCTTTTTCTTAGCACCACTGTCTTCAACCAGTCTCAGTTTTGAGTATTTGGTATCACTGTGCCCCGGGTCGATGTGACACACATGAGTCATGTTATCAAATAGCTTATAGTCTGGAGAAGACATAAAACATGCTCATCAGTTGGACGGGGTAGTCTTCTAACTAATAACAATTTTTGGGCCACCTTTCCTCTGTTGTGAGAAATAAATACAAAGACACTGACATCCACAAATTTTGCTTTTGATAGGAAAAAACTGACTTCGCTTGCCACTTAGTTTTACCCTTAATGTATCCAAAAACAAAACGAATTTATAAGGGGGATGTCTTTATGCAGAAAAATTGTGGACGAGCTGGGCATGTCCCAGCATGTCCTGTGAGGCTTCAACACGGTGGCGCTTTTGCTGCACCATCAGCTTCGTGCCGATGAATTTCGCTGCAACTCTTTTCATGGCCAAATCTTCTGTCACAGTGGAATGTTCCGAAAAAGTGCTGATGTCCACCTCTTTCACAATTTCTCGGATAGTCACACGACGGTCCCGCATCACCAAAGCGTTCACTTTGGAAATGATCCGGTCATTTCAGCATGTTGATGGCCGACCGGAGCGTGGCTCGTTCTCCACCGTTGTGCGGACGTCTTTAAACCGGTTGTACCGCTCCTTAATCTGTGTGATGCCCATAGGATCGTCACCGAAAGCTGTCTGAATAATCCGAATGGTTTCCACCTGGCTGTTGCCCAGTTTCTGGCAAAATTTGATGCAGTCGCGCTGCTCCAGTCGTTCCGCCATTTTTCTTGCAAAGAAAAAACGACGAGAGACTCCACCCATCCTCACACAAAGGCTACTTACAAGCAAATGACGCAATCGACAGACGTGAAAAAACTCATGCATGCGCACGAAGGTTCAAGGTTGGCTCATGCGAGTACACGTGATTCAAATCCATCAGGTTTTTGAAAAAAAATAAAAAGGTCGGATACTTTTCTAACAGACCTCGTATATGTAGTTTTGCAGATATAGCTACTGATTCACTGTGCCCCGGTTTCCCCTACTTTTCTGCCACAAATCACTCCTGCCATCTTTTCATTTTTTGGAGAATGCATGTGATGTATTTCTAAATGTGGCATCTTTAAAAAAAAGATAATTCATTCATAGGTTTTTAATATTTTGTTACAAGTTAAAAACAGTTATATTCATGCTTTATGTGTATTATGCATTTCTTTTATGATTCAAATCAACGTGTCTACATACTGATATTTCTGACATTTTAACACTATCTGGATGCAGATTTATACTAAGGTGTCAATATATCCAGGGAAATTGTACTTTGCACTTCCGCAAAAAGCCATGTGAAATTGCAGTGAATAGCACAAAAACTATCCTCAACTATAATGGAAACAAACAAAACAGTTGTGGCTTTAGACTGAACACAGAGAGCACAGTTATGAAATGTCAAAACTGTTTCTATGTGTATATCTTGGAAAGACTGGATTTTGAGATAATGTGAAGGTTTTTGTTCTCTGCTGATTCTTCTAAATGTCATCATTATCTCACTAAGTCTGTGGGTGCCTCTTTTTTCCATTTTGTTCACTTTCTATATTTGGCTGCATGGCTGAAAGTTAGAGGGTCTTAATTTTCTTTACATAATACACGTTATAATCTTGTAGTTCCTACCCTGACGGAGATAAGCTCATAGAACAGTGAAGCTCTTTCTTTCTTGTTGTCAGGAAATCTGGTGTTGTCTGTAAGCCCAGGTCCTCCAGTATCGGAGCACAGTTTCTCGTCTGTCCCTGGACCAGATTTAGGAACACAGATGGCAGCTCGGTTCTTCTTCAGGCGCTCAATTTGTTGACGTAGAGCAGCTTCTCGCTTCATCAAGTCAGGTGTCCTGTATGAGAGAAAGCAGGGTGTGAAACACTGAATAAATGTGAATTTGAATCGGGATGCCAACTTTTAACATATTTAAAACATCTTTATCGATATATTATGACCCTAAGAAACCCACTATCCATACAGCTGAGGTCCCCTGACGTCAATTACAGCTGTCTCTATGACTCGCGCAGAGATATAATGGAGCTCACGATGAACATTTTATAATACAACTTAGCATACAAGACCAGTCAAAAGTTTGGACACACTTTGTTGTGAAGGTGTCGTAGCACGGACCCACAACAGGGGGCGCAAATGAACGGACAATGAGTAAGCCAAAAGGTAACAATTTAATGTTGTGATATTACACAACGAAACGTGTCTTAATGTTCACAGTCAATAAACACCAGGTGACGTGTGGGCAGGCTCGAAGATAGAAGACGCCCGACGAGAGAGAAGCCGCGTCCCACACGGCTTCCACCACCAACGGCCTGAAGAACACCGGAGCCGCCAAGTCCCGAGTCCCCAGGTGGCCTCTGTCTTCGGCTGTCGACCCTGGTACTGCTGGCAGAAAACAGAAAGATGATGTGTGAGTGTGAGTCCGCACACTCAGTGATTAACAGTCCAGACACCGTTAGGAGGGAGCACCTCCACCTCCAGATACGTTATCACTTGTGCAGCTCCTGTTTGTCTTCCTTCTGGATGGAGTGAGAGACGAAGACCGTCGTCCTCTCACTATCCGCCAATCCAGTCTTCCACAGACTTCACAGGTACGCGGCTGCACACAGATCACAGTTTAGATACACTAACAACAGCAGAGAAGAATTACCTTAGTACTGGTAGTCGATTTCTCGGCGGGGAGGTGGAGTTGCAGTCCGGCTTATATGGTGGTGTAGATGAGTGACAGCTGGAGTAATGAGTGACAGCTGTCACCTCCTCTGGGTCTGGCGCCCTCTTGTGCTTGGAGCCCGCACTCCAAGCAGGGCGCCCTCTGGTGGTGGTGGGCCAGCAGTACCTCCTCTTCAGCGGCCCACACAACAGGACCCCCCCCCTCAACGGGCGCCTCCTGGCGCCCGACCAGGCTTGTCCGGGTGTCGGCTGTAGAAATCGGCCAGGAGGGCCGGGTCCAGGATGAAGCTCCTCTTCACCCAGGAGCGTTCCTCGGGTCCATACCCCTCCCAGTCCACCAGATATTGGAACCCCCGGCCCTTACGACGGACGTCCAGGAGCCTGCGGACCGTCCAAGCAGGCTCCCCGTCGATGAGCCGGGCAGGAGGCGGCGTAGGGCCAGGTGCACAGAGGGGCGAGGTGTGGTGTGGCTTGATACGGGACACGTGGAAAACAGGGTGGATCCGCAGTGAAGCTGGGAGTCGGAGCTTCACTGCGGCCGGGTTGATGATCTTGAGGATGGGGAATGGGCCGATGTATCTGTCCTTTAATTTGGGTGAGTCCACACAGAGGGGGATGTCCTTTGTTGACAGCCACACCTCCTGCCCGGGCTGGTATGTGGGGGCCGGGGAACGTCGGCGGTCCGCATGGGCTTTGGCCCTCGTCCGGACCTTTAATAGGGCAGAGCGGGCGGTCCGCCACACCCGGCGGCACCTCCTGAGGTGGGCCTGGACCGAGGGCACACCGACCTCTCCCTCCACCAGCGGGAACAATGGGGGCTGGAACCCCAAACATGCCTCAAAAGGGGAGAGGCCGGTAGCAGACGAGATTTGGCTGTTATGGGCATACTCGATCCAGGCCAGATGGTGACTCCAGGCCGCCGGGTGCGCGGAGGTGACGCAGCGAAGGGCCTGTTCCAACTCCTGGTTAGCCCGCTCTGCCTGGCCGTTGGTCTGGGGGTGGTACCCGGACGAGAGACTCACGGTGGCCCCCAGCTCCTTACAGAAACCCTTCCACACCTGTGAAGAGAACTGGGGACCACGATCTGACACGATGTCCGATGGTATCCCATGCAGCCGCATGACGTGGTGGACCAGGAGGTCCGCCGTCTCCTGGGCCGTCGGGAGCTTCGGGAGGGCCACGAAGTGGGCCGCCTTGGAGAACCGGTCCACTATCGTGAGAATAACGGTGTTGCCCTGGGACGGCGGGAGGCCCGTGATGAAGTCCAGGCCGATGTGAGACCAGGGACGATGAGGCACTGGCAGGGGTTGGAGGAGTCCCGTCGTCCTCCGATGGTCTGCCTTGCCCCTGGCGCAGATGGTACAGGCCTGGACGTAGTCCCGGACGTCGGTTTCCAGGGACGCCCACCAGAAGCGCTGCTGGACTACTGCCACGGTCCTACGCACTCCGGGATGACAGGAGAGCTTGGACCCGTGACAGAAGTCCAATACGGCAGCTCTTGCCTCTGGTGGGACGTACAGTCTGTTCTTGGGGCCAGTCCCCGGGTCCGGGCTCGTTGTCAGGGCCTCCCGGACGTTCTTCTCCACGTCCCAGGTGAGGGTGGCCACGACAGTGGACTCGGGGATGATGGTCTCGGTGGGGTTCGACAGCCCCGCTTTGGCTTCTTCTTCGTGAACCCGGGACAATGCATCTGGTTTTTGGTTCTTGGTCCCGGGGCGATACGTGATCTGGAAGTCAAAGCGCCCGAAGAACAGAGACCAGCGGGCTTGCCTGGGGTTCAGCCGCTTGGCGGTCCGGATGTACTCCAGGTTCCGATGGTCCGTGAAAACCGTGAAGGGCAACGATGCCCCCTCCAGCAGGTGTCTCCACACTTCAAGAGCCTCCTTCACCGCAAGAAGTTCCCGATTGCCGACGTCATAGTTCCGTTCAGCTGGGGTCAACCTGCGGGAATAAAAGGCACAAGGATGGAGGACTTTATCAGCCTCCACGCTCTGGGACAGCACGGCTCCTATCCCTGAGTCAGAGGCGTCCACTTCTACTATGTACTGGCGATCAGGATCAGGCTGCACCAGAACTGGTGCAGTCGAGAACCGGCGTTTCAACTCCTGGAACGCGGCTTCGCACCGATCCGACCAGGCGAAGGGGACCTTGGTGGAGGTCAGGGCAGTCAGGGGGCTAACTACCTGACTGTAACCTTTAATGAACCTCCTGTAGAAATTTGCAAAGCCTAGGAACTGCTGTAGTTTCCTGCGGCTTATCGGTTGGGGCCAATCTCTCACCGCCGCAACCTTAGCCGGATCAGGGGCGACGGAGTTGGAGGAGATGATGAACCCCAGGAAGGACAAAGAAGTGCGGTGGAACTCGCACTTCTCGCCCTTCACAAACAGCCGGTTCTCCAACAACCGCTGTAGGACCTGACGTACATGCTGGACATGGGTCTCAGGGTCCGGGGAAAGTCCATTTACAAAGGCGGCGCGGAGCGCAACGTTATTCCAGCCGGACCTCGCTGCCGCGATGCGGAAGTCGACTGCATACTCGGCTGCGCTACGGCGCCCCTGTCTCATTGACAGCAGCACGTTCGAAGCGGTCTCGCCTCTGTTGGGATGATCAAACACTTGTTTGAATTCCCGTACGAACCCAGTATAAGACGTTAGGAGCCGTGAATTCTGCTCCCAAAGCGCCGTAGCCCATGCGCGTGCCTTTCCTCGAAGCAAATTAATAACATAAGCCACCCGGCTAGCGTCTGATGCGTACATGACGGGGCGCTGTGAAAAGACGAGCGAACACTGCATGAGGAAGTCCGCGCACGTCTCGACACAGCCCCCGTACGGTTCCGGAGGGCTTATGTATGCTTCAGGGGACGGTGGGGGGGTTCGTTGAACGACCAGTGGAACGTTTGATACGGGCCCAGGACCAGCCAGAGGAGTGGCTGCAGCAGCGCCCTGATCGCGCGCTTCCACCCTTGCGGTGAGAGCCTCCACCTTCCGATTAAGGAGGACACTCTGCTCGGTCACAAACACTAACCGGGCCTTGAAGGCGGTTAAGATCTGCTGCAGCTCACTCAACCCGCCTCCCGCTGACGCCTGCGCTCCTGGCTCTTCCATTGGCCGTTCAAGCTGGAGTTGACGCCCCTCGGAGTCCATGACGATGGCCGAGAAATCCTGTTGTGAAGGTGTCGTAGCACGGACCCACAACAGGGGGCGCAAATGAACGGACAATGAGTAAGCCAAAAGGTAACAATTTAATGTTGTGATATTACACAACGAAACGTGTCTTAATGTTCACAGTCAATAAACACCAGGTGACGTGTGGGCAGGCTCGAAGATAGAAGACGCCCGACGAGAGAGAAGCCGCGTCCCACACGGCTTCCACCACCAACGGCCTGAAGAACACCGGAGCCGCCAAGTCCCGAGTCCCCAGGTGGCCTCTGTCTTCGGCTGTCGACCCTGGTACTGCTGGCAGAAAACAGAAAGATGATGTGTGAGTGTGAGTCCGCACACTCAGTGATTAACAGTCCAGACACCGTTAGGAGGGAGCACCTCCACCTCCAGATACGTTATCACTTGTGCAGCTCCTGTTTGTCTTCCTTCTGGATGGAGTGAGAGACGAAGACCGTCGTCCTCTCACTATCCGCCAATCCAGTCTTCCACAGACTTCACAGGTACGCGGCTGCACACAGATCACAGTTTAGATACACTAACAACAGCAGAGAAGAATTACCTTAGTACTGGTAGTCGATTTCTCGGCGGGGAGGTGGAGTTGCAGTCCGGCTTATATGGTGGTGTAGATGAGTGACAGCTGGAGTAATGAGTGACAGCTGTCACCTCCTCTGGGTCTGGCGCCCTCTTGTGCTTGGAGCCCGCACTCCAAGCAGGGCGCCCTCTGGTGGTGGTGGGCCAGCAGTACCTCCTCTTCAGCGGCCCACACAACACACTTTCCATATCTCTGGATACTATAACAGGAATCAAACAAGAGTCTATGACTCCCCCTGGAGGGGTAGACAATCCATCATGGGTTACTTCCAAAGCTACCGCCGGTACCCTTTTATAATGCAGATGAAGAGTCTTGTCCAAGGACACGGACAGGTAGTGTGACTGTGTATCAAACCCACATTGACGTGTCGGTGACTCAAGTCCTAAGTATCCAACTGAGCTACCCACAGCCGTATACAGTATTCTTTACTTCTATGACCTCCAAAAGGGGTGTGCATGACTTTTTAAGATTTTATAGAAAACATTACACAAAACTGTAACTTTCCAAATGCTAGACTTTGTTACACTAATGAGTAATTTCTATTTCACTTAGCTGTTCTGTCTTAAATTGAAATTAAGCAATCAAAAGCTTTATTCATCTGTAATTGACCAATAAAAAAATGGTGTACCATGGCAGTTCTGTAATAACAGATACAAACACACAAAAGGTATGCTTTATATCCATGTTGTAGCCCAAAAGGTGCAGCATTTCACAATTTTCAGGCAGGATATGGCTACATTTTTGTACATTACCTTTACATTACATTACATTTGCTACATTACCATTACAAATTGCAATAAATGTATAAAATTTTGTAAATCTTAAAAAAAAAAAAAAAAAAAAAAGCCGTAGCACAGCCATTCCCACACTTAAGAACACCAGGGACAATTTTAAAATATGAAAATCATCTGGGGCCTACCAACATCTTTAATCACAATTTTGATTACCAAATGACGTATTGTGGCGTATTGTGAAGCCCATGGCTTTGTTGAATTACATTTTAAAAATAAATGATTTGAGGTCATTTTAAAATTTATTACAAAATTTGAAATTGCAGATATTATAAATGATTTGATTTTTTTTATGACCTTTCTTGGCCCACCTCCAGTACTTTTGCAGCCCACCAGGAGGCCACAGTCTAATCTTTGGGAATCTCTGCCGTAGCAGTTTAGACTTCTGTCTGATTAGAATGGGTTGTTGTGCTTTTGTTGCCTGTAAATTTGCCAAATTTGCATTTGTATCCTGTCATAAAGGAAATTATTATTTTTAAGCAAAAATGCTGTTGTTGTTTCTGTCAGTACATGGATGTGTGAATTAACATGTCTATAGCAGTCATTTGAATTTCACATAAAAATTCAGAATTGATGACACATTCTGTCAGTCCACCAGTAAATAATCATCCCCAAACTTAGCCCCACCCAGAAGAAGCCTCTGGATGCGCCCATAACTTTATGGCACCTTTGCTCTGAGTGACTCTGTGTGTGCGTCTCTTCTGCGCTCTCTGCTGCTGAGAAGGACGTGGAAATCTCCTCCGTTCCTATATGTCTGTGCTGATCTGCTGGACTGTCAGGCTGCTGCATGATGTTACTGACTCGTTCTGAAGAAAGAAAATTCGCAGTGAGATTCAAGAACAAGACAGAAGCTGTAATATGAAATAGAATACATTTTTGATCACAATTTGTTTCCTCATCACAGAACCTTGGGACTCCGGCGAGGGCGGTCGCATCTCCTCCTCTCTCCTCTATCTCTGCTCCAACCTTCAAAGTCCCTACTTCACCAAGCTGTGAATTCTTCAAACTATATTGGATTAACCATGGAATTGATCAGCTGGTCTCTGAACGCTATTGACACCATTTTTTCTACAACAAGATCAGGGCCGGGGGACCCTGCGTGCCCAGATGGAACTTACCCTGCGGGCTATGTTCTCGACACCTGGGAGACGTGGCGGGTCGCATGCTTTCCGCCTTTCTCTGTGGAGGACGTCGTCGATTTATTCATATTTGGTTTCATAGTAGGAGGGCTGGTACTTATTGGCTTATGTGCTGCCCTGACCTACCGGAAGATTGGCAAGACCGCTGCCGCCAAAACCACAACCCCTCGCTTGTCCGTCATGATTAATGAGTTGGGCAAGACGATGCATTCTCAGGCTGTGTTAAACTTTGAACTCAGACGCAAATTGGATAACATCTCGGAGCAAATGTGTGCCTTGTAGGAGAAGGTGAAGATTTCAGAGGCCGGGGAATTTTTAATAATTGGGATCTGGTTTGTTCATGTGAAGCTGGAAAAGTGTTTTTCACTGCTCAACCACAAACACAGCCGGCTTATCAGCCTCTCAAGGATAAAATGCCCATTGTTTATCCTCCAGAAGAATCTCTATGGCCTTGGGAAGATTGGCTGCCTCCTTATCTCTCTTACTCCAATACACAAGGACAGACAGACTCACACATGGACAAAGACTGAAGCATGCTCCACTTTCCCTCTTACCTCCCCTCCTGCCCCCCATCACACACCCCATCCCGGCCACCGCTCAAAACCACCCCTTCTCCCCTCGAGGGCTGCACGTTTAGCTGCGGGCAGGTCCCCGTTCCCCCCAAGCTAGTGGTGGCACGACTTCCTGTGTGCAGCGGCTACCACACACTCACATCACCTCAATTGGAGAAAACGGGACTGTTTCAAGTTTAGGTGCACATAAACCAATGTCAAATGTATATGTGTGTCTTCATTCTGATGTGTGCCATTATCACGGTAAACAAGTAATAATTGTGGACTAATTGCTGTATCTTGTCTGTGGAAATGTGAGTGTGGACGTAATCTCGTTGTTGTTGCACTTGTAATGACAATGACAATAAATCTCATCCATCCATCCATCCAATATTCAAACATATTGCTAAGATTTTGACAACATTTAAGCTTTCTTTATCAACAATATAATGAAAGAACATTTTCAGGATTCCAAAATTAATAGGAAAACAGGCTGAATTTGAATCATCCTGGATAGAATGTTTTCTGAAACAAGCTGTGATTCATAGCTCTCTAATTCATGACCAGCCTTTACAGAAGCTGTTTGTTTCTCATTTAGGAACTAAATTGTGACAGAAAAATTCTGCTCCTGTTGTTTTCCTCATACATTGTCTGACCTTTAATTCAGAGAGATGACAGCATGTGCACACATTCCTGTCTAAAAGCTTTAACATGCAGTGGAGATCTTAATAGCCACCAGATCTAGCCTTTGGAAATGAAAGAAAGCTACATGTTTCAAGTTACATGTAAGTTCAACCACTCCTGCTCCTAATTTCCATCATCCATCTATTGCATAAGTGACACAAATTTGCTATTGATCTTGTGCATCACAAATTCACCAGATTTTCCATCAGTTTATCCTAATTAAATGTCTTTTGAGTTGTGGAAACACAAAATAACATTTATGATTTTCAGTTATTGTATTCACCTTCTGTAGGGGATGGTCTTATCTATTCATCCACCTACAGAGTACATATACAGGTTTTGTAAAAAATAATAAAGTAGGAAAAACAATGAAACACTCCTAAATCTGTGATATTTATGAATAAATATGACTATGGAAAACATTACACTATTTTTCACCTTAAAATTCATTGTTAATGTCAGGTTGTATTTAATAAGGTTGTTGCAATTGTTTTATTATTGAGTAATCATCAGGAACTGGCTTTGTGTCATCAACTAGCCGGTACACCACTGTCACACAGCAAGAATGCGCAGGAACCAGCCCGACACGGCAAATATTGCCATTATACCGAAGCAGTCGGGAGGAAAAGAGGAGTGGTCAGCAGTGTCACAACACATCCAGAGTACCTCGTTCACACCTGCACGATGGCATCCAAAGTGCATGTAGACAACTTTTTAGATCACGCAGACTGTAATCAGACGGCCATAAAAGGCGCTGAAGACTGCCCGATGTCCAAACATCTGGATGGCAAACATGGGACTGGAGTGGAAGAGAGCGATGTGTTCCTCATGCGCACGTGCACGCGAGTGCGCACGTGTGGGGCTGCAATTGTCTCCTAGCTGTGTGTGTGTGTGTGTGTGTGTGTGTGTGTGTGTGTGTGTGTGTGTGTGTGTGTGTGTGTGTACATAACGCTGCATGAGCCACTAAGCATGCACGGGGCACATGTGCATGTGTGCCACTGGACAACTTTGCTAAAAGTTTGCTGGCAGTGAGCCATGCTGTGCCATGCGTCGGACACGGCCTTTCCAGCAAACTTTAATTTCTTTTTTGTGTGTTTTGGTTCACTTCAGTAGTACAATGCAACTCTGGACACCGCAATAGTTGGATTATCACATCAGATTTATTTTTGTCGTGGTTCATTCCAGCACACACCAGCCGGGTGAGAGGATTTTAACCACAGGCTGCCGTCTCAGCTCCACGTCCACACTGCGCCTGGCACAACAGTTCCATGTCATATCTCCTACAGAGTTAGAAGGTGATCATATATTACAAGGGGAGGTCCGATCAGCTCAGAGCCTGATGCGTGCACTGACGCGTTACTGCGCACCACGGAGAAGGCGCAGTTGCCCGTGTTATATACAAATATGATGGAGACAATAGTTCACATTATTTAAGTCGCCCATGGGAAGGAATGGACAAATATCTGTCCTGTAAGGTCTATTGTGGATGTAACAGCCTGTTCAGATTTGCGCCTGCATGCGCACAGTAGCACACGGTGCTTTCACTTTAATAGCTGCTGTTCATATTCACTGTACATGATAATAATTCATAATTAATATCATGTGAAGTGTGACACATACATTTCAACAGTTCCTTTGCACTTCAGGGGAGGGGGGTGGACATTATTATACATGGCACATGCAGGTCATACCGGCAGGCTTTGCCATGCCAGATCCATCTTGAGGTTCACTCATATGTGCTCAAATCGTTTCACATCCTGTTTTGCTGCCATCAGAATATGTAAATTGCAGTCAGATGGTCCTCAGATTGCACATGGACCGCCATTGGATAGGTGTCCCATGTTGACGGTGCCTGGAGGGTTTTGAACATGTGCATCACAGCTGATTTTGACCAACAGTGTGGACTCTCTTGGAACTGAAACCGACAGTTTTCAGATGTACAACAATTTGTCATTCTGACGCTGTTCTGCGTGATTCTGGCTATGTGTGACGGGAGTATAACCTTTTTTTTCTTTTTCATTACGAAATTTTGTTTGTAACTACAGAAATAATTTGTTCATTAAAATAAAACAAAATAAAATATTTTGCTTGAATAGAACTGTTTAGACATTTCAGTCTGAATTTTCTGTTGACCCACTAACAAAGAACAAAAATCAGACATTCTATTTCATGAAGTAGCTGAAAAATGCTGTGTGGTACTGTAGTCAGGTTGTGCACAACATATTGGACATTATGCTCAAAATGGAAATAATTATGGTCAAGCTGCCACAAACTGCAATTCATAAATGTCAAGCTGAAGCTGAAACTCATTACTCAATTGAGTATTTTATACCACAGTCCAAACCAGCACTTTAGAATTATTTTGAGTGAATTAGTTTGATGATTTTCAGTGCTGGAGTCCTGAAACTTCAGAGTGTTGGTCTTGGAGTTCTATACCTTGGTATAAAAAGCATAGCACTGGGTACAAAGAGGCTGGACTGCAGGTCCACATTATGCAAGGGTGTGTTGTGGACATTCTGTAGGTGTATCATAATATCAACCAATCACCTGTGAGTGTCACCTGCCATCCCCTTTAAACAGGACTTTACAAGATGCACAGCGCACAGCGCAATGATACTGAATGGAGGAAAGCAGATATAATGCTGGAAACTACAGTGACAGTAGTCTTGTCAATTCTTTTTAACACCTGTTTCTCCACAATGTGCAGAGTGTACATGTGGTGAATCCACTTGTGTAAAGTGCATTTGAGTGCTGCACTCTTAAAATGCTGCTTTGTGGTAGTCTAAACTAGAAATACTTTCTTTTGGCGGACGATAGTCGCACCTCAGCTTTGCACCTGACCCACACCTCTTTTTTAGACACCCACACTTATGGGTACATTTTGAATCAAAAGAAGACAGGTGCTGGGCTTGAAAAAGAAAACTGCATCAGGTAGAAACTAACAATGACACTCGCACGGCACCGTGCACTATTTTGTTCAGGGTAGAAGACAGCACCCAAGATCACATGAAGCAGCTGATTTACAAACTATCATCATAATGAATGTGTTGTCGTATTTTGCAACCTCTTTCCCACCTGTAAATTTTATTACAAACTGATTATGCACATTGTTTTAAAGTCTGCAGTATAAAACAAAGCCAACCCCAAAAAACTACCATTATTCTTTTATTTAAAAAATGACTTACTGGTGTTATTGTGTATGAATGACAGTGGTGTATTCATACAATAAGTGTGTTGTTGAGTGTATTCAAGCACCTGTTGTGAGTGTCTGTAGAGGAGCACTTTGCTGTTTCTGGGCCTCGTGAAGTGACAGCAGCTCACTGTAGGCCTCTTCACACTCCTCACTGTCCATCAAAACCACAAAATAACATCATTTATAATATAGTTCCATTTGCAGACTTTGTGTGATTGTTAGAAGAACACACATAAGGAATAATGACCACAGTGATGTTATGAGTGTGTTTATGTGGGTACTGGTATCTGAGAGCAGTCTGCATGGCAGAACAGTCAGCTTCCAGTTTGTTGAGGGTGATGCTGGTCAGCTCGGACTCTCCTTTCCTTCTCTCCAGAGCTGCGGTCAGCCGCTCATTTCTCACCTTCAGCCTCTCGATGCACCTGTGATACCCAGAGAGGAAGGGGAGGAGGTCAGGATCAGCATCTGCGTGGTTAACGTTTATGGCAAAAAAATAATAATTTAATCAACTTGACAGATCCAAACAAGGAATTATGATGATTTATTGTTGTTTAACTTTCTGTTTTCATCCTTGTGAGTTTTGAGATTTTTAGTTTTTCACCATTTTGAGCAGAGTTAAATTTAGTTTACCCTCCTGTTGTGTAAGTAACATGGGTTTTGTCTGTGCATCCATCTGGTTGTGTATGCAGTGTTTTTTTCCTCTGTGTGTGTGTGTGTGTGTGTGTGTGTGTTGTGTGTGTGTGTGTGTGTGTGTGTGTGTGTGTGTGTGTGTGTGTGTGTGTGTGTGTGTGTGTGTGTGTGTGTGTGTGTGTGTGTATTCTGTGGCTTGTCTCTGCTTTGTTACACACCTGTCTTACATCTTTGTGCATTTGTCCCAGTGTATCTGTCCATGTGCTCAGTTGGTATTTATCGATTTATTGTTATGGTTTGTTTGTGTTCAAGTCCAGTCAGCCAGTTTGTCCATGAGTATATGTGTTTTGGAATTTCCAGTTCTGAGTATTATAAACTGAACCCTGAACTTCAGTCAATAGAGCCATGTATTGTGCTCAAAAACAAGTGTCATGACTCATGTCCTAAATTTGGGTTCTATTCCTGTGTCACCTGACAAAAATGACCAAATTAGATTTTTCAAGATCAAACTAGACAAAAAATTGAAAATTGCATTTTTGCCATTATTTCTTGTATCAATAACATTATTTGTAAATGGAGGCAATAGATTTTAAACCAAAAATGGTGATGTTACCATCACCAAGGGTTGGTGCAAATTAGTTTGTCATAAACTCTACTGAAAGGATGGCTGGCCTTAGATGGATGGACATGGGGTCCAGATTCACCAGATCACACAAATTTCTGAGCTCTCTACATGTGTGCAGATTTTAATTCAATTTGGTGGGTCACCTTGCATGGCACCACGGTGACATCGGTGCTGCCATGTTATCCTGGCTGTCTGTATGTGCGAATGTCTGAGTGAATATGCGAATGTGAGGCATCATTGTAAAGTGGTTAAGCATCTCCATCAGATAGAAAAGCCCTAAAGAAATGTTTTTTTATGGCTCACTTTGATTTTCACATTATTTGAACTACTATGTGTTATTTGTACTTTGGAAAAACAATACCCCCGACCTGCCCTTTAATCCATTTAAATCCAGACTGACAGAAGACTGTTCAGGCTCAGCAGAGGTATGACTAAGTGTTCTCTTGATCCTTTTATTAAAGTGTTCAAAATAAGAGGATGGAAATGTTATTTTATTTGACTTTGACTTACTGAGAATAATCTCTCTGAGCCACTGCAGTCTGCATTTAGAACATATCATTCCACTGAGACACCTCTCACTAAAATGGTAAAAGGTCTGCTTGCAAAACAATAGCTGCTCGTAAGAAAAACAGCATGCTGGGAGTCGAACTGTTCCTTTGGCTAACAGGAAGGCTGTAGCACAGACCAAATGAAATTTGGCCAAATGACCAAATGCTATTTGTATTTAAAGCATAGCACTTCCTGACTCATTTCCAAGGAAAAGTTGCTTCTGTCAAGTAATAATGTTTCATGCAGTATTAACAAAACTGTTTTTCTTCTAAATGCTCAAGTGACCAAAGCTTAGTCATTAAAGCTACAGTAAGTGTCTGTCACTGATGGACTTCAAAACTTTGAAACTGGTTTCTGTCATCTGTTGAAGTGTCTGTGCAAGCCGCGAACCCCCACGTTATACCCGGTGGTGCAGGTCAGCACCTTGTCGTCCGAGCATCAGTGTATCAGTGTGATTATAACTGACAATTCTGGTGGTCTTCACACAAATGGAACAGAGTCACCATCCAAACAAACAGATGTTCCCGCTGAGAGTCTTTGAAATATCACGAGCTGTGTCTCTGTCTCACCTGTTCAGCCGTTCAGTCTCATTTTCCGAACCAGGACTAGGACATTGACTTCCTGAGTTAACAGCAGCCAGTAGAGAACTGTCCCCACCAGGAGCTCCTGCTTGGGTTCTTCTTCTGAGGACTGAAGGAGAACCAGGGAAAGGAGGAGAGGCCCAGTCAGGACTGAGACTGCCAGCAGGGGAGTTTCCTGAGGGTTTGTAGGAAGAAGAGCAGCTGCCTGACTTCCAGGCTGCATGTAGGACCATCATCTGAAAGGCAAGTAAAGCAGAGGTACACTGGATCTACTTGAAAACCACTTGATGATTCATGTTGCACTGTTACAAAACAAACAAACTGGCATCTCAGTATCCCTCACCTTGTTCTTCTCCTCCTCCATCTGCCTGTTGGTGCTTTTTGTTCTCTCCATCTTCTCCTGGTGATTTTGCACAGTACTTCTGTGAGTTTTCTCCTGTTTGTCCCAATCCAGATTATCGTCTTGGTACTTCGGCAAACCTGACGGGCACGAAATTCCAAACTCTTTTTCCATCTCATCCAGTATCTGTAATGGATTACATGTATGGCAGGTAGCAAAATTAAAAAGGAATGCAGCAGATTTCATCAAAAATATCTGTCCTGTAAATATCTGTCAACCAACATAAAGTATGACACCAACGATAATGAATGTTTCAAAGATAATCAAAATAAACAACATAATCGGTACAGAAAATATTTGCCAAAGACTGATGTAGGGCTGCACACTTTATGCAAGTGGCTCTGGCTATAAAAGTGATAATTTTGTTGTGTTATATACTACTTCAAGGTGTGTGTATCTACGTACACCATTGTTTAGACTTTTTTTAATATAAAGAAGCGTGAATTGTTGTGTGTTGGGGGGTGTGTGGCTGGACATTTTGGTGTTCTTTTCTTTTCTTTGCTCTCCAGGTGGCATGAAAACTGATTTGTCTGTGGAGAAGGTGCTGGCTGAAGAGTCCTTCACCCTCATCAACATCATGTGCAGCGCCTGTGGATGGTGCTCGCGTGCAGCCTTGAAGACTTTTGGCTGGAGCAGATGATTGGATGGCGTTCTGCATTTGGGTCATGTGTGATTCGGGCAGAGCTGCCGGGAACTCGACCTTGTGATGTTCGTTTGTGAGACGCTGATGACCGCGCCTGGGTTTGACACATCGAGCCCGTGAGGCAGGAGGGGTGAGGGACACATGCTGTCAGCACACATCAGAGGTGATTAAGTGTTTGACTGATTGTTGATAGTGGCTTGGTGTTTTGTTGTGCAGTATGTTTGAATTGTGATGGGAGTTGTGCAGCTTGCTTCTCACTGCTGTGGCGTGCGGACAGGTGATCCTCCACCTGTTGTGAGAAGCTGCTCATTTGCATAGAGCTTAAAGTGCGGACCTGAATGTGTTGCTGATGGTGTGTGTCTTTTGAAGGATGTTGGTTGTAACTGCTGACTTGCCTCGCCTCTTCTATGCTTCGCAGAGGGTCGGTTTGTCGTGTCCACCTGGGGGGTGTTTGGCGGTGGTAGTGGGTCCAGGACTGGTGGGCTTCGATCCTTTTGGGCGCTGGAGAGCGTGCCAGCCTTCACTCCACCAGAAGGACGCTATTTTAGTTTTTACACTTTATTATACACCAGCGGGTGAATAAATAAATTGTTTTTGTTATTGGAACCGCTTTCTGGTTATTTTTAGCGCTGGGTTCCGTCTGATGCAGGTTCGCTCCTCAACCCGCGTCGACACATAACAGTGAATTATGTTTTTTAAATTAGATGACATCCCTGCAACAGACTGGCGTCTTGTCCAGGGTGTACCCCGCCTCACATCCTATGACTGCTGGGATAGGCTCCAGCCCCCCTGATCCTTAATTGGAGTAAACAATTGAAGATGAGTGAGTGAGTGAATGTTATGACAGTACAAAATTCAGACATGTAACAGCTCAAGGGTTCACAGATCTTTGACCGCCACCATATGTGCTGATGACATTCATCATTGCCCCTTCATTATCCAACTTCACCCTCATCACCCTGACAGACACTACTTGTCTAACACACTCTGAGTAGTCTTCCTTTAGAGTGACCCCCAACACCATTTCTCTTCCCATCCCCACCATGACCAAACAATTTGAACACCACTCTGATGCTCCTAGCCTCATTCCCTTCTGCTTGGTCTGTTGTCCACACAGTATGTCTTAATTTCTCCTCTTCATCATATCAGCCAACTCTCTCTGTTTAACCAGTCATACTGCCATTATTCAAAGTCCATATTCTCACTTTC
This sequence comes from Thalassophryne amazonica, assembly GCF_902500255.1. NCBI lineage: Eukaryota > Metazoa > Chordata > Actinopteri > Batrachoidiformes > Batrachoididae > Thalassophryne > Thalassophryne amazonica. The sequence continues at coordinate 64,530,581 of NC_047112.1, read as the reverse complement.
ATACTTTTAAATTTCCTCTTCTCTTGCTGACCCCAGACACCTTCTCCAGCTCTTCTTTTTCACCCAACAGTAGCCATTTTCTGTTGGCACCCAGTTGGACTGGTGGCAGTCATTGTTAAACAGGACCTCAACTGATTTGGAAATTTAATTTGTGACCTGCATGTTTGATTCGGCACCAGATGCCCTTCCTGATGTTACCCTATCTGAGCTTGGGACCAGCACTCAGAAGGCACTAGCTTGTGCAGCCAATGTGACAAAATTTACAGTGTGTGTCTTCCTCCATCTATCCTTCTCATTTGCTTGGCTTGGGATCGGCAATCAGAATGTACTGGTTTGACACTCGATGTAGCTGATCTAAAAAAAATGATCATAATAATTTGGGTTGCTTGCACTAATCAGAAAATATGACATCTGTGCCCTATATGGGTCAGGTTGGGCTGGGAGCATGCCAACCATAGCACAGTGATGTGGTGTATAGGTGTGCTTCAACCAGTTGTCTACAGTCCTTAACCCTGCAGTATCATTGTGCCTTGAGATTCATCAGTGGTTGTAGCCGCCTCACCCACCACTGTGAGTTGTATGACAAAGCTGGCATGCCTTCTTTGGCTATATGACGATATACACATTGGATGACTCTGGTTTACAAGACTCTTATTGGAGTGGTTCTGACCTATTTCACACTGTAACTACAAAGAGATATATACGTCTAACAGAAGCTTCCACAGAAAGTCACTGAAAGTGTAAATTTTAGGCTTTATCCAGAGCAATCAAAACCCAAACACTCTTGACTCCTCGCTGAGTGCTGCAGTTAGGGAATCCTTTGATTCCACAAAGATTACAGCATCATCTGCAAAATCAAGGTAAATAAATATTTCCTCAGCAGCAAAGATACCCAGGTTTCTGTATTCCACAGCCAATACCTGGTACATGCAGGCACTGAACAGAGTAGGAACCACAACACATACCTGGAGAATGCCAGAATTCTTTCCCAAAAAGGCAAAAAAAAAAAAAAAAATCCAATTTTCAGGTCATATCATCCAGTTATGTGAGCATAGCCTGTGATATCTTTAGATTTATATTTTCACAGAACAGCATGCTGGAGTAATTTGCACTTCTACATTAAATTCAAAAGCATAAATGAAACATGATGCATGAGACCTGAGTGGCTTTAATCCAACTTTCCTGAGCTGCTCTCTGCTGCTCTTTGACTTTGGCCTGATCGGAGGCTGTGATTGGTTCAGCCCAGGACCTTCTGCAGCTGATAGAGTCTTCCACTGCTGATAAAACCTCCTCAAGTTTTGTCCACACCACGTTGCTGCCTCCTAGTGGATGACAAGTAGATGTGCATTGTGCGGTTGCATTTCTTGTTTCAAGTGAAAAGCAAATGGCGTTCAATATGTTGTTTTTAGGGTTTTCATCTGGCATATAAAGCAAGAATGAGTGTTACTGGTCTTTCAGTTCAATTTAGTTTTATTTATACTGCCAAATAAATAAATAAATAAATAAATAAAAATCACTGAATAATTCAGTGGCTTTATATTGTCCACAGCATATGGCTGTGGACAATATAAGTAGTGGACAAAAGTATTCAGCCCCTTGGTATTTCACACATTTTAATTTATTTATGACATTTCAAATACAAAAAGAAAATCAGGCTTCTAAAATTTCTAAAATTATCTTTCTCAAACTCAAAGCAGATCCCTGCAACTTGATATAAATGAATTAAAAATATAAAAGCCAAGATGATGGGTTGCATCACTAATGGTAAATCTGTGTGGAGTAGACAGTTCTCAAAAACTGAGTGACTGTGCAAGAAGGAGAAAAGTGAGGAAAGCCACCAAGACACCCAGACAACCCAGAAGAAGTTAAAGGCTTCTCTAGCTGTGATTGGAGAAATTGTGCACAGTCCATGTTTTGCATTTTGTATCCCCAGTTATACAGCTTCATGATGAAGTGGTAAAGAGAAGGATTTTATTAAAAAGAAGACCTGAAATTCAGTTAAATTTTGCCAGAAGGTACATCTGAGATGCAAGCCTAGATTTGATGTTTTGGTGAATGAAAATCTTCAGTGTCTGAGAACTGTCTACTCCACGCAGATTTACCACAGAGTGCCATATTGTTTGTATTTCTCGATAATTGATGTAAATAAAGTTCAAGACATATTCAGTGACTTGGAAATGTTCATGTATCCATCCCCTGACTTGTCTGAAGAAAACTGGCAATTAAATTGATTATTTACAAGTATTATACCAAAGGGGCTGATTACTTATGCAACCCATCATCTTGGCATTTATATTTTTAATTCATTTATATCAAGTTGTAGAGATTTGCTTTGAGTTTGAGTTTAAATAAGATCATTTTAGAAATTTTTATCATGAGAAGCCTGATTTACTTTTTGTATATGAAAAGGTATAAACAAATTAAAATGCGTGAAATACCAACACTTTTACAAGCCACTGTATCACACAAGAAAAAGGAACCACTATAAAAGGAAGCCATGTAGCCTGCTAACTTCTTTTTCACCATAGTCTTACACAGTTGTGCTGCATGTTTGAAAAATAACACACTGGATGTTCTTTTGCATTTTTGCCATAAAGTGAAAATAAATGCTCAAAGTAAGTGCTCAGCACCCAAAAGCTACTGAACAGACACAAACATATTTTGCTAGTGCCAACCTTGATTGGTTAGGACAGGTGTGTATGTGGGACTGACAGCGGTTCTCCTCTCTGGGCTTCTTCTGATCAGCCTGTGAGACAGGAGGTCTGGAACCAAAGGTCTACATGGTGCTGATTGTTCACTGCAGAGAAACATACATCCCCAATAGTAGATACTACAAATGCAACCTCATTAATACTGATTCATTTAATCATAGGATCAGGGTCACAGTCACAACGTCACTGTTACCTCGGTGCTTTTACCGATCCCATTTTCTTGTTCAGCTCAGCGATGATGCTGAGCAGAGCGTTCAGTTCAACCTCACACTGAGCCAGTTCTGCAGCTGAAGGCTCAGGAGTCACTGTAAGGTCAGCACTCTCAGGTTCAAAGGTCATGCAGTCCATTGGAATCATCACATCCTTGCCACAGTCTGACCCAGCATCCAGACTATCACATCTGACAAGTCTGAAATCCTGCAGTGAAATAGTTGGGATTCACGCTCAGTATTTTAGTAATAGTTTAAGTTTTTACATTAAATCATATTCTTGTTTGTTTTTTCATTTTACATTTAATATTAATGATACATATAAATAATTAGGAGTGATGGTCTTAGTGGCCACCAAACATAGGTTTTGGAAATGAAAGAAACAAGTTCATTTAAAATACATATAACTTCAAAACCGCAAGTATGATGAGAGAGAGAATGAAGAAATGCCTGCTTCGACTGCATGCATACAAAATCCTTTCTGCAGGGTTGTGTGGATGACGTGACTATTATTTGAGTTTTAGAATGTAGTACCTGCAGTGAAACAGTCAGAAAAGGAACAGATTTCTTTGATTTTGCAAATGTTGTTGCTGCAAAGATCTCTCTCATATACGTATACGTCACTCCAGCATCCAGCATCTTTGCTGTCTTTTTGTAACAACTAACTTCATACAAAATCCTTTCCACAGGGTTGTATGGAGGTATGACCGCGTTATTTGACTTTTACACTTGAAAAAATTTTGTGCTGTAGTTACTAAATCATGTTTTGTCATCCAATCCCACTAAACTTGGTTGTTTAAATGTAAAAATGTATAATTTGTAACAAGTTGTTACAGTTAATTGTATATTTTAATTGTGTGTTGAATGTTGGTTTAATATTAATTGTACATTTTCTTAGTGTGTAGCATTACTGCTGCAAAACAATCAGAAAGCAGCTTGTTCTCTAATTTAACACATTTCTATGTGTGTTCTGTCTTATCGACAGCTACACCTGTTCCTAATTCATCATCAGTCCAGCAACTACGAACAACCCAGCAGGTGGCAGACATGTCTATGGGATGTTACACAAGCAAAACAAAGTTGCTTTGTTGAATGATCCGATGCATTAATGTACACCACATTTTGAAGAGTGTGTTCTCATTACAACCCCTGGCCAAAATTATGGAATCACCGGCCTCGGAGGATGTTCATTCAGTTGTTTAATTTTGTAGAAAAAAAGCAGATCACAGACATGACACAAAACTAAAGTCATTTCAAATGGCAACTTTCTGGCTTTAAGAAACACTATAAGAAATCAGGAAAAAAAATTGTGGCAGTCAGTAACGGTTACTTTTTTAGACCAAGCAGAGGGAAAAAATATGGAATCACTCAATTCTGAGGAAAAAAATTATGGAATCATGAAAAACAAAAGAACGCTCCAACACATCACTAGTATTTTGTTGCACCACCTCTGGCTTTTATAACAGCTTGCAGTCTCTGAGGCATGGACTTAATGAGTGACAAACAGTACTCTTCATCAATCTGGCGCCAACTTTCTCTGATTGCTGTTGCCAGATCAGCTTTGCAGGTTGGAGCCTTGTCATGGACCATTTTCTTCAACTTCCACCAAAGATTTTCAATTGGATTAAGATCCAGACTATTTGCAGGCCATGACATTGACCCTATGTGTCTTTTTGCAAGGAATGTTTTCACAGTTTTTGCTCTATGGCAAGATGCATTATCATCTTGAAAAATGATTTCATCATCCACAAACATCCTTTCAATTGATGGGATAAGAAAAGTGTCCAAAATATCAACGTAAACTTGTGCATTTATTGATGATGTAATGACAGCCATCTCCCCAGTGCCTTTACCTGACATGCAGCCCCATATCATCAATGACTGTGGAAATTTACATGTTCTCTTCAGGCAGTCATCTTTATAAATCTCATTGGAACGGCACCAAACAAAAGTTCCAGCATCATCACCTTGCCCAATGCAGATTCGAGATTCATCACTGAATATGACTTTCATCCAGTCATCCATAGTCCACGATTGCTTTTCCTTAGCCCATTGTAACCTTGTTTTTTTCTGTTTAGGTGTTAATGATGGCTTTCGTTCAGCTTTTCTGTATGTAAATCCCATTTCTTTTAGGTGGTTTCTTACAGTTCGGTCACAGACGTTGACTCCAGTTTCCTCCCATTCATTCCTCATTTGTTTTGTTGTGCATTTTCGATTTTTGAGACATATTGCTTTAAGTTTTCTGTCTTGACGCTTTGATGTCTTCCTTGGTCTACCAGTATGTTTGCCTTTAACAACCTTCCCATGTTGTTTGTATTTGGTCCAGAGTTAGACACAGCTGTCTGTGAACAACCAACATCTTTTGCAACATTGCGTGATGATTTACCCTCTTTTAAGAGTTTGATAATCCTCTCCTTTATTTCAATTGACATCTCTCCTGTTGGATCCATGATTCATGTCAGTCCACTTGGTGCAACAGCTCTCCAAGGTGTGATCACTCCTTTTTAGATGCAGACTAACGAGCAGATCTGATTTGATGCAGGTGTTAGTTTAGGGCAGTGATTCTCAACCGGGGTGCTGCGGCACCCTAGGGTGCCGTGATCGATCGTCAGGGGTGCCGTGGGTATTTTTCATATTCGCGATTATTTTTCATATTCGCGATTACCGTGAATTATTTATTTTATCCACAAAGCATAAAACGACTCAGAATCTGACGTCATTGTTCGGCAGCCTCGCTCTCGTCTTAAGGCGGGACAATAACAAGGAGGCTGACGGCCAATTAAAACGGTGCCGTCTCCTTCAAAAGCCGCGTCTAAAATGCGGAGTTGTCGGTGTGTGTGTCTGTGCCTGTGTGTGCACGCGCGCGGAGTTAACAGGCTCCAGACTGCGAGGGAGGGGAGGGGAGGGGAGGGGAGGGGGGGGGAGGGGAGGGGAGGGGTGAGGGAGATTCCTGAATGCAGGCGCGACACGTTCAGTGCGCAGCGAGCGCGGAGCAGAGAGAGGATTTTAAATGGAGTGAACATGTTAACAAAACGGAAACATGAAGCTGCCTTTACTTCTCTCTGAACTTTCTCTAAAGGTGTGATTCTGCCGTTACCGTCCTGTTCACACCATGTGCGCGTCGTATGCTGAATTTATGAGATCATGAGATGAAATAAACGGTCAAATATCTTTAAAAACATATTTAAAAATGAGAATATATGAATGAACTGAGATACACACACAAAAAAAAAATGTTCAGACGCACAGATCACAAAAAGCAGGTGAGAACTCTGAACTTTAACAGCTGTTATTTTCCAAAGGTATTTATTTGTTCAGTCTTGAGCTTAATGCAGTGTTTAAGCACAAAACGTGACTGATGAGGAGAAACAATTTCAGAAATGCAACAGAAACAACCACAAATCAGAAAAAGTTGGGACTGTATGTAAAATGAAGATAAAAATAAAAATGTTGCACCATTCCCAGTTTCTCCACTCACAGAAGCCAAACGTTCTTCCAGAGTTGTGTAATTATACTACAATAGTAGAATATAAAGAAGGGGGGAAAAAAGAAAAAAAATAGACAATATATTCGTCAATCGCAATTATTTGTCTGACAATTAATCGTCTCCAGAAATGTCTAATCGTGACAGCCCTACTTGAGATCAGAGCGCAAAATGCTTGAGGATTTTCGAAATGCGACGTTTTCTGTATCGATTTTCTATTGCGATAATTGGGTTTTGCGCAAAACCAGAGGTAATAGAATTATAATATTATTTTAGTTGGTGGTGTGCCGCAGGATTTTGTAAATATAAAAAGGGTGCCGCGACTCAAAAAAGGTTGAGAAACACTGGTTTAGGGGATAAAAATGTACAGGGTGATTCCATAATTTATTCCTCAGAATTGAGTGATTCCATATTTTTTTTTTCCCTCTGCTTGGTCTAAAAAAGTAACCGTTACTGACTGCCACAATTATTTTTCCTGATTTCTTATAGTGTTTCTTAAAGCCAGAAAGTTGCCATTTGAAATGACTTTAGTTTTGTGTCATGTCTGTGATCTGCTTTTTTTCTACAAAATTAAACAACTGAATGAACATCCTCCGAGGCCGGTGATTCCACAATGTTTGCCAGGGGTTGTATATGCACTTTTAACTTGTTAACTTGTGAGATGATATTTACTGATTTTGCATTATTGCTGCATTAACACACTATATGGAATGGACTCATTTACCTATCTGTTCACTATCTAAATTTTACAGGATATATATCTGGGCTTTTCCAAAATCTCCAAATAACTTCTCAACATTTATCCATCAATATGAATTTCTGTTATGCTGTTTTAAAAAAAAGCTGATGAACATTGAACAGCTATTGTTTGGTGCAGCGGAAAAGGAGGAAACTAAAACATCCTGAGACCAGATTTCCTGCTTTGTAAATATTTGTAGAGCTAGCCATCTTTTGTTGTGCACAGAAAATGTCAATTAAACACCTAAAACCAACAGATAAGTAAGTACATACTTCAGGATGTTTTTATTCTGCTATAACCTGATGCAGGTTGTTTTCCAGTGATCACTTTTTCTTGTTATACTGCATAGACACATGAAAGGTGGCAACAAACCATTAGTCTGGACACGCCAGCTATCAAGGCTTTGTGTGCCTCCTGTGCATATGAACATTTACCACATCCAGTGATTTCTGGCAGTTTATCACTGCACCCAGTGCTCCATAATAGTAATAATAATAAAACATCCAGCAAGGAACACCAGATGAACACTGTCACATTCACACTTAATGGCAATCTCTAGAGCTGCAGCTCTTTAGAAAATGTCAAGAAAGTGAATGATGCTAATAAAACCAGGGAATGTGTTATTCATTCACAGTGGTAACAACTAAGTATCCCAGTAACTACTTTAACAATTGGACCAAATATGATAGTTGCACTCAATAAACACAATGTTGTGATCACGATCATGTAGCAAGCAGACAGTCATAAGAATTTACAATATGCTTGTACCTCCATGCTTAAGATCTCGATGTCCTCAGTGGTGACTCAGTTCCTCGTACCTGAACAAAACAAAGATGATAGTTTGGTCTTGCTGTATAGTGGTTTGGTGCAGTTATTTCTAGTTGTAATACTGTAGCACCGACAGTCTGCTGGCTGCATGACAGTGTTTATTGCAATGAATGAAGCAAGTGGAAACACTGAAAAAGTCATCCCCACCCAGTCCTCGTCACTCCTGTGTTCTTTCCTGTTTATCCAAGAGCAGAACAGAACGAGTAAGAATACAACTACCCTATGAAAAAATACAACTACCCAATGAAAAAACACAAATACCCTATGAAAAAGTACAACTACCCGATGAAAAAATACAACTACGCTATGAAAAAATACAACTACCCAATGAAAAAACACAAATACCCTATGAAAACGTACAACTACCCGATGAAAAAATACAACTACCCTATGAAAAAATACAACTATTCTATGACAAATACAACTACCCTAAGAAAAAATACAACTGCCCTATGAAAAAATACTACTCTATGAAAAAATACAACTACCTTATGAAAAAATACAACTATTCTATGTAAATACAACTACCCTAAGAAAAAACACAAATACCCTATGAAAACGTACAACTACCCGATGAAAAAATACAACTACCTTATTAAAAAATACAACTACCCAATGAAAAAACACAAATACCCTATGAAAAAGTACAACTACCCGATGAAAAAATACAAGTACCCTATTAAAAAATACAACTACCCAATGAAAAAACACAAATACCCTATGAAAAAGTACAACTACCCAATGAAAAAATACAACAACCCTATGAAAAATACAACTACCCAATGAAAAAAAACACAAATACCCTATGAAAACGTACAACTACCTGATGAAAAAATACAACTACCCTATGAAAAAATACAACTATTCTATGAAAAATACAACTACCCTAAGAAAAAATACAACTGCCCTATGAAAAAAATACTACTCTATGAAAAAATACAGCTACCTTATGAAAAAATACAATTATTCTATGTAAATACAACTACCCTAAGAAAAAAATACAACTACTCTATGAAAAAATACAACTACCCTATCAAAAATACAACTATTCTATGAAAAATACAACTACCCTAAGAAAAAATACAACTGCCCTATGAAAAATACTACTCTATGAAAAAATACAACTACCTTATGAAAAAATACAATTATTCTATGTAAATACAACTACCCTATGAAAAATACAACTACCCTATGAAAAAATACGACTATTATATGAAAAATACAACTACCCTAAGAAAAAATACAACTGCCCTATGAAAAATACTACTCTATGAAAAAATACAACTACTCTATGAAAAAATACTACTCTATGAAAAAATACAACTACCCTATGAAAAAATACAACTATTTTATGAAAAATACAATGACCCTAAGAAAAAATACAACTACTCTATGAAAAAATACTACTCTATGAAAAAATACAACTACCCTAAGAAAAAAATACAACTATTCTATGAAAAATACAATGACCCTAAGAAAAAATACAACTACTCTATGAAAAAATACTACTCTATGAAAAAATACAACTACCCTATCAAAAAATACAACTATTCTATGAAAAATACAACTACCCTAAGAAAAAATACAACTGCCCTATGAAAAAATACTACTCTATGAAAAAATACAACTACCTTATGAAAAAATACGACTATTATATGAAAAATACAACTACCCTAAGAAAAAATACAACTGCCCTATGAAAAATACTACTCTATGAAAAAATACTACTCTATGAAAAAATACTACTCTATGAAAAAATACAACTACCCTATGAAAAAATACGACTATTATATGAAAAATACAACTACCCTAAGAAAAAATACAACTGCCCTATGAAAAATACTACTCTATGAAAAAATACAACTACTCTATGAAAAAATACTACTCTATGAAAAAATACAACTACCCTATGAAAAAATACAACTATTTTATGAAAAATACAATGACCCTAAGAAAAAATACAACTACTCTATGAAAAAATACTACTCTATGAAAAAATACAACTACCCTAAGAAAAAAATATAACTACTCTATGAAAAATACAACTACTCTAAGAAAAAAATACTATTACCCCATGAAAAAATACAACCACTACCGTATAAAAAAATACAACCACTACCTTAAAAATAAAACCACTACACTAAGAAAAAATACAACTACCCTATGAAAAAATACAACTACCCTATACTGATTTACAGTAATGTTGTGTGTGTGTGTGTGTGTGTGTGTGTGTGTGTGGTGTGTGTGTGTGTGTGTGTGTGTGTGTGTGTGTGTGTGTGTGTGTGTGTGTGTGTGTGTGTGTGTGTTGCTGTATATAGTAGTTGACTTAAATTAAAGTTTGAGTTTTACTTACAGTTTTTATTGATCGCTTTGACCCGTTTGAAGAAACTGGGAACCTCTCAGTCTTCATCATCACCATCTCAGTAGAGCAAAAGACACCTCTTGCAAATGTGTTAACCCATTCTCATTGGATTGACACATTTCCCCCACCCTTTTCAAACCAGTTAACACAGATGTCATTCAAGCAGTCAAAACTCCATTGTTTTAGCTACGGTATCCTAACAGAAACCATATGTTCCCAGCTATTAGAAACTATCTGATCAGTATGCAATCACTGAAGCACCTGTTTGACACTTCATACAAATCTTCAACTTGCAATCAGTCTGTAGTAGGCCTTAAAAGGTGCCATGCCTGTGTTGTTCTTTGCAAGCATGGATCAAGGAGGTCTAAGGCAGATAAGAGTGAGATTCAGAGGTCGGAGTCTGAGGAGGAGGAGTCCGTGTGTGAGGTGGAGGTATAGTTGGAAGGGCTCAAGTTGCTGATGAAATTCGGGCAACTATAATTGATCATGTTATAAATTATGGCCTTTCACTTAGAGAGGCTGGACAAAGAGTCCAACCTGTTGTAAACAGAAACACTGTTGCCTCATTTGTCAGAGATTTTTGACAGGAGAACAGGTAATGTTGTTGTAGGCCTACAATATATACAGAAATATTTGCAGTACAGTGATATACAGCACTTCATGTAATTTTTTCCACATTCCCATTTCATGTATTTTTTTTATAGAATTGAAAGGCTACCAGTCACTGGTGGTAGAAGAAGAATTTAGAATGCTGAGCAGGACGCAACTGTTGTCAACATGGTTGTGGCAAATAATGCCATTAGGCTGCAAGAAATCAGGGCTGCAGTAATTGCAGATCAGAGAGTATTTAAGAAATATAAATACTGTGAGTGAGACCACCATAGACCGCATCCTCAGGAGGAACCATATGGCAATGAAACAGCTCTACAGAGTTCCTTTTCAAAGGAACTCTGATGCTGTGAAGGAGGCCAGATGCCAATATGTGGAGGTAAGGAAACATTACTATACTGTTACTGTCTGCCCTGTCATATCATGCAGTTACTGTAGAATCAACTAGAGTGACTTGTACCTAATTGTAATTTTGACTTTTTTTCTTTAGAGAATAATGGAGCTTGAAGCTGAGGAGGCACATCACGTCTTCATTTATGTTGATGAGGCCGGCTTCAATCTGTGTAAAGTCAGGAGACGAGGAAGGAACTTCATTGGGCATAGGGCCACTATTGCAGGTCCAGGGCAGAGGGGCGCCAACATAACTATGTGTGCTGTCATCTCCAATGATGGCGTCCTGTGTCATATCCCCACCATTGGGCCCTACAACACTGAGCACCTCATAGCATTCCTGAATGCTCTTCATGACATGCTGATCCCACTTCAGGAGAGAGGGCTGTTGAGGACTGGCTTGCCACTGTTCATCATCATATGGGACAATGTGGCAGTCCACCACTCTCATATTGTAAATGAGTGGTTTGCAGTCTACCCTCGGATGATGGTGCAATTCCTTCCACCGTATTCCCCTTTTTTGAATCTGATAGAGGAATTCTTTAGTGCTTGGAGATGGAAGGTTTATGATCATCACCCCTATGATCGGATGCCCTTGCTCAATGCAGTGACTGCTGCAGCCCAAGATATTGATGCAGAGGCATGCCAAGGCTGGATCAGGCATGCCAGAAGGTTTTTCCCTCGCAGCATTGCCAGAGAGAACATTGAATGGGATGTGGATGAGGCCATGTGGCCCGTTCGTCAAGACAGAAGAGACAGAGTATCAATTGTACTGTACTCTTACTGTAATCTATTCTCTTATAGTATAGGCCAGGGGTAGGCAACCTGTTCCAGAAAGAGCCATGAGGGTGCAGGTTTTCTTTGCAGCCACTGACTCCACCAGGTGATTTCACTGATTAACTGATTCCATCTGCTCAAAGTGATATTAATCAGTAAAATCACCTGGTGGAGTCAGTGGCTGCAAAGAAAACCTGCACCCTCATGGCTCTTTCTGGAACAGGTTGCCTACCCCTGGTATAGGCCTACTAAAGATTTTTGTTCTTGTAAAAGATTACCTTTTTTTCTCCTAATTTCTCATAGGCCTACAGTAATGGATTTTACATATTTTGATTTACATACTTTCTGTAGGAATATTTCAGTTGTCAGCCATGAAAAAGCCTGGAAAAAATGTAAAGGAATCAATAAAATTTGCATCAAAGCATATCTGATTCTGGATCCATTTTTTGCAAGAAGGCAGCAAACGGCACTGCATGTAACAGTTATGGGCTACAATGTCAACCAATGGTGCACTGATTCACACTGAGTGCTGTATTTTGTTGTCCATTGTGTTATGATTGATTGTAAGTGTTCATACACCTGTGGGCAAGTTGTGCTGTTTGAAGGCAAAATTTGCTTTTGTTTCTTATTTTAAATGTTTTGGCACAGTTAGAGCCTTTTGCAAACAAAATGTGTCATTTTGACCATTGGGGGCACTGTTTAGGCCTCTGTGTTAACTATTTTGAAAATGTGGATTTTGAGTTGACTGTTGCGTCAAAGCAATCAATAAAAACTGTAAATACATATCACTAGACAAGGTCCCATATTTTTTCACTGAGCTGCATGGATGTGCTAGTTAGAGTTGCACATATGCGGCATCATGGCATGATGAGGTAGTTTCTTTTCTCGCCACCTCTCCCAACTATTAGATACAGCTTTTACTGCTGAGTGGGCAGCAGGGGGCATTGGGTGCCAGTTCCAACCTGGACTTGACTAGGCAACCTTCTGCACAGAAAGTCAGTGCTCTCAATGGATACATGAATAGTTGGGGTAGTATAAATAAAAATATATACATACTATACTTATAGTGTTGTAGAACTTGAATCCACTCCTGGAATGAACTAGATCTTGCATCTCCCAGAGACTTCATCTTGACCACTCCAAAATCCCAAAAATCTTGGCCTTGACTCAGACTTGATCTTCCTGTTCCAAGTAGTAGTAATAATAATAATAATAACTAGAGCACTTCACTCGTAGAGTGCAAACCTCCGCTAACACTAGTTTCCAATTCCACAAATTTTTACCTTGGGAAAATTTTTCAACGTCAAAGTCCTGTTAGAAGTGACTTTTCATGAGCTAAATTAGATGTGATCAAATGTCAGGAGTATGTATTTAGTTCATGCACTTGAATTAAAAATTTTGTGGTGTTGTCAGGTTTTTTCACCACTTTTTCTGGTTCTGAATTCTTTGTCAGATAATTTTCACAGAACATTAGTTATCTCTGCTATGCACAATTTGTCAATGCTTTTTGCTAATTGGTTTCTGACTGATAACTGGAAGATAGACAAACTGGCATAAAATTGGAACCTCCATCCAATTTTGGTGGTGTAGGTAAATCCATAAGAGAAAAATGAGAGTGACTGAGACACTTTTGATTGAGATATAATACAAAATGGGCTTTTCAATATTAAATTCAAATGTCCAAAAAATCCACAATCTGGATCAAATCCAGATCAAACCTTGTCAGGCGATAGTGAATGCTAGTCTGCACCTCACTTTCAAATATGACAGTGCTTGGGGCACGTTTTTTTAAGATATAATGTAAAATATACATCTTCTCGATGTTAAATTTAAATGGCCACAAAATCTGTAATCTGGATCACCTTGAGGCACGTTTGATTAAGATATAATGTAAAATATACATGTTTTCAATTTTAAATTTAAATGGCCACAAAATCTGTAATCTGGATCATATCCAGCTCAAACTTTGTCAGGCAATAAAGGATACCATCCTACATAATGAACTCAAATATGAAAGAAATTCAGTATTTTTTGCAGTTATGAATTTTTGAAAAATTGTTCAATGTTAAAGGATAGGGATTTTTCCAAGATTTTTCCTGACTGTGACCTTTGACCTTGAAAATTGAATCAGTTCCTGCCTATCAGTACATGAATCCTCTCTAAAAATTTCATAAGAATTTATGAAAAACTGTAGGTTCCAGGCTGTTCATAAACAAACAAACAAACGGGCGAAAACATAACCTCCTCCAACTTGGTGGAGATATAATACATTATATAGTATAACAATAATGATTAAAGATAACATTTGATTACCCCATTAGAGCGCTTCGCTCTCAGACTGCAGGCTTACTTGTAGTTCCTAGGGTTTGTAAGAGTAGAATGGGAGGCAGAGCCTTCAGCTTTCAGGCTCCTCTCCTGTGGAACCAGCTCCCAATTCAGATCAGGGAGACAGATACCCTCTCTACTTTTAAGATTAGGCTTAAAACTTTCCTTTTCGCTAAGGCTTATAGTTAGGGCTGGATCAGGTGACCCTGAACCATCCCTTGGTTATGCTGCTTTAGACGTAGACTGTGGGGGGGTTCCCATGATGCACTGTTTCTTTCTCTTTTTGCTCTGTATGCACCACTCTGCATTTAATCATTAGTGATCGATCTCTGCCCCCCTCCACAGCATGTCTTTTTCCTGGTTCTCTCCCTCAGCCCCAACCAGTCCCAGCAGAAGACTGCCCCTCCCTGAGCCTGGTTCTGCTGGAGATTTCTTCCTGTTAAAAGGGAGTTTTTCCTTCCCACTGTAGCCAAGTGCTTGCTCATAGGGGGTCGTTTTGACCGTTGGGGTTTTTCATAATTATTGTATGGCCTTGCCTTACAATATAGAGCGCCTTGGGGCAACTGTTTGTTGTGATTTGGCGCTATATAAAAAAAAAGTTGATTGAAAGTTGATTGATTAAAAATAACATGCAGCAAGGGTCATACAGTCATTAGCATGTCGTATCATGCCTTCAGTATAATGAATCGTTTAAAAACAATTAGTTACATTCTCGGAAAAAAAATGCTTAGGTACTTTCTTAATGGACTTCATTTCCCATAATGCTGTGTGACCGCTCACTTCCTGTTCGGGCATTGAGGAAGTTGTTCCGTTCAAAATAAAGGTTCGCTTGGTCTTAGTGTCACTGATCTGAATATAGAGATTAGTGCGTTAGTATGTTTTTCAATTTACACTGATCTCTGCAACTGTTAATCTATACAAGCGTCAAACTTGTTAATCACGTAAGTATATCTATGTTTTATTTTACCAGTCGTTTATTTGTATGTAATTCCTATTAAAGCTAATGCTAGCAGCTCATAGAGTTGTGATTAGCTCCATGCACTGACGTTCATCAAAAATATTAATAGTTTAAAAGAAAAAAAAGGCCAATCCTGCAAATCCAAATAATGATAATTATTTCACGCAATTTAAGTTAGCTACACGTAGAACTTTATGTTGGAAGCTGTCATGATGATGTAGTTTAAAAAACAAACAAAATCATCCAGGTTCTCCATTGAGGGTTTTTTTTTATTTCTGTGGAACAGTGTTTATAGTTTTGGACTGTTGATTCTATCAAACAACATGAGTAGTTGTCGATTTGTGCTCTGATAGAATTATCACAAACATTTTCCAACCTAGTTTCTGTGTTCAGCTGAGTTGACGCGCTACCAAACCAAACACATCGTTCTTTAGTCAACTGCGTTCGGATGGTTCTTGTTTGTTTGTTTATTTATTTATTTATTTATTTATTATTATTATTTTGCAGTTTTTAATTTTAATACTCTGGCCCCTCTGAATAGGTTCAAATTGATGAGAAAACGTGCTGTGTAAAATTTTGTTTGTATAAATAAAGTTTTAGAGGTGTGAAATGTTGAAGTTGAATGTTGACATTGAAAAGCTCTAGAATCACCTGTGGAGGTCATGTTGAATTTCTCAGTGAACACCAGGAGAATTCATCAGGACTTTTTATATGTTGTTTAGGATGGGTTGGGGCACCATTAAGCTTCAGTTTGTATAGCGTTATATAGCAGAAAATAGCAAAAATTTCAATGCTTTTGAGCTACTTCTAAAAATGTATTCATGCAAACAGAATTTTACACAGCATGTTTTCTCATCAGTTGGAGCCTATTCAGGGGGTCAGAGTATTAAATTTCAAAACTTTGTAAAATAAGGACCACCCTGCAACTGCATATCCATGGAGACACCAGAACCTGGTCCAGCAGATGGAGAGGAGCGCTTGGTGGAGCTGCGACCTCGGACACGCTCCAACCCTGAAGGTGCAGAGGACCGCCGTAGCAGCACGGGCAGCCTCGGCGGCAACGGCAGCCCTGGCATCTCTCAGCCTGCTGTGGGCAGCCGTGTCGATGGAGAAGGAGAGGCGTCGACCTCTGACAGCCCTCCGAGTTCCATCACCACTGCCATGTCAGCAGCTGCAGCGCAGACTGTGGCTCCTGCAGCCACTGTGGCGGCAGCAGCCAGTGCCGTAGTATCACTGTCTACAGTGGCGGCACCCAAAGAGAGGCCCAAACCCACACAGCAACCAGCTGCACTAACAACATCTGCCTCTCCGCCAGTAGAGTATCAGATACGAGTTCCTCGTGTCAACTGCCCAGAGAAAGTGGTAAGGCTGCTCTGCAGAAGCTTCAACAGATTTACTCGTATGTTATCGAGGTGTGCGCTTTAAGGTTCATGATGTCATGTTCTGTCTTCATATCACAGATTATCTGCTTAGATCTTTCTGAAGAGATGTCTTTACAGAAGTTGGAGTCATTTAATGGGTAAGAAAATGTTGCATGGTAACATTTCTCTCAACGTGTGAGAGAAACCTGACCCAGAAAAGGTAGGATGCGGTTCCTCCATAGTTTGCCTTCTGAGAAACCACATTTCTTGAGCATGTGTGAAGTTTTGACTCACTGGGTTCAAAGCTGAGAAATGTTGGTTTCTCAGAATCCAAGCGATGGACAAACCACACCCTACTTTTTCTGGGTCAGGCGCAGAACTTTTCAATCACCCCTTGTACATTTGAATTTTTGGTCTTTTTGTCATTGATTTATGTAAATCATAGATGCACTGATCAATCAGTGGTAAAAATAATAATTGACTGCAGCTTTTGTCACATGCCTTTTCTCAGTGGCTGATTTGATATCTTTCTATGCAGATCCAAAACTAATGCTCTGAACATTTCCCAGAAGATGATTGAGATGTTTGTTAGAACAAAACACAAGATTGACAAGCGCCATGAATTTGCACTGGTTGTCGTCAATGACGACGCTCTGTGGGTGAGCGCAGGAGCTTCTTATTCTGTTCTCAGTGTTATTCCAGAGTGTTTTTCTGTGTGCATTGTGTCTGATATGTTGATGGTTTATTGTCTTCTACTTTTTTTTTCTTACCTGCTGTACCTGCTTCAGCTGTCAGGCTTCACTTCTGACCCCAGGGAGCTGTGCAGCTGTCTGTATGACCTGGAAACGAATGTGTGCGAGTCCTTCAGTATCCTTTAATTGAAAGTTAATCCTTCAACAGTGATCACACACACACACACACACACACACACACACACACACACACACACACACACACATATATATATATATATATATATATATATATATATATATATATATATATATATATATATATATATATATATATATATATATATATATATATATAAAATGAAACAGCAACCAGGATCTACTCATGACTGTGGAGCCTTAACAATGCTCTTTAGACCTAGAAGATCTTCTTAATGTAATGTAAGTGATGAAAACTTAAAAAAAAAGAAGCTTGAGAACAATAGTGCTCATGTATGAAAATCAAGCAGAACCCATTCAAGCACATGTAATTTAACAATTCACCACATCTGGATCTTTATCCAAATCTGAGCAAATTGAATGTCCTTCACTTTAAGTCAGATGCTTATAATGTTGCACAAGGCAATAATGGACTCATGTTCTCCAAAATGCTAAGTTCTTCTTTTGAGTGATGTTGCTAATAAAACATGAGCTGTTGGTCAAAGGCCTGATTGTCTTTTAAAAACAATGTCAGTCGTTCAGCTGAAGTAACTGGTTCTTCTTTTTTAGCCGTCAGAAGATTGAGCTGCCGCTGATGGAGAATGTTCAGACCATCCCTCCTCCATACGTGGTGCGCACTGTGCTCATCTACAGCCGGCATGCATGCCAGCTGCAATTTAACCCATCTGAGGCCGTTAGTGTAAGTATGACCTTGCACCCCTTTACTGTCTGCACTTATTAAACTGCATTTATTTCACCTCATGTGAGGAGACACTTTGCTTCTCTTTCTGATGCGTCTTTGACTTGAACATGTTGCTTTTGTGTGACAGAAAATGCTTCAGTCTCCATATTTTTTCTTTGATGTGGTGTACCTCCACAATGGCACAGAGGAGCAGGGGGATGAGACCAGCTGGAGGGTGAGTGCAGAAGCTGAACAGCCATCTGTTTTGTGTGCACACATAGCGTGACATCACTGGGGTGACATTTTGTTAAGGAACTTGAGTAGTGCTGGAAACTGGAAGTGTTAAAGTCTGTTAAATTTTGGACCTGACCAGAAGGAGACAGATGGAAAACAGATTCAAACATTGCATTCGTCAGATAACTTTGATTTGTCATTAATTTTGATATTTGAATCGTAGACTTAAATAAGTCATTGTAGTGACGACTGCAGGTGGGTTTCCATTACCCTCCATTATTGTTCAGTTTGAAGCAGCAAATTGAAATTATGCTTAATAAAAATGCTTATATTACAAACACCAAAAACACACCCAACCCTCAAGTATTGCAAAAAACCAAACATTTACACTCACACATGACATTCTAAAATATGACATTACACTCACATATGACATTCTAAAATACATGGTGTGTTATGTGTAGACAGAGTGCTTGTAAACTTTATAAAAGATAACATTACAGCAATATTGAATTAAAAAAAACAAAGATGTGACAATATTTAGCAGGACTTTCCCATCCATCGCCATGACTGTTGGAATTACAGTTGTTGCGAGATCTTTTGCTGGAGTAATGGCTATCATGAGAGCACAAAACCCAGTGTCGAAGACCAAACAGTCCTCTCCAAAAAATTGGTTTACCCTGCCTTCACTGCACATGCGCAACATGTCTGACTCTGAGTCTCTACACCCAAAGTGATCAAAGGGAATAATGTGATTATTAACCATCAGATGACAAAGTAAAACCTCTTCAATCATTCTAAAGTCAGTTTTAAGCAGAAACAAGGCAATAATCGGTGAGTCGCTACTGACACTTTGAAATGGCGGAGGTGCAGTGAACGCAGGCGCTCTGATCGCTTCCCCCTTCTTTTATTATGACATAAAGCTGAATTTATGTGGAAATGATTGTTGTACAAAAGCTTCAGATATCTGTCGCTGAGATAGATGATGACTGGAGTGCAGTTTTAAACAGAAACAAGGTCATAATTGGTGAAACGCTGGTGACACTCAGAAATGACACATGCGCAGTGAAGGCAGGGTGGACTGAATTTTAGGGGGACCGTTCGGTCTGCGACACCGGCAGTCACATTCCATCACTCATTGGGAACGCTGTCATTTTGTGATGCTGTTTTACTTAGCTTTTACACAAATTGCAAATAAATAAATAAGCTACCGTTTAGACATGATATGGTCCACTTATGACTGTGTGAAATTGTATTTCTATTATATGGCAAACATATAATAGTTACAGTTAAAGATTAGAAGGTTACTGTAAGTGTTATGACACCCTTGTCCCCCAGTTAATGTTTTTACCTCCTTTGGTTGTTACCAAATCTTAAACAGGGGGTCACCCCCCCGTACCCCATGTAATTAGGAAAAATGGTCCTAATAGTGTGTCATTTTGATCCAGTGGGTGTTTCATGTATTGGTGTCTAAAGCCGCTGGTCCAGTTAGAGTGGCTAAACTGTAGAACCAATACTACTGTGGTTCCAGGTGTGATGTCAGTTACTTGGAACTGAACGCACCGTGTGAAGATTTCTGTTCAGTCATACAGCAGTGTCGAATCTAAATGATTCTTATATTTGCATTAAATATATTCCAGCACTTTACTCTCCTGTACCTACTGATTTATTTATTTATTTATTTTCTACCAGGACAACTACACTTCATTCAGCAACCTGGACTCAAAGGGCATGTGCTATCGCTTTGAGGTGTCCCTGAGTGGACCTGCCATCGAGCTGCACAACTGCATGGCCAAACTTCTGGCTCACCCCTTGCAGAGACCGTTCCAGAGTCATGCATCTTACAGCCTGCTGGAGGGGGACGACCCCCAGGAGTTTGAGGCTATGGTCTAAAACTCCTCAACAGGACTCACTCATATAGCCCAGCCTAACTTGATGGGAAAATTTGACTTTTTACTAAAGACTGAGAACTGGTGAACACAAGATTGGTGTAGAATAAGATGAGGAAAACAAAATAAAAAAAACTAGAGTTTCTTCATTCTCTGACAGCACTGTTCTGTTGTGAGTCTTACACTGTGACTGCTAACCACAGAGCTCTGTATAAGAACTAGAATGCGCACTCTGTGCTGCCGTGAGTGTCCCCTCATGGAGAGCAACATGACACCTCCTAACCGGGCAAAATATACTGACGAAGTGCCCGGATGTGAAATGTTTCATGTGCATTTAAATGAGATACGCAAGTGAACACACAGAAAAAAGCTTGCAACATTTGTGGGTGATTCTTAGACTACGGGCACTTATTATGTCCTTTGATCATATTGTATGAAAAACAGAAAAAAGGGGAAATTTCACACTTTTATAGTTATCTTTACAATGAAAGTGTGTTAAGAAATTTGTTCTAGTAGTCTGTGATGACTTTTTCACCTTTTTTCAGCATCATTATATGCAAATATTGCCGTTTTGTGCTTGTCCCACACCCAGACTTTTGATCTTCAATGATAAAAATGAATGGTAAAGAAACATTTTTTCTAATGTTTTAAAATATCTCTGAATAAAATATCAGTAAAATAATCAAAACATAATTGGGGTATTCAATGTCATACAACTGTTGTGATTTTTTTTTTAAACAAAATGTAGTTGTCCCACACTATTGCCGTAATTTCCACCACAACACTGTAATGTCCCTTTAAACAGTTTGTATGAAAGATTGTTTGGGTAGTTTCTATGGAGATAAACAGTGACATCAGAGCACATGTATATAGCGCCAAATCACAACAAACAGTTGCCCCAAGGCGCTTTATATTGTAAGGCAGTGGTGTGGTGGAAATTACATTTACAAGGCCAATAGTGCCCGTAGTTAAAGAATCACCCATGTGTTAAAATACTATTCTGACCTGAATATCGAGCCAGCAAAATTAAGTTACATTAAATTATGTAAGGAAAGTATTAAACTTACCCCGCCCACCCACACATTATACAAATAATGAATGTTTATGAGTACAATGGTACGAATAGTTCACCTCGTTGAATGGAACGTTCCATCTTTCACCTCATGAAATATTCGTACCACTGAAAGAATGTAAAAACATTGTTTTACATAATGGCTGAAATAGATCCTTGTCATTTGATATTATATTAATTTATAACAGAAAAGGGACTTACATTTTAATGCATCACTGCTGCTTTGACTTCAGCAGTCTAACACTAATAGGAGTCCAAAATTGTTCTCAGTCAATTTGGAAAAACAGATGGAGTCTGTCATACTTCAAAAAAAAAAAAAAATGGGGGGGGGGGGGGAGACAACATCAAGTACTTCGTCAGTCAAGTGAAAAATTGTCATTAATTTCTCCACCTTTTCATCCTAACGGCTCTTCATGTCTCCAGACAGCTTACAGCATAGTGGATTTGTTTTGTGTGTGTGTGTTAGAAGAATTAGCTTGTTCAAATTGACGTCCCTCAGCAAAACAAACTCTGTCACGTTTAGCTAAACGCTGCCTCCACTAGTGTGCGTGGGCGGGTTTCGTAGCATGCAATGGTACAAAACGTACGGAACCAAATTTACATGGTAAATGGAATGAATAATCCATGTCACGTGACATAGAACGCACCAATAAAATGACAAGGATCCACTCAGCTCTTATATAATCCAAAATATTACTGTTGAAAGTTACACAGATTTGATCTGTTCCAGCTGCTCACAGCTGAGCTAATCTGAGACGTCCTGCCGCTGTTGATGCGTTCAGCACAGTGCGGCTCATCAATCCATTACAATATATGTTATATAACTTTGAGAGGATTCCAAGTGAGTTATACACCGTGAGACACGGAAGAGACACCTGCAGCTGTAAATGATTTCTGATTCTGTGAGCGGATGGGTTTTAATCCCAATAGTTCTAAAAGCAAATGGGTCATCAGCTATGAAATTATTATATTATTTTAGTGTTGAATGTTTAAACAGATCCAATATGTTCCAGCTTCCAAATTCTGCAGACATGAAGGCACAATATCACACAATCCAGATGGGCACACAGAGTGAGTGCATTAATTAATTAATTCCACAATTAAATCCGTTTTTTGTATAGTACTGAATACACTCAGCTTTGAATAAAATTCCAGGTGGTTACTGAATCCTCAGATTTGGGCACAAGCAAGATTTACACCAGGTTATTGCCCAAAAGTCACGGAAAAATAACAAGAATAACCAAAACCACTTACTTATGGAAGGAATTTTGTCATGCGCAGCTTTCCAGCATTTTGCACCTGTTTCTTGACTACATTCTTTGAGTGTCAGGCCGTGCTGCCCACTGAGTTGTCCTGATCCAAAATGGTGACCATGCCCCCTTGCTGGGATATGTCTCAGTGTGACTGCGCACTCCAGTTAAGTCCACCAAGCAATAAAATCATCAGAGTTAATTTATTTGTCTGTCTGTTAGCAAGATTACGTCAAAACTGCTGCACGAATTTTGATTCAATTTTCAACACAGATATTTGGCCATGGAAGAACCATTAAATTTTGGAGGTGATCCGGATCCGGATTCTGGATCAAGTTTCACTTTATATAAGCTTTGAAGGATTACTGTTAGGAGGATGGGCAGCACTGTTGCCTCACAGCAAGAAGGTTATGGGTTCAATTCCCACCTGTGGCTTTTCTGTGTGGGTTTGCATGTTCTCCCCGTGCTCCGGTTTCCTCCCACATCCAAAGACATGCGGGTTAGGTGGATTGGAAACTTTAAATTGTCCATAGGTGTGCGAGTGGGTGTGAATGTTTGTCTGTTTGTGGCCCTGCGACAGACTGGCGTCCTGTCCTGGGTGTACCCCGCCTCACACTCTATGACTGCTGGGATAGGCTCCAGTCCCCCGCGACCCTTAATTGGACTAAGCGGTTGAAGATGAGTGTATGTCTATGTTAGGAGGATTACGTTAAAACTACATATTAGGCCATGGAAGAAGCCATTAAATTTTGGAGGTGATCTGGATCTGGATTGGCAGATGTCATATATCTCTGATTGCTCTTGTTCTTATATAGAGCTCTGTGCTGCTAACAAACTCCACTACCTGTCACAGCTTTGTCATGGTGTCTTTTGGTTCTTATTGCTTAATTTAGTCATTGAAGCTTTTTTTGTTCAAGTACCTCTGACGTCCCATCCCGGGGGGAGATGTCGACTCTCATCCACTTCATGCTATAGAATCTGGGGGAAAGCAACGGGTCTCAGAGCACCATCTCTCTCTCTCACTCTCTCACTCACACACAAGTTCTTCCTATTCTTCCCTCTTCTTCTTTTTGCCTGATTTTGCTGCTGCCTTTTTTCTTTCTTCCTTAGTCTTTTGTTTTCCAATCTTCTTCACGTAGTTTTGTGTTAGACAGAGAATGTACAGTAATGTAGGATTGTCCTATATGATGTGTTTTGTTCTTTGACATTTCTTTCTCTGAATAATTGAATCATGAAAACGACTCCTCATACTGTCACTTGTTTGAGTTGGTTTCTGCAGATTAAATTTTTTATGTTAACTTTTTGGTTTGTGCTTTGTACCTTTTGACCAGCAGATGTCAGCAGTTTCCTTTAAGAGAGCAGAAACTCTGAACTTCAGCTGTTTGACCTGAGGTTCGAGTGACGCTCATAACTGTTTTTGGATACAAAACAGCTTCTATTTTAAAAATTGTTTCAGCCTTTGTATCTTAAACTTGTTGCTATTCTTTTGTTAAGAGCTACAGAAGCAAATGAGCTAAAATGCAGATTTATACACTTAGTTCAAGATTAGTTACATCTGAATTAGGTGAGTGGTTTAAGAATCCTCTTCTTTTTTGTGGGACCAAAATTTGAGAAACCATTGGTTTTATGGCCAGGTGTGTTTGAGTCATTGTGATGTCTTTTACAAGAAATGGGTTAAAAAGTAATCCATCTTGAATTTATTGCTATTAACACATAGTGAAAAGTCCAAAAGTATCTCTGTCATTAAGTTGATGGAGAATATGTGGATAACAAAATTGAACTCTTTTGTATATGGGACCCAAATTCATTTTTTACGGAATCAAAAGTAACAGGACAGTAGGCTGTCCACTCCTACATAACCACGACTGTGAGAGATTGAATCATTTAATTTACAAGTGAGCTGGTAGATGTTCTGGAGTTGATTTCAAGTGTTACATTTGGAATCTGTTGCTGTCAGCTAATAAGGTGAGGTCCATCACTTCTGGTGAAGTTCACATCATATGGTCATGAAACAAACGATTTAAGACTCAGTAAAAAAAGGCTTCAGTGAGCTCCGGAACACCAGAAGACCCAGAGAATGAGTGATGGATGATAGAACTGTATCCTGTTCACAACAGTTGGCCAAAGATGTTTTATCTATTTAAGTCAGTGCTCAAGAAAAAGCTTCATCAGAATAACTGTAGAAGGTTTACCACAACATTGCAATCAGGTCACCCCCAGAAGTGAGTTTATTCAGCTGTTCTTTATTTTTGCTCAGCTTTAGAAAAACAGAGGTACCATTATGTACCCCAAATGCAATGAGTGCATAAATGAAACAATACAAAATATATGCTATAATCCTGTATATCTCCAATTTCACAGAACATGCAATGAAGGCATATTGATCAAAATATGGACAAATCTGACACAAATCACATCAAACCAAAACGCAGCATTGTTTTGCTTATAAGGCACAGTGACTTAGTGATTTACACTGTTGCCTCACAGCAGCAAGGTGGTGGGATCGCTTCCCATCTACGGCCTTTCTGTGTGGAGTTTGCATGTTCTTCCTGTGTTTGGTGGGTTCCCTCCAGGTGCTCCAGCTTCCTCCAAAAGACATTAAGCTTTGTTGAGTGGAAACGTTAAATTGACAATAGGTGTGCGTGTTTGGTATGAATGTGTTTGTCTGTCTGTATGTGACCCTGCGATAGACTAGTGTCCTGTTCAGGGTGTACCCCGCCTTACACCCTATGACTACTGGGATAGGCTGCAGCACCACCTTGACCCTTAATTAGAAGAAGCAGGTATAGAAAATTCATGAATGTGACGTCATCACCTTCACAAAGGCGAGGCTACAGACGCTGCACCCCAGTGCAGTTTGTTGATTCTAAAACAAGAGACAATAAGACAATAGACCTGCTGTATGCTAATCTCAAGGAAGCATACAGTGCCACAGCCCTACAGCAAAGTGGACCATAACCTGGTCTGTTTGGGGCCAATTTACATCCCTGCAGTTTGGCTGTAACCTGTGAACACCAGAGTGGTATGTAGGTGGTCACAGGACAGAAGGCAGTCTTCATGGATGTTTTAAGGTGACTGACTGGGGCGTGCTCTGTGATGTGCAGGGGGAGGACATTGGAAGCATTACGGACTGTATTCAGTGTTTCGCAGTTGTGAATCTCGTGCCGTCTCACGGCTGTGACTCACGCGAGAGAGTTTCAGCAGAGTTACGGTTCAGGGCAACAAGTCTGGACAACAAGACAACATCGGGGCACGGCAGAAGTTCATCACAGGTGCTACACCTCCTCTAGATAACCCTCTCAACTTGGGAGAATGTGTCATCATCATAATCACCCGTGAATTCGCTGGATCAACGCCATCCACACCCTCGTTAGCCATTGTTTACATGCACTGTGAGACACCGGAACTCTGCTGGCACCTCAGTGCATTCTGGGAAGCACAGGGGGCTGCCAGGGGCATTATGGGAAACATAAAAGTACCGAATAACGGATTATAGCAACTTCTGAACAGACAATATCATCCCAACCAAGGCTGTGCGCCATTACACCAATAGCAAACCATGGGTGACCAAGGACATCACGGCGACACTGAACAGGAAGAAGGCTGCATTCAAGAGTGGAGACAGAGAGGAGCTGAAGAGGATGCAGCTTGAAATGATGAAGAAGATCACAGAGGGGAAGGACAGTTAGAGGAGGAAGCTAGAGAGCAAGCCTCAGCAGAACAACATGAGGGAGGTGTGGAGTGGGATGAGAACCATCAGTGGTCAGGTTAAGAAGATGGACCAGGTGATGGAAGGAGACCAAAATGAGGCCAATGCGGTAAACATGTTCTTCAATAGGTTTGACAACATGGACTCTTCCCACTCTTACCTCAGCTCCTCTCAGTGCTCCCCATCCCATGTGCACTCACCTCACACCCCAATTACGTAGCACTCCTCCTCCTCCTCCCACCAACCTGCCCCCACTCCGCTCCCTCCACTACTCCCTCACTATTCTCTAAGCCTCCCATCACCATCACTGCTGAGGATGTGAGAAGAGAATTTAGTTGCCTGTGTCCATTGTTGAAGGAATGTGCTATCCAGCTGTGTAGGATTTTCCAGCACATCTTCAACTTGAGCCTGAGCCCGATGGTTGTTCCTGAGCAGCGGAAAACCTCATGCCTGGTTCCTGTGCCCAAGAAGAAGAACCCCAACACACTTAATGACTACAGACGTGTGGCCCAAACATCACATGTTATGAAGTCACATGAGAGGCTCGTCCTGAGGCACCTCTGCACAGTCGTGGAACCATCGCTGGACCGCTGATATGAGTTCTTTTTAGTTTTTGGAACAACAGTTTTATATATGTGTGTGTGTGTATATATATACACACACACACACACACACACACACACACACACACACACACACACACACACACACACACACACACACACACACACACACACACACACATACTGTGGGGAAAATAAGTATTTGACCCCTGTCAGTTTTGCAGGTTTTCCCACCTACAAAGAATGGAGAGGTCTGTATTTTTTATTGTAGGTACACTTCAACTGTGAGAGACAAAATCTAAAAAAAAAATCCAGAAAATCACATTGTATGATTTTTAAATAATTAATTTGCATTTTGTTGCATAAAATAAATATTTGACCCCCTAGAAAAACAAAGCTTAACAATTAGTACAGAAACATTTGTCTGCCATTACAGAGGTCAGACATTTCCTGTAGTTCTTGACCAAGTTTTCACACTGCAGCAGGGATTTTGGTCCACTCCTCCATACAGATTCCACACAAATCTTTCAGGTTTGGAGTTTCAGCTCCCTCCAAAGATTTTCTATTGAGTTCAGGTCTGGAGACTGGCCAGGCCACTCCAGGACCTTGAAATGCTTCTTACGGAGCCCCTCCTTAGTTGCCCAGGCTGTGTGTTTGGGGTCATTGTCATGCTGGAAGACCCAGCCATGACCCATCTTCAATGCTCTTACTGAGGGAAGGAGGTTGTTTGCCAAGATCTTGCAATACATGACCCCATCCATCCTCCCTTCAATACGGTGCAGTCGTCCTGTCCCCTTTGCAGAAGAGCACCCCCAGAGTTTGATGTTTCCACCACCATGCTTCACGGTTGGGATGGTTTTCTTGGGGTTGTTCTCATCCTCCAAACATGGTAAGTGGAGTTGATTCCAAAAAGCTCTATTTTGGTCTCATCTGACCACATGACCTTCTCCCATGCCTCCTCTGGATCATCCAGATGGTCACTGGTGAACTTCAAATGGGCCTGGACATGTGCTGGCTTGAGCAGGGGGACCTTGCTGCCCTGCAGGATTTTAAACCATGACAGCATCATGTGTTACTAATGTAATCTTTGTGACTGTGGTCCCAGCTCTCTTCAGGTCATTGTCCAGGTCCTCCTGTGTAGTTCTGAGCTTTCTCAGAATCATCCTTACCCCACAAAGTGAGATCTTGCATCCCAGACCGAGGGAAATTGACAGTCATCTTGTGTTTCTTCCAGTTTCTAATAAATAATCATAACAGTTGTTGCCATCTACTAAGCTGCTTGCCTGTTGTCCTGTAGTCCATCCCAGCCTTGTGCAGGTCTACAGTTTTGTCCCTGGTGTCCTTAGACAGCTCTTTGGTCTTGGCTATGGTGGACAGGTTGGAGTGTGATTGATTGAGTGTGTGAACAGGTGTCTTTTATACAGGTAACAAGTTCAAACAGGTGCAATTAACACAGGTAAAGAGTGCAGAATAAGAGGGCTTCTGTTGTGAAAGTGTAGTGACACGGCCCCACAACAGGGGGCGCAAATGAACGGTCAATAGATGAGCCAAAAAGTAACAATTTAATGTTGTGAAGGTGCACAACGAATACACAGACAATCTCAGAATATGATTACAGTCAATCCACAAAGGTGACGTGTGGGCAGGCTCGAGGATAGAAGACGTCTGTCCTGAGAAGAGCCGGAACCACACGATTTCCGCCGCCACCGAACCTGGTGAATACTGGAGCCGCCAAGTCCCGAATTCCCAGGTGATCACTGTCCCCGACTGTCGGATCTGGTACTGCCGGCAAAGAACAAAGACAGTCAAGTGTGGGTGTGTGTACACCCCGTAACAACAACGGTGGGAATGCCACCTCCACCTCTCACTCAATATGCTGCAGAGTATGCAGTGAGTCCTCAGGGGAAAAGAGTGCCGTCCTGCACTCACTCAGCTTCCACCAACAGAGGGACCGGTACTCCTGCAAACACTCACAATATACAGATTATACACAAACGGCTGAGGATATTACCTCCAGTGAAGTACGATATCTCGGCGATGAGGTGGAGATGACGTCTGGGTTTTATGGAGTGGGATGATGAAGAATGAGTGACAGCTGTCAGGACATAATGAGTAACAGCTGTCACTCCCGGCTGTGTCCGTGGCGGCAGCGCCCTCTCGTGCCTGAAGCCCGCACTTCAGGCAGGGCGCCCTCTGGTGGTGGGCCAGCAGTACCTCCTCTTCTGGCGGCCCACACAACAGCTTCTTAAAGAAAAACTAACAGGTCTGTGTGAACCAGAATTCTTGCTGGTTGGTAGAGGGTCAAATACTTATTTGCAACAGTAACATACAAATAAATTATTAAAAAATCATACATTGTGATTTTCTGGATTTTTTTTTATTTTTTATTTATTTATTTTTATTCTGTCTCTCACAATTGAAGTGTACCTACGATAAAAATGACAGACCTCTCCATTCTTTGTCACCCCTGTGGAGTTGTGGAGTTGCGTCAGGGCATCCTGCGTAAAACCTGTGCCAATTCAACAAGAAGATCCACCTTGGATTTGCTGTGGCGACCCCGAGTGCAAACAAGGGAGCAGCCGAAGGGACTTATATATATATATGTGTGTGTGTGATGATGTGCCATAATAGCAGAAGGCCAGAAGATCTTGGTGAAAAAGCGGGTGGGGAATGGGGACATTTTTAATCCTGTTTAATCCATTCTGACACCAGTCCCCTTATTTATTTACTCTCAAAGTTAAAAGATCTGTAGTGTTTACATTATGTGCCCACTACCAAAAAGAACGAAAGGAAACACATAGAATAACACCACCTGTGTGAATCTGTGTAGCAAGTTCCACTGTGAAGTCTTATCTCTTATAAGACATGGATATTACCTCAAGAATAAAATAATACTTTTTTTTTACCCTGATGGTGTCTGCTCTGTAATCGTATTGTTATTATTATTTTTCTTTTAATCTTGGTCTTTAAGCGTTTAGGTTTCCTGTTATTGTTCAGAAGTTGAGCTGATGTCAGACCAGTCTCCTGATAGTCACTCGCTTTCTGTCATTCGAACATAACTTCATAAATTAGGTTTTCCGGTGAGGACAGGTTGTCAGGGAGACAATGGGGAGCAGGAAAAGCACCGGCTCAGACGACCTTTCCCCTTTCACACCCAGATAACGGTGAGGGGGAGGATCCAGTGTGTCTGCACTGCAGGGAGAATTTGTTATTCCCTCACTCCTAAAGAATGACAGGTCCCTATTGTTTTCATTTTTTCACTCCTCTACTGCCTTGACTCCTTTCCGTGCTGGCTAGGGACAGGATATGGCGGAATTCCCCCCCCCCCCCCCACCTATCAAATCCACAGATGGTAGAATTTATCAGATACTCTGACACACTGCAGTTAAATTTCTGTAAATTAATTGATTTTTATCATATGACACGCAGCACGAGGGACCAGTTGACTTCCTGGGTGGTTGCCATGCAGGACCCAAGGGGGTTCTGCGGTGTTGTGGATGCGGTGAAGTGCAGTGCCAGCGTGCACTCCCAGCAGATTTATTTAAAATAGTTGATAGCTGAAAATGACTAATTTAAAATGTTGTTTCAGTGGGTTGATTCTGTTGCAGCGTCCAGGAAAATAACGTGAGCAGCAACGCTCATCCGACATGTCACAGTGACAGATGTGGGGGGGGGGGGGGGGGGGGGGGAGAGGGGAGGGCCAGGATGGACTGGAAATGAGTCTCCAGCAGCCTTTATAAACATGGCCCCTTTAGACACCTTAGGGTTACCATTACAATCCATCCATCCACGCCATTTGTGCCTTTCCTGCTGACAGCACAAATTCACTCTCCATCAACGACTTTTTTCACACTTCAGATTGAAAACGTAGCACCTGCACTGCAGAGGAACTCACATCAGAAGGGAAACCTCCCGGCTTAGCAGCAAATCTCCAAATCTCCTGCCATCATTCCACCTCCAGCAGCCATGTACAGCTCCAACTACTCCCGAGCCAAATTTGGCCTGGAGGCCAGAGAGCCACTGCACAGGTCCAGAGGGAAAAGCTGTGGATACTACATGAGGATCATTTTCTTCTTTTCCTCGCTGATCCAGTCTCTGATCATAGTCAGCCTGGTGCTTTTCCTCATCTATGGGCAGCCAGAGAAGTCTGCAGAAGAGAAAAGGGTCAAGGTCAGTGATCTGACATTTTCAGTGTTTTTAAATATTTTGTGTAAACCTGGTCAGATGGGACAATATGGGAAAAGAAAAGAGAGAAAAAAAACTTGCAGTGATTCTGGCATTTACGTTGACTTATCCTTCATTGCAGACTGCATGAACCCAAGATATAAAGTTTGTTAAGTCAACTTAATTTCAGTTGTTAATGTATTTAAGGCCTGCCACACATTTCCAAATAACAACAAAAAAATAAATAAATAAATCGATAGGATGTGGGCAACTTATTCTAAATATAAGGACTGATCACTTTTACAGCCAGTTTTCTTCAGACAGGTCAGTGGACAGAGATGTGAACTAAATGTGGCTTGGACTTCATTTATATCAACCATTAAGAATTACTAACAGTGTCATACTGTATGGAAAATCTGTGTGATGCAGGCATTTTTCAAAAATTGAGTGACCTTGCTGGAAGCACACTCGTGAGGGAAGCCACCAAGATACCAATGACAGCTCTCAAAGAATTATAGACTTCTGTAGAAATAGAAGTCAAAGTCAATAGAAACATCACTGCGTTGTTGTTTGTTTTGTTTTTTTGCGTGTGTGTGTGTGGAGGGGCGTTTTCCATGTTATCCCAACTTTTTAAGATTTGGGATTTTTTTTTAAAAATCACACATTTTATGACTAATTCTAAAAAAAAACAAAAAACAAAATCGTTTTCAACAGATTCAGTCGGTCTGCTCTGTGTCAGCCTGATCCTGTCAGATCTCAGAAGCTAAGCAGTGCAGGACCTGATTAATACTTGGATGGGAGACCTTTGGAACACCAGCAGCTGTCTTTATTTCTCCAGGTAAAACTGGAGTTGCGTCAGGAAGGGCATGTGCCAAAACCTGTGTCAAATACTAATGCGGATCAGGCTGTGTCTGCTGTGGTGACCCCAAACAAAAACAGGAGCAGCGGAAAGTACAACAACAACAAAGCTGTAAACATACAGCAATGATGATGATTAATAATCTGATTATTGTTATTATTCAGGACCTGGAGCGAAGCTTCAACATCCTGAGTGACAAAAACATTGAGCTGAAGAAGGAGAAAGCAGATATCAGAACTCAGCTTGGAGCTCGCATGGCCGAGAAAGCTGCACTGGAGAAAGATCTGGAAAAGGAGAAGATCAAAGCCAACAAAACGGAGACTGCACTCAATCTGAAATTAGTACGTGAAGCGTGTGTTCATTTAAAAAATAAAATAAACATAGTCTTTAAAGTGACATTTTTACAAGGTGTTTGGTTTCCGAGTCAAACAAGATGATAATTTCCTTAAGTATTGTCACAGGTTTCCTATGAGTCTCTGTGGTAATAAAACATGACCCACAGATCATTAATCATGGTGTAAATGTGGATGCTTTCTTTCCTCACAGACTCAGTGTGAAGGTTTTAAAAAGATAGCATTGGCACGGAGCGCGGCGGTGGCGCCATGTTCCAGCTCTGCCCAGCCGGCTTCTGTGGCGATCAACAGTGGCAGTACGTAATCATGTGACTCCACACATCAGGAAACATGACCAACCCCCCCCCCCAAAAAAAAACTCTGTTTAATGGGTGCTTAATGTTAGTAGTGATAATTTTGTTTGCCTGCAGGTGAAATAAAGACATTGCAGAGCCTGAACGAGCAGCAGAACGCCATGATACACCTGATCAATGCCAACTTCACCCGAATGGTTCAAGACCTGAGCCAGCAGAGAAACGATGCCCTCAAAGACCGAAACGGTCACCACCAGGATGCCATCACGCTGCGCAAAGAAAACACCATCCTGAAGCAGCAGCTCACCACCTACACCAAGTACACACCCCTTTAATTCTATCCACGAGTTCAAATGTGAGCCAAAATGTGACCTTTATTTTCAATGATTTGTGCCCAGGAAGTGCAAAGAGGACTTTGCTCAGTCTCTGGATGGGATCAAGACTGTAACCAGTGCCTTCCTGTCCAAGATTAACAACCTGTTTCCCCACCAGATGACCTTTCACCTCACCTGTGACAGCCAGCAGGAGCAAATGGAGAAGATACGGAACAGCTGCACAAACCTGTCCAGAGATGTAGAGAACAAGTTCCAGATATATTTAGACAACGTGGGCAACAAGGTGTGTGCACCAGTTTTAGTGTCTCAATGTTTTAACTCCTTCAAAATATCTCTATTATTACAGATTTTTAATGGAATTTGGCTCAGGTTTTACTGCGTACGTGTTCTTTTTTGTGTGTCAAGATTTGGCCATATTATCAGAGAAATGATGGAAACAACCATATGTGAGAAAGACGATGATTAAAAATTCTACAGTCAGGATTCTGGTCCAGACCGTGCTGACTGTCGAAGAGGACTGAACCACTGTGATGACAAACTTTGTGTAAAAGTTTTAATCACATTAACAATGTCAACAAATTAGATTTCATTCAAAATCTTTTTGGATTACCAAACCAGATAAGGACAAATTTATTAGCCCAGCCCCAAATTAACATTTTCTTAAAATTTTCACAAGTGCTTTTTTAACAGAGCAAGGAATTTTCAAAACAGTATTTGTAAGCATCCTAGTTTTATTTTGGATGCTTACATTATTTTACTTTTGCACACAGAAACAAAACTATTTCAGAAAAATCAAAAACTACCAGGGTCAAAATTATTAGCCCCTTAAGAACAGACCTTTTTGTTGAACTATAGCACAAAGAGGTTAATATATGAGAACTAGAGTCCATAGTGACACTGAGCCCTGTCCCGGCAAGGAGGCATGGTCGCCATTTTAATTCCGGGCAACTCATTGGGAAGCGCCCATAGACGCTCAGTCTTGTCAAGAAACAGGTGGAATATGCCGGAAAGCTGTGCATGTTGGCAAAGCCACAAACAGAGGAAGAAGGGAGACAATATTTCCTTCCATAAATCAGTGGCTTTGGTTATTCTTGTCACTTTGTCTGTGACGTTTGGACAATAAACAGGTGTATGTTGCCTGTGTCGTCCGAGGACACGGACCATTGACTCTTCACTTATGTCTAGTTGATATTTTCTCCTGCTGGACTGATGTCTAGTTAAAATATTTGTCGTTAGTGATTAAAATTGTTTGACAAGACCAATGATTTTTTTTTTTTAATTTTGCACTTTAAATAACCGAACCGCTGCTCGGAGATTATAATGACCGGTGCTGGGCCGCTAACAGTCACAGCCTCACACAGAGACATGCACCCACACTCGGTCAAAAATAATTGTGTAAAAATCCAATATATATAAATGTATTGTAATGTTTTAGGAACCGTGCTGCGCTGATCACAGCAGCAGCAGGACATCTCAGCAGCGCAGCTTGAACATATGAGATACGTGTAACTTTCAACACAAATATTTTGGAATGTGTGGGTGTCAGAGTAAGTTTAATACTTTCCTTTCCTTACATAATTTAATGTTAATAAATTTTACTGTCTCAATATCCAGGTCAGAATGGCATTTTAACACAAACTTTGCGAGCGTTTTTCTGAGTGTGTTCAACATATTTAACAGCTGCACACAAGAAAGAAAGAACACGCAGCTGTTTTACCAAGCCATGACAATGTAAACATCACAAATAATTACCTTTATAGATGGCAAAACAAAACGACAAAACGCTTTCTGCAACAAAGAACTGCGTCCAGCTGGGATCACAGCGGGTGGGATCATCATGATGATGTGCGTGGTATTGTGTGTCAGGGGGCCTAAAGTGTTAACAGTGTTTAGTGCAGTAATCATTTATTAAGGGTGTTCAGTATCTCTCTATCATATTTAATATATTAATTAAATCATGAGTTGACATTAGTTAATGCAGTATTAAATGTTGCCTAACATTTAATAAAGTGTAAACAGTGTTTAGTGCGACTATGGATTCTAGTTTTTATATATTAACCTCTTTGTGCTATAGTTCAACAAAAAGGTCCGTTCTTAAGGGGCTAATAATTTTGACCCTGGTAGTTTTTGATTTTTCTGAAATAATTTTGTTTCTGTGCGCAAAAGTAAAATACACAATATCGAGTCTTCATATTAACGCTCTTAAATATGATGAAATATTGATTTTTTTTGACAGAGTTCTGAAAATTTTTTGAAAATTTGTTCAATTGGGTTTTTTTCCACTTTTCCAAAATTTTTCCTGACTTTGACCTTTGCCCTTGAAAATGTAATCATTTCTTGCTTGTCAGGATATGAATCGTCAGTAAAAATTTCATAACAATATATGAAAAATTGTGGGCTCCGGGCTCTTCACAAACAAACAAGCAAACAGGGGTGAAAACATAACCTCCTCCAACTTCGTTGGTGGAGGTAATAAATTAGCTAATGGATACCCATCCAGATAACAGTGTTCTGTAGAAATTGTGATGGATGGAAAACAAAACGAGAGCTTCCCATGTTGACAATGCAACAGTGTTTCATTTATTTTGTTTCACAGGTGCAAAAACTCACGAACTTCAAAACCAGCTTGACACAATGGACCATCAAAAACACAACAGTAACAGCGCAAAAACATCAGAGAGGTCACATCTGTGTAGCTCAGAGTGAGACGAACATTGATGTGCGCTGGACATACATTAGTACATCGCACAACACAGAACACAGTAACCACAAATGACAACCCGTGAATTATGTCCACAATGTAAACTACATGTTGAATTATCTCCGCCACATACAACCCCCCAGAATTCACCATAAACAAAAATAACAAATGTCACTGAAGGAGCGGGCAAATAACCCGACTCCTCCGCACTCCTCCGCACCAGAGTGTGGGAGGCACTGTGGGGTAAGGCCCCCGGTAAGGAAGCCCTAGGCCTCCCACGGGGAGCCTGGACTGAGTAGGAGGCCCATGGAGGAGGACAGGCAAGCCCCATGGGTCTGTCCAGATCCAGGTGGGCTGGCTTGAGACAGTCCACCAAAATGTGCTCGGCTTTACTGCCTATGTCGACCACATTCATCATAACATTTTTACTATACCTCTGCCTTGGGCCCATTTTTCCTCCTATTCTTTTCTTTTTTTTCCTCCCCTGGGCACCAGACAGTTTGGGATGTTTTTTTTATTTTATTTTGAGAAGAGCTCATCATGAGACACTTTTTGGGTGGAGGTGGGGGTGGTGGTGAGGAAACTATTATCACCATTGGTATTTAATAGGCTTTGCTATGTACTCTCTTAACCCAAATTAGTTGAGTTTAATAGAAAATTACATGGAAACCCGTTGCCTAAACCACTTTAGTTTTTCCACAAGCTAAAACTAATGAGGTTAAGTTGTATGAACACATCACAGTAGTAGTTGTTACTCAAAATTATTAATTCACATAAATGATTTGTCATTGATGTATAAAATAACTTTTAAGTTAAACATACATAAACATATATAACAAGATAATAAACATTATTAATCACTACTTAAAACAATTTGTTAATTTAAGTAATGTCTTTTCTTGTAATTTAATTCATTATACCATCTTGGTTTTGGATCATAATACATTGTTTCAGTAAAAGTGTATGGAAGGAAAGGAATGAAAGAATATTGGGGCAAGCAGTGTTGACGAACGAGACACAGAGCTTTTCTGCACTCTGCCAGAAGGAGATGCTGTTTTATTTTCAACCCCAACAACACAGAAAGTGGTGGAAAGCATCAAATGCAATACATTTTTCACTTATGGTGGCAACAGAACACTTAACTAAACTTGACTAACCCAATTGAACTATTCATCACAATGAATCAATAACACTAACCACACTATTAAACTAACAAGAAACACAGTTACAACACTTAAAACTCCCAAAACCCCATACTCCCATGATGCACTGTGGCATAACAGTTCACAGTCGTAGCGACCAGCCCGGCGATTGCTACAATACATTTAAATGTTCCAAAGACTTTTATTTTTTTAAAAATTACAAAGGAACAGACAAGTAAAAACAGGAAAAATCGAAAATTCCAAGAAGGACTATGAACACACAGCATTTAACAATACCTGCCATATTGTGAACAGGAAAAATACTGACATACATTAAAACTGCACTGTAAAAAATGTGACAAATGTTTACTCAAAAAAGGCAACAAAATGGCACATAATATAATTGAGTAGATTTTAAGTTCTACAATTTTGTTTGTTTATCTAAACCTAAACAAAAAAATTAAGTGCATGTTAATAAAAGCAACAGTTGAAATGTTGAAATGTTTGATTTAGTAATAGCACGCCAAATGAAGAGTTGGCAATATAACTAGTAGTTATATTGCCCAAAAATAACTTCAGTTTAGTTAACATGTTGTCACTGGACCAGTCTTTTGGCTAAACTAATTTCCAGAATGTTATCAACAAATAACTAACTTGAAGCCTACATTCCACTTTCTTTAAATCAGTGTTTCTTTCAAAAACCTACAGCCGTAGCGGCCAAGTGTACATGGCGTCAAGCGAAGAAGAAAAAAAAAAAGCAGCACTTAAACACTAAGCTAATTTCAGCATTTAGCTAACTTGTCACCAAACCATCTTTTGACCAGAAAGTTATGTGTTGCTCTCAAAAATCCACAGCTTTTGAATTTGAGCACAGCGCCATGAGCGGTCTTCACACAGGACATACGCGCACACCGGTTGCTAGGTAGAATTTCAAATGGGCCCCTCCCCTCCCTTACAGAAACTTAAGACATAAAGTTAACTCTGCTTAACATGATCGTTGCACTGAAAATTTCAGCTGAATAGTGCAATCAACTAATTTAGGTTAATATGAGAATGTTTTTTACAAAACACAAAGGAATAATAATTAATGATCACTCAAAAGTTTAAGTTAAACAAAATCCAGGTTTACAGTGTAGTTAAATCAATATGGGCTTGTGTTTTTTTTTTTTTATATTAATACAATAACATGCGTTTGGAGGACGGTATGCATTTTCAGAGGCCCGACATCCACGCCCAGTCGCCAAAAATGACAGGTATTCGCCAGAGTTAGACGACGGCGAATATCTGTCATTTTTGGCGACTGGGTGTGGACGGAGGGCCTCAGAAAATGCATACCACACGACAACTGCATGTTATTTGCAATATTATCACTTACTGAGATACACAACACGTGGAAAGACATTAACAATATTTAATGTCATTTCAAAACGCATGACACCCAGCAAACGCGTACATAAAACGGCTCACTTTTGTCGTGTCGGCTGGCGCGCGCTGCACTCCAAATTCGCCAGGGTGTCCTCATCAAGCTGGCTGCTTTGGCTGCTGTTCATTGTTGGACTATCCATGATAAAATCATCTGGAATATCCATATTGGGATCAACACACACTTCTCACCTTTTCGTGTTATCGTCTGCGGACAGTTCTTGTGTTGCGCATGCTATGACGTCATCACTTTATGCACAGCGGGCGGGTACTGGGATACCTGCCTGTTACTGTGGGCAGGTATGGACAGGTAGCATAAATGTAAATATATGCTACCGGCCCAGCAACGCCTCAGTAAGTGATAATAATAAGAAGTATTAACTAGTTTTAGTAAAAGAATAGTGAAAATTTACTTTATTTTCCCCCTCATTTGTGCTCCTCGGGCACAAATGGTATACAGTACCTTTGGTATACCTCGTGTCAAATCTGCAGTTCTACCTTGAGTATTGTTTGAAAAAAAGTGTCATTAGTACTTAAAATTATGTTGTACTAACTTGAATGCTGTAAATTGAAACATTTTAATTACATTGCATTTTAATTTAGATGAAATCAAATGATATATGGAAGACTAACTTCAAATATTTAAGTTCTAATAACATAATTGAGTACATGAACTTGAAAATAGTACATGAAAACAATTAGGTTATCAGTTACTTCAACTTATTTATTTATTCATTTATTTAACATATGGCCAACTTATTTAGGTTTATCATGTAGTATTTATTGTTTTTAATATCCAAACCCTTTCTTTTCCACACTGACCTTGTCAGTCCCTCCCCCCCCCCGCCTTAAACGTCATTTAGAAATGACTGGAATATTCCACAGCAGGGTTTGGATGGGAAACCAGCTTCTCAGGGGAGGAAGTTGATGATAAAGCTGGCTAAAGAGTCAAATGTCCTCTGAGGAGAACTCAGGGGGTCAAAGCAGGACTGCTGATAACAACACACATCCTCAGCAAGTGTGTTTTTACTCCTTACAACACTATTTCATTCTGACTTGATTGGTTGCAAAATGATACACGAGAGCAGATTTTCTTTCCCTTTCTTCTTTAGTTGTTTCCACACAGACAAAAATAAATAGAACTTGCTTTTTGCTTTTTCCATCATTCTTGCTAACTTCTACTCTGAGATTTAAAAGCAAGTGCAAAATGTTTAGTGTCTGTCTCAGGTGAGAAGGACATCACATTTGGTCCCTCCAGGTGGCTGACATCCAATCCCTTTCCAGTCGTCTTGAGGTGAACAATTCACACTTGACCTCTGACCTGGAGCAGTGCAAAAACAGTCATGATCAGAAGATGGCTGAGGCCAGCAGAAAGCTCGAGCAGAGGCAGCAGACTCATGACAGCCAGGTATGTGATATAATCATATTAACCCACAGTGAGCTCCACAGGGCACACACAGGAAGCGTGGCTGATTTTTAAAAACTGATTTCATCATATATGGTGAGATGTCTCTGATGCATTTAGTAACATACAAGAGGACACCAGGTTTATTAAAACATGGCTTGTGGAGCTCATTGAGGGACAAATTAATCCAGAAAAGCCACTGTTCCTGCTGTAAATTGCATTAAGACGCCCACCAACATGACGGAGAACTTTAAAAAGGTCATGTGCATGTCAATGCCATTGCATGGTCACAGTTAGTTAGAAAAAAGAGTGACTCGACCAAATGTAATCCTTTAAATGCATGTAATGCCCAGTGCTTATTTAAGGCAGGCGTTTTATTTTTTTCCGATGAGGTTTTGACCCGACCATTAAATGAGGCAGGCCCGTATTCAAGGTCAGGCTTTTTATCGAGGAAATACATAAGCCTAATTGGTGCTGGGGCTACCCCGTAGATCGTTGGGCATCTCCTGATTGTAACTAATCTGTTACATACATATAATGGATTTTGTCCATTTTATACATATAGCAGATTTCGATTATAACGGACAAAATTTGCTGGTCCACCTGAATCCATTATATTCTACTTTCACTGTATAAGAGACTGTAGCTAGGCAGCACGGTGGTTTAGTGTTTAGCACTGGTGCCTCACAGCAAGAAGTATTGTGGGATTTCTTCCCACTCTTTCTGTGTGGAGTTTGCATGTTCTCCCCATGTTTGCCGGGTGCTCCAGCTTCCTCCCACACCCAGACATGCAGATTAGGTGATTTGGAAACTTTAAACTGTCAGTAGGTGTGTGTGCAAGTGTGAATGTTTGTCTGTCTGTATGTGGCCATGCGACAGACTGGCGTCCTGTCCAGGGAGTACCCCACTTCATGCCCTACGACTGCTGAGATAGGCTCCATCGCCCCGTGACCTTTAGTTGGAGTAAGTGGGTATAGAAAATGGATAGATGGAGACTGTAACTTATAGTTTTATAGGATAAAACCCATTGTAATTTGCAAATAAACTGATAAATGAGATTGGCAGGTAAAGGCAGCCTGGAACCAGAGATGTTCTCTTTGGGAAATAAGCATGCTCACTGCAGAATCCCTTTTATCCTACTGATATGTAGCCTACTCAATTCTAAACAGACATATTGTCAGAACTCCTCTTATTTTCATACTTTCTACAAATACAGTAAAAATGTGTTAATATGAAAACATGATATACAATTCAGTATATTTTCAGAGTAGTTATTAATGTGTGACAGCATAGTGGAACAAACGGTAAACACGCAACAAGCAGAATATCCCAGGTTCAAGGTTGCCTGAGGCCCATTCACCAGCACATACAGCTGGACTTGTGCTAAAAAACCAGTTCAACATATGGATCTCGTGCCATACCTCTTATGGTGGCCCAGACCAAATGGGATTCAATGTCCAAATGTAAAAATTCCATTTAAATTCTACAGAAATAATTACTTTAATATCATAATGATAATTTAGCAGAAAAATGCTTTTGGATTTACTGGTTTGAAATGTAAATTTTTGAAAATTTCAGCAGCTTCATACCATAACATTTCTCAAGTTGTTCTGCAAAGGTATTTATGTATTTATAGTTTTATAAAAACAATGAGTTTTTATTTATTTTACAGTGACTTTAGGTTAAGATTGTGTTTATGGTCTTTTAGGATATGTTTGGGAACCTTCAATGAAAACTTGAAATGCTGTGGTAATAAGGTATCATTTTGAATGAATGTGTGAATTTATTTGGATACCAATGATAACTAGTACAAATATTTAATTTTAAAGAAAATATAAATTTTAAACCTAATTATAAACCTAATTCACTTCCGGTGTAAATGTCACACCAATGTTGGTGCATTAAATCCGTTCTAAGATTTGCCACAGTTTCTTCTGTTATTTTCCTTTTGAAATTTGTAATTTCAATATGATCAATTTTATCAACTAAGGAATTGTAAGTAAACAGGCAAGTGATCACTAATATGACTAATAAGTAACCCACCCATTAAATTCCCAAGAATAACATTTGTTAATATATTGTTAATGAGTGTCGCTGTGTCATAGTAATCTTAGTTGGATGTGTTATCACTGGATACAATCCCATACAAAACACAGAATCTAAAAATTCCGCTATTTTGTATTTGACTATGAGGATTTAGAAAATCTATGTTAAAGTCTCCACAAACAAACAAACACTTATTTTGAGGTGTTCATCAGACCTCCCTTTTCCTCCTACACTCCAAGTGGGTGTGTCATACAGAGTTGGCAGGACTTTATGTACCAGAAGTGTAAACCAAGTCATTTCAGGACAAGGTTTTGCTTATAACCTGAGAGACTGTTGGCATACAACTGTGAAACAATCTTGTGTAACTGTAAAAAGTATCTGGAAACTGACTGTACACAATAGGGCCCCTTTAAAAATCAGATGTGCACATTTTGTTTAGATGGAGATGTATTTGAAAGAGCAGAACCAGCTGAGAGAAGAGAAGAAGGTGCAGGCAGACCGCCTGGCTGGTCAAGACACAGAGCTTCAAGCCCTGAAGAGGATGATCCAAACACTCACTGCACAACCCAACTGCAAGGTGAGGTGTCCCGACAAAAATCACATGGGTGATCATTTAGAAAAACTTCACAGAGATGCTTATGTGCTGACTGTTTGGAGCAGCACTAGCTTTAGACACATGGAAGCATATTCGTGATGATCACAGGTGGACACAGTTCAGCCAACAGCTAATTACCAAAACTAACTTTTTCATTACCAGAACAGGTTCTCAGCAAGCTTTGAAAACAATTTGCAGACCGATTAGCTTCCATTACATTTACTTCTGCTAACTTTAAGTCAATTAACACTTTTTAAAATACAGTTTAAACATCTGTGTTTGGAAACTCTGAAATCATACATTTGTTCCTTGAATCCAACAAGTGAAACTGAAGTCGCGAGTCGGCAGTAAGCATCCCTCAAGGAGACGAAGGAGCAGGTCAAGCCCTTAAATGCGTTAATTAGATCATTAAAATGATTTTCCATTTGTATTTTAATTTCTTATTCATTTAATACTTTCTGTACTGTGAATAAACCGAAGATTGAATTTAAGATACTGTTTAATTTGTTCAGTTAGTTAATTATGTACATCTTGAGCATCATCTGATCTTTGCATGCTAAAACTTTTCGGGAACCTTCATATTTATGCAACATATACAGTATTGCTGTGTGTCACGGTGCTGTGTGTGGTGGTGCGGTCTAACCAGTGATGCCGGTAACGCGTTACTTAGTAACGCGTTACTTAGTAACGCGTTACTCTCATCTGACCACTTTTTTTTAGTAACGAGTAATCTAACGCGTTAATCTTTCCAAATCAGTAATCAGATTAAAGTTACTTCTCCATGTCACTGTGCGTTACTATTATTTTTGCATTGTGGGTCGATAGCAGCATTAAACGTGGTCCGTGGGCAGGAGGACTGAACTGCCCACTTTAAGTGAGCTGCGAGCTCATCCACGGTTTTTTGCAGCAGCTCCCGGGCAGCAGCTACGACTTGTCCTCACCTCTTAAAGCAGTGACAACAGCACAAATGCACTGAGCTTTACAAAGACATTTTTATGCTTTTTTTTCTCTCTCTCTGAGCCGCTCCGTATCTGCTGCTAAAAACAGCTGGTCCTCCGCCACGCGTCAGGCACGTCAACAACTAACACTATTTTCCACTCAAATGCACCTAAACTCTCTTTCTGAGGACCACATGATGTGAAAACACAATAAAACTTTCTTACCTGTAAATCTGGTCATGTTTCCTGCGTAAGTAAATGTTATCCATTCTTTGTGCCCAAACGCCAAGGCAGGGATGAATCCAGATGGAATGGGGGCGTGGGGCAGGGATGTACCCCCCCACAACACCCCTAGATTAAAGGTCCAGTTTTGAAGTCGTTTTTTTACTACAACTACTAATACTACTTATAATAATAATTT
Organism: Thalassophryne amazonica; assembly: GCF_902500255.1. Taxonomy (NCBI): domain Eukaryota; kingdom Metazoa; phylum Chordata; class Actinopteri; order Batrachoidiformes; family Batrachoididae; genus Thalassophryne; species Thalassophryne amazonica. The sequence continues at coordinate 64,486,865 of NC_047112.1, read as the reverse complement.
CGACAAGTAAAATGTTTACAGAGAATTTAAATGTTAGAAAAAATTTAATAGTTACATTTATAAACAATGTAGGTTAGAAATTTCAAGTTTTACTGTTACAGTGCTGTCAACAGTTAAATATGAGGTCAAGAAAGAGGTCTTTATTTTACTTTTTATAAAACAAGTATTTATTTTCATTGAAGTCAAGAAAGGGTGACTATAAAGTGAGTTTTGGCAAAACAAGTATCATTGTCATGTTGAGGTGGCAGAGGGTTGTTGTCGGCAGCTGGGGAAAGTAACTAAAAAAGTAACTAGTAATCTAACTTAGTTACTTTTCCAACTGAGTAATCAGTAAAGTAACTAAGTTACTTTTTCAAGGAGTAATCAGTAATTGGATTACTTTTTCAAAGTAACTGTGGCAACACTGGGTCTAACGCACGTGTCCGAGACTGTCTTCTGACCTGCCGGTGTGAGAGCTAAGGTACGGTCACATTAGCTGCAAACGACAGAGGCAAAGCGGTGACTTGCCATTCATTTTGAATAAAAGTGGGAATTTTCGCAGTTGCACGAGACAGTGATCGCTCTGCCACCAGCTAGGCGGTGCCACAATACACTTGTAGTCTATTTTATGTAATTACCAAGCAACACAGCACACCGACTGCCAATCCGAGTGACTAGGCTGGTTGCTGTAAATAATCCAAGATCAACTTCAACTTTTTTTTTTATATATAGCGCCAAATCACAACAAACAGTTGCCCCAAGGCGCTCTATATTGTAAGGCAAGGCCATACAATAATTATGAAAAACCCCAACGGTCAAAACGACCCCCTATGAGCAAGCACTTGGCTACAGTGGGAAGGAAAAACTCCCTTTTAACAGGAAGAAACCTCCAGCAGAACCAGGCTCAGGGAGGGGCAGTCTTCTGCTGAGACTGGTTGGGGCTGAGGGAAAGAACCAGGAAAAAGACATGCTGTGGAGGGGGGCAGAGATCGATCACTAATGACTAAATGCAGAGTGATGCATACAGAGCAAAAAGAGAAAGAAACAGTGCATCATGGGAACCCCCCCACAGTCTACGTCTAAAGCAGCATAACCAAGGGATGGTCCAGGGTCACCTGATCCAGCCCTAACTATAAGCCTTAGCGAAAAGGAAAGTTTTAAGCCTAATCTTAAAAGTAGAGAGGGTATCTGTCTCCCTGATCTGAATTGGGAGCTGGTTCCACAGGAGAGGAGCCTGAAAGCTGAAGGCTCTGCCTCCCATTCTACTCTTACAAACCCTAGGAACTACAAGTAAGCCTGCAGTCTGAGAGCGAAGCGCTCTAATGGGGTAATATGGTACTACGAGGTCCCTAAGATAAGATGGGACCTGATTATTCAAAACCTTATAAGTAAGAAGAAGAATTTTAAATTCTATTCTAGAATTAACAGGAAGCCAATGAAGAGAGGCCAATATGGGTGAGATATGCTCTCTCCTGCTAGTCCCCGTCAGTACTCTAGCTGCAGCATTCTGAACCAACTGAAGGCTTTTTAGGGAACTTTTAGGACAACCTGATAATAATGAATTACAATAGTCCAGCCTAGAGGAAATAAATGCATGAATTAGTTTTTCAGCATCACTCTGAGACGGAATACACTCAGAAACAGCTGCGTTCCTGTATAACTCTAATGTGTTTCTCATATATTTTGTAAAGGTTAGTGAAAAATAAAGCTCTAAATCTAAAAACATTGTTCTTGTAACCAGACAACACTTCTGAAGTGATTTAAAAGATATCCTATGGAGTTTTAAGGGCACGCATCAGGAACGTGTGAAATAACAGGTTTTGCGGTGTGATGAAACCAAACCCATAAACTTCAACTTTACATGGACAGCTAAAGGTCCTTCACAAAGGTTGTACCCATAGTGCACACATGAAAAGCGTAAATCGTATTTCCTCAACTTAAGTTCCCAAAGCCAGTCATGGGATTTAACATTGGAACCATCCACCCTTTTGTGCTGTTAATGAGTTTGAACACAATGATTACAGTAAGGTGGCATGTGCAAAGTTGGCACAAAAAGGCAGCAGCAGGAAGGATGGGCAGGCGAGATAAAGAGAAAGTTTTTAATTAGTCAAAAGTTCACACAGCATCACATTAGTACTGCCACTTTTTCTAGGAATTGTTGCATGGTGGTGGTGTGTGGGTATCAACACAAGGGTGTGGAAATGACATTTTAATGACTCTTTTGTTTTGCAGCTTGGTGTGCCCTCTGGCCAACAGGTGGCCCCGCAAACAGCAAACAAACAGTCCGGGAGCATCAGAACATCTGGCATCACCCAGGGGTACTTTTTATATTACACATGCATGTTTCAGAGTGTTAATCACACATTGTGCTGTTGATGGCTGTAAAGTATTAAAACACTCATTGCAAAGTAAAACACTTTGAACTAACATCTAAATTGTCATTCAGTTGGTGAAGCACAGTTCTAGCTGCCGGCAACCACCTTAGCAATCTCTCTGCTTCCCTGTTGATTTACTGCTGGTGAAATAATGCCTTAGGTGCAGGTATTTCCAGCCAATTGATTGTGCTATTTTTCTCTCTGTCCGAGGTACTGACCAGACCTTCGACGAATCCTGGCCCTGACCGCAGGATGCCCTGCCTGTTGCTCCAATGACTGGAAGTTGTATCGTTTTGGGACCTACCACTGCTGGACACAGACACACATAGATTAAAGACCCAAGATGGACTGCTTCTAGTTTCAATTAAGGGCTCTATTTTTGTTGCACTTCTGTTTTTCTTTTTCATTTCTTCTGTTTGTTAAGACGTTTTGGTAAAATGTGTTGAAACCTTGCAACTGAATGGCATAAGCAGTGGCATTGTTGTGATTTGGCACTATACATATAAAATAAATTGAACTGAAATTTACTTCAGCTGTGGAATTCAATACAAAAACAGAGAAGTGGAATATAATGAAACAGACTTTCCAAATATTCTCTTTTATTTTGTTTGTCAGAGGAGCCCCTATGACTAATTAATCTAATATTGAGATTTTCCAATATGGAAGAGCTATTTAAAGTACTTTGAGTCAAACATTATGGAACATTTTGATTCATATTCAGTCATATTCAAATGTGTTTTTTTTAGCGATTTCTTATGATGATAACTAAAGGACTAAATACATATTTCCTGCAGGTTAACACATAATTCATATACAGTATATATATATATATATATATATATATATATATATATATATATATATATATATATATATATATATATATATATATATATAGTCATTCTCCAAATTAAAAGATTGCGTATGAAATGAGGATAAACAGATTAAACATGGTTAGCTTTGATGCAACAGATCATTACCAAAAAAAATATGTTTTGAAAATGTTGCAGTGGTCTTGGTGGTCACTATTACTAGGCTCGGGGGAGGCTATTTCTAAGGCGCTCCTCTAAGTTAATCTCTCCCTGCAAAAAAAAAAAAAACAAAAAAACAAAACAAAACAAAAAAAAACACAACAGTAAAAACATGACTTCTTTAGCAGAAGTAATAATTGTTCTTTTTTTCTTGCAGGTGACAGGAAACAAACATGAGAAAAAGTACTTCGAGGGCATACAGTGATCAACAATTTGCTTTTATATATTTTTTTAAAACGTACAAATCAGTGACTAAAACAATCTTGACAAACTGTAAATATTTTGTAAACTGGGAACTCCATACTGATAACATATTTAATGTTATTTTGCCGTGTCTGCTTCAGAATGTATATTTTACTGTTGAGTTTAAACAATAGACTGTGAAAAGCCCTGCTATTTTTTTTATTATATTCTGGTAAATGTAAAAAACAAGCAAAAAGTTCGTCACACTGATTTAATATTTATACATGTATATTTTTCTCATCATTGAGGGTTTTTGTGCACTGTACCCCCCTTTAAATAAAATGACTTATTTACCCCTACATTGTAATAAATTTGTAGGTCTTAATTGCCTTTTTTTTTGTACTTTGCTTCTCTGGCTAAGAAACCGACGCAAGCAAACCGACAAACAAAAACATCGCACACTCACTATCTGTAAATATCATTTGGTATATTTCGTATGGATAAATACAACTGAAGTTTATTTACATCACATCTGCCTCATCACTGGAATAAAGATAAATATTTTGATCAAATAGAAAGTGAGGCTGTAATTTCTCTCATACTCACACATCTGCTGGGGATTTCTTAGTTCTACCGGAAGATTTCAAAGCTCATGTTGGCAATGATGGTGAACCTTGTAGGAGAGACTGGGAGGATCCGACACCAACAAAACTGTTTAAATACCTGTGGTTCCATCCTTGGGCCTACTGTGTTGGAAATTATCAACCATTATTATTAACCTCTGGATCTGTTCCTAAATGTTTCTAATCTGCAGTGATTAAACATTACTTAAGAAACCTAATCTTGACCCTATTGTATTAAAAAACTATAGGCTGATAACAAATCTCTCATTATGTTCTAAAATACTGAAAAAGTGATTTCACAGCAGCTTGTGGACCGCCTTAATGAGAATGATCTCTTTGAGCCACATATTCCACGGAGACAACTCTCACTAAAGAGGTAAATGATCTTTCGCTTGCAATGGACTCGCATGGGTGCTGGTGAGAAAAATTTTTGACTGAAACTTTTTTGGCGTTGGATGAATTGTGTGGCGAAGAGGTACAACATGAGCGCTGAAGGCACAAAGTCCTCTAATTTTTTTTAAATGGTGGTGGTGGATTTTGGTGCATTCTTGACACACAATTCTTACTTAGAAAAAAATATCACTTTCTAGGGTTATATCTTGTTCAAATATAACTGAGAACACAGTTATTTCTTGTCGGATTAATTATTTTCTCTGAAAATTGGCCGTTCAAAACGGCTGTAATCACTTCTTGAATCACAGAGGACCGCTCCAGCTTCAGCCGTTCGCACGTGCGTGCCTAACAACCTGCAGAAAGCATTTTGAGCCTTCTATAAAAGTAATTATTTGTCATGTTTACATTGTCATGGCTTGGTAAAACAGTTGTGTGTTCTTTCCTTCTTGTGTGCAGCTGTTAAAGTATGTTTATAACAGATTTAACTTCTTGTTATAATCCTTCAGACGAGCCGCACTCTGATGTGAACCGCTGACCTCACCACTTGCTCTGTTCACTTCTTCTTTACTCCACTTGAGCTGCACGTCGTGTTGGCGATTAGATCGCACCACAAGGAAAGAACACACCACTGTTTTACCAAGCCATGGCAATGTAAACATGACAAATAATTACCTTTTTAGACGGCTCAAAATGCTTTCTGCAGCTTGTTAGGCGCACACATATGCGCGAACGTGAAAAGCTGAAGCTGGAGTGGTCTTCTGTGATTCAGGAAGTGATTACAGCCATTTACAACAGCCAATTTGCAGAGAAAATGATTAATCCAACATGGGACAATCAGGTGGAAGTGGTAGTTTCGGCTGTATTTCCTCTGCCATTGTACCGAAGTGAACTTCTTCAGTGAAACGAGATGAGTGTGCACGTGCGGAGGAGGGATTGACAGAGGGGGGCGTTGAGCCTGGTGACGCGAGCAGGAAGAACTAGATATGAAGGCATTTGATTGTTTTTTTGAGAGTGCACCACGGGGTTTTATACTGGTCGGAGTTTTATCGATTTTTTTTGTTCCTTTTCCTGAATACATAATGTATTGACGACTGTTAGGACAGACAGACCATTTCACTCAATATAAGAAAAAGTGTTTCTGAACAGATCTACCTACCCTAGCTATAAGAGAAAGTGGTTCATTTAAAGTGAAGCAGTGTGTTTGTATACGAGGTCTGTTAGAAAAGTATCCGACCTTTGGCCGGGGAAAAAAAACTGGCTTACCTGGAGGGTTGGAAACCTAATCACCCTCGAAGCGGTGTCGCCACTGTTGGAAGCATTCCAAAAAAGCCTCTTTTGGGATGGAGCGCCGCTCCGCCGTCGTTGCAGCCATGATGTCCTCCCTCGTCTCAAAACGCGTTCCTTTTAATGGTGTTTTAATTTTTGGGATCAGCCAGAAGTCGCAAGGGGCCATGTCAGGAGAGTATGGAGCCTGTGGAACCACAGGAGTTTGGTTTTGAGACAAAAAAGTCCGAATTCAGTTCGAGGAATGTGCTGGAGCATTGTCGTGGTGGAGGCGCCAATTTCCTGTGGCCCAGAACTCCGGTCTCTTGCGCCGTACAGCATTACAGAGGCGACGGAGGACATCCCTGTAATACTCCTTCATTATTGTTTGACCCTGTGGTGTGTACTCATGGTGTACCACACCGCAGGAGTAAAAAAAAACAGCATTACCTTCACGTTGCTGCGCACTTGGTGTGCCTTCTTCAGTCGTGGCGACGTGGAATGCTTCCACTGTGACTACTGGAATTTGGTTTCCCGGTCGTAGCCGTACACCCAGGACTCATCACCGGTGATAATAGTGTCCATAAAGCTGGGATCAGTGTGAATGGAGTCCAGCATGTCCTGTGAGACTTCAACACGGAGGTGCTTTTGGTCCGCCATCAGCAACCTCGGCACGAACTTCGCAGCCACTCGCTTCATGCCCAAATCTTCTGTAACAATGGAATGTGCTGAAAAAGTACTAATGTCCACTTCCTCCGCAATTTCTCGGATGGTCACTCGACGGTCCCGCATCACCATAGCGTTCACTTTGGAAATGATCTCGTCATTTCGGCACGTCGATGGTCGGCCAGAGCGCGGCTCGCTCTCCACCGTTACGCATCCGTCTTTAAACCGGTTGTACCACTCCTTAACCCCTTAACGCCCGAATTTATATAGCTGTATATAAAAAAATGTTTTGTGTGTGTTTTTGCCTTTAAGTAGATGGTAAATAATGTTGAGATTATTAATTTCACTTTTGCACAAAAACTAGATAGTAATATTGGGTATTCTGGTAATGACTATATGTTATAATGTTATAATAATAATGATGGTATGTTGCAAATTTACGACAACGGGCATACAGGTCAATTTGGTAAGTTGCATATTTGAGTCAGAGATTGTAGCATATATGCGACGATGGGTGTTAAGGGGTTAATTTGTGTGGTGCCCATAGCTTCATCCTCGAAAGCCGCCTTTATTTTTCGAATGGTTTCCACTTGGCTGTCGCCAAGTTTCTGGAAAAATTTGATGCAATAGTGTTGCTCCAATCGTTCCGCCATTTTCCTTGCAATAAAAATCCGCCGAGCGCACAGCACCACTCCTCACACAAAGGCTGCTCACAGGCGAATGACGCAACCGACAGGCGGGACAAAACTCACGCATGCGCACTAAGGCTCAAGGTTGGCTGATACAATCACACATGATTCAAATCCATAAAGTTTTTGAAAAAAATAAAACGGTCGGAATGTTTTCTCACAGACCTCGTATTTAAAAAAAGCACAGTTCTATTTAATTCCTCCTGACCGCCAGAGGGCGGTGCTTTAGCACAATTATTCCATGTGCGCATGCATAGAGGTCGAGTCTTATACCAACAGCAACAGTATATGAGCGTAAGTTACCCAGCATTCAGTTCCTTTTCCATCTTTCGCCTGAGAAGCAGAAGGCTGAACTTTTTCAGATCGCTTGTTGATTAGAGCCTGTTCTGCTTACCGTTGTGGGCGTTCGTCTGAATTGGCCTCAGCTCTCAGTGACTAACTCTGTTTTACTATGAGTGAGCAATTGTGGCGTCACTTGTTTTCCGCTACTGTGTGCGGGACGTGTGGCTCTCATTTTCCGACAAGTGCATGTTAATTTGTTACCACTACTGTGTGCAGCACTAATGTGTGTGGGACATGCCAGGGCATACCACGCTGTGGTATGAATGATAATTTGTCGGTCTGAGTTTATTACACATCGCTGGCTCTTTTTTCATGTCGCCGTTCACACCCATGTGCCCTCTTCACGTTGCTCCTGTGAAATTACAGTTACGAGCTTGGATGATGTTAGTGTTTTTTTCCGCTCATGGTCATTCTGCTCCAAACATGCAGCTTGCTGGTGCTTTCTTGAAATTAACTTTTTTGGGCTTGAAAATTGATGCTGCTGTGATGGGAAATTGACGTTGCCACAAGTGGTTTCGCTCATCTGCAGCTGTGTTACACATGCTGAGTTTGGACACCGTCCTGTGAGTCTTTTCCGCTCCCTGGTTACTTGCTGAAAACGTGCAGCTCGCTGACATCTTCTTTGAAATTACGCTGTAGTTGTAGGTGTTTTTCGCTCCTGCTCTGCAGCACAGGTTGTGCTTGCCCACTGCTCTGTGAGGACCTTTCCACACAGGCTCACAGCTACTTTGCCATTTGATGGCTTACAATTGCAATTCCTAGGTGTCAGTTTGTGGGGCTGTGAGTGCCACTGCTCTTTACTGTTCTTACAATTGATACCTGGGTGTGAGTCTGGGATGCTGTGAGTGCTCTCGCTCACTGTACCCCCAATTTTGTGTCTCTCTTACTGCTACACCCACACGCGCTAATGTCTACTTTGTTGGTGCATGCGTGCAGTAGCTGCCTGGCACCTCTGAGTCCAGAGGATGGCCACACTTTATGGCCATCCTGTCTCGGACATGGACACTTGAAACAAACACGCACAGACGATGCTTGCTTCAACTGTGTTTCTATGCCACTGACTGACAGATTGGCTAGACTGTCCAGGCTTGAAGCAAAGATGTCCTCTGCAACACTGGCACCACACTCATGTAAGCGACCGCATGCTGAGCCCCTTACTACTACGGCAAAGAAGGGTGCCCATGACTTGATCTTATCTGATAAGGTTGACAGCCTGGCCTCTGAATTTGCTCAGATAAAGTCATTGCTTCTTTCTCTGCAGCCTTCTGAATCTTCTGCTGCTCCTCTCACAGAGCAGTTGACACCTTCCTGTGACTATAGTGAGAAGGGGCTGACACCCCCCCACCCCACTGCCAGCCATTGTGATGTGATGTCAATTGGGGCATCTGAGTCATTATTTTGCAGGGACCTGCCGGGTTGGATTGGAGCTCAAGGACAAGGCGAGCGTTCCCCCTGTCTTTCCACTACGAACTCCCATACTTTAGACAATGATGCTCCTCAAGCATCTGAGTCTGGCTGTTCGTTGTTACATGGGCCATTCAGTTGGCCTTGTCACGGCTTGGTGTGGACGCTCCTCCCATGGAGACTGCCTCTTCTAGTGCCTTTTTTTAGTAGGGATACTCGGAAGCCAGCCTCCAGCTCATGGGGAAACTGATGGCAGTGTCAGCAGTCATGCCTCTGGAAGACCTGTCCTTGTGCCCCTTACAGATTTGGCTCAACAGCCTGGATCTCAACCCCATGCTGCATCAACACAGGACTGTGCGTCTTCCAGCTCAGTTTGTCCAACATCTTCGCCCCTGGAGGGAGTTCCTAACACATGGTGTTTCTCTGGCCTCTCTACCATCCCACTGGGAGGTCATTCTAACAGATGCCTCACTTTCTAGCTGGGGTGCAGTGTGGAACCACAGAATGATCAGGGGTGTCTGGAGCCCTCAGGAGACGCTCCAACACATCAGTGTGCTAGAGCTGTGTGCTGTCTGCCTAGCTCTGAGCCATTTCTCCTGCCCTAAAGGGGAAACATGCTTGTTCCCCTTTAGGGTAACACATCAAAACTGTACAATATAAACCATCAAGGAGGCACCAGGTATGTTCATTCCCTGAGAGAAGGCTCACATGCTGAGTGTCAGGGCTGTGCATCTGCCGGGTGTGCAGAACTACACTGCAGATTTTCTCTCATGTCAGAAACCGCCACAGGGCGAGTGGCGCCTCAACTTGGATTTGGTTCAACTGATCTGAGACAGGTTTGGTAAGGCAGAAGTCGATCCGTTTGCCTCAAATGCCACAACACAGTGTTGCCTGTGGTTCTCTCTCTCAAAACCACACAGCCCACTGGGCCAGGCGCACCCTTGACCACCCTGCCTACTATATGCGTTTCCTCCTATTCTACTGATCACACTGATATTACACAGAATATGTATGACTGATCACACAGTGTTACCAGTAGCCGTGGCCTCTCCCACAGAAGAGGAATCTTTTGTCACAGTTGGACGGGAACATTTGGCATCCTCACCCAGAGTTTCTTCAACTGTATGTGTGGCCCCTGAAGAGACAGAATCCATGTTGAAGTTTTTTACCCGTTGGTGTTATGTGTCGGACGCAGCCCGGAGAACCGACCAGCGTTTGAAGGACCCAGTATGAAATAAGCAGAGCACGGTACAAAGGGTAACAAAATTTAATTACATAACAGTGATGTGGAAAAGAACAAACAAATAAGTGTGCGGTCTGCAAGGTGATAATACAGTGCGCTCCCAGCTGCACAAACGGTCCAGAGCCAGAAACAGTTCGGACCCAAGGACCCCGCCGACACCCCCCAGGTGGCCGCGACAAACCGAGTCTGTGAAAGAAGAAACCATCATGTGAGTCCACACTCCACACACAGAGAGACCACTCAAAGGTGTACATAAACAGCAAACACTTCCTGGCTTAATTACTAATCAGCTTCCCACCCTGCAGGCATGGAACACCCTGTTCACATACTCAAACTGCAGTGGAAGCTGATTAAACGACTAACATAACAGCTCAATATAATAAGGTGTGAGGGACACCACATTTACTGACTGTACTAATGTTAGTCACAAAACCTAACGTACCTCAGGAAGTGTGCTGACGAGCGTGAGACCTCACCCCCTCCTCTTTCACAGACCATGGCATCAAACCTGGACGTTCTCTGCATCCATAATGATGAGATGGCTCTCAAGACGACGATCTCACCCGTCTGGTCACAAGGTCGAGTCTCTGGCAAATACACACTGTGTACTCCAGACTTAAATGCCACCATGCTCCAATCCGTGTAGATGCACCACAGCTGTGAGTCCTGACGAGCTGCACATGATCAGCCTCAGGTGATCAGGGTGAGGTCCTGATAGCTCAGCCACACAGCCACTCAGTCCTAAACGCGTGCCACCTGGAAGGAAAAACAAAAGACAGAAACAGAAGACAGAAACAAAAAGCAGCCAGGCACCCCCAACCATACAACAGTTGGTGCAGTACGCAAGGCGTGGACCCTGAGTGTTGTCCTGTGCCAGCGCTGCTGACTGGCTGCTGAGCTATCTTCAATCATTGTTTGACAGCGGCCTTTCTGTCTTTACAATTAAAGTTTATGTTGCTGCTGTCTCTGCTCGCCACATTATGGTAGATGGTCAATCAATAGGGTCACACCACTGATATGTCACTTTTTAAGAGGTGCACTTTGCCTTCGGCCTCCGAGGACTGCACGTATGCCATCCTGGGATCTTCCATTGGTTCTTGAGGGTTTATGCTCTTCAGCATTTGATTCACTAGGTGCCAGTGACCTCAGCTGTTTGTCGGTTAAGACTGCATTCCTCCTTGCTATTTCATTCGCAAAGAGCGTTGGCAAGCTCCATGCCTTGCCAGTTTCTGACAACTGCATGCGCTGGAATTCTGATGGATCAGAAGTTACTCTATGGCCGAACCCCTCCTTTTTACTAAAGACAGTTTTACTCTTCCATGCTAACTGAACGATTACCTTGGCGGTCTGTCTGTCCCCACAATCTACTGCAGAAGCTAATTCTAGCCTGTTGTGCCCTGTTCGTGCATTTAGACGTTATAATGAATTGACAGCTGCAATCATCACAGTGGATTGTTAATGCTATATTTCAAGCTTACAGGAACGGCGACTGTCAACTACCTCCAGTAAAATGGCATTCAACCTGGGACATATCCACCTCCTGGACTGCCCTGAGTGGTGTGCACCGACTGACAACTGTACTGTAGCAATGTGGACTTCCTCCTGTACTTTTGCCTGCTTCTAGTTAATGTAGCTGCTCCTCACATTGTGGAAACAGTCATATTATCGGCCTCTTTGAACTGCAGCTGAGATTGGTAAGTGCACACTTGAGGTTTGCTAAGTGTACACTCCTCGTGACCTTGTTGGTATAAGATCATCCAGGTACTGAAAGCTCCGCACTCTGGTGGTCAGGAGGAATGAAATAGAATGAGTTACGTATGTAACTATTCTATGAATTCCTGATGGTTGCCAGAGTTGGTTATCCCTCAGAGCAGGGGTGCCCAAGTTCGTTCCTCGAGATCTACCTTCCTGTGTCAGGGCTTGAGTTTTGTTACTTTTGTGTTATCAGGGTTTTGGTTTGTTTATTCTCTTGTTGGGATTTTTCTGCTTGGGTCTGTCTGTCTGTCTCTGTTTCTCTTATCTATCTCTTGGTTCTTGGTGATGGGTGTTTCTCTTTCTCTCTCTGGCCACACCCTGGCCTTGTGCCTGCATTCCAGCTCTGTACCTGTGTTCTTGTTCCTCCTGCCTGCCTCATAGTGTGTACCTGACCTCCTGCCTGTTGCTTTGACCACGCCACTTTGCCTGATGATTTCTGTACTTCTGCTTTTGTTGGACTGCCTGCTTGCGTACCGACCACTGCTTTCTCCTTCAGGAAAGATTACTAAGAATCAGAGCTGTCTGCTAGAGCCGTGCATTTGTGTCCTACCATTCCTGAGCATCCTGCCTGTCATCCTGCCACTCTTAGTTGTCTCCCTGTTGCAACACACCTGAATCTAATGAAAGACTTGTTAGCAGGCTTTTAATGAGCCTTTCATTGTATTCAGGTGTGTTGGAGCAGGGAGACAACTAAGAGTGTCAGGAAGATAGATCTCAAGGCCCGAACTTTGGCACCCCTGCCGCAGAGTATAGGCGATAGATTCCAAAAGAACCAAATACTGGGTAATGTGCGCTCATATACTGTTGCTGACATCACCCAGGTCACACCTACTGGCATGACTTTGTTGGTATAAGACTCCACCTTTGCGCATGGAATAATCAACCTCTGCACACGTGAGCATGGAATAATTCAGGTGTTAAAGCACTGCCCTCTGGCGGTCATCCGGAATTTAAAGAACCGTACTTACATACGTGACTCTCGTTTGGTCCACTGGCTACTCTAAACCTCCACAGGTGAAGCAAAAGGAGGCACACTTTAAGAGAATCATGTTTAACTATTAAAAAAAATGCCTTTATTCAGATTTCATAAGAGTTTTTAATCAACAGGCTGTACAGTTGATTTATCAGTGCAGCACTCCACAGCTGTTTTTCACAGCCTGTGTTTACTTTCACATGTAGCCTGTCCACAGACTGAAGATTTCAAAGACCACCTGCCCTTATGGTTCGGGAAAGCAACAAAACTCTTAACAACATGAAAAAATAAATAATTACCTGGGAAAACAGAGAGGGAGGGAACACCATAAACTTAAAAATCATGGTTTGTGTAACAAATTTGTCCACTTCGGTGTCACTCAGGAAATGGCGCTCATCGTATTGAGAAAAATCACCCATTTTCACCCGTTTTGTAAAAAAACAAAAACAAAACAAAACAACAACAACAAAAAAAAATACAATAAAGTAAAATTTTGACCTCGACTGAGAACAGTCATAAAACGGACCACCAGCACAGCTGGACTCAGACACCACTATGGTTCTGGTGCTGTTAGATCTTAGCACTGTGTTTGATACCGTGGATCATGGTATTCTACTTGATAGCCTGGAGAATTAATTTGGGATTACTGGGAATGTCTTTGCGTGGTTGACATCATACCTAACCTGCTGTTCTCACTGTGTCTTGTACAACACTACCTCTAACCTTGGTGACATGAGATATGGGGTTCCACAGGGGTCCATCTTAGCCTCCCTGCTTTTCTCCCTTTATATAGCACTCCTTGAGCACATAGTATAATGTTTTTGGATTATCTTTCATTGCTATTAGAGTCCCTCAATTGAGAGTAGCGACATGATGAGTCGGAAAAAAGGTCACATGACTCGTCGTGCCATCTTGGTACCAAGATAGCATTTGCTGTTAATCTATCTGCATGTAAATCAGCTATTTTTTATTTACTGAAAATACCGGGTTGCTGTGCATTTGGATGCACAAATAGCCACAAGGAATTCAACATGTACAGATTCTCTTCAGATCTGAACAGAAGAAAAATTTCAGAAAATAAAGAGCTGTATGGAATGGAATGGGATGGAAGGGACTTCATCGTTGTCAGGTCTTGCCCCTGCTCGGTCCTCACCCATTATTCATGTCTTAATCCACCACCTGCCTGTGTGTCTGCATTTGCTCCCTACCACCTGCTGCGCCCTGACTACCTGTGAATCTTGACAGAACGAGCAAGCCAGTACCAGGGAGCAGCGGACTCCAGTCATGAACCCGGACATTGCTCGCATTAAGGACATTTTTTCAGAAATAATTTTTTTCTTCAACTGCTTTCACTCATGTTACACTCGGAAGTGAAAATTTGATTTTCTGGATCAAGCCTGGAATTTGGTGGAGGCCGATGTCTGGTTGTACCAGTTCTTCCCTGAGCTAGAGGATCTGGATGGCTTATTCACAGCAGGGAGCCTCCCAGCCTGGGTGAGAGAGCCTGAATCAATTCAATCAATTTTTTTTTTTATATAGCGCCAAATCACAACAAACAGTTGCCCCAAGGCGCTTTATATTGTAAGGCAAGGCCATACAATAATTATGTAAAACCCCAACGGTCAAAACGACCCCCTGTGAGCAAGCACTTGGCTACAGTGGGAAGGAAAAACTCCCTTTTAACAGGAAGAAACCTCCAGCAGAACCAGGCTCAGGGAGGGGCAGTCTTCTGCTGGGACTGGTTGGGGCTGAGGGAGAGAACCAGGAAAAAGACATGCTGTGGAGGGGAGCAGAGATCGATCACTAATGATTAAATGCAGAGTGGTGCATACAGAGCAAAAAGAGAAAGAAACAGTGCATCATGGGAACCCCCCAGCAGTCTACGTCTATAGCAGCATAACTAAGGGATGGTTCAGGGTCACCTGATCCAGCCCTAACTATAAGCTTTAGCAAAAAGGAAAGTTTTAAGCCTAATCTTAAAAGTAGAGAGGGTGTCTGTCTCCCTGATCTGAATTGGGAGCTGGTTCCACAGGAGAGGAGCCTGAAAGCTGAAGGCTCTGCCTCCCATTCTACTCTTACAAACCCTAGGAACTACAAGTAAGCCTGCAGTCTGAGAGCGAAGCGCTCTATTGGGGTGATATGGTACTACGAGGTCCCTAAGATAAGATGGGACCTGATTATTCAAAACCTTATAAGTAAGAAGAAGAATTTTAAATTCTATTCTAGAATTAACAGGAAGCCAATGAAGAGAGGCCAATATGGGTGAGATATGCTCTCTCCTTCTAGTCCCCGTCAGTACTCTAGCTGCAGCATTTTGAATTAACTGAAGGCTTTTTAGGGAACTTTTAGGACAACCTGATAATAATGAATTACAATAGTCCAGCCTAGAGGAAATAAATGCATGAATTAGTTTTTCAGCATCACTCTGAGACAAGACCTTTCTGATTTTAGAGATATTGCGTAAATGCAAAAAAGCAGTCCTACATATTTGTTTAATATGCGCTTTGAATGACATATCCTGATCAAAAATGACTCCAAGATTTCTCAGTATTACTAGAGGTCAGGGTAATGCCATCCAGAGTAAGGATCTGGTTAGACACCATGTTTCTAAGATTTGTGGGGCCAAGTACAATAACTTCAGTTTTATCTGAGTTTAAAAGCAGGAAATTAGAGGTCATCCATGTCTTTATGTCTGTAAGACAATCCTGCAGTTTAGCTAATTGGTGTGTGACCTCTGGCTTCATGGAAGCACACCTGCCACCCGGCCACCTGCTCACCGATGATGAGGATGAATGGGTTGACATTGACGATGACGCCTCATCAGATTTAGAAGGTACGGATCTACAGTACACAGCCACTGTATTTGTTAAGATTGAGGACTTATATTATGAATTTTTGGACAGTCCAGATCGGCAGGACAGGCATCGGATTTTTTCTTTATTAGACCAAATGCTGCGGGACATGCCAGAGATCGTGTCTGCTTATCCAGACCTGGAGAACACCAAAGCTCTGTTCAAGCACGGCCAGATCCCTCCATACATCGAGGATCAAATGGACTTTCTTTTTGAATCCGAACTTTATGATTCCTGTCTTGATACCCCACAAGTGATCACACTTTCTGCAGCAGCCGTCACGCCCGCTCAGCAGGTCATTTCGACCCCACCTTGTCGGACACCAGCTGTGGTTCCTCGGAGTTCATCAACGCGGCAGCCAGCTGAGCAGAGCCTTCAGCCTCGAGGATCCGTTCCGTGGTCAAGTGCTGCTCCAGAACCATTCGCACCGACACCGGCCCCACGAAGGCTGTCTACGCCCCTGTCTAAGCCTGCAGCCACTATATTCTCTCCGCCTGCCATAACTGCGGCTTTTATGTTGCCTGAATCCCCTGTGGCTGTCACATCCTCCGCAAGGCCATCAGGAAAGTACACACCCCCACTGCAGCCAACGACACCTGCTCCATGCACGTCGGCGCATCAGCATATTTTTCTGGGCCCCTACCCTAGAGCATTTTGATTTGACTCATGTCTGTTCCTTCATTCAGATTTTGTTTGATTTCTTCTTTAAATCCAGTGTTAAGCTGTCTATTTTTGGTTCTGCCCCAAGTGTTTTTCATTGTGTTTTTCATGGTTTGCGTCCTCTGATCAAATGTTCTTTTCCCTTATGTAATTTTGATTTCTTTGCTTTTTCTTTCTCTCACGGTTCTCTTTATCATATACTCAGAGGAACTCTTCAATTCTTTTTGTCATTAATCAATCAAGTTTTTTCTTCATGGTTCTCTTCTGCTTGCATTTCTGTTTATCATGGCCTCCTTTTTTGGTTCTGCTGGGTTAAGTATTCTTGACGTTCATTTGTTGAATTACTTTGTTCATTGTTTCATTTTATCTTTGGTCCTTTTGTCCTCCTTGGCTCACATAGTGTTTCTATTTTTAGTTCATTGGTTAGATCTGTTTGGTCATTTAATGCGGTCCCCACTTACTGGTCAGTTGCTGGACTGTTAATCTTGCAGTTTCTCTGGAGTACGGTTCTCTTTTGGCCATTTCATGCATTACTGTTTGGTTTTGGTGGATTTTTGTTCTCGGTGCCACTCCCCAGTCCACTACCTACTCTGTGGCTGGGTTGGTTACTCTGTTTTTTGGTTTATTGCACTCTTAGGGTTAGTCATTTCTTTTTTGCACTTTTGCACACCTTTCTGGCATCGGTTGGATGGCTGTGTTTTCCAGTCCACTTAAGTTTGCACCTTTTCTCCGTTTTGTTTGGTAGGGTTCGGTTTGGGAATGTTTTTCGGTTTTTGTCTGGTCTTGTTTCTTCTGCTCTTCCCAGCCAGCTGCTTGGCCAGCTTCCTGTTCGTGCCAGGGGACTTGATGGGTCCCCTGATCCGCCACTGAAGTCACCTGTGAATTTTGCAGGGTCCTGTGGTCGTCCTCTGGACCCTGTTTTTGGTCGCCCTTTCTTTCGTTTTTCTGTCCCCTGTCGACCATTATGCCTCTCTCCCCAGGGTCCCCTGGTTTGGGTCATTCCTGTTTGGCCTGTTTCCGGCTGGTCTTTTCGTCCCTGTCCAATCCGGTGGGTTTCACCAGAGTGTCTGGGTGCTCGGTCCCTCCTCCATCCCTTGGTCATCTATGCCTGTTGGGGGCTGGGGGGTGCTTCGTTCGGCCTTCGGGGTAGGCCGTTGGGGGGAGGGTGATGTCAGGTCTTGCCCCTGCTCGGTCCTCACCCATTATGGTTTTTGTCAGTCTTTTTATTGATTTCCTTTTGTCTGCTTTTTTGACAGTCTGGTTATTTCACTTTTGTCACAGCTGCTTGTTTTCTGTTTATCACACCATAGCCACATCTTGAGTTCCATTCTGGTTTAGTTCAGTCTTTGAACCACCGTCTTTGATTTTTGTTCATCACTTTTTGTCACAGCTTGTTTACTTTTCACCACACTTCAGTCACATGTTGAGTTCTGTTCTGGTTTAGTTTAGTTTTGATCCACTGTTTTTGATTGCTTTTGATTACTTGTGTCACTACGTTTGTCAGGTTTATCACATTTGTCTTCAGTTATATTATTCATTCTAGTTTTAGCTTTTGATTTTCTTGTTCTCCAACCTGATTCTGTTCATGTCTAGTTTCTATGCTGTCTTGGATAGTTTAGTATAATTTGTCATGTCCATCTTGTCACTGCACTCCTTTGTCTCTGTTCTCATATTTTCACATCCAGTTTCATTTGGATCACGGTCACGTCATCAGATCACTCCACTCTTGTCCATCACCTTCTCAGCTCTATTGGCCACACCCAGTTTTGTTTGTCACCTCCTTGTCCACCTGTCACAGCCTTCTCTTGTCTCACAGCCTCTCCTGTTAAGGTGCGTTTACACATAACCAAGACACGTTACGAATGTCATTTTTCTGTCATTCGTGACACATTCCTGACATTCTTAATGTGACTTAATGCATCTGAATAGGTTTCTTAATAGTGCGTGTTGGTGCGTGATATTCTTGATATTCGTGGAGCATGTTTTTGCCTGTCAAAAAATCTTCCACGAATGTCACACACCACCCTCATTTCGTCTCACGTCGTGGAGGTCACAACTGAGCGTATTGATCCGTCTTGATGAGTATTGATCCTTAATAAAACGTGACAACGTTCGTAGTGGTTCCTGTGATGGTTCTTGGAGCCCAAACTGTCATGCATTATTACGAAGTGACACGGAAACTGTCAAGTTTTGACACGACTTGTAATGCAGCGTCACATTTCACTGCACGCCACGACAGATCAGTTTTCTGTCACGTGCCCACAATTAAACTCAGCTCTAAATGTCGTTCCACAGTTCCTACTGAAGCTCCTCAGGATGCTCCTGCAGGTGTTCCACCTGCTGTTGTAACCGATGAGCGGGAGAACGAGTCTGAGCCAGAGGAACCAGAGGAGACTCATGTGCAGCCAGACATCTCTGCACCTCCTCCAGTCCGGCGGAGGAAGAAGCGTGCGCACAATTAAACCCTGCTGCACCGCATTCAGTTTGATTGCTGATACCAAGTCGGCTAAAAGTCTAATTTCAGTGCTCTTCAGCACGCTCCTGCAGGTGTTTCACCTGCTGCATGTGCCTGATGTTTGGGAAAATGCGCGAGACGACAGCCGCATGAAGCTACACATCTGGCTCTGTCCTCCTCCTCCTCCCCCTCCTCTCTGCACCACTCCATGGCACAGAGCCCAAATATGCATGCAGTCACAAAGTTCTTCTGAAAAACTGGAGCGATCTGAATTCGGTTGGATGAATATGGGTGTGTGTGGAGACAATTCACCTCGTTCACAACGTGACAGAACTTAACGATGCGCTGTTGCATGCAATAGCGCGCAACAACGCGGAACACTACTGACCGTGGAACACTATTGACCGTGCATAATGCTTCCTGATAATTCTCCAGCAACACGTGCCATTAATTGTAACGCGTGGTAACAGGTTGCAGCAGTTCCTGAGGACACCTGACGCCTTTCTTACGTGAAGCACTTTGTGATTTCTCTCTTGAAAGGTGCTATATAAATAAATCTTACTTACTTACTTACTTACTCTGCCCTGAATCATCACATTCGTGATAGCGGCCAAGAATATGTACTTCGTGGCATTTGTGACTTGTCGTCGTTATGTGTAAACGCAGCATTAGTCCACGCCCTCCTCCTGCCTGCACACCACACCTGCTCCATATCACTTCCTAATTAACACAGTGTATTTAAGCCCTGCATCTTTTATTTTCCTTTTCTTGTTCGTTGATTTTGTCATCTTCGTTCTGGCCCTCTCGTCACCGTTTTTTGCTCTCATGTTTTTCTCGACCTTACTTGTATTCTGGATCTGGATTTTGTCTTTGCCCTTATTACATTGTTTGCTGTGGTATCGAACCCCGCCTGTTTTTGACGACGCCTCTGTTTATCGCCTGCCTGTACCTCCGCAACGCTGACTGCCATTCTGTGTAGCAGACCCTGCCTGATTTATTGATAAAGCCTTTTTTCTTAATCCACCACCTGCCTGTGTGTCTGCATTTGCTCCCTACTACCTGCTGCGCCCTGACTACCTGTGAATCTTGACAATCGTCAAAGATTTGTGAAGTAAATTCAGTGTTCAGTACCGTGAAAATTCAGTAAGATATATCCTCTATTATACATTCCAAATCTAAGGAGGAACCCTAATAGTGTATACTAAGGTACACCTAAATATAAAAAAAAAAAAAGAAAAAAAAAGAGCAGAGCCACTTAGGTGCCTGGTCTTGAGAACCAGGGATGGTAGGTTTGTGCATTAAAACTCACCTTATCCGTCATCACATAAACCAGATATTCACAGTCACCGTACAAAAAAGTACCAAAGTTTTTGTATTGTTTTCCATGTAATAAACACTGTATATAATGGATTTTGTATAACGGATTTTTTGCACACATCGGAGAAAATGCCCCATCCGATTGCAATGTATTTCCATTAAAAACCCCTCACATGTGGAACTGGAGTCATCCGTGCTCAGACACAGGTGCCTGACGTGCACCTGTTAAATCAGACACCGCAAAAGGCTGTGATTTGACACTTTTCTCCCCAGTACCCCGCCCCTGTTGACAGGGAGGGGTACTGCTGCCAACGTAAGTAGTGCAGCAAACGTCATGCTGCCTGCTGATGGCTCCAGCACGCTGCGTTGTCCTCTGTCGATGGGGAGGGCTACTGCTGACAACGCTGTGATGACCATGGATCATAGCTCACCAGAGGGTGCGATTGTAGCTGCAGATGAGCCTCTCCAGCCAATGATGATGGCAAG
Source organism: Thalassophryne amazonica (assembly GCF_902500255.1). Lineage (NCBI taxonomy): Eukaryota > Metazoa > Chordata > Actinopteri > Batrachoidiformes > Batrachoididae > Thalassophryne > Thalassophryne amazonica. The sequence continues at coordinate 64,466,176 of NC_047112.1, read as the reverse complement.
CCTGTCACAGCCGGTGGTGGTGTCAAAATCAGTCAAGCTGCCCAAATACAATGGAACAACGCCGCTGGCACCATACCTTTCTAGTCCAGGTCCAGCTAGCAGCACTGCACAATGGCTGGAGTGATGAGGAGACTGCCACTCATCTGGCCCTAGCATTGGAAGGGAAGGCAGTCCGGGTGCTCCTTGACCTCTCCCAGGCAGAGCAGCGAGATCTCCACAACCTGAAAATAGCTCTGCAGAGGCGGTTTTGGCAGCGACGCTCCACAGATCACAGCCGAGAGCAGCTGGCCAGTCGACACAGGCAGGAAGGGGAAAATCTGGGCACCTTCACTGCTGACGTGCAGCTCTGTGCCCAACAAGGTTACCCCCACTTCGATGCAGCTGCCCAAGAGGAGCTGGCTTTCCATGCATTCCTATGGGGGCTTGCACCTGAGAAGTTGCAGCAGCATGTCCGCCTGGGTATGCCTCAGTCCCTCACCGAGGTGCTGCATGAAGCTAAACGGGCTGAGGTGGTGCTCACCACCCAACCTACACAGACTGCAAGGGCACCTGCTTCACGACCACTCGTCAGAATGGCAGACTGCGATGAGGAAGAGAAGACTGGAGGGGCCCATCAAGTCATGCCACCGCCACTACAGTCCCAGAGGAGACCTCCACGCTTCCCGCAGCAGGCCCACTCAGCGGATCGCTGCTACCGGTGTGACGAGCCTGGTCACATTGCACAAAACTGCCCATCACCTGCCCCAAAAACCAAGGCGGTGGGAAACTACCGCGGAGTGGCCCAGTGAGGGGACCGCCACTCCAGTCTCCATCTCCCCTCTAAGGCAGATGTACACTGGTGGGCCGTTGTGGCCACAAAAAAGGACTGTACCTGAACTGCCAACTGGAGGGCCAAACCTGCCAGGCCCTGATATTCACAGGGTCCACCATCTCCTTCGTGAGACCGGGCACCCTCCCTGACACCTCCGACCTAACTTCCACATCTTGGGCCCCTACCAACACCCAACTGATGACAGTAACTGTAGAAAAAGTTAGCATGGGAGGAAGGAGGCTGCTGACAGTCAAAGCTGGAGATCAGGAGGTGGTGCACGAGTTCTGGCTCGCCAATATCCAGGACACATGTATCATCGGCCTGGACCTGCTGAACCACTGGGGAGCCCGAGTTGATGTGCTGGGGAGGACTGTCACCCTGGGCGGTGAAACTGTGGAGCTTCAGTCTGGGCAGAGGGTGGAAAACTGGCCAAACAGACACTGTCAGTCAGCCACAGCCAAGCAGGTGCCAAGATCACATGCCCCAACACTCAGTACCGGCAGCATGACACAGCCAACAGTCACTGCATCTGCTGAGACAACCAAGGCTATACACCAGCTATGGCAACGCAGCATCGATGGCCTTGACCCTGGGCAGCGCCACCAGCTGAAATGTCTCCTCGATGACAACGGGGATATTTTAGCTGCCAGAGACGAGGACTGCAAGCAGACTGGACTGGTTCAGCACACCATTGACACTGGTAATGCCCAACCCATCCGTTTGTGCCCCCATCGTCTGGCCCTTTCCAAACGACAGGTGGCGGAGGAAAAGATCTGCGAGATGCTCGCTGCTGGGGTGATTGAGCCTTCAGGCAGCCCATGGGCAGCCCCAGTTGTACTGGTGAGGAAGAAGAACAGCACCTGGCGGTTTTGTGTGGACTACCAATAGAGCGCTTCGCTCTCAGACTGCAGGCTTACTTGTAGTTCCTAGGGTTTGTAAGAGTAGAATGGGAGGCAGAGCCTTCAGCTTTCAGGCTCCTCTCCTGTGGAACCAGCTCCCAATTCAGATCAGGGAGACAGACACCCTCTCTACTTTTAAGATTAGGCTTAAAACTTTCCTTTTTGCTAAAGCTTATAGTTAGGGCTGGATCAGGTGACCCTGAACCATCCCTTAGTTATGCTGCTATAGACGTAGACTGCTGGGGGGTTCCCATGATGCACTGTTTCTTTCTCTTTTTGCTCTGTATGCACCACTCTGCATTTAATCATTAGTGATCGATCTCTGCTCCCCTCCACAGCATGTCTTTTTCCTGGTTCTCTCCCTCAGCCCCAACCAGTCCCAGCAGAAGACTGCCCCTCCCTGAGCCTGGTTCTGCTGGAGGTTTCTTCCTGTTAAAAGGGAGTTTTTCCTTCCCACTGTAGCCAAGTGCTTGCTCACAGGGGGTCGTTTTGACCGTTGGGGTTTTACATAATTATTGTATGGCCTTGCCTTACAATATAAAGCGCCTTGGGGCAACTGTTTGTTGTGATTTGGCGCTATATAAAAAAATTGATTGATTGATTGACTACCGTCGCCTCAGTGCAGTCACCAGGAAGGACTCTTATCCACTCCCTCGGATCAATGATGCCCTTGACTACATCGCTGGGTCCAGCTGGTTCAGCTCCCTGGATCTCTGCAGCGGCTACTGGCAGGTAGAATTGGCCCCACAGGCGAGGCCCAAGACTGCCTTCACCCTCGGACAAGGGCTGTGGCAGTTCCACGTCATGCCGTCAACCCTAACCCAAGCTGGGCAGCTTCATGGTAATGCTGATGCTCTCTCATGCAATCCATGCACAGCCATGGAGTGTCGGTACTGCTGCTAGCAGGAAGAATGGAGCCAGCTGGCGCAGAGATTGGCGACCGTCTCTCCCATCATTAATGGGGAGGAATGGCTCACACTGACCACTGTACAGCTGAAGGAACAGCAGGAGGCTGATGTCACCCTAGCACTGGTGAAGGGCTGGTTGCAGGTAGGGTGGCGCCCTGAGTGGGCAGAGTTGTCAGCCCTGGCTCCTGAAGTGAAAGCTTATCACTCCCAGTGGGGCACCTTTGAAGTCCATAGTGGAGTGATGTATCGGAGGTGGCAGGCACCCGGGAGAGGGAATGACCTCCTGCAGCTGCTGGTCCCCTGGGCCCTACTTCCCTAAGTCTTCAAGTTGTCCATGGCTCAGTGGGGACGGGACACCATGGGAATGCCATAATGCTCCACTGCCTTCGGGGCAGGTTTTATTGGCCTGGCTGTCGACGAGACGCAGAGTTGCACGTACACTGCTGTGATGCTTGCACTTCCCAAAAGGGACCGACCCAGCGCTTCCATGCCCCATTGCAACAGTACTTGGTGGGGGCCCCGATGGAGAGGGTAGGAGTGGACATTCTTGGGTTCTTTCCGGTCACTGACTCTAGCAACCGCTATATTCTAGTGGCCATGGACTACTTCACAAAGTGGCCAGAGGCATATGCGGTCCCAAATCAGAGTGCCACTACCACGGCAGCAAAACTGGTGGAGATGTTCGCCCGTTTTTGGGTTCCTGACGAGCTCCACAGTGACAAGGGACGGAACTTTGAGTCCCAGGATTTCGGCGAGTTCTGCCGGAGGTTAGGAGTGAGCAAAACAAGGACAACTCCACCCGCAAAGTGACGGGTTGGTGGAGCAGTTCAACTGCACCTTAGCCACCCAGCTCGCCATTCTCACCAGCCAACATCAGAAGGACTGGGATTGCCACTTGGCCCTGGTCTTATGGTCTTACCGGTCCACTGTCCAAGAATCTAGCCAGTGTATGCCTGCTGCTCTCATGTTTGGGAGAGAGCTCCGAACACTGGTGGATTTGGTGTTTGGTGCCCCAGTGGAACCTGAGGTCACAGGGGGGAAGGAGATGGACTACTTTCGCAGACTGAGGGAGCGTCTGCTCACGGTGCATGACTACACCTGCCAGGTCCAAGCAAACTCCAGAATCCGGCAGAAGAGAGCCTACAACACCCATTGCAGAGGACGGGCCTTCGCACCAGGGGTCAAGGTGTGGGTGTACTGCCCTGTCCCCAAAAAGGGGATTTCCCCCAAGCTTCGCAGCAACTGGCAGGGGCCGGGTGAGGTGGTGGACCGCTTGTCCGAAGTGGTGTACGGATGCCTGGCAAGGGACGCCTAGTGGTGCTGCACCAGGACAGGCTCTCCCCGTACCGCCCCCTATGAATAAGGAGGGTGATGGCAGCACTCCATGCCCTGACCAATGTGACCCCTCACCATTCGCGACTATGCATGGACCTGACCAGCCCGCTCGCCATCGGAGGTGGCCTGGACACTTGTGGGACTTTGTATTGGGTGATGGGGTCGCTGAGGACGACTGACCCCTCAGGTGGGGGCAATGTAGCGATCACCGGGCTGGTCGCTGAATCTGAGCACTGTAATGCCACAGAGCATCATGGGAGTACGGGGTTTGGGGTTTTTTTAAGCACTGTTTTGTCTTTCATAGTTAGTTTAATAGTGTGGTTGGAGTTATTGATTTAGTGTGTTCAATTGCCCAATTAGGTTAGTCAAGTTTAGTTGTGCTCTGTTGTCACATAAGCAAAAAGTGTATTACATTTGATGTTTTCCTCTATTTCCATGTTGTGAGTTGAACAAATAAAGCAGCACCTCCTTGTGGCAGAGTGCAGTAAAAGCTCCAAGAGTCTCATTCATCCACACTGCTCCCACAATATTTTAATAGATTTTGCAGTGCGTGCACTGATTACATTTTGATAAGGGATCAAATACGTTTGGCAGAAAACAATTTTCAGAGGAAATCTTTACTTGGTCATTAAACAAGGTGCAGATCCCAATTCAGGATTCCCCGTAGACATTTGAAAAAACTTACCTAATTTGTACCTTGAAATAATTGATTAATCTGCAACTAAATAAATCATCATAAATTGTAAATTTGATAGCTTAACTATTTTTAAACTGACCTGAACAGTCATGGTATAAGCTGGATGTTTTTGTATTGTTTTCCATGTAATAAACACCGTATATATCAGATTTTGTATAACGGATTTTCGCTCACATCGGAGATATATATATATATATATATATATATATATGTGTGTGTGTGTATATGTATGTATGTGTGTATCTGTATAACAATTTATTTACTCACTCTACAGTGGTATGTAAAAGTTTGGGCACCCCTGATGATTTCCATAATTTTCCTTTATAAATCATCGGTTTGGATCAGCAATTTCAGTTAAATATATCATATAGCAGACAAACACACTGATATTTGAGAAGTGAAATGAAGTTTCTAGTATTTACAGAAAGTGTCCAATAATTATTTAAACAAAATCAGGCGGGTGCATAAATTTGGGCACCCTTTTTATTTTATTGATTTGAATTAATTTAGCACTAATTTGTTGTGTGGGCCGCCAGAAGAGGAGGTACTGCTGGCCCACCACCAGAGGGCGCCCTGCCTGAAGTGCGGGCTTCAGGCACGAGAGGGCGCTGCCGCCACGGACACATCCGGGGGTGACAGCTGTCACTCATTATCTCCTGACAGCTGTCACTCATTCATGCTTCATCATCTCACTCCATAAAACCCGGACGTCATCTCCACCTCATCGCCGAGATATCGTCAAACCGTTCAGGTAGTATTCTCAGCCTTGAAAAGTGAACTGTGTATCAGTCTGAACTCTTTTTTGCAGCCGTTTTCCTGTGGTGTTCCGTGTCTGTGAGACTGGCGTTCGGTGTGTCCAGCAACGGCTCCGCTGCACACCTCTACCAGATAAGTGGGTAGACAGGACAGACGTCTTCTATCCTCGAGCCTGCCCACACGTCACCCTTGTGATTGACTGTAAAATTTCACATTCCTCTGTGTTGTGCTCATTCACAACAGTAAAGTGTTCATATTTGACTCTTTCATTGTCCGTTCATTTGCGCCCCCTGTTGTGGGTCCGTGTCACTACACTTTCCCCAACAGGATATCTTGGCCAGCGTCATGGATCCCGAGGGGCGTCACCCATCTGTTGGCCAGCCAATGGAAGAGCAGGGTGCACAGGCAGGAGGCGTGCTCGGTGAGTTGCAGCAAATCCTCACTGCCTTTACCGCTCGGCTGGATTTGATGACCGAGCAAAACGTCATCCTTAATCGCAGGATGGAGGCTCTCACTGCACAGGTGGAAGCGCGCGATCAGAGCGCTGCTGCGGCTCCTCCTCCTGTCGACCCTGTGCCCGATATTAACGTTCCACTGGTCATTCAACGAACCCCCCCACCATCCCCTGAAGCATACATAAGTCCCCCAGAGTCGTACGGGGGTTGTGTGGAGACGTGCGCGGACTTTCTGATGCAGTGTTCGCTCGTCTTTTCACAACGACCCGTGATGTACGCGTCTGACGCCAGCAAGGTGGCTTATGTTATTAACTTGCTTCGTGGTGAGGCACGCGCTTGGGCTACAGCGCTTTGGGAGCAAAACTCACGGCTCCCTACCTCTTATACTGGGTTTGTGAGGGAGTTCAGAACAGTGTTTGATCACCCTAACAGAGGAGACACCACTTCAACAGTGCTGCTGTCAATGCGACAGGGGCGCCGGCGCGCAGCCGAATATGCAGTCGACTTCCGCATCGCGGCTGCGAGGTCCGGCTGGAATAACGTTGCGCTCCGCGCCGCCTTCATAAACGGACTGTCGTCGGTCCTGAAGGAGCACCTGGTAGCTAAGGAAGAACCACGGGATTTAGATGGGCTTATCGATCTCGTTATACGGTTAGACAATCGGTTGGAGGAAGGCCGTCGGGAGGGAGACGAAGGACATGGCCGGGCACGCGCCATCCCTCTCCCTTCCGGGTTCAAAAAGGTTCCGCCCTCCCCACGCTCCACAGCTGCAGCGCTCCGTGGGGCAACAGCTCCCCCTGCTGACGTTGCTAGGGAAACGCACAGGGCCAAAATGAGAACAGCTGACAGAATGAGGAGGCTGGTCCACGGGGAGTGTTTTCTCTGCAGCTCAAAAGAGCACATACAGAAAAACTGCCCCAAACGGCCAAAACGACAACACCCGCCCTTAGAGACTGGGCTAAGGGGGGGTCATAACATTCACGTGGGACACACACATATTGCCACACGACTCCCAGTTACAATCCTGAGCGGGGATTTAACCCTTCAAGCCCCAGCACTGGTGGACACGGGGTCCGAAGGGAATCTGCTAGACAGCAGATGGGCAAGGGAGGTAGGGCTCCCTCTGGTGGCGCTTCCTTCGCCATTGCAGGTGCGGGCACTAGATGGCACCCTTCTCCCTTTAATCACGCACAAGACACAACCTGTAACTCTGGTGGTGTCTGGGAATCATCGGGAGGAGATCGAGTTTTTTGTGACTCCTTCTACCTCCCGCGTGATTTTGGGTTTCCCGTGGATGTTGAAACACAATACCCGGATTGATTGGCCGTCTGGGGTGGTGGTTCAGTGGAGCGAAACCTGCCATCGGGCGTGTTTAGGATCCTCGGTTCCAACCGGTTTACATGCTAAGGAGGAGGTCAAAGTCCATCCCAATCTGACGGCGGTGCCGGTTGAGTACCACGATCTTGCTGATGTCTTCAGCAAGGATCTGGCACTCGCCCTTCCCCCGCACCGTCCGTACGATTGTGCCATTGATCTGATTCCAGGCGTTGAGTTCCCGTCCAGCAGGCTGTACAACCTCTCACGATCTGAGCGCGAATCAATGGAGACCTACATCCGGGACTCATTAGCTGCCGGGCTGATCCGGAACTCCACCTCCCCGATGGGTGCAGGTTTCTTTTTTGAGGGCAAGAAGGATGGCGGACTCCGTCCATGCATTGATTACAGGGGGCTGAATGAGATCACGGTTCGCAACCGATACCCGTTGCCGTTGTTGGATTCCGTGTTCACCCCCCTGCATGGAGCCAAAATCTTTACTAAGCTGGATCTTAGGAATGCGTATCACCTGGTTCGGATCCGGAAGGGAGACGAATGGAAGACGGTATTTAACACCCCGTTAGGTCACTTTGAGTACCTGGTCATGCCGTTCGGCCTCACCAACGCCCCTGCGACGTTCCAAGCCTTGGTTAACGACGTCTTGCGGGACTTCCTGCACCGATTCGTGTTCGTATATCTGGACGATATTCTCATCTTTTCTCCGGATCCTGAGACCCATGTCCAGCATGTACGTCAGGTCCTGCAGCGGTTGTTAGAGAACCGACTGTTTGTGAAGGGCGAGAAGTGCGAGTTTCACCGCACTTCTTTGTCCTTCCTGGGGTTTATCATCTCCTCTAACTCCGTCGCCCCTGATCTGGCCAAGGTTGCGGCGGTGAGAGATTGGCCCCAACCAACAAGCCGTAGGAGGCTGCAACAGTTCCTCGGCTTCGCTAATTTCTATAGGAGGTTCATTAAGGGCTACAGTCAGGTAGTTAGCCCCCTGACAGCCCTGACCTCTCCAAAAATCCCCTTCACCTTGTCAGATCGGTGCAAAGCCGCGTTCAAGGAGTTGAAACGACGGTTCTCTACTGCGCCAGTTTTGGTGCAGCCCGACCCCAGTTTGTGGTTGAAGTGGACGCCTCTGACTCAGGGATAGGAGCCGTGCTATCCCAGAGCGGAGAGACCGATAAGGTTCTTCACCCGTGTGCCTACTTTTCTCACAGGTTGACCCCGGCTGAACGGAACTATGACGTCGGCAATCGAGAACTCCTTGCGGTGAAAGAGGCTCTTGAGGAGTGGAGACACCTGTTGGAGGGAGCGTCTGTGCCATTCACGGTTTTCGGTGACCATCGCAACCTGGAGTATATCAGGACCGCCAAGCGGCTGAACCCCAGGCAAGCCCGCTGGTCACTGTTCTTCGGGCGTTTTGACTTCCGGATCACCTATCCCCCCGGGACCAAGAACCAGAGATTGGATGCCTTGTCCCGGGTACACGAAGAGGAGGTCAAAACTGCGCTGTCGGATCCACCGGAGCCCATCCTGCCTGAGTCCACTATCGTGGCCACCCTCACCTGGGACGTGGAGAAGATCGTCCGGGAGGCCCTGTCACGAAGCCCGGACCCGGGAACTGGACCAAAAGACAAACTATACGTCCCACCAGAGGCCAGGGCTGCGGTCCTAGACTTCTGTCACGGTTCCAAGCTCTCCTGTCATCTGGGGGTGCGAAGGACCGTGGCAGTTGTCTGGCAGCGCTTCTGGTGGGCGACTATGGAGGCCGACGTCTGGGAGTACATCCAGGCCTGCACCACCTGCGCCAGGGGCAAGGCTGACCACAGGAAGTCCCTAGGACTGCTCCAACCGCTTCCTGTGCCTCATCACCCCTGGTCCCACATCGGCCTGGATTTTGTCACGGGCCTCCCACCGTCCCAGGGCAACACCACCATCTTCACGATAGTGGACCGATTCTCCAAGGCGGCCCACTTCGTGGCCCTCCCGAAGCTCCCTACGGCCCAAGAGACAGCGGACCTCCTGGTCCACCACATCGTCCGTCTGCATGGGATCCCTACTGACATAGTCTCGGATCATGGTCCCCAGTTTTCCTCTCACGTCTGGAGGAGTTTCTGCAGGGAACTGGGGGCCACCGTGAGCCTCTCGTCCGGGTACCATCCACAGATGAACGGACAGGCAGAACGGGCCAACCAGGAGTTGGAACAGACCCTCCGCTGTGTGACATCCGCGCACCCGACGGCCTGGAGCAACCACCTGGCCTGGATCGAGTATGAGCATAACAGCCAGGTGTCTTCTGCCACCGGCCTCTCCCCGTTTGAGGTGTGTTTGGGGTACCAGCCCCCATTATTTCCTGTGGTTGAGGGAGAGGTCGGTGTGCCCTCGGTCCGGGCCCACCTTCGGAGGTGCCGTCAGGTGTGGCGCACCACCCGTTCTGCCTTGTTGAAGGCCCGGACGAGGGCCAAGACCCATGCAGACCGCCGGCGGTCCCCGGCCCCTGCATACCAGCCCGGGCAGGAGGTGTGGTTGTCGACAAAGGACATCCCGCTTCAGGTACAGTCACCAAAACTAATGGACAGGTTTCATCGGACCCTTCCGCATCCTCAAGGTCCTTAGCCCTGCCGCAGTGAAGCTCCAGCTCCCAGCTTCACTGCGGATCCACCCGGTGTTCCACATCTCCAGGATCAAACCGCACCGCACCTCACCCCTCTGTGCTCCCGGTCCGGCGCCGCCTCCTGCCCGGATCATTGACAGTGCGCCGGCTCCCGGACGTCTGTCGAATGGGCCGGGGGTTCCAATATCTGGTGGACTGGGAGGGGTATGGACCCGAAGAACGCTCCTGGGTGAAGAGGAGCTTCATCCTGGATCCGGCCCTCCTGGCCGATTTCTACCGTCGACACCACGATAAGCCTGGTCGGGCGCCAGGAGGCGCCCGTTGAGGGGGGGGTCCTGTTGTGTGGGCCGCCAGAAGAGGAGGTACTGCTGGGCCACCACCAGAGGGCGCCCTGCCTGAAGTGCGGGCTTCAGGCACGAGAGGGCGCTGCCACCACGGACACATCCGGGGGTGACAGCTGTCACTCATTATCTCCTGACAGCTGTCACTCATTCATGCTTCATCATCTCACTCCATAAAACCCGGACGTCATCTCCACCTCATCGCCGAGATATCGTCAAACCGTTCAGGTAGTATTCTCAGCCTTGAAAAGTGAACTGTGTATCAGTCTGAACTCTTTTGCAGCCGTTTTCCTGTGGTGTTCCGTGTCTGTGAGACCGGCGTTCGGTGTGTCCATCAACGGCTCCGCTGCACATCTCTACCAGATAAGTGGGTAGACAGGAGCTGCACGAGTGTGTGTTAGAGGTGGCATTCCCACTGTTGTTGCTACTGGGTGTGCACACACCCATATCTTATTGTCTCTGCTCCCTGCCAGCAGTACCAGATCCGACCTTCGAAGACGGTGGCCACCTGGGGACTCGGGACTTGGCGGCTCCAGTATTCTCCGGGTTCGGTGGCGGAGGAAATCGTGTGGTTCCGGTTCATCTCAGGACAGACGTCTTCTATCCTCGAGCCTGCCCACACGTCACCCTTGTGATTGACTGTAAAATTTCACATTCCTCTGTGTTGTGTTCATTCACAACAGTAAAGTGTTCATATTTGACTCTTTCATTGTCCGTTCATTTGCGCTCCCTGTTGTGGGTCCGTGTCACTACACTTTCCCCAACACTAATTATTGGAACACAAAATTGGGTTTGGTAAGCTCATTGACCCTTAACCTCCTTACACAGGCAAATCCAATCATGAGAAAGGGTATTTAAGGTGGCCATTTGCAAATGTTTCTCCTCTTTGCATCTCTTCTCATGAGTGGCAACATGGGAGCCTCTAAACAACTCTCAAATGACCTGAAAACAATGATCATTCAACATCATGATTTAGGGGAAAGATACAAAAAGCTATCTCAGAGATTTCAGCTGTCAGTTTCCACTGTGAGTAGCATAGTGAGGAAATCGAACAAGTGTCACATTACAAATATTTGGGCATCACCGTTGACCAATCACTGTCTTTTGTATTGCATGTCCAAGATTTGGTTAAAAAACTGAAATTGAAGTTAGGTTTTTTTTTTTTTTTTTTTTAGAATCAAGCCCTGTTTATCTTTTGAAGCAAGAAAACAACTTGTAAATGCAACATTCTTGTCTGTCTTGGACTATGGTGATATTTTATACATGCAATCAACCTCCCAGTGTCTTCATGCCTTGGACAGTGTTTCATGGAGCCTTGAGATTTATTACAAACTTAAAATCTCTCACTCATAGAAGTTTGCTGTACTCTTGGGTTGGCTGGTTGGTTCTCCCTCTCCATTCAGCGTTGGATTCACTGGCATCTTTTTATTTGTAAGGCAGTACTTGGACTTCTTCCTCCTTATCTGAACACTTACATTCTCCTGAGGCCTGCAGGGATGTATCACCTGCGTTCACAGGATCTGTTTTTATTGACTGTCCCTATAGCCCACACGGACTTTGGCAATTTTGCAGCACCTTCTGCAAGGAATCAGCTTCAGAATTAATTACAGTTGAAGGAGTTGGTCTCATTTTATAATTTTAAGGTTTTTTTTTTAAGTATCTTGCAGAAAGACAGTCTGTCTGTCACTGTTTTTAAATTGAATTAGACCCAGGTTTTTATGATGACGTTGTTTGACTATGTTGAGTGAAAGTGTGTCTATGCATTTATTTGTGTTTTTGTATTTATTTGTAACCACGTTGCTGGCACTTGCCAGGACACTCTTTTTTTTTTTTGACATATATTTATTAACTTTTTCAATTACTACAAAAAAAAAAAAAAAATACAGAAACAACACCTACAATAGAACATAAAGGCACATAAATTGATACTGTAAAGCACACAACATTCCAAACTGGAAGAAGAAGAAGAACAAAAAAAAACCACATAAGCGACATGGTTTAATTTTTTTAGCAGATGCCCATCATGACCGAAAACACCAGAGAAAAAAAAAAAAAAAAAAAAAAAAAAAAAAAAAAATACATATATATATATATATATATATATATATATTTTTTTTTTCCTTTTTTCCCTTCTTCTTTTTCTTTGGGGGGGAGAAGCAGCAGACAGGCATATAATGTGTATTCACAGAAATAGCAGGCTACAGGGCTACAGTAAAATCATCCCCTTCCAGAAATTCCATAAATGTTCCCCAAATCTTCACAAAAGTATTATACAACCCCTGGCAAAAATGATGGAATCACCGGCCTCAGAGGATGTTCATTCAGTTGTTTAATTTTGTAGAAAAAAGCAGATCACAGACATGACACAAAACTAAAGTCATTTCAAATGGCAACTTTCTGGCTTTAAGAAACACTATAAGAAATCAGGAAAAAAAAATTGTGGCAGTCAGTAATGGTTACTTTTTTAGACTTTTTTTGTTGCACCACCTCTGGCTTTTATAACAGCTTGCAGTCTCTGAGGCATGGACTTAATGAGTGACAAACAGTACTCTTCATCAATCTGGCTCCAACTTTCTCTGATTGCTGTTGCCAGATCAGCTTTGCAGGTTGGAGCCTTGTCATGGACCATTTTCTTCAACTTCCACCAAAGATTTTCAATTGGATTAAGATCCGGACTATTTGCAGGCCATGACATTGACCCTATGTGTCTTTTTGCAAGGAATGTTTTCACAGTTTTTGCTCTATGGCAAGATGCATTATCATCTTAAAAAATGATTTCATCATCCCCAAACATCCTTTCAATTGATGGGATAAGAAGAGCGTCCAAAATATCAACGTAAACTTGTGCATTTATTGATGATGTAATGACAGCCATCTCCCCAGTGCCTTTACCTGACATGCAGCCCCATATCATCAATGACTGTGGAAATTTACATGTTCTCTTCAGGCAGTCATCTTTATAAATCTCATTGGAACGGCACCAAACAAAAGTTCCAGCATCATCACCTTGCCCAATGCAGATTCGAGATTCATCACTGAATATGACTTTCATCCAGTCATCCACAGTCCACGATTGCTTTTCCTTAGCCCATTGTAACCTTGTTTTTTCTGTTTAGGTGTTAATGATGGCTTTCGTTTAGCTTTTCTGTATGTAAATCCCATTTCCTTTAGGCGGTTTCTTACAGTTCGTTCACAGACGTTGACTCCAGTTTCCTCCCATTCGTTCCTCATTTGTTTTGTTGTGCATTTTTGAGACATATTGCTTTAAGTTTTCCGTCTTGATGCTTTGATGTCTTCTTTGGTCTACCAGTATGTTTGCCTTTAACAACCTTCCCATGTTGTTTGTATTTGGTCCGGAGTTTAGACACAGCTGACTGTGAACAACCAACATCTTTTGCAACATTGCGTGATGATTTACCCTCTTTTAAGAGTTTGATAATCCTCTCCTTTGTTTCAATTGACATCTCTTGTGTTGGAGCCATGATTCATGTCAGTCCACTTGGTGCAACAGCTCTCCAAGGTGTGATCACTCCTTTTTAGATGCAGACTAACGAGCAGATCTGATAAGATGCAGGTGTTAGTTTGGGGGATGAAAGTTTACAGGGTGATTCCATAATTTATTCCTCAGAATTGAGTGAGCCCATATTTTTTTCCGTCTGCTTGGTCTAAAAAAGTAACCGTTACTGACTGCCACAATTTTTTTTCTTGATTTCTTATAGTGTTTCTTAAAGCCAGAAAGTTGCCATTTGAAATGACTTTAGTTTTGTGTCATATCTGTGATCTGCTTTTTTTCTACAAAAATAAACAACTGAATGAACATCCTCAGAGGCCGGTGATTCCATAAATTTTGCCAGGGGTTGTATTTCCCCTTAACTATATAAGTCAGTTTTTCCATAGCAATACTCTGCAATAGCCCCTCAACCCAATTTTGCGTTCTTGGTGTATGAACTGATTTCCATGACAGTGCAATTTTATATTTGGCTTCAAGAAGACACATTACGACCATCTTTTTCTGAAACTTCCTAAGTGCACAGTTTTCTGGAAAAAGTCCAAATATACACAGCTTAGGACACAGAGGAAGAGGTTCATTAGCTACTTTCAATAGGACTGTAATAATCTCTTTCCAAAACTCTTGAATGGTGGAACATTCCCAAATACAATGATATAAACTACCTTTATGAGTACCACATTTGACACATGTATCAGGTGTACGAGGTCTAGAAAAGAAACCGACCTTTTTATTTTTTCAAAAACTATATGGATTTGAATCATGTGTGATTACGTCAGACAAGCTTGAACCCTCGTGCGCATGCGTGAGTTTTTCCACGCCTGTCGGTTGCGTCATTCGCCTGTGAGCAGGCTTTGAGTGAGGAGGGGTCCACCCCATCGGCGGGTTTTCATTGTCAGGAAATGGCGGAATGATTTGGGCTATTTTTCCATCAGAATTTTTTCAGAAACTGTTAGAGACTGGCAGCTGGAAATCATTAGAAAAATTTATCTGGCTTTCGGTGAAAATTTTACGGGCTTCACAGAGAATAAGGACTGTTACTACAGCTTTAAGGACGGCTTTAAGGACGGCTTTAAGGACGGCTTTAAGGACGCTCGGCACACCGCGCTCCGTGCCGCCATCGAGAGCCACAAACCACCGGATCATTTCTAAACGGATGGCTCTGTGGATCCGAGACCGTCGTGTGCACTTTCTCTGGTTATCACAAGAGCTGGACATCAGCCATTTTCTGGCAGATATCACTTTTAACAAAAAATTTTGTCATGGAAAGCCGAGGGGAGGCTTCGCGCGCCACGACCGATTTGCTGATGGAGCGAGACAAAGGAACACCTCCGTGTTGGTCTCACAGGACGGCTTTGAGATGGCGTTCAGACAGCTGTCGGTGGTTTTTCCATCGAGTGATTATCCGAGAAATTGTGGATGTGCCTGCACATGCCAGAACATGTCCCGTGAGGCTTCATCATGGCGCTGCTGTGCGCCATGCGGCACCGCCGCGACGCGCGAAGCCTCCGCTCCTCTTTCCATGACAAAAACTCCTGTAACAGTGGAATGTGCCGTTCATTTCCAAACTGGACGCTGTGTTTTAAGATCTGCACACCATGCAAGCCTTTTATCCTCTGAGGATTCTTTACTTCCAGCTATAATGATTTGATAAAATCTGGAGATGAGTCTTGCTGCTCCATAATGGTTGACCGCAGTCAATTCCAAAGAATTCTGAGTGGGAAGAGCTAGGGAATTTTGAGTCTTTAATATATAATTTCATATCTGAAGGAATTTGAAAAAGTGTTCTGAGTTGATATTAAACTTGTCCTTGATTTCATTGAAACTTAAAAGGATATCATTGTCATATAGATCTGATACTTTACTGATACCTTTATCCACCCATGACTTGAAACCAAGATCATTGGTGCCTGGAGTAAAATTCCTATTCCCCAAAACAGGGGTAAATTGGGACAAAGGAGCATTTTCTTTAAGGTAGTTTAACACCTCATGCCAAATTATTGCAGTATTCCTAACAAAGGGATTTCGAGTATTTTTCTTCAATATGGAAACATTTGCTGAGATATAAACTCAAGGGAACTTTAGAGGTTGTGATTTCTTCTATCTTCACCCACTGTAATGCTGTTTTAGGTCCAAACCAATATGAGGCTGCTCTTAATTGTGCAGCCCAATAGTATCCCTGGAAGAAAGGCAATCCCAATCCCCCCCTGTCATAGGGTAAATACAACAAGGTCAGGCGCAGTCTGGGGCGTCTGCTGTTCCCAATAAAGTGACTAAAGACCTGTTTCATTCTGGTGAAAAAATCAGTGGGGGGGGGGGGGGGAGTGGATTGGTTTGAAACAGGTAAAGGAACTTAGGAAGAATATTCATTTTCAGAATGTTAAGTCGTCCAATCATGGATAATTGTAGTGATTTCCATCTGTTGAAAGATTCTACTACAGAGTTTACCACAGGGTTATTATTAGCTGGTACCATAGCATCTATTGTAGTTGTAATTTTAACACCCAGATATGTAAAACTTTCCAAAACATTCTTGAAAGGTGTGTAGAGAGGTGGGACTAATCTTTCTGAATTTTTCAAAAACATGATGTTAGATTTAGTTGTATTGACTTTATATCCTGAAAAGCTGCCGAATATCCCTATTACCTGTAATAAGTTGGGTATAGATCTTTTAAGATTACTCAAAAAAAGAACAACGTCATCAGCGTATAGTCCAATCTTATTCTCAATATTAGTTATCTTGATGCCGGCAATCTCTTTATTATTTCTAATTGCAATAGCTAAGGGCTCAATAGCCAATACAAAAAGGTGAGGGGACAGAGGGAACCCCTGTCTTGTGCCTCTATGTAGAGAAAATTGCCCTGATACCATATAATTAGTCGAAAATTGAAGCTTTAGAGTCATGATATAGGACCTTTATCCATCTAAGGAAGTGGCTGCCTATTCCAAAACGGTTAAGCACTTCAAACAGATATGGATGTCCAACCCTGTCAAAAGCCTTTTCTGCATCAAGTCCTATTACAGCCATATCAGAAGATTCATTCTTAGCATGTATAATATTCAGCAATCTACCGACATTATGGAAACCCCGTCTTCCCTTTATAAAACTATTTTGATCTGAAACAATAATTGATGGCAGATGTTTATCCAGCCTCCGGGCTAGAACTTTTGCTATTATTTTAACATCATTGTTGATTAAGGAAATAGGGCGGTATGATTCACACTTTGTAGAGAGTTTTCCTGGCTTCAAAATTAAAGTTATAAGTGCATTCCTAAGTGATAAGGGCAACTCACCCCTCTATTGATTCCTCACACATATTCAAAAAAGGGACAAGCAGCTTACCCTTAAAATTTTTATAAATTTCAATAGGAATACCGTCAGGCCCTGGTGCTTTATCTCCCTTCATACTGTCGATAGCTGCTGATAATTCACTCACTGAAATTGGAGAGTTGAGTTCTTTCTTGGCTTCATTCCCTAGGACAGGTATTTCAATTCCGTCTAGGAAATCATGCATTGAGTGACACACTGTAGAATTTTTTGATGTTTACAACTTAGAACAGAATGACTGAAAGGTATTATTAATAGCTTGCAAATTAGTGATTGGTCTTCCTTCCTCTGATTCAAGATCTAAAACAGCTCTGTTTTTATACACCACACCAATAGTTTCCCCGCTTTTTCTCCTTGGTCATAAAATGTTTGTTTTAGTTTCATTAAACTGGATACAGCTTTGTTCGTAGATAATTCATTATACTGTGCTCTAAGAGTAGCTAGTTTCTGTTTGGTCTCAACTGTCTCTAATATATTAATTTCAGTTTCAAGCTCTTTAATATCCCTTTCTAGCTCTAGACATTTAAGGTGTTGTTTATTGGAGATACTACATGTATAACTGATCATTTGCCCTCGTATATAGACTTTGAATACCTCCCACCTTATAGATGCTGATGTTTGATCTGTATTGACTTTAAAATATATATCAATATTTGTTCCCAGAAATTCCAAAAACTTATTATGCAGCCATCATGGGCTTAACCGCCACACCGAGGACCCCTTAGGAGCTGCTTTAATAGTATAACTAAGAAAAATCAGAGCATGATATAACAATACTTTTATATTCCAAATCATTCACACTATCTATCATGCTTTTAGAAATAAGAAAGTAATCTATATGGGAATATGAATTATGCACAGCAGAGTGGCAAGAGTATTCCCGTCTAGTTGGGTTCTTATGCCACCAAATATCACAAAGATTTAGCTCCCGCATATAGTGTTGAATCATTTTCCTGCTCTACGTGTGTGAAGGGTCTACCCCTGAGGATTTATCCAGAGTTGGATCAAGAGTACAATTAAAATCTCCTGCTAAACAGAGGCACCCATGTAGTGTTGATAAAGTCAGAAATAAACTATCAAAGATATGTGTATCATCATAATTAGGCCCATATATACATACCAGAATAATGTCTTGATCCAGTAATGACCCCTGAACAATAACATATCTGCCGTCTGTGTCTTGTATGGTGTTATAGATTCTTAATGGAACAGAGGAGTGTATCAGTATTGCTACCCCTCTTGAATGTGAAGAATATGAAGCAGATATAATTTGACCTGACCATCTCCTTTTTAGCGAAATATATTCATCAGACAGCAAATGAGATTCCTGAATAAAAGCAATGTGTTTTTAATTGTTTCAGCCTGGAAATTACTTGTTTAATTTCACTATCTTCCTAAGACCCCTAACATTCCAAGAAGTCATATTTATTCTAATATCACCACTCATGACACAAGCAAACTACTAAACATACGAGGTCTGTTAGAAAAGTATCGAACCTTTTTATTTTTTTTCCAAAACTATATGGATTTGATTTATATGTTTTTACATCAGGCAAGCTTAAACCTTCGTGCGCATGCGTGTGTTTTTCCATGCCTGTCGGTTGCATCATTCGCCTGTGGGCAGGCTTTGAGTGAGCACTGCTCCACCCCTCTCGTCGTTGTTTCATTGCGAGGAAATGGCAGAATGACTTGGGCTTTTTTTCCATCAGAATTTTTTCAGAAACTGTTAGAGACAGGCAGCTGGAAACCATTCGAAAAATTTATCTGGCTTTCGGTGAAAATTTTACAGGCTTCACAGAGAATAAGGAGTGTTACTACCGCTTTAAGGACGGCCCACAATGGCGCACAGCGCACTGCGCTCCGAGCCACCATCGAGAGGCAGAAACCACCACATCATTTCTAAACAGATGGCTGTGTGGAGCCGGGACCATCGTGTGCAATTTCTCTGGTTATCACAACAGCTGGACATCAGCCATTTTCCGTCAGATTTCACTTTTAACAAGAGATTTTGTCATGGAAAGCCGCGCGGAGGCTTCGCGCGTCATGACCGATTCGCTGATGAAGCGACACAAAGGAACACCTCCGTTTCGGAGTGTTAGAGGACAAGTTGGGACATGCCCAGCTCTCCACAATTTCTCTTATACTCACTCGACTGGTAAGCACTGAAAGCCGAGATAGGCATGTCCCAACTTGTCCTCTAACACTCTGAAATGGAGGTGTTCCTTTGTCTCGCTTCATCAGCGAATCGGTCGTGACGCGCGAAGCCTCTGCGCGGCTTTCCATGACAAAATCTCTTGTTAAAAGTGAAATCTGCCGGAAAATGGCTGATGTCCCGCTCTTGTGATAACCAGAGAAACTGCACACGACGGTCTCGGCTCCACACAGCGATCTGTTGAGAAATGATGTGATGGTTTCTGCCTCTCGATGGCGGCTCGGAGCGCGGCGCACCGTGCGCCATTGTGGGCCATCCTTAAAGCGGTAGTAACACTCCTTATTCTCTGTGAAGCCCGTAAAATTTTCACCGAAAGCCAGATAAATTTTTTGAATGGTTTCCAGCTGCCTGTCTCTAACAGTTTCTGAAAAAATTCTGATGGAAAAAAAGCCCAAATCATTCCGCCAATTCCTCGCAACGAAACGACGACGAGAGGGGTGGACCACTCCTCCCACAAGGCGTGCTCACAGGCGAATGACGCAACCGACAGGCGTGGAAAAACTCACGCATGGGCATGAAGGTTCAAGCTTGCCTGACATAAAAACATATGAATCAAATCCATATACACTCAACAAAAATATAAACGCAACACTTTTGGTTTTGCTCCCATTTTGTATGAGATGAACTCAAAGATCTAAAACTTTTTCCACATACACAATATCACCATTTCCCTCAAATATTGTTCACAAACCAGTCTAAATCTGTGATAGTGAGCACTTCTCCTTTGCTGAGATAATCCATCCCACCTCACAGGTGTGCCATATCAAGATGCTGATTAGACACCATGATTAGTACACAGGTGTGCCTTAGACTGCCCACAATAAAAGGCCACTCTGAAAGGTGCAGTTTTATCACACAGCACAATGCCACAGATGTCACAAGATTTGAGGGAGCGTGCAATTGGCATGCTGACAGCAGGAATGTCAACCAGAGCTGTCTCCAAAGGCATTTCAGAGAATTTGGCAGTACATCCAACCAGCCTCACAACTGCAGACCACATGTAACCACACCAGCCCAGGACCTCCACATCCAGCATGTTCACCTCCAAGATCGTCTGAGACCAGCCACTCGGACAGCTGCTGAAACAATCTGTTTGCATAACCAAAGAATTTCTGCACAAACTGTCAGAAACCGTCTCAGGGAAACTCATCTGCATGCTCGTCGTCCTCATCGGGGTCTCGACCTGACTCCAGTTCGTCGTCGTAACCGACTTGAGTGGGCAAATTCTCACATTCGCTGGCATTTGGCACGTTGGAGAGGTGTTCTCTTCACGGATGAATCCCGGTTCACACTGTTCAGGGCAGATGGCAGACAGCGTGTGTGGTGTCGTGTGGGTGAGCGGTTTTCTGATGTCAATGTTGTGGATCGAGTGGCCCATGGTGGCAGTGGGGTTATGGTATAGGCAGGCGTCTGTTATGGACGAAGAACACAGGTGCATTTTATTGATGGCATTTTGAATGCACAGAGATACCGTGACGAGATCCTGAGGCCCATTGTTGTGCCATACATCCAAGAACATCACCTCATGTTGCATCAGGATAATGCACGGCCCCATGTTGCAAGGATCTGTACATAATTCTTGGAAGCTGAAAATGTCCCAGTTCTTGCATGGCCGGCATACTCACCGGACATGTCACCCATTGAGCATGTTTGGGATGCTCTGGACCGGCGTATACGACAGCGTGTACCAGTTCCTGCCAATATCCAGCAACTTCACACAGCCATTGAAGAGGAGTGGACCAACATTCCACAGGCCACAATTGACAACCTGATCAACTCTATGCGAAGGAGATGTGTTGCACTGCATGAGGCAAATGGTGGTCACACCAGATACTGACTGGTATCCCCCACCAATAAAACAAAACTGCACCTTTCAGAGTGGCCTTTTATTGTGGGCAGTCTAAGGCACACCTGTGCACTAACCATGATGTCTAATCAGCATCTTGATATGGCACACCTGTGAGGTGGGATGAATTATCTCAGCAAAGGAGAAGTGCTCACTATCACAGATTTAGACTGGTTTGTGAACAATATTTGAGGGAAATGGTGATATTGTGAATGTGGAAAAAGTTTTAGAGCTTTGAGTTCATCTCATACAAAATGGGAGCAAAACCGAAAGTGTTGCGTTTATATTTTTGTTGTGTAGTTTTTGAAAAAAATAAAAAGGTACTATACTTTTCTAACAGACCTCGTATTAACATCCACTTTTTAACCATGTCATATAAAATATTGAAGAGTGCCTCCAAAACTGACCATCATTAACAAACACAATACAACAAACAGGAACTTCTCCCAAACACGACAAAAAGTCAACTCTGTGCAGATGAACATACACTCCCCTCCCCCCCAATGTCCATGACCTCCGTTAGGCTCCAGTCTGATCCTTTAAAAGGAGTAGTGAGCTTCTGACAGTCCCCACTAAATAAAGAAAACAAACACTTAAGAAAAAAGTTTTCGGGCTTAATTTCCAGCATTTGTACACAAAAATACTTCAGATTAAAAATAAATAAATAAATAAAAATACAAATAAATAAATAAAAAAAAGTTTGTTCTTGACCATATTAATTAATTAATTCTACTGATTTTCAATATTAACGGAGTCCACAGTATCCTAGCTCAATGGACATAGCCAGACATTTAAACGGCTGTAACTTAAGCTACAACTCCGATGACTCGATTAAAGGCTGACTTTAATGTTTACAGCTTGCTCTCCGTTGCCTTGGTGATCCAGGCTATCTTCGCGGGTGGAGCTCTCCATCTTCCAAACAAATTCCTCCACCTTACCAGGAGAGGTAAAATAGTGCCAGGTGCCTTTGTGGTGAATTCGCAGTTTTGTTGGGAACATAAGTCCATACTCCTTACGCAAACGTCGTAATCTTTGTTTCACGCCATCAAAAAGTTTCCGCTGCTTTTGGGTCTCTGCAGACAGATCCGCGAAGACCATAACATGACTGTTCTCGAAAAAAACTTTCTCCTTTAGGCGTGCTGCCTTCATCACTCTGTCTCTGTTTCGCTACGTCAGGAACTTCACTAAAAGGATACGTGGTCGTGTCTCACCCGTCCGGGCCTGGTTTTGCGGGTTGGTACCGATTCTGTAGGCTTGCTCGATAATGAGGGGCTGCTCTGCGGACAAATCGAGAGCTTTCGGTAACCAAGCCATTAGGAATGTGCATGCATCTCTTTCTCTGCACCCTCGGGGACTCCAATCAGCCTCAAGTTGGAGCGGCGCTGTTGATTTTCCAACTCTTCCATTTGTAAAATAAGCTTTTGGACCTTCTTCTGTGTGGTGTCGGACGTCGTCGTTAATGAAGTAATCTGGTCCTCCGCTGCGCTAAGACGATTTTCAGCTGTTGTGAGCCTTTCAGAGAAGGCCATTATAGCTTCTTTTATCTCTCGATTAGATGAGACTACTTCATGTAGTTGTGTGGAAAAGTCGTTCCTGAGTGACTGTATGGCTGATAAAAGTTGGTTTTCGTCATTGCTAGCTTCGCCATAGCTTAGCATCTCTCCCAGCTCCGTGAGTTCCTCGCGTTCCTCCTCCGGCATTGCAAAGTCTGCCTTTTTATCTTTAAGTTGTCGGCCTCTTCCGCGATTTCTTGATGACATACAGACTTTATAGACGCCTTTGGTCAAAAACCGCTCGATATGTACTGAATAGTATTCAAAATTATTTCAAATTTGCCGGAGCTCAAGCCCGCATGACTGTTCAGCTGCTCGCCATAACCGGAAGTCGTAAAAACGATTTTTGATCTCAATGAGTTTTTATCCTGGTTAAATAAAGGTTTGATGATGATGAAATGGAAGACCGCAGGCACAGTACTAGTTAAGCCCAAAGTAGCAGGCCAAGAAAAATCTCAGATAAGCTGAAGCGAAGGATGGTGAGAACAGTCATAGTCAACCCACAGACCTGCTCCAAAGACCTACAACATGCTCTTGCTGCAGAGAGTGTCTCTGTGCATCGTTCAACTACACAGCACACTTTGCACAAAGAGATGCTGTATGATGCTGTAATGCAGAGGAAGCCTTTTCTGTGTACACACCAAAAACAGAGTTGCTTGAGGTATGCTAAAGCACATTTGTACAAGCCAGCTTCCTTTTGGAATAAGGTGCTGTGGACTGATGAAACTAAAATTGAGTTATTTGGACATAAGAAGGGGCGGTAGGCATGGCTGAAAAAGAACACATCATCACTTGCTACCTACAGTAAAATTTGGAGTTGGTTCCATCATGCTGTGGGGCTGTGTGGCCAGTGCAGGTACTGGGAATCTTGTTAAAGTTGAGTGTCACATGGATTCCAGTCAATATCAGCAGATTCTTGAGAACAATGTTCATGAATCAGTGACAAAGTTGATGTTGCGCCGGGGCTGGATCTTTCAACAAGACAATGACCCTAAACACTGCTCAAAATCTACTAAGGCATTCGTGCAGAGGAATTAGTACAACGTTTTGGAATGGCCATCTCAGTCCCCAGACCTGAATATTATTGAAAAGTTCTGGTGTGATTTTAAGCGGGCTGTCCATGCTCAGAAACCAACAAACCTGATTGAACTGGAGATGTTTTGTAAAGAAGAATGGTCCAAAATACCTTCAACCAGAATCCAGACTATATAGAAAGTGTTTAGAGGCTGTTATTTCTGAAAAAGGAGGATCTACTAAATATTGATGTATTTTTTCTGTTGGGGTACCCAAATTTGCGCACCTGCCTAATTTTGTTTAAATAATTATTGCACACTTTCTGTAATTAGTAGAAACTTCATTTCACTTCTCAAATATCAGTGTGTTCATCTGCTATATGATATATTTAACTGAAACTGCTGATCCAAACAACCATTGATTTATAAAGGAAAATCATGGAAATCATCAGGGGTGCCCAAACGTTTACATACCACTGTATATAATCATCAAAATAGTTAAAGAATAATCATACACATCATGAATCATGTAGAACAAATAAAGCAGGTAAATCCTGTAGATATGTAAATTATGGAATGTTCTTATGTCTATCTATAAAGTTATGAGTGTCCTCTTCACTAACTTCTTCACAACTTCAGTATGAGCCAAGTTGTAGAATTTTTCCTGCTACGAAGGCTAAAACTCTCTCACCTTGATCAGACATCTTGGTTGAATGAAATGATCTGGATTCTGTGTCAGGATCCTGCATTTGTCACCAGTTTAACATAAAATGGGGGCGTGTCATTGGTGGGGCTGAGAAGTGGGGGCTCCTGATAGATAGCACAAAGCTGGCTCTGCTCTGTGTCATACCCGCTGTCAGTAACATAATCACGAATATTTCGTTTTGATTTTGTTTAAAGTGTCAAGGTCCATGTTCGCTTCGTTTTTCTTTCATTTGTTTCTGTTTTGTTTTGTTCCTTTATGCACTCTGGATTTGATGGCTTTTCGTGATGGGAAAGGCTCAGGATCATTCGCCCACCTTTTCTCTACGATTTGTGACTGAATTTTTTCCTTCATTCAGCTATCGCCATGTTAAGAGAAATGTTGCAGCATGTTGTGGACTGATGAAAGCACGATTGTTCTTTTTGGCTCTAGCGGCTGCAGACAGTTTGCCAGATGATCCCCAAAAACTGAATTCTTGCCACAGAGCACTCTGAAGACAGTAAAGCATGGTGGAGCAAGCATCATGATATGGGGATGTTTTTCATACTATGGAGTTGATCCTATTTATTCCATCCCAGGTATCACAGATCAGTGTGAACACATCAAAATACTTGAAGAGGTCATGTTGCCTTATGCCGAAGAGGAAATGCCCTTGAAATGGGTGTTTCAACAAGACGACAACCTCAAACACACCAGCAAGAGAGGATCATCTTTGTTCCAGACCAACAAGATTAACGTTATGGAGTGGCCAGCCCGATCCTGGGACCTTAACCCAATAGAAGACTTGTGGGGTGACATAAAAAAAATGCTGTTTCTGAGGAAAAACCAAGAAATGCAAAGATGTTATGGAATGTAGTCCAACTGTCCTCAGCTGGAATACCTATTCATAGGTTGGTTGATATTAAATATTAGTAAATAGTAAAAAAAAGTAAATATTAGTTCAGTGATTCACAGGAAACATAAATATTCAAGCATTTTCCAGATGAATAGCCTAATATTCCTTTTTCTTCACCTTATGTAAAGTAATACATTTATTAAATTTTTCTACTTGTTTGATTTGGAAAAGAATGTGCAGTGTTCACAATGCATTTGCGTGTATGAAAATGAATGCTATTTTAATCAAATCAAATCAATTTTATTTATATAGCGCCAAATCACAACTAACAGTTGCCCCAAGGTGCTTTATATTGTAAGGCAAAAGCCATACAATAATTACAGAAAAACCCCAACGGTCAAAACGACCCCCTGTGAGCAAGCACTTGGCGACAGTGGGAAGGAAAAACTCCCTTTTAACAGGAAGAAACCTCCAGCAGAACCAGGCTCAGGGAGGGGCAGTCTTCTGCTGGGACTGGTTGGGGCTGAGGGAGAGAACCAGGAAAAAGACATGCTGTGGAAGAGAGCAGAGATCAATCACTAATGATTAAATGCAGAGTGGTGCATACAGAGCAAAAATAGAAAGAAACACTCAGTGCATCATGGGAACCCCCCAGCAGTCTAAGTCTATAGCAGCATAACTAAGGGATGTTCAGGGTCACCTGATCCAGCCCTAACTATAAGCTTTAGCAAAAAGGAAAGTTTTAAGCCTAATTTTAAAAGTAGAGAGGGTGTCTGTCATGTGTCATGTTAATGCTTTACTCACTTTGTTCAACACACAGATATTTTGAACACAAACGTGAAAATCACTCTAACCTCACCCCATCACACTGCTGAACCTCCAGCAGCCTCTAAACCTGATTCACAGATTTGTCACAATTGTGAAAAATGACCAGTCTGGGGTTAAAATAAAACACTTCGCAGGTGAGTGTGTGTCCCTCCTACTGTCAGGAAATCCTTTGTTTAACATAAAGTGTTGCTGAGCTCATGTATAGACGTCACACAGACCGATCTGAAGGTGCAGGGTGGTACTGTCTGCACTGACACAAACTATGTCGCTACTGAAGCCACAAATCAAAATCACAGGAAGCTCACATAAGTTAAAAATACATCACCAGTCCGCTATCAGCCAAATCGTGACAAACAAAAGGTTATTTGTGTCAAAGACTGGTACATGAACCATGAGGCTGAACCTACTTTTTTGTTTTTCTTTAAAACATTTGAACAACATTGATAAGATTTTCACAAAATTTAAATGGGAGATCCCAAACTCATGCATCATGAATGAGTTTAAAATTGAGCATGCTTCGGTTTCATCAACACCCACTAAGGATGGCCCACTTTATGGAACAGATTACTGATTCTTATACCCAAGATAACT
Organism: Thalassophryne amazonica; assembly: GCF_902500255.1. Taxonomy (NCBI): domain Eukaryota; kingdom Metazoa; phylum Chordata; class Actinopteri; order Batrachoidiformes; family Batrachoididae; genus Thalassophryne; species Thalassophryne amazonica. Next base: position 64,439,623 of record NC_047112.1, on the reverse strand, counting down.
TGAACAAAATTTGCGTGAATCTTAACAAAACTGACCCAGACATCCCAAATACTTGTATCACTGATGAGTTCAAAATTGAGCACAATCATGTCTCATGGGCCCCTCTCTTTTTTTTTTTTACTGAGCAGAGTATTTGTTCTTGTGCCCATGCCAACTTGAACAAAACTTCAGATTTCTCACCAAATTTGAACTAGACATTCTAAATAAGGGTATTGCAGATTCTTTTTTTTTTTGCTATATATACACACGTACACTGAGGACATTTGTTTAGATGAATACGAGAAGACAGTATTCCACCTTTTACCTCCTGGCATTTACATTTATGTGTAAAATAACAAAAAGAGTATGTTTTGTATTAGACAACACAATCTTTGGCTTTTTTTCCCTAGGATGTTACAAATTTTCATTTGGTCTCTGTCCAGTATTGTGCAATTCCTCTGAATGACTTTTTGACATATTCAAAGATAACTAGCTGTTCTGGCAAACTGTAGAAAGTTCTCTGGTCTTCACGCTGCATTATCCCTTTTAAACAAAACCCGCAGTCTTGATGGATGTAAACACAAGACTGGATATTCTGAATTCTTACATGAATTTGGTGAGTTTATCTCTAATTTGGCAAGCTGCGCCAATAACGCTGATTGTCAGTGACTTCAACATTCATGTAAACAAGCCTTCTGACCCCCTCCACAAATCATTCATGAACAATATCCTTAATCTTAAAAGTAGAGAGGGTGTCTGTCTCCCTGATCTGAATTGGGAGCTGGTTCCACAGGAGAGGAGCCTGAAAGCTGAAGGCTCTGCCTCCCATTCTACTCTTACAAACCCTAGGAACTACAAGTAAGCCTGCAGTCTGAGAGCGAAGCGCTCTATTGGGGTGATATGGTACTACGAGGTCCCTAAGATAAGATGGGACCTGATTATTCAAAACCTTATAAGTAAGAAGAATAATTTTAAATTCTATTCTAGAATTAACAGGAAGCCAATGAAGAGAGGCCAATATGGGTGAGATATGCTCTCTCCTTCTAGTCCCCGTCAGTACTCTAGCTGCAGCATTTTGAATTAACTGAAGGCTTTTTAGGGAACTTTTAGGACAACCTGATAATAATGAATTACAATAGTCCAGCCTAGAGGAAATAAATGCATGAATTAGTTTTTCAGCATCACTCTGAGACAAGACCTTTCTGATTTTAGAGATATTGCGTAAATGCAAAAAAGCAGTCCTACATATTTGTTTAATATGCGCTTTGAATGACATATCCTGATCAAAAATGACTCCAAGATTTCTCACAGTATTACTAGAGGTCAGGGTAATGCCATCCAGAGTAAGGATCTGGTTAGACACCATGTTTCTAAGATTTGTGGGGCCAAGTACAATAACTTCAGTTTTATCTGAGTTTAAAAGCAGGAAATTAGAGGTCATCCATGTCTTTATGTCTGTAAGACAATCCTGCAGTTTAGCTAATTGGTGTGTGTCCTCTGGCTTCATGGATAGATAAAGCTGGGTATCATCTGCGTAACAATGAAAATTTAAGCAATACCGTCTAATAATACTGCCTAAGGGAAGCATGTATAAAGTGAATAAAATTGGTCCTAGCACAGAACCTTGTGGAACTCCATAATTAACTTTAGTCTGTGAAGAAGATTCCCCATTTACATGAACAAATTGTAATCTATTAGACAAATATGATTCAAACCACCGCAGCGCAGTGCCTTTAATACCTATGGCATGCTCTAATCTCTGTAATAAAATTTTATGGTCAACAGTATCAAAAGCAGCACTGAGGTCTAACAGAACAAGCACAGAGATGAGTCCACTGTCCGAGGCCATAAGAAGATCATTTGTAACCTTCACTAATGCTGTTTCTGAACTATGATGAATTCTAAAACCTGACTGAAACTCTTCAAATAGACCATTCCTCTGCAGATGATCAGTTAGCTGTTTTACAACTACCCTTTCAAGAATTTTTGAGAGAAAAGGAAGGTTGGAGATTGGCCTATAATTAGCTAAGATAGCTGGGTCAAGTGATGGCTTTTTAAGTAATGGTTTAATTACTGCCACCTTAAAAGCCTGTGGTACATAGCCAACTAACAAAGATAGATTGATCATATTTAAGATCGAAGCATTAAATAATGGTAGGGCTTCCTTGAGCAGCCTGGTAGGAATGGGGTCTAATAAACATGTTGATGGTTTGGATGAAGTAACTAATGAAAATAACTCAGACAGAACAATCGGAGAGAAAGAGTCTAACCAAATACCGGCATCACTGAAAGCAGCCAAAGATAACGATACGTCTTTGGGATGGTTATGAGTAATTTTTTCTCTAATAGTTAAAATTTTGTTAGCAAAGAAAGTCATGAAGTCATTACTAGTTAAAGTTAATGGAATACTCAGCTCAATAGAGCTCTGACTCTTTGTCAGCCTGGCTACAGTGCTGAAAAGAAACCTGGGGTTGTTCTTATTTTCTTCAATTAGTGATGAGTAGAAAGATGTCCTAGCTTTATGGAGGGCTTTTTTATAGAGCAACAGACTCTTTTTCCAGGCTAAGTGAAGATCTTCTAAATTAGTGAGACGCCATTTCCTCTCCAACTTACGGGTTATCTGCTTTAAGCTACGAGTTTGTGAGTTATACCATGGAGTCAGGCACTTCTGATTTAAAGCTCTCTTTTTTAGAGGAGCTACAGCATCCAAAGTTGTCTTCAATGAGGATGTAAAACTATTGATGAGATACTCTATCTCACTTACAGAGTTTAGGTAGCTACTCTGCACTGTGTTGGTATATGGCATTAGAGAACATAAAGAAGGAATCATATCCTTAAACCTAGTTACAGCGCTTTCTGAAAGACTTCTAGTGTAATGAAACTTATTCCCCACTGCTGGGTAGTCCATCAGAGTAAATGTAAATGTTATTAAGAAATGATCAGACAGAAGGGAGTTTTCAGGGAATACTGTTAAGTCTTCTATTTCCATACCATAAGTCAGAACAAGATCTAAGATATGATTAAAGTGGTGGGTGGACTCATTTACATTTTGAGCAAAGCCAATAGAGTCTAATAATAGATTAAATGCAGTGTTGAGGCTGTCATTCTCAGCATCTGTGTGGATGTTAAAATCGCCCACTATAATTATCTTATCTGAGCTAAGCACTAAGTCAGACAAAAGGTCTGAAAATTCACAGAGAAACTCACAGTAACGACCAGGTGGACGATAGATAATAACAAATAAAACTGGTTTTTGGGACTTCCAATTTGGATGGACAAGACTAAGAGTCAAGCTTTCAAATGAATTAAAGCTCTGTCTGGGTTTTTGATTAATTAATAAGCTGGAATGGAAGATTGCTGCTAATCCTCCGCCCCGGCCCGCGCTACGAGCATTCTGAGTTAGTATGACTCGGGGGTGTTGACTCATTTAAACTAACATATTCATCCTGCTGTAACCAGGTTTCTGTAAGGCAGAATAAATCAATATGTTGATCAATTATTATATCATTTACCAACAGGGACTTAGAAGAGAGAGACCTAATGTTTAATAGACCACATTTAACTGTTTTAGTCTGTGGTGCAGTTGAAGGTGCTATATTATTTTTTCTTTTTGAATTTTTATGATTAAATAGATTTTTGCTGGTTATTGGTAGTCTGGGAGCAGGCACCGTCTCTACGGGGATGGGGTAATGAGGGGATGGCAGGGGGAGAGAAGCTGCAGAGAGGTGTGTAAGACTACAACTCTGCTTCCTGGTCCCAACCCTGGATAATCACGGTTTGGAGGATTTAAGAAAATTGGCCAGATTTCTAGAAATGATAGCTGCTCCATCCAAAGTGGGATGGATGCCGTCTCTCCTAACAAGACCAGGTTTTCCCCAGAAGCTTTGGCAATTATCTATGAAGCCCACCTCATTTTTTGGACACCACTCAGACAGCCAGCAATTCAAGGAGAACATGCGGCTAAACATGTTACTCCCGGTCTGATTGGGGAGGGGCCCAGAGAAAACTACAGAGTCCGACATTGTTTTTGCAAAGTTACACACCGATATAATGTTAATTTTAGTGACCTCCGATTGGCGTAACCGGGTGTCATTACTGCCGACGTGAATTACAATCTTACCAAATTTACGCTTAGCCTTAGCCAGCAGTTTCAAATTTCCTTCAATGTCGCCTGCTCTGGCCCCCGGAAGACAATTGACTATGGTTGCTGGTGTCGCTAACTTCACATTTCGCAAAACAGAGTCGCCAATAACCAGAGTTTGATCCTCGGCGGGTGTGTCGCCGAGTGGGGAAAAACGGTTAGAGATGTGAACGGGTTGGCGGTGTACACGGGGCTTCTGTTTAGAACTACGCTTCCTCCTCACAGTCACCCAGTCGGCCTGCTTTCCCGGCTGCTCGGGATCTGCCAGGGGGTAACTAACGGCGTCTAAGCTACCTTGGTCCACACCGACTACAGGGGCCTGGCTAGCTGTAGAATTTTCCACGGTGCGGAGCCGAGTCTCGAATTCGCCCAGCCTGGCCTCCAAAGCTACGAATAAGCTACACTTATTACAAGTACCGTTACTGCTAAAGGAAGCCGAGGAATAACTAAACATTTCACACCCAGAGCAGGAAAGTGCGGGAGAGACAGGAGAAGCCGCCATGCTAAATCGGCTAAGAGCTAGTAGCTACGCTAAGCTAGCGGATTCCTAAAAACACGCAAAGTGAATAATGTGTAAATAATTTAGAGGTGATTCAGCAGAAGGAGTGCTTTAGTTAAGGCACGTAAAGATTACACTGGGAAACAAATCATAATCTAGATAACTAGATCAATCTAACTGCGCAGATTAAACAGCTAACAGATACAGAAAAACACCGCTGTGCTCCGGAACAGGAAGTGATACAATACCGCAGTGAGAGCCAACCACCAGTAGAGGCCAAATTTGGAGGTTTTCAGCTTGAAACAGGATGACAACGTCGCCTCGGAGCGCTGCGCGACGTTCCGCTCCGTGGGAAGTCCTTACAGCGATAGAAACAATCCAAAATCTCTCATCAGCCGTTAAAATTTTCACCAAAAACCAGCTTAATTTGTCGAATGGTGTCCACTCGGATGTGCCTCACAGTTTTGGAAAAAATTTTGATGAAGCACAGCGCCAGTCTCTCAGCAACTTCTCAGACAATGAAAATCCGACGAGGGGGCTGGACCACTCCTCCCACAAGGCGTGCTCACAGGCGAATGACATCACCGACAGGCGTGGAAAAACTCACGCATGCGCACAAAGGTTCAACCTTGGTTGACGTAAAAACATATGAATCAAATCCATATAGTTTTTTAAAAAAAATAAAAGGATACTTTTTTAATAGACCTCGTATTTAAAATGCAATCTAGAAAGAATGACCAGGTAAACAATAAACACCTGTTGATCACATATTCCCATTATTTTTAATCATCCAAAATATGGATGGTACGATACTAAATATATTCTATGTTCTTTTTTCAAGTAGATATAAATACCAGGAGATAAAAGCTCAACGGGTTCACAGATCTGGCAACTTGTTTCTGACGGATTGTTTGCTTACCTTACGTACCCGCCCGGGCTTTACGTTCTCAGGGTGCAGGACTACTTTGTGTCCCTAGGGTGAATAAGAAGCCTGCGGGTCACAGAGCTTTCTCTTATTGTTCCCCTGTTCTGTGGAATGGTCTCCCTGCGTCAATAAAACAATCAGAGTCTGTGGAGACTTTCAAGTCCAGACTTAAGACGCACTTCTTTTCCCTTTCATATGGCTAGCATACTGGTACAGTTTTGTTTTACGCTTTTTATTCTTTTAATTCATGTTATTAGTAATTGGAGTGGGCCGCGGCCTCAACTTTACCTAAATTCTGGGTCTTTTAGTGAAGCTTAGGGCTAGCGGCCGGTGATCACCTTAGTATTTCTTCTGTTTTTCTTGTTGATTAATGCTGGCAAATTATACAGTATTTTTTGTCTTTCTGATGCCTGATTCTGTTTTTTCTCTGTTTAAGGTGCAGCTCCATCCAGAGATGGGAGTTGTATTCGTGTTGGCAACCATCCTGTCCTGTGCACCAACAGCAATTCTTGTATATTCATCCGTGAATTGTTCTGTGAATTGTTTCTGTAATTTATATTTGTAGCATGGCCCAAGCAGAGGGTCACCCCTTTGAGTCTGGTCTGCTTGAGGTTTCTTCCTCAGAGGGAGTTTTTCCTTACCACTGTTGCTCTGGGGGTTGGTAAGGTTAGACCTTACCTGTGTGATGCGCTTTGAGGCAACTCTGTAGTGATTTGGCGCTATATAAAGGAAAATAAATTGAAATCGTAAGTGAACTGAACGCGTACGCTTTCTTCTCACATAGGATCTTTTGATCTATTCAGTGTACAGCAAAAATCTAATTAATTTGCCTCGTCTTTCTTATCATACTCTATGCATGTAATAATCATTGAAAACATAATTAAGTATTTGCATTTGTGATCCAAAAGGATTTTACGTGTGGCACATCAAAAACAAACAAGGATCCAAACTTAGATGAGTCTGATTTATGCCACGTTAAATCTTTTTTTGTGATCTCATAATCAATCATTGAGGAGGATGAAAAGGGACAAAAAGGCTGACGGAGCAGTGCGGAAGGAGGAAAGGTCAGACAGCAGAGACAAAACAGAGTAACTCAGAAAGCCACAGAGATGGGCAGACACAGTGGCGAACACTGCACTGATGTCGTCAGAGGCTGGAAGAGGAGAAGCCAGCGAGAGAAAAAGGGTGAAGAGTTCAGTCAGGAAACATAAATATTTGATCAAGGCCAGATTGACACAGGAACAAAGGGCACAGGCAACATTACCTCCAAAAACGTCCCTTTCCCACACAGGATAGAGGGGAGCTGGGCCATTACAACTCCTTTTTACCATTTGCGGCAGCATGAGAGTCGCTGTACGCATCTACCAGGATAAACCACATGGAAAAAAAAAAAAATCCACGCACGCACGCACGCACGCACGCACGCACGCACGCACGCACGCACGCACGCACGCACGCACGCACGCACACACACACACACACACACACACACACACACACACACACACACACACACACACACACACACACACACACACACACACACACACACACACACACCATAAATTCTTCCTGCTCCCAAAACACAAACTGTCCTGCAGCACAAGTAAACATCCAATTTTGGAGCCAGTGACCTTGTTGAGGTCTCCAGCTGGCTGTACTTTGCACAACATGTTTCTGGGCTGTTTAGCTGTGACCCAACACTCTGATATTCACCTAACAAAGGCTTTTGCAAAGCATTTTTATTATTCAGGTATTGCGAAACACTTGTCTTGTGAATACTGGACCTCTGAGGCACCTGTCATCACAGCTCAAGCATTATCATTCTGTCAAAGAGCAGCAACAAAACAAACATTCCTGGAATTTGGGACCAGAATGTTTTTGAGCCAAAAACGTGATTTTTGTTTTTGTTTTTTTTGTTATGCCTCGATGGCTGGCACAAAGCTGGGGCTGTGCCCTTTTGTTCCACTTGTATTGGTACTGATTGTCTGTAATCATACCAGAGCGTCTCTTTTAAGTAGGACATCATTAAATGTGTATTTTCACATGGCTATTTGCCAATGCAGAAGTCTTTGAAGATGATATCTAAGATTTCTTCTGCCCCAACCCGTCCAGTGATTCGGCCAATGCAGGTGAGAGCCAAACGGACACCTTCAGCTGCCAAGGCGAGGTCGGTGTTGCGGTATCGGTGGTACTGAGCAAAAGCTGCAACACATTGCTGGAGGTGGGCCCTGTGGCGGGCTTGGGTCAGGCTGGGAGCACCGCCCAGAGGGTCGCCACACCTAGAGAGGACGTTAAAAGACAAATTAAGTCAACACAAAAAGTTATGCAACGGAACATTGTTTTTGTTTTCAACGTAACATCCTTTATACCAAAAAAATTCCTATATTTTCAGTTTCTTGTGGTTACTCTGTTGAGTGACTGAAGCATGGGCTTTGTTTTTTCCCCCCCATGTTTGTCTGCAGGTCTGCTTAAGATGGTCGAAGTGGTTTTGGAATGAGATAATCTGTAATTATAGCAGCTACAACATATATTAAGGACTAGCTGAGTTACCCGGGTCTGCCAAACCGGATCCAGATCACCTCCAAAATTCAGTGGAGTCTTCCATGCCCTAATATCTATCTTAGAAAAAGATCTATTAAAAGCAATAGTGCTCCACGGTTAGATGAGGAGTTAAAGACCCTAATGAAGGATAGGGACAATGCCAAGGAAGTGGCTCTCAAATCTAAATGTTTTATAGATAGAACACATTATTGTAGATTAAGAAATAAAGTGACAAAATTAAATAATATAAAAAAGAAAGCTTACCATGGAACAAAAACCTGAAACTCTTTGATAGCAAGCAACTATGGAAGGTATTACAGGAATTGATGTGTAAAAAGCCAAAAAATTTAAATATGTATGTAGAGGCTGATGGCGGTGTTATTAGGAAACCATATCTTATTGCTAATCACTTGAACAACTTCTTCATAAATAAAGTTGAAAATCTGAGATCATGCATGACTGTAAAAGATGCTAACTGTATTAATAACAATGAGAAACAAATTATGAGTGGGAAAGCTTGTTCTCTGGAGTTTAATACTGTAAGTGAGGAGAATGTGGAGAACCTGTTACTCTCTCTACCTGATGATAAATCGCCTGGTGTTGATCATCTTGATGGCAAAATTTTTAAAATTGTTGCAAATATTTTGACTAAACAAATATGTCACATATTTAATAGAGCATTGTTCAGTGGGTTTTTTCTTGAACAATGGAAATGGTCTAAAACTGTACCTTTACTAAAGGATGGAAAATTAGGGTTCACTGCCTCTAACTGCAGACCAATTCATATTCTCCCTGTTTTAAGTAAAATATTTGAAAAGTTACTGTTTGATCAAATGTTACAATATTTTGTGACAAATGATCTGCTTACAAATTCGCAACATGCCTACAGACCTGGTCATTCAACTAGTACTGCATTAGTGCACATGGTGGAACAGTGGTTAACAGACATGGATGATAGAAAACTAGTGTGTGCCGTGCTTCTAGACTTTACAGCTGCGTCTGATGTAATCAACCATGAAATCCTGTTGTTAAAGCTAAAATATTATGAGCTCTCATCAATGTCTCTCTCACTCATAAAGAAGTTACCTTACTGACAGAACTCAGCAAGTATTTTTTAATGGAAGCTTTTCTAATCACAAACAATTATCATGTGGTAATCTGCAGGGTAGCTGTTTGAGTCCACTCTTATTTTCAGTTTTTGTAAATGATTTGCCTAATGATGTTATGACTGCAGATGTAGTATTATATGCGGATGATGCAACTTTGTTTTGTGCATCTCATTCAATCACTGATCTTGGCCAAAACTTACAAACTCAACTCAGTGTCATTATTAATTGGGTTAAGTAGAATAAATTGGTTCTAAATATTTCTAAAACCCAAATGCATTGTTTTCGGTACTAAATATATTTTAAATAGACCTTGTGACTTAAATTTGACTATCGATGCAACTACGATAGAGCAAGTGTCCAAGACTAAACATTTGGGAGTTAAATTAGATAATCAGCTCTTATGGTCTGATCAGATCAATCATATTGTGTCCAGGATGGGCAGAGGTGTTGCTTTGGCTCAAAGGTGTGCACCATACTGTCCACCCTTGGTCATGAAAACAGTGGTCCAGTCCGGGGTTTTGTCACATCTGGAGTACTGCTCATGAGTCATTTGGTCTAGTGCTAGACAGGGGCACCTGAAAAAAATTGCAGCTTGCGCAGAATAGAGCTGCCAGGGTAGCCCTTGGTTGTTCTCATAGAACGTGTGTGAATAAGATGCACACCACCTTAGGGTGGTTAAAGGAACAGGATAAGTTAAATATAAAGATACTATGTCATATGCACACTGCCATATTTAAAGGGTATCCAACTTTCTTTGTAGCTAAATTGGTGTACAGTGGCTACTGTCATCAGCATGTTACTCGGCAGGTTAGCTTTGGTCGTTTAATCGTACCTTTCTCAAAGTCCAACTGTACGAGGTCTGTCCAAAAAGTATCGTACCTTTTTATTTTTTTCAAAACTATATGGATTTGAATCACGTGTGATTACATCAGCCAAGCTTGAACCTTCGTGCACATGCGTGAGTTTTTCCACGCCTGTCGGTTGCGTCATTCGCCTGTGGGCAGGCTTTGAGTGAGCACTTTCATGGAGCAAAGCGGCAGTCTCTCAGCAAGTTCTCAGACAAAAGAAATCCGACGGGAGGGGTGGACCAGTGCTCACTCAAAGCCTGCCCACAGACGAATGACGCAACTGACAGGCGTGGAAAAACACGCATGCGCACGAAGGTTCAAGCTTGGCTGATGCAATCACACGTGATTCAAATCCATATAGTTTTTGAAAAAAATAAAAAGGTCCGTTACTTTTTGGACAGACCTCGTATGAGGAGAACAGTTATTTAGATCCTCAGAAGCATGGAACCATTTGTCTGGAGACATATGGCAAATAAACTGTAGATATTATTTTAAAAAGGTTTTAAAATAAAACTGTATGAATGAACTTAAAAAGCATAGACTTTGGACTGAGTTTAATGTGAAGAATCGTGAATTGAATTTGTTAATTGTATTGATTATTTATTCTTGAAATGTAGTTGTATTGTGACTTTAATTGTATGTATTACTAGCTGGGGTACCCGGCGTTGCCCAGGTTAACCTGTTTAAGATATAATCTACAAAATATTCCAAAGTTTATATTTTGTCATAATTGTAGATATCTTATAAGTATATATGTAGTCCGAATAGGCAAAGGTTTGAACTAAAAACCCCAAATAGGTGGAATCTCCAAACCAAGACAGAAAACTGAATTTTGCTGCATGCAAGAAACAACAATGAAGTTCTTTACACTTTATATTGCAGATCAAGTATGCTCATAATCATTAATCAGAATTGATGTTATGCCCTTTATAATTGTTGATACATTGCAAATCTAGTTTATAAGAATGCTACAAAAATAAAATGGCTTTTAAGCAAATGTTAATTTTGGATTTGAGATGTTGAATATATATTTAAATGTAGCTTTTACTGACCAATAGTTCTGAAGAGCCTCTTGGTAGACAATGTTCCTTGTCCTTCTGTCAGGAAAGTGGATAAACAGCTGATTGGGGTTACCAACTCTGGAGCATCTGACTAACTAATTGTGGAAGATCGCAGGTTCTGCCATATTCAGGCCAGCCACATTATCAGCAAAAGTTGTGGTTTCTTTTTGCACACTTTGAGGCATTCCATCTTTAAATGGTGTAAATGTTGCCTTGCATATTTCTTAAAGTTATGCATTCATTGGTATATTTAGAGAACAAAAAATCTTTTCAATTGTAAAAAAAGAGGTTTGACCACTAAAAACAGTTTGAGCCATGAAACATCAACATACCAAAACTATTAGATCAACCCCAAAGCTAGTGCACTATTATAATAGGACAGCAGGTTGTGAAGAGTTGATAAATAACAAAATTTAATTTATGATATTTACATCATAATGAGCAGCCTATATACAACGCGCCATTGGAGAACACAGGCTCTATGCCCGCTTACTGGCTGACTGAAATGGTGCTGCCCCATCAACAGTTAGAACTACATCACTTTTTCAAATGATCTGCAGAGTGCCATTGTGATACAGAAAACATGCGTTTGCCTGATACATTATGATCAACGCTAGGCAAGTGATACACATCATGTACACTCTACACCTTTATTTTTAGAAAATGTGCAAATGTTTAGAAATACATGTACAAATTGCAAGAAAAGACAAAGCTTGATATTTTATCCAGTAAACTTTTAAAGTTTAATTTACAGCCTTCCAGTAAACTTTTAAAGTTTAATTTACAGCCTGAGGTTGAAAGCTCTCTGCTAAGAGTGAAAACCTTCATTCAAAGAAGGAATAGGCTGTATTCTGATAAGTATTATATCATAGTGATTGTGTATAAGTTTTAGCAAAATTCATGTGGATTGACCCCCCCCCCACCCGTTCTTAGCCACCAATGCCTGGCATGGGGAGAACCCATCTACATCTCTGAGCTGGCACCTTATCTGCAGGTCTAAATCCTTGTTCCTGGGGACAGCATTATGAAGAGTTTACCCTGTATTTATTTTGAAGTTGATAAACATAACGCAGTATTGGCCATTAGGTACACAAAAATCTCAATTTGAGGGTGCATATTGCCATAATGATTAATCCAGATTTAAGGACTATTTTTAAGTAGGATGGCATATCTACTCATTCACACATGGTGTCAAATATCATGGGTGTAATATTGGTAGAGGGGGGTATGGGGATAACAGAGCACATGGAAGAAAGTTACTTTGTATTGAATTGTGTATTTATATTCTTACAATCAAAATGTTCAGTATATGATTAGTCAGTAAATGACAATACTCACATTTGTTTTTGCTATAAACAGATCTGAAAACACTAAAGTTTGTAGAATTGTTCAAATCTTTTCAAGGAGAGTCAAACAGGTTTGTAGCACCTATGTGTAGCATGTGCAGAGAAAGGATGCATTCATATCAAGGGGGATATTTGAATCTGCTTGGTTATACAACCAAGCTGGCATGCACACCCACGCTATGTGTGCTAGCCAGCAGCAGATAGCCCAGGAGTCTGGGCTCTGTTTATAGCAGCAGGCAGGCTACTGAGCTCCTGCATATATGCATAGGGCCAGCGGCCAGCTATTAAAGCTGAGAGATTTGTTCTGGAGTACAACTGCCACTGAGGTACATATGGTTCAACTGTATGTATCAGATTATTGTTAATATTGCTGTCTTAATATTAATTTTTTTGTTTGAAAATAGTACCAGGTTGTAGCACATGTCATTGTGGTTCAGAATATGTAACTTTGGGGTTCAACTGTATGTATCAGATTATTGTTAATATTGCTGTCTTAATATAAAAAATTTTTGTTTGAAAATAGTACCAGGTCGTAGCCCATGTCATGGTGGTTCAGAATATGTAACTTTGGGGAGTGTTGTGTGGGCCGCCAGAAGAGGTGGTACTGCTGGCCCACCACCAGAGGGCGCCCTGCCTGAAGTGCAGGCTTCAGGCATGAGAGGGCGCTGCCGCCTTACAGGAACAGCCGAGGTGACAGCTGTCACTCATCAACTATGACAGCTGTCACCGATCATCTGCATCTCACCCTGGATAAAAGCAGGATGACACCTCCACCACGTCGCCGAGATATCGACTTCTGTGAGAGGTAACTTTCTCTGCCAGCATTAATTGATTCCAAGAGCTATTGTGTTGCAGCTGTCAACCAGAGGACCGGCGTGGGTCGCGACTGTTTCGTCCTACTTCCCGTCAGATAAGTGGTTAAACAGACGCTGCACGAGTGTGTGTTAAAGGTGGAGGTGGAATTCCCACCGTTATTGTTACGGGGTGTACACACACCCACACTTGACTGTCTTTGTTCTCCGCCAGCAGTACCAGATCCGACACGCTGAGACGGTGGCCACCTGAGGACTTCGGGACTTGGCGGCTCCAGTATCCTTCGGGTTCGGTGGCGGTGGAAATCGCGTGGTTCCGGTTCATCTCCAGACGGGCGTCTCCTATCGTCGAGCCTGCCCACACGACACCTTCATTAATTGACTTGTATTTATTCTGTAATCTGCTGTGTGTGGTTGTGACATTCACAACAGTAAAGTGTTCTAATTTAACTCCCTCTATTGTCCGTTCATTTACGCCCCCTGTTGTGGGTCCGTGTCACTACACTTTCCCAAAAGGATATCTCGGCCAGCGTCATGGACTCCGAGGGGCGTCACCCAGCTGTTGAACGACCAATGGGAGAGCAGGGAGCGCAGGCGTCTGCAGGAGGCGTGATTGGTGAGCTGCAGCACATCCTCACCGCCTTTATGGCTCGGTTGGATCAGATGACCGAGCAAAACATCCTCCTGAACCGCAGGGTGGAGGCTCTCTCCGCGCAGGTGGCGGCGAGCACTCAGGGTGCTGCGGCAGCTCCTCCTCCTGCCGACCCTGTGCAGGATATGAATGTTCCAGTGGTTGTTCAACAACCCCTCCCACCATCCCCTGAAGCATACATAAGCCCTCCTGAGCCGTACGGAGGTTGTGTGGAGACGTGTGCGGACTTTCTCATGCAGTGTTCGCTCGTCTTTGCACAATGTCTAGTAAAGTAGCTTATGTAATTAATCTGCTTCGAGGAGAGGCACGCGCTTGGGCTACGGCGCTTTGGGAGCAAAATTCACGGCTCCTTCATACGTATACTGGGTTTATGAGGGAGTTCAGAACAGTGTTTGATCACCCTAACAGGGGAGAGACCGCTTCAACAGTGCTGCTGTCAATGCGACAGGGGCGCCGGCGCGCAGCCAAATATGCAGTCGACTTCCGCATCGCGGCAGCGAGGTCTGGCTGGAATAACGTTGTGCTCCGCGCCGCCTTCGCAAACGGACTGTCGTCGGTCCTGAAGGAGCACCTGGTAGCTAAGGAAGAACCGCGGGATTTAGATGGGCTTATCGATCTCGTTATACGGTTAGACAATCGGTTGGAGGAACGCCGTCGGGAGCGAGGCGAAGGACGTGGCCGGGCGTGCGCCGTCCCTCTCCCTTCCGGGTTCAAAAAGGTTCCGCCCTCCCCATGCTCCACAGCCGCAGCGCTCCGTGGGGCAACAGCTCCCCCTGTTGACGTTGCTAGGGAAACGCACAGGGCCAAAATGAGAACAGCTGACAGAATGAGGAGGCTGGTCCACGGGGAGTGTTTTCTCTGCAGCTCAAAAGAGCACATGCAGAGAAACTGCCCCAAACGGCCAAAACGACAACACCCGCCCTTAGAGACTGGGCTAAGGGGGGGTCATAACATTCACGTGGGACACACACATATCGCCACACGACTCCCAGTCACAATCCTGAGCGGGGATTTAACCCTTCAAGCCCCAGCACTGGTGGACACGGGGTCCGAAGGGAATCTGCTAGACAGCAGATGGGCAAGAGAGGTAGGGCTCCCTCTGGTGGCGCTTCCTTCACCATTGCAGGTGCGGGCACTAGATGGCACCCTTCTCCCTTTAATCATGCACAAGACACCACCTGTAACTCTGGTGGTGTCTGGGAATCATCGGGAGGAGATCGAGTTTTTTGTGACTCCTTCTACCTCCCGCGTGATTTTGGGCTTCCCGTGGATGCTAAAACACAATCCCCGGATTGATTGGCCGTCCGGGGTGGTGGTACAGTGGAGCGAGACCTGCCATCGGGTGTGTTTAGGATCCTCGGTTCCCCCCGGTTCCCAGGCTAAGGAGCAGGTCAAAGTCCCTCCCAATCTGTCGGCGGTGCCGGTTGAGTACCACGATCTTGCTGACGTTTTCAGCAAGGATCGGGCACTCACCCTTCCCCCGCACCGTCCGTATGATTGCGCCATCGATTTGATTCCAGGAGTGGAGTTCCCGTCCAGCAGGCTGTACAACCTCTCACGACCTGAGCGCGAATCGATGGAGACCTACATCCGGGACTCCTTAGCTGCCGGGCTGATCCGGAACTCCACCTCCCCGATGGGAGCAGGTTTCTTTTTTGTGGGCAAGAAAGATGGCGGTCTTCGTCCATGCATTGATTATCGGGGGTTGAACGAGATCACGGTTCACAACCGATACCCGCTGCCTTTGTTGGATTCGGTGTTCACCCCCCTGCATGGAGCCAAAATATTCACAAAGCTGGATCTTAGGAACGCATATCACCTAGTTTGGGTCCGGAAGGGAAACGAGTGGAAGACGGCATTCAACACCCCGTTAGGTCATTTTGAGTACCTGGACATGCCGTTCGGCCTCACTAACGCCCCCGCGACATTCCAAGCTTTGGTAAATGACGTCTTGCGAGACTTCCTGCACCGATTCGTCTTCGTGTATCTGGACGATATACTCATTTTTTCTCCGGACCCTGAGACTCATGTACGGCATGTACGTCAGGTCCTGCAGCGGTTGTTGGAGAACCGGCTGTTTGTGAAGGCCGAGAAGTGTGAGTTTCACCGCACCTCTTTTTCCTTCCTGGGGTTTATCATCTCCTCCAACTCCGTCGCCCCGGATCCGGCCAAGGTCGCAGCGGTGAGAGACTGGCCCCAACCTATGAGCCGTAGGAAGCTGCAACAGTTCCTCGGCTTCGCACATTTTTACAGGAGGTTCATTAAGGGGTATAGTCAGGTAGTTAGCCCCCTGACAGCCCTGACCTCACCAAAAGTTCCCTTCACCTGGTCGGATCGGTGCGATGCCGCGTTCAGGGAGTTGAAACAGCGCTTCTCGACTGCACCCGTCTTGGTGCAGCCCGATCCCAGTCGCCAGTTTGTGGTTGAAGTGGACGCCTCTGACTCAGGGATAGGAGCCGTGCTATCCCAGAGCGGAGAGACCGATAAGGTTCTTCACCCGTGTGCCAATTTCTCCCGCAGGTTGACACCAGCAGAGCGGAACTATGACGTGGGCAATCGAGAGCTCCTTGCGGTGAAAGAGGCTCTTGAGGAGTGGAGACACCTGCTGGAGGGGGCGTCAGTGCCTTTCACGGTTTTTTTCTGACCACCGGAACCTGGAGTATATCAGGACCGCCAAGCGACTGAACCCCAGGCAAGCCCGCTGGTCACTGTTCTTCGGCCGTTTTGACTTCCGGATCACTTACCGCCCCGGGACCAAAAACCAGAGGTCGGATGCCCTGTCCCGGGTGCATGAATATGAAGTCAAGACCGAGCTGTCGGATCCACCGGAACCCATCGTACCGGAGTCCACTATCGTGGCTACCCTTACCTGGGACGTGGAGAAGACTGTCCGGGAGGCCCTGGCACGGAGACCGGATCCCGGAACAGGGCCGACAAATAGACTATACGTCCCACCAGAAGCCAGGGCTGCCGTCCTGGACTTCTGTCATGGGTCCAAGCTCTCCTGCCACCCAGGGGTGCGTAGGACTGTGGCAGTGGTCCGGCAGCGCTTCTGGTGGGCGTCTCTGGAGGCTGACGTCCGGGATTCTATCCAGGCCTGCACCACCTGCGCCAGGGGCAAGGCGGACCACCAGAAGGCACAGGGACTCCTTCAGCCGCTTCCTGTGCCTCATCGCCCCTGGTCCCACATCGGTCTGGATTTTGTCACGGGCCTTCCGCCGTCCCGGGGGCACACCACCATCCTCACGATAGTGGACCGGTTCTCCAAGGCGGCCCACTTCGTGGCCCTCCCGAAGCTCCCATCGGCCCAGGAGACAGCGGATCTCCTGGTCCACCATGTCGTCCGTCTGCATGGGATACCAACAGACATCGTCTCGGATCGTGGTCCCCAGTTCTCCTCGCAGGTGTGGAGAAGTTTCTGCCGGGAACTGGGGGCCACCGTGAGCCTCTCGTCTGGGTATCACCCTCAGACTAACGGACAGGCTGAACGGGCCAATCAAGAGCTGGAGCAGGCCCTGCGATGTACGACATCCGCACACCCGACGGCTTGGAGTGAACACCTGGCCTGGATCGAGTACGCACATAACAGCCAAGTGTCCTCTGCCACCGGCCTCTCCCCGTTCGAGGTGTGTCTGGGGTACCAACCCCCTTTGTTTCCTGTGGTGGAGGGAGAGGTCGGTGTGCCCTCGGTCCAGGCCCACCTGCGGAGATGCCGTCGGGTGTGCCGTTCGGCCTTGTTGAGGGCCCGGATGAGGGCAAAAGCCCATGCAGACCGTCGACGGTCCCCAGCCCCCGCATATCAGCCTGGGCAGGAGGTATGGCTATCTACGAGGGACATAACGCTCCAGGTGGCTTCCCCAAAATTAAAGGACCGCTATATAGGGCCATTCCGAATCCTCAAGGTCCTCAGTCCCACCGCAGTGAGGCTCCAACTCCCGGCCTCACTGAGGATCCATCCAGTCTTTCATGTCTCCCGGTTGAAACCACATCAAACCTCACCCCTCTGTGCACCCGGTCCGGCGCCGCCTCCTGCCCGTATCATCGATGGGGAGCCAGCTTGGACAGTACGCCGGCTCTTGGATGTCCGTCGAATGGGCCGGGGCTTCCAATATTTGGTGGACTGGGAGGGGTATGGACCCGAAGAACGCTCCTGGGTGAAGAGGAGCTTCATCCTGGACCCGGCACTCCTGGTCGATTTTTACCGACGCCATCCGGACAAGCCTGGTCGGGCGCCAGGAGGCGCCCGTTGAGGGGGGGGTCCTGTTGTGTGGGCCGCCAGAAGAGGAGGTACTGCTGGCCCACCACCAGAGGGCGCCCTGCCTGAAGTGCGGGCTTCAGGCATGAGAGGGCGCTGCTGCCTTACAGGAACAGCCGAGGTGACAGCTGTCACTCATCAACTATGACAGCTGTCACCAATCATCTGCATCTCACCCTGGATAAAAGCAGGATGACACCTCCACCACGTCGCCGAGATATCGACTTCTGTGAGAGGTAACTTTTAATTAATTAGCATTAATTGATTCCAAGAGCTATTGTGTTGCAGCTGTCAACCAGAGGACCGGCGTGGGTCGCGACTGTTTCGTCCTAATTCCCATCAGATAAGTGGTTAAACAGACGCTGCACGAGTGTGTGTTAAAGGTGGAGGTGGAATTCCCACCGTTATTGTTACGGGGTGTACACACACCCACACTTGACTGTCTTTGTTCTCCGCCAGCAGTACCAGATCCGAAACGCTGAGACGGTGGCCACCTGGGGACTTCGGGACTTGGCGGCTCCAGTATCCTTCGGGTTCGGTGGCGGTGGAAATCGTGTGGTTCCGGTTCATCTCCAGACGGGCGTCTCCTATCGTCGAGCCTGCCCACACGACACCTTCATTAATTGACTTGTATTTATTCTGTAATCTGCTGTGTGTGGTTGTGACATTCACAACAGTAAAGTGTTCTAATTTAACTCCCTCTATTGTCAGTTCATTTACGCCCCCTGTTGTGGGTCCGTGTCACTACACTTTCCCAACAGAGAGTTCACCTTTTGTAGTTTTAGAGCCTATTCCGGACAGACAGAAAGACAAAACTGTATGTATCAGATTATTGTTAATATTGTTGTCTTAATATTAATTTTTTTGTTTGAAAATAGTACCAGGTTGTAGCCCATGTCATGGTGGTTCAGAATGTGTAACTTTGGGGAGTTCACGTTTTGTAGTTTTAGAGCCTATTCCGGACAGACAGAAAGACAGAAGTAGCCATTTATGTATATAGATTAAATTAATTGTTGAAATGCAGTTTTATTGCGAATTTAAGTTTTTGGACCCCAGGAAGACTAGCAACCACTTTGCGGAAGCTAATGGGGTTCCAAATAAATAAATGAATGAATAAATAATATCCTTTTCTTGAATTCTCTTATTTATCAGTTTTTTGTTGAGTCTGTGTGCCAAATAAATTCATTAATTCATTCTATCTGTGGTGCAAATTTGGTGAGAACATGTGAAGTAGTTTTGAAGTAATCGTTCAAATCCTATCAATCAATCAATTTTTTTTTTATATAGCACTAATGATTAAATGCAGAGTGGTGCATACAGAGCAAAAAGAGAAAGAAACAGTGCATCATGGGAACCCCCCAGCAGTCTACGTCTATAGCAGCATAACTAAGGGATGGTTCAGGGTCACCTGATCCAGCCCTAACTATAAGCTTTAGCAAAAAGGAAAGTTTTAAGCCTAATCTTAAAAGTAGAGAGGGTGTCTGTCTCCCTGATCTGAATTGGGAGCTGGTTCCACAGGAGAGGAGCCTGAAAGCTGAAGGCTCTGCCTCCCATTCTACTCTTACAAACCCTAGGAACTACAAGTAAGCCTGCAGTCTGAGAGCGAAGCACTCTATTGGGGTGATATGGTACTACGAGGTCCCTAAGATAAGATGGGACCTGATTATTCAAAACCTTATAAGTAAGAAGAAGAATTTTAAATTCTATTCTAGAATTAACAGGAAGCCAATGAAGAGAGGCCAATATGGGTGAGATATGCTCTCTCCTTCTAGTCCCCGTTAGTACTCTAGCTGCAGCATTTTGAATTAACTGAAGGCTTTTTAGGGAACGTTTAGGACAACCTGATAATAATGAATTACAATAGTCCAGCCTAGAGGAAATAAATGCATGAATTAGTTTTTCAGCATCACTCTGAGACAAGACCTTTCTGATTTTAGAGATATTGCGTAAATGCAAAAAAGCAGTCCTACATATTTGTTTAATATGCGCTTTGAATGACATATCCTGATCAAAAATGACTCCAAGATTTCTCACAGTATTACTAGAGGTCAGGGTAATGCCATCCAGAGTAAGGATCTGGTTAGACACCATGTTTCTAAGATTTGTGGGGCCAAGTACAATAACTTCAGTTTTATCTGAGTTTAAAAGCAGGAAATTAGAGGTCATCCATGTCTTTATGTCTGTAAGACAATCCTGCAGTTTAGCTAATTGGTGTGTGTCCTCTGGCTTCATGGATAGATAAAGCTGGGTATCATCTGCGTAACAATGAAAATTTAAGCAATACCGTCTAATAATACTGCCTAAGGGAAGCATGTATAAAGTGAATAAAATTGGTCCTAGCACAGAACCTTGTGGAACTCCATAATTAACTTTAGTCTGTGAAGAAGATTCCCCATTTACATGAACAAATTGTAATCTATTAGACAAATATGATTCAAACCACCGCAGCGCAGTGCCTTTAATACCTACGGCATGCTCTAATCTCTGTAATAAAATTTTATGGTCAACAGTATCAAAAGCAGCACTGAGGTCTAACAGAACAAGCACAGAGATGAGTCCACTGTCCGAGGCCATAAGAAGATCATTTGTAACCTTCACTAATGCTGTTTCTGTACTATGATGAATTCTAAAACCTGACTGAAACTCTTCAAATAGACCATTCTTCTGCAGATGATCAGTTAGCTGTTTTACAACTACCCTTTCAAGAATTTTTGAGAGAAAAGGAAGGTTGGAGATTGGCCTATAATTAGCTAAGATAGCTGGGTCAAGTGATAGCTTTTTAAGTAATGGTTTAATTACTGCCACCTTAAAAGCCTGTGGTACATAGCCAACTAACAAAGATAGATTGATCATATTTAAGATCGAAGCATTAAATAATGGTAGGGCTTCCTTGAGCAGCCTGGTAGGAATGGGGTCTAATAAACATGTTGATGGTTTGGATGAAGTAACTAATGAAAATAACTCAGACAGAACAATCGGAGAGAAAGAGTCTAACCAAATACCGGCATCACTGAAAGCAGCCAAAGATAACGATACGTCTTTGGGATGGTTATGAGTAATTTTTTTCTCTAATAGTTAAAATTCTGTTAGCAAAGAAAGTCATGAAGTCATTACTAGTTAAAGTTAATGGAATACTCAGCTCAATAGAGCTCTGACTCTTTGTCAGCCTGGCTACAGTGCTGAAAAGAAACCTGGGGTTGTTCTTATTTTCTTCAATTAGTGATGAGTAGAAAGATGTCCTAGCTTTACGGAGGGCTTTTTTATAGAGCAACAGACTCTTTTTCCAGGCTAAGTGAAGATCTTCTAAATTAGTGAGACGCCATTTCCTCTCCAACTTACGGGTTATCTGCTTTAAGCTACGAGTTTGTGAGTTATACCACGGAGTCAGGCACTTCTGATTTAAAGCTCTCTTTTTCAGAGGAGCTACAGCATCCAAAGTTGTCTTCAATGAGGATGTAAAACTATTGACGAGATACTCTATCTCACTTACAGAGTTTAGGTAGCTACTGTGCACTGTGTTGTTATATGGCATTAGAGAACATAAAGAAGGAATCATATCCTTAAACCTAGTTACAGCGCTTTCTGAAAGACTTCTAGTGTAATGAAACTTATTCCCCACTGCTGGGTAGTCCATCAGAGTAAATGTAAATGTTATTAAGAAATGATCAGACAGAAGGGAGTTTTCAGGGAATACTGTTAAGTCTTCAATTTCCATACCATAAGTCAGAACAAGATCTAAGATATGATTAAAGTGGTGGGTGGACTCATTTACATTTTGAGCAAAGCCAATAGAGTCTAATAATAGATTAAATGCAGTGTTGAGGCTGTCATTCTCAGCATCTGTGTGGATGTTAAAATCGCCCACTATAATTATCTTATCTGAGCTAAGCACTAAGTCAGACAAAAGGTCTGAAAATTCACAGAGAAACTCACAGTAACGACCAGGTGGATGATAGATAATAACAAATAAAACTGGTTTTTGGGACTTCCAATTTGGATGGACAAGACTAAGAGTCAAGCTTTCAAATGAATTAAAGCTCTGTCTGGGTTTTTGATTAATTAATAAGCTGGAATGGAAGATTGCTGCTAATCCTCCGCCCCGGCCCGTGCTACGAGCATTCTGACAGTTAGTGTGACTCGGGGGTGTTGACTCATTTAAACTAACATATTCATCCTGCTGTAACCAGGTTTCTGTAAGGCAGAATAAATCAATATGTTGATCAATTATTATATCATTTACCAACAGGGACTTAGAAGAGAGAGACCTAATGTTTAATAGACCACATTTAACTGTTTTAGTCTGTGGTGCAGTTGAAGGTGCTATATTATTTTTTCTTTTTGAATTTTTATGCTTAAATAGATTTTTGCTGGTTATTGGTGGTCTGGGAGCAGACACCGTCTCTACGGGGATGGGGTAATGAGGGGATGGCAGGGGGAGAGAAGCTGCAGAGAGGTGTGTAAGACTACAACTCTGCTTCCTGGTCCCAACCCTGGATAGTCACGGTTTGGAGGATTTAAGAAAATTGGCCAGATTTCTAGAAATGAGAGCTGCTCCATCCAAAGTGGGATGGATGCCGTCTCTCCTAACAAGACCAGGTTTTCCCCAGAAGCTTTGGCAATTATCTATGAAGCCCACCTCATTTTTTTTGGACACCACTCAGACAGCCAGCAATTCAAGGAGAACATGCGGCTAAACATGTCACTCCCGGTCCGATTGGGGAGGGGCCCAGAGAAAACTACAGAGTCCGACATTGTTTTTGCAAAGTTACACACCGATTTAATGTTAATTTTAGTGACCTCCGATTGGCGTAACCGGGTGTCATTACTGCCGATGTGAATTACAATCTTACCAAATTTACGCTTAGCCTTAGCCAGCAGTTTCAAATTTCCTTCAATGTCGCCTGCTCTGGCCCCCGGAAGACAATTGACTATGGTTGCTGGTGTCGCTAACTTCACATTTCTCAAAACAGAGTCGCCAATAACCAGAGTTTGATCCTCGGCGGGTGTGTCGTCAAGTGGGGAAAAACGGTTAGAAATGTGAACGGGTTGGCGGTGTACACGGGGCTTCTGTTTAGAACTACGCTTCCTCCTCACAGTCACCCAGTCGGTCTGCTTTCCCGGCTGCTCGGGATCTGCCAGAGGGGAACTAACGGCGGCTAAGCTACCTTGGTCTGGCTAGCTGTAGAATTTTCCACGGTGCGGAGCCGAGTCTCCAATTCGCCCAGCCTGGCCTCCAAAGCTACGAATAAGCTACATTTATTACAAGTACCGTTACTGCTAAAGGAGGCCGAGGAATAACTAAACATTTCACACCCAGAGCAGAAAAGTGCAGGAGAGACAGGAGAAGCCGCCATGCTAAATCGGCTAAGAGCTAGTAGCTGCGCTAAGCTAGCGGATTCCTAAAAACACGCAAAGTGAATAATGTGTAAATAATTTAGAGGTGATTCAGCAGAAGGAGTGCTTTAGTTAAGGCACATGAAGATTACACTGGGAAACAAATCGTAATCTAGATAACTAGATCAATCTAACTGCGCAGATTAAACAGCTAACAGATACAGAAAAACACCGCTGTGCTCCGGAACAGGAAGCGATACAATACCGCAGTGAGAGCCAACCACCAGCAGAGGCAAGCAAGAGCAAATGACCAAAGTTTTGCAAAGTCCTATACAAAGTGAAATCTTGATCCAGAATCCAGATTTGGATCCAGATCACCTCCAACATTTACTGGAGTCTTCCATGGCCTAATATCTATCTGTGGTGAAAATTTGGTGAGAATCCGTGAAGTTGTATTGAAGTAATCCTTCAAAGCCTATATAGAGTGAATCTTGATCCAGAACTCTGATTCGGATGTGGATCACCTACAAACTTCTGGGGAGTCTTCCGTGTCTGTTGTGCAAATTTGGTGAGAATCCATGAAGCAGTTTTGATGAAATCCTTCAAAGCCTATATGAAATGAATCTTGATCCAGAATCCAGATCTGGATCACTTCCAAAACACAGTGGAGTCTTTCATGCGCTAATATCTATCTCTATCTGTTGTGCAAATTTGGTGAGAATCTGTGAAGTAGTTTTGATGTAATCCTTCAAAGCCTATATAAAATGAATCTTGATCCAGAATCCGGATTTAGATCTGTATCACCTCCAAAATTTAATGGAATCTTCCATGGCTTAATATGTAACCATGGTGAAAATTTGGTGAGAATCCATGAAGTAGTTTTGACGTAATCCTTCAAAGCCTATATAAGGCTGACCATGCGTGTGTGTTCGTGTATGTGCACTTTCAATCTAAGGGCCCAGTGACCTCCCTCTTGGTGCCCCCAGTCACCATACAAAATTTGGCGTTGATTGCTTAATTACTGTGGCAGTAATTCTCTCTGTCTCTGTCTCTCTCTAGAATGCTGACAACAAATGGGATGTTTAAGTATGCTTGTGAGTTTAAATTACAATATTTTCTACTTTTTGTTTGGGGGGGAAGCACACAGTGGACTCTGAACTTTGCGAACTGTTTCATCCAGACAGACTGTTTCATTCACACACGGACCTGTTCGCTTCAGTCCAATCCATCATCACAGTCTGACGGACACATATCCATATAAAGCTCCTGTTTTTGGAAACAATGTCTGAAAATACTTTTAATTCCTGTCGTGGTTGGAAACATAGCATTATAAAACAAGACCCTCTGTGGTTTTTCTGCTAAGGGTGCATTTTCTCAGAGGATGCTGGTGTCATGCTGTGATCATACAGTTGTATGCAAAAGTTTGGGCACCCCTGATGATTTCCATGATTTAGCTTTATAAATCATTGGTTGTTTTGGATCAACAATTTCAGTTAAATACTCATATGAAGTCTATTAGAAAAGTATCCGACCTTATTATTTTTTTCAAAAACCATATGGATTTGAATCACGTGTGACTGCGTCAGACAAGCTTGAACCCTCGTGCGCATGCGTGAGTTTTTCCACGCCTGTCGGTTGCGTCATTCACCTGTGAGCAGGCTTTGAGTGAGGAGTGGTCCAGCCCCCTCGGCGGATTTTCATTGTCAGGAAATGGCGGAATGATTTGGGCTTTTTTTCCATCAGAATTTTTTCAGAAACTGTTAGAGACTGGCAGCTGGAAACCATTAGAAAAATTTATCTGGCTATCGGTGAAAATGTTACAGGCTTGGTAGAGAATAAGGAGTGTTACTGTCGCTTTAAGGACGGCCCCCAGCGGATGTGGGGCACGCCGCACTCCGAAGCCACCATCGACAGGCTGAACGACCATTTCATTTCTAAACAGATGGCTGTCTGGATCCGTGACCATCGTGTGCCATTTCTCTGGTTATCACAAGAGCTGGACATCAACCATTTTCTGGCAGATTTCACTTGATTTAACAAGAGATTTTGTCATGGAAAGCCGAGCGGAGGCTTCGCGCGTTTTTCCATCGAGTGATTATCCGAGAAATTGTGGATGTGCCTGGACATGCCAGAACATGTCCCGTGAGGCTTCATCACGGCGTTGCTGTGCGGCATGCGGCACCGCCGCGACGCGTGAAGCCTCTGCTCCTCTTTCCATGACAAAAACTCCTGTAACAGTGGAATGTGCCGTTCATTTCCAAAGTGGACGCTGTGTTTTATCCGGGATGTCGTCTGACTAGCACAGGAATTGTGAAAAGATGTGGACATCAGCACTTTTTCGGCACATTGAGACAGACGTGCGGAGGAATTTCGCGCGTCGTGGCGGTGCCGCATAGCGCAAAGCAACGCCGTGATGAAGCCTCACGGGACATGTTCTGGCATGTCCAGGCACATCCATAATTTCTCGGATAATCACTCGATGGAAAAACCACTGACAGCTGTCTGAACGCCATCTCAAAGCCGTCCTGTGAGACCAAACGGAGGTTGTTTTGTCTCGCTCCAGTAGCGAATCCATCGTGACGCGCAAAGCCTCCGCTCGGCTTTCCATGACAAAATCTCTTGTTAAAAGTGAAATCTGCTGGAAAATGGTTGATGTCCAGCTCTTGTGATAACCAGAGAAAATGCACACGACGGTCCCGGCACCACAGAGCCATCCGTTTAGAAATGATCCGGTGGTTTGTGGCTCACGATGGCGGCACGGCGCGCAGCGCGCCGAGCGTCCTTAAAGCTGTAGTAACAGTCATTCTCTGTGAAGCCCGTAAAATTTTCACCGATAGCCAGATACATTTTTCTAATGGTTTCCAGCTGCCAGTCTCTAACAGTTTCTGAAAAAATTTGGAAAAAAAAGCCCAAATCATTCCACCATTTCCTGACAATGAAAATCCGCCGGGAAGGGTGGACCACTCCTCACTCAAAGCCTGCTCACAGGCGAATGACACAACCGACAGGCGTGGAAAAACTCACGCATGCGGACGAGGGTTCAAGCTTGTCTGACGCAATCACACGTTATTCAAATCCATATGGTTTTTGAAAAAAATAATAAGGTCGGATACTTTTCTAATAGACCTCGTATATCATATAGCAGACAAACTCAGTGCTAACTGAGAAGTGAAATGAAGTTTATAGGATTTACAGAAAGTGTGCAATAATTCTTTAACCAAAATTAGGCAGGTGCATAAATTTGGCAGTGTTGTGAAAAGTAACTTTGACAAGTTACTTTTTTAGTTGCTTTATACAGTTGCTTTATGCAGTTACTTCATTAGCAGCATTATGCAATTACTTTATTAGAATCTGCCGAAAACTTGCAACTAATAAGTAATGTAACTAATAAGGTAACGAGTAATGTAACTTGGTTACTCGTAAGATTGAGCAATCAGCAAAGTAACTCATCAGCAAAGTAACTAATAGTTACTTTTCTGAGTACTAAATCTTAAAAATAACCAAATTAGATTATGAGTAACTTTATTAATTACATTCAGCAGCTGCCGACAAGGTGTCCGCAGCTGCTAATGAACTAACTGTATGAAGTAACTGTAAAATATAACTGTATAAATTAACGAATGAAGTAACTTTCCAAAGTTACTTTCCCCAACACTGAAATTTGGGCACCCCAACAGAAAAAAATACATCAATATTTAGTAGATCCTCCTTTTGCAGAAATAACAGGCTCTAAATGCTTCCTGCAGCTTCCAGTGAGAGTCTGTATTCTGGTTGAAGGTATTTTGGACCATTCTTCTTTATAAAACATCTCAGGTTTGTTGGTTTCCGAGCATGGACAGCCCGCTCACTCATGGTAACAGCAACATGAGGCTTATCTAAAACTATTTCACAGATTCTCACCAAATTTGCACCACAGATAGATATTAGGGCATGGAAGACTTCACTGAATTTTGGAATTGATCCAGATCCGGATACGAATTCTGGATCAAGATTCACTTTATATCGGCTTTGAAGGATTACATCAAAAATACTTCACAGATTCTCACCAAATTTTCAACACAGATACATATTACGCCAAGGAAAACTCCTTTAAATTTTGGAGGTGATCCAGATCTGGATCTGAATCTGGGTTCTGGATCAAGATTCACTTTATAATGGCTTTGAAGGACTATGTCATGACTTTATGGATTCTCACCAAAATTTCACCACAGATTAGGGCATGGAAGACTCCACTGAAACTTTGGAGTTGATGCAAATCCTGATTCGGATTCTGGATCAAGATTTCACTTTGTATAGGATTTGAATGATTACTTCAAAACTACTTCACAGGTTCTCACCAAATTTGCACCACATATAGAATGAATGAATGAACTGAATGAATTTATTTGCACACAGACTCAACAATAACAAAAAAACTGATAAATAAGAGAACTCAACAAATAGATATTAGGGCATGGGAGACTCCACTGAATTTTGGATCTGGATTGGCAGACCCGGGTAACTCAGCTAAATTCTGAACAATAAAAGTCGACGGTAAGTGCGCAGGTGAAGGATAAACAACAGCTGTCTGAAGCCTGCACTCTATTTCAGCCCTCAGCCGCGACCATATTGCTGCACACACAGCCTTATGGTTTTGAGCCTTATATAGGTGACAATGAAACAGACTAAATCTTGGAGGAAAACCTTCAGTCTGACAACAGTGACGATATTGGGAGAGTTCAGAACACAGAATGGTGAGTATAAAATAAATAAATACTGCAGGCGATTTCGGCATGCAGGTGATGTTTTTTGCCAGCTCTTTGGTCTAATCAACTGATTAAAGAAAAAGTAGTTTTACTAAGTGTGACATCAGAAAAAAAGTGGATTCTTAACTCTGGCATCAGCGCACATATACTGGCAATACTTTACTTTATGAACCCAAAACAAGTCCATGGTGATGAATGCAACCACTCACAGAGTCTTAACGCTGTTGTGCAGCGCCGTCAGGAAGTTTTTCAGGCCGTCATTTGTGTGGCATGAGATCAGACAGACAGGAGGGAGTCCAGAAGCCTGTGTCAGCTCAGCGTCCAGCATTTGTCTGCGCTCTTCAGGCAATAGGTCAGTCTTATTCAACACCAGCAGACACCTGTCTGTGGAAAACACTGTGATGTCCAGCAAACGACAAATTTTGAGAAGGAAAGTTCTCATACTGAATAAAACAAATACAATCCCACAGCATATTTCCTGCAGGTGTCCCAGTGGATGTTCAATTTTTCTTTTTAAATCAACAACTAGGGTGTGTATCACGTACTAACAATATGTTCACACTAGCGTGTTGCCCGTGGGGATCCATGGGCTCTAGATTGGGTAGTGTTTATAAAATACCTGACAGTTTTCAAGGGTGGTAATAAAATAAGCAAAGTTTGTATGAGTTGGAATGGTGTGTGAGTCCAGAATGTTTTTAGAAACTTAGAAGTTAACAATTTTAAGAAGAACTCAACCCTTTTATTTCCTGTTAATTCTGTAATTTTTTTTTTTTTTTGTAATTTATTTTTTATTAGCATTTCGTGTCAAATATATACATAACATACTGTAACCACTGTGTTCATCATCCTGATACTATCAACATCAATGTACATTCATTTTAAAAGCACACATACCTCGACACAAAATGCTGTAAAGCAATATTAGAGAAAAAACAACAACAACAACAAAAACAACAACCCAAACAGAACCGAAACAATTAGGGAGTAGATTGCTGTTATAACTTTACTAATTATCTGAGAAAACGAAATCAGGCCTATGAGATGTTACATAGTGGATCCATTTTCTCCAGTATGAGGTAAACTGTTCCAGTTTGTAGTTGATACACGCTGTTATCTTTTCCATATTGTAAATGTCCATTGTAATGTTCATCCATTCAGTTAAAGTCGGCCTTTCCTGTAATAACCATTTCCTGGTTAATGCCTTTTTAGCTGCGACCAACAAACTATTTAATAAATATTTGTCTTTTTTTTTTTTTTGAATTTCTGAGGTAAATTTCCAAAATATATAATCTTCATCTTCATCATGCATTACATCTTTAAAAATGTCTTGTAGAGCCATGTGTATTTCTCTCCAGAAGTACTTGATAACCAGGCAGTCCCAAAAGATGTGGTGGTGGTTTGCATGTTGATTACCAGTTTCTCCAACATATAGGGGGAGTTCCATCATAGTGAGATTTCTGAACGGGTGTAATAAAATATCTTACCAGATTTTTCCAGCTGAATTCCCTCCAAATCTGTGAATTAGTACATTTCCAATTATATCTCCACACTGTTGTCCATTCCTCCTCAGATATACTTATTCCTCCTTCTTGCTCCCATTTTTCTTTAATGTATGTAGTTGACTGTGTTTTAAGATTGGATAAGCCTTTGTATGCACATGATATAATTCTACCATTGATATCAGAGTTATATGCTTTCCTAAACATTTCTATAAAACTCACCTTTGTTTCTGAGACATTTTTCATTTTCATATTAATATAGTGTCGTATCTGCAGAGAGCGGTACAAATCCTGTTTTTCTAAAAGGTATCTCTTTAATTGTATCAAAACTAAGCATTGTTCCCCCTTTCAGTAATTTACATAAAGCAGTCAAACCCTTAAATGTCCAGTCCTTAAACCTGGTATCCAATCTATCTGGCATGAAGTCTGAGTCATACGCACACCATTTAAGAACCATTACATCCCTTTCTAACTTATGTTCTTTTATGATAGCTTTCCACATTTTAAGAGTACATTTCACCCATGGATTGTCAATACTTTTTATGTAATTTTGTAGATTATTGTCAGCTATAATTGCCTGTATGGGAATGGAACATATTTTCTCTTCTATACTTTTCCATTGAGGATTATATATAGGATTGCAGCAGCATATAATTGTTCTTATCTGTGTTGCAAGAAAATAATCTCTGAAAGAAGGTAGAGCCCATCTTCCCCTCTCCTTGGTCAGCTGTAGAGTTTTGAGATGTACCCTAGGTCTCTTGCCTCGCCATATATATCTTGATAACATTTTGTCCCATTCATTAAAATGGCACTGATTGATTTCTATTGGTAGGGTGTGGAATAAATATAAAAATTGAGGTAAAATATTAATTTTAATAGATTCAATTCTTGAAGAAAGACTGAGAAAAGGAGTTAGGCTCCACCTGGTTATATCTTCCTTAATTTTTTTGTATAAAGGAACATAACTGCATTCAAATAATTTTGATAAATCTTGTGGGATGTTTATGCCTAAATACCTGATGGATTTTATTTGCCATATCAATGGGTATTCATTCTTGATTACATCTGGTGGGTTATAATTATATGCAAGCAATTACCCATATTAACTTTGTATCCTGATAATTTGCCATATTGCTCAAATGGTTTCATCAATTCAGGTAAAGCATATATTGGTTGTCCTAAATACACTAAAATATCATCCGCATAGCAGGCTAATTTATACTCTGTACCTTTTATAAAGATTCCCTTAATTTTATTGTTTTGTCTAATGTGCTGAGCGAACGGTTCTAAATATAATGCAAAAAGTAGAGGTGACCATGCACAGCCCTGTCTGGAGCCTCTTTCCAGAGTAAAGCTCTTTGATAAGGATCCATTTATTTTGATTCTAGCAGTAGGATTGTTGTATAATGCCTGTATAGTTTTAACAATTGTATCACGGAAGCCAAACCTATATAACACCCTATACAAAAAATCCCAATTAACCGAGTCAAATGCTTTTTCCGCATCAACACTTATCACTATTGCCTTAGTCTTATTTTTTTGTATATGATCTATGATGTTAATGTCTTTCGTATATTATCTTGTGTTTGGCGTTGTTGTATAAAACCTGTCTGGTCATTATGTACAACCCCTGGCAAAAATTATGGAATCACCGGCCTCGGAGGATGTTCATTCAGTTGTTTAATTTTGTAGAAAAAAATCAATCACAGACATGACACAAAAGTAAAGTCATTTCAAATGGCAACTTTCTGGCTTTAAGAAACACTATAAGAAATCAAGAAAAAAAATTGTGGCAGTCAGTAAAGGTTACTTTTTTTAGACCAAGCAGAGGGAAATAAATATGGAATCACTCAATTCTGAGGAAAAATTATGGAATCATGAAAAACAAAAGAACGCTCCAACACATCACTAGTATTTTGTTGCACCACCTCTGGCTTTTATAACAGCTTGCAGTCTCTGAGGCATGGACTTAATGAGTGACAAACAGTACTCTTCATCAATCTGGCTCCAACTTTCTCTGATTTCTGTTTTCCAGATCAGCTTTGCAGGTTGGAGCCTTGTCATGGACCATTTTCTTCAACTTCCACCAAAGATTTTCAATTGGATTAAGAGCCGGACTATTTGCAGGCCATGACATTGACCCTATGTGTCTTTTTGCAAGGAATGTTTTCACAGTTTTTGCTCTATGGCAAGATGCATTATCATCTTGAAAAATGATTTCAACATCCCAAACATACTTTCAATTGATGGGATAAGAAAAGTGTCCAAAATATCAACATAAACTTGTGCATTTATTGATGATGTAATGACAGCCATCTCCCCAGTGCCTTTACCTGATATGCAGCCCCAACTGAATGAACATCCTCCGAGGCCGGTGATTCCATTATTTTTGCCAGGGGTTGTATTAATGTAGGTAGGAACTTCTCTATTCGTCTGGCCATAATCGAGGTGAATAATCGGTAGTCTATGTTAAGAACAGATATTGGTCGATAGGATCCACACTCCATTTTATCTTTGCCTTCTTTTGGTATAGCCGATATAATCGGCTCCTTCCAGCTGGTGGTGTTTGTGCCTTTTTTAAAACCCAATTCAATGTGGGAAGTACAACCCCTGGCAAAAATTATGGAATCACCAGCCTCAGAAGATGTTCATTCAGTTGTTTAATTTTGTAGAAAAAAAGCAGATCAGAGACATGACACAAAACTAAAGTCATTTCAAATGGCAACTTTCTGGCTTTAAGAAACACTATAAGAAATCAAGAAAAAAAGATTGTGGCAGTCAGTAACGGTTACTTTTTTAGACCAAGCAGAGGAAAAAAATATGGAATCACTCAATTCTGAGGAATAAATTATGGAATCACCCTGTAAATTTTCATCCCCAAAACTAACACCTGCATCAAATCAGATCTGCTTGTTAGTCTGCATCTAAAAAGGAGTGATCACACCTTGGAGAGCTGTTGCACGAAGTGGACATGAATCATGGCTCCAACACGAGAGATGTCAATTGAAACAAAGGAGAGGATTATCAAACTCTTAAAAGAGGGTAAATCATCACGCAATGTTGCAAAAGATGTTGGTTGTTCACAGTCAGCTGTGTCTAAACTCTGGACCAAATACAAACAACATGGGAAGGTTGTTAAAGGCAAACATACTGGTAGACCAAGGAAGACATCAAAGCGTCAAGACAGAAAACTTAAAGCAATATGTCTCAAAAATCGAAAAAAGCACAACAAAACAAATGAGGAACGAAGGGGAGGAAACTGGAGTCAACGTCTGTCACCGAACTGTAAGAAACCGCCTAAAGGAAATGGGATTTATATACAGAAAAGCTAAACGAAAGCCATCATTAACACCTAAACAGAAAAAAACAAGGTTACAATGGGCTAAGGAAAGGCAATCGTGGACTGTGGATGACTGGATGAAAGTCATATTCAGTGATGAATCTCAAATCTGCATTGGGCAAGGTGATATTGCTGGAACTTTTGTTTGGTGCTGTTCCAATGGGATTTATAAAGATGACTGCCTGAAGAGAACATGTAAATTTCCACAGTCATTGATGATATGGGGCTGCATGTCAGGTAAAGGCACTGGGGAGATGGCTGTCATTACATCATCAATAAATGCACAAGTTTACGTTGATATTTTGGACAATTGAAAGGATGTTTGGGGATGATGAAATAATTTTTCAAGATGATAATGCATCTTGCCATAGAGCAAAAACTGTGAAAACATTCCTTGCAAAAAGACACATAGGGTCAATGTCATGGGATAGGGTCAATATCAATGAGCAGATGTGATTTGATGCAGGTGTTAGTTTTGGGGATGAAAATTTACAGGGTGATTCCATAATTTTTTCCTCAGAATTGAGTGATTCCATATTTTTTTCCTCTGCTTGGTCTAAAAAAGTAACAGTTACTGACTGCCACAATCTTTTTTCTTGATTTCTTATAGTGTTTCTTAAAGCCAGAAAGTTGCCATTTGAAGTGACTTTAGTTTTGTGTCATGTCTGTGATCTGCTTTTTTTCTACAAAATTAAACAACTGAATAAACATCCTCCGAGGCCGGTGATTCCATAATTTTTGCCAGGGGTTGTATAATAGGTGTTAATTCATCTCTAAATTTCTTATACCACTCAGCTGTATAGCCATCTAATCCTGGTGATTTATTTAATTTGAGTCTAGTAACTGCATTTATTAATTCCCCTTCTGTTATATCAGCAATCATTATTTCATTTTGTTCCTCATTTAATGTGGGCAGCTCTAAAGAATTTAGATAAGTGTCAATTTGATCCATATTATCTCCTGGTACCTTAGAATATAAAGTTTTATAAAAAAAACTTCAAATACTTGATTATTATTTATTTATTTATTAGTTTATTTGACAGGGACAATACAATCAGACATAGCTACAAATCAAAGCTTATAGCTGATGTGATGCATACAGAGTATAGCAACAGGTGCTAATTTACAACTCCCGTCCCTGGTTAGGCTTTTCTACTCTAACACGACCTAAAAAACATCTTAATTTACATTTGAACATCTATAATAAATAGAACAGTGCAATTCAAAACTCAGCCACATGGGGTGTGCAGCCAGTACATTCTGAGTGCCGGTCCCAAGCCCGGATAAATGAGGAGGGTTGCGTCAGGAAGGGCATCCGGTGTAAAACAAGCCAACCCAACTATGCAGACTCAGAATCGAATTCCCATACCGGATCGGTCGCGGCCCGGGTTAACAACGTCCGCCACCGGTGCTATTGCCCAACAGGGTGCCGGTGGAAATTGGGCTACTGCTGGGCGAAGACGACGAAGAAGAGGAGGAAAACGTTGCCATGAACAGCGGGAGAAGAAGAAAACTAGAAGGGTGGAAATGATAGTGGGGACTTTGAATGTTGGTAGTATGACTGGTAAAGGGAGAGAGCTGGCTGATATGATGGAGAGGGGAAAGGTTTTGTGTGTGTGCAAGAGACCAAGTGGAAGGGAAGTAAGAGCAGGAGCATCGGCGGTGGGTACAAGTTGTTGTACCATGGTGAGGACAGGAAGAGAAATGGTGTTGGGGTCATTTTAAAGGAAGAGTATGTTAAAAGTGTGTTGGAGGTTAAGCGAGTGTCTGACAGGGTGATGAGTGTGAAGTTGGAAATTGAAGGGGTGATGATGAATATCATCAGTGCATATGCCCCACAGGTAGGTTGTGAGATGAAGGAGAAAGAAGATTTCGGGAGTGTGTTAGATGAGGTGGTGGAGAGTGTGCCCAAGCATGAAAGAGTGGTGATAGGAGCAGACTTCAATGGGCATGTTGGTGAACGGAACAGAGGTGATGAGGAAGTAATGGGTAGATATGGTATCAAGGATAGGAATGGGGAAGGACAGACGGTAGTTGATTTTGCAAAAAGGATGGAAATGGCTGTGGTGAATACCTACTTTAAGAAAAGGGAGGAGCACAGGGTAACATATAAGAGTGGAGGAAGGTGCACACAGGTGGACTACATTCTTTATAGGAGATGCAAGCTAAAAGAAATCACAGCCTGTAAGGTGGTAGCAGGAGTGAGTGCCACTAGACAGCATAGGATGGTTGTTTGTAGGATGACTTTAGAGGTAAAGAAGAAGAAGAGAGTGAGAGCTCAACAAAGGATCAGATGGTGGAAGCTGATGGAGGAAGACTGTTGTGTGAAATTTAGCGAGCAGGTGAGAGAAGCACTAGTTGGAGGGGAAGCAATTTTGGACAACTGGAAAAGTACTGCAGATGTGGTGAGGGAGACAGCTAGGGCAGTACTGGGTATGACATCTGGACAGTGGAAGGAAGACAAGGAGACTTGGTGGTGGAATGAAGAGGTCCAGGAAAGCATAAGGAGAAAGAGGTTGGCGAAAAAGTTTTGGGATAGTTGGAGAGATGAAGAAAGTAGACAGGAGTACAAGGAGATGTGGCGTAAGGTGAGAAGAGAAGTGGCAAAAGCAAAGGAAAAGGCATATTGTGAGCTGTACAAGAAGTTGAATAGTAAGGAAGGAGAAAAGGACTTGTACCAATTGGCCAGACAAAGGGACAGAGCTGGAAAGGATGTGCAGCAGGTTAGGGTGGTAAAAGATGCACATGGTAATGTGCTGACAAGTGAGGAGTGTGTGCTGAGAAGGTGGAGGGAATATTTTGAAGAGCTGATGAATAAAGAAAATGAGCGAGAGAAAAGGCTGGATGATGTGGTGAGAGTAAATCAGGAAGTAAAAGAGATTAGCAAGGAAGAAGTGAGGGCTGCTATGAAGAGGATGAAGAGTGGAAAGGCAGTTGGTCCAGATGACATTCCAATGGAGGCATGGAAATGTCTAGGAGAGATGGCAGTAGAGTTTCTAACCAGATTGTTTAATAAAATCTTGGAAAGTGAGAGGATGCCTGAGGAGTGGAGATGAAGTGTGCTGGTTCCTATTTTCAAGAACAAGGGTGATGTGCAGAGCTGCAGTAACTACAGAGGCATAAAGCTGATCAGCCACAGCATGAAGTTATGGGAAAGAGTAGTAGAAGCTAGGCTTAGAAAACAGGTGAAGATCTGTGAGCAGCAATATGGTTTCATGCTGAGAAAGAGCACTACAGATGCAATGTTTGCTCTGAGAATACTGTTGGAAAAGTACAGAGAAGGACAGAAAGAGTTACATTGTGTGTTTGTGGACTTAGAAAAAGCTTATGATAGGGTGCCAAGAGAAGAGTTGTGGCATTGTATGAGGAAGTCTGGAGTGGCAGAGAAGTATGTTAGGGTAGTGCAGGACATGTACAAGAATAGTGTGACAGCGGTGAGATGCGCAGTCGGAATGACAGACTCATTCAAGGTGGAGGTGGGATTACACCAAGGATCAGCTCTGAGTCCTTCTCCTTCTCTCTCAATGCCAAGCTCCGTGGTGGCGGGGACCTCCAGGGTCTCTCGTAATATCTTCTCAACATACTCCACCATCAACGGCCCCTCGGGTACATTATACAGCCGTATATTCTCCCGTCGGGATCTTCCTTCATGTTCAAGCAATTTATCTTCTTGCTGATTCATCACCTTGTTTAGAATTTGCTCAATATTTTGAACACGGTCTTCCACATTTTCAGTTCGCATCTCCACCTCCGCTATTTTAGCACTGACGTTGGTGAGTTCAGATTTGATTTCGTCCAGTTGCTGTCTCACGTCTTTACGAAAGTTCTGTATCTCTTCCAAAACTTTTGCTAAGCTAGCCACATGTGAGTCGGCGTTAGCTTCTTCATTGCGTACCTGTGCAGGGGAGCTCTTCGTTGTATTTTGTCCATTGTCAGACTCTGCAGCTGAGTTTTTCTTTTGTCCATCCTTTTTCCCCATCTTAGCCTCATCAACACTTTCTAGTATTTGTCAAAAATGTCCTATTTGGCTATGATATGAGGCGAGATTAATAATTCGTTGTGGAGAGGTTACTTTAGGCTGCCATTCGGTGTGATGACGTCACCGGAACCACCAATTCTGTAATTTTTTAATGTTAATTTACTGTCTTAATGTACTTCTAAATTGTTTAGGTTGTTATCATATATATACTATTATTATTTTATTTTTACTTCTATTTTGACATTTGATTTTTAAATGGACCACAATGGAAATAAGTGTTTTCACTTTCTTGTGTCATCCATGTATTTTTAAAATATTTACAATTACATTATGTACTTACATCGAACATAAAAATCACTCACCACACTCATGCTTTTAATATAAAGATGACTTAATTA
Organism: Thalassophryne amazonica; assembly: GCF_902500255.1. NCBI lineage: Eukaryota > Metazoa > Chordata > Actinopteri > Batrachoidiformes > Batrachoididae > Thalassophryne > Thalassophryne amazonica. Next base: position 64,402,157 of record NC_047112.1, on the reverse strand, counting down.
AACAGTCAGATTCTGTGGAGACTTTCAAGCCCAGACTTAAGACTCACTTATATTCCTTTTCGTATGGCTAGCACACTGGTATAGTTTTGTTTTGCGCTTTTTACTCTTTTAATTCATTTTATTAGGAAACAGAGTGTGCCGTGGCCTCAACTTTACCTAAATTCTGGGTCTTTTAGTGAAGCTTAGGGCTAGTGGCCAGCGATCACCTTAGAATTTCTTCGGTTTTCTTGTTGTTTAATGCTGACAAATTATACAGTATTTCTTGTCTTTCTCCAGAGATGGGAGTTGTATTTGTGCTGGCAACCCTCCTGTCCTGTGCACCAACAGCATTTCCTGTATATTCATTTTGTGAATTGTTCTGTAATTTATGTCTGCATAGTCGCCGTTAGCTGTCCCCCAGCAGATCCCGAGCAGCCGGGAAAGCAGGCCGGCTGGGTGCCTGTGAGGAGGAAGTGTAGTCCTAAACAGAAGCCCCCTGTACACCACCAACCCGTTCATATTTCTAACCGTTTTTCCCCACTCAGCGACACACCCGCCGAGGAACAAACTCTGGTTATTGGCGACTCTGTTTTGAGAAATGTGAAGTTAGTGACACCAGCAACCATAGTCAAATGTCTTCCGGGGGCCAGAGCAGGCGACACTGAAGGAAATTTGAAACTGCTGGCTAAGGCTAAGCGTAAATTTGGTAAGATTGTAATTCACGTCGGCAGTAATGACACCCGGTTACGCCAATCGGAGGTCACTAAAATTAACATTATATCGGTGTGTAACTTTGCAAAAACAATGTCGGACTCTGTAGTTTTCTCTGGGCCCCTCCCCAATCGGACCAGGAGTGACATGTTTAGCCGCCTGTTCTCCTTGAATTGCTGGCTGTCTGAGTGGTGTCCAAAAAATGAGGTGGGCTTCATAGATAATTGGCAAAGCTTCTGGGGAAAACCTGGTCTTGTTAGGAGAGACGGCATCCATCCCACTTTGGATGGAGCAGCTCTCATTTCTAGAAATCTGGCCAATTTTATTAAACCCTCCAAACCGTGACTATCCAGGGTTGGGACCAGGAAGCAGAGTTGTAGTCTTACACACCTCTCTGCAGCTTCTCTCCCCCTGCCATCCCCCAATACCCCATTCCCGTAGAGACGGTGCCTGCTCCTAGACCACCAACAACCAGTAAAAATCTATTTAAGCATAAAAATTCAAAAAGAAAAAATAATATAGCACCTTCAACTGCACCACAGACTAAAACATTTAAATGTGGTTTATTAAACATTAGGTCTCTCTCTTCTAAGTCCCTGTTAGTAAATGATATAATAATTGATCAACATATTGATTTATTCTGCCTTACAGAAACCTGGTTACAGCAGGATGAATATGTTAGTTTAAATGAGTCAACACCCCCGAGTCACACTAACTGTCAGAACGCTCGTAGCACAGGCCGAGGGGGAGGAGTAGCAGCAATCTTCCACTCCAGCTTATTAATTAATCAAAAACCCAGACAGAGTTTTAATTCATTTGAAAGCTTGACTCTTAGTCTTGTCCATCCAAATTGGAAGTCCCAAAAACCAGTTTTATTTGTTGTTATCTATCGTCCACCTGGTACTGTGAGTTTCTTTGTGAATTTTCAGACCTTTTGTCTGACTTAGTGCTTAGTTCAGATAAGATAATTATAGTGGGCGATTTTAACATCCACATAGATGCTGAGAATGACAGCCTCAACACTGCATTTAATCTATTATTAGACTCACTTGGCTTCGCTCAAAATGTAAATGAGTCCACTCACCACTTTAACCATACTTTAGATCTTGTTCTGACTTATGGTATGGAAATTGAAGACTTAACAGTATTCCCTGAATACCCCCTTCTGTCTTAATAACATTCACATTTACTTTAAAGGACTACCCAGCAGTGGGGAATAAGTTTCATTACAGTAGAAGTCTTTCGGAAAGCGCTGTAACTAGGTTTAAGGATATGATTCCTTCTTTGTTATGTTCTCCAATGCCATATACCAACACAGTGCAGAGTAGCTACCTAAACTCTGTGAGTGAGATAGATTATCTTGTCAATAGTTTTACATCCTCATTGAGCACAACTTTGGATGCTGTAGCTCCTCTGAAAAAGAGAGCCTTAAATCAGAAGTGCCTGACTCCATGGTATAACTCACAAACACGCAGCTTAAAACAGATAACCCGTAACTTGGAGAGGAAATGGCGTCTCACTAATTTAGAAGATCTTCACTTAGCCTGGAAAAAGAGTCTGTTGCTCTATAAAAAAGCCCTCCATAAAGCTAGGACATCTTACTACTCATCACTAATTGAAGAAAATAAGAACAACCCCAGGTTTCTTTTCAGCACTGTAGCCAGGCTGACAAAGAGTCAGAGCTCTATTGAGCCGAGTATTCCTTTAACTTTAACTAATAATGACTTCATGACTTTCCTTGTTAATAAAATTTTAACTATTAGAGAAAAAATTACTCTAAAATTACTCTACACTAATCCACTTTTCAGATGTGATGAAGTGAGGTCTCTCATCCTCGCCCTCATTCATCACATCTGAAAAGTCATTCCACTTCCACTGGAAATGATCATCAGCGTGCATTCCCACATAGCTTTGTGACTTGTTTTGTAAGACTGTCGCATTAATTTTTGATTTATGATTGCCGGATATTCCCATGAGTGTCAGTTTGAAATCATAATTGTGTTTCGATGTGTATCTTATGGCCCAGTCACACATCATACAACGGTTCCTGAACGAAGGGGAAAAAAGTAAAAAGTCACAATTTGTTGAGAAAAGGTGGACGAAACAGCTTTATCACCAAACAGCCTGTGAACCAAGAGCGCAAAAGGGACAAAAGAGGAACTAAACGAAACTGAAGCTAACACTGATCTTGACACTTTCAACAAAATGCGCCTGGAGCCACTACTGGAGCAGTGTGTGCTCATAGCACCTGAGTCCTGGAGAAACTGCAAACAGAAGCTGTGGAGATCTGTGTGCACGTCGGTGGGTCCACCTGCTCTGGTTCCTCATCCAGAACAAAACAGGGATCATCTCCTTCATCATAAGAATCCACACTGTTGGATGACAAGCTAGCCGCTCAGTGTTGCTCAATTAAAAAAAACAAAAACGCTGGTGTGCTGTGGTCATTGCTGTGTCACTGTATTAGGTTACTAAGCCTTATATATTGATTTATAACATAAAACTGTGAAAAATATATATATAAGTGTAAAGATGATTGAATATATCAGAGCAGTAATTTGATCAGTGCGTGAATGCGCATTGACACCCCATGTGCGGTTATTTCCACCAGCTGCCACTGATCCACAACATGAATTCTACCTTCCAGAACAGCTCTTTATATAATCATCTGAATCATCTACCTGTTGCCACATGTACATAAGGGCTGGATTGTCATTCCTACACTCATATTGTTATATTTAATAAAAAATAATAAGCGCACGCAGGAGCTGCTGCTGCCGCTGACTTGTTCAAGTACCGTCGGAAATTACACAACTTTTTTGTTGTTTCAAATTCAGCAGTTGCTTGTGGCAAAATAATTAATTGTATCCACACAAAAGATTAATTCTGGCCTATAGAAGGTGCCTGAGCCCAGTGAAGCTGACCCCCACCCAGATAAAAAAAAAAATCCAAGCCAATAGGCTGAGTTTGCCCTGTAATTTCCGACGGTTTATGAACGAAGCAGCATCAGCAGCAGCGCTCAGAAACGGCTTCCGTACTGTGTGAAAACATTCTGCTGGTTGAACGAAGTCAAACTAAATGCTATTGTTACAAAAACTAAGCAACCGATAAAAAACCATCAAGAACGACAGTAAAACGAAATACGGACGAATTGAGGTTTTTGGTGCCATTCATTAAAATTTTTCGACAGTTTAAAATCCTGACAAAGCGCCAGCTGCAGGAAAGAAAATGTGCAAAGGTTAAATGATGCCAACAAAAGTCAACGAGAGTCCACCTTTCTTGTTTCGTTTGGCCTTCATTGCCCTTCGTTAAGTGCCGTGTGACTGGGACATTAGTCTTTTAGCCTTTGGTCACTATTGCTCATCTGGATGCATCAGCAGAGGCCTCAGTGTGTTTGTTACCTGCACGAGTTTGCTCTGTTGTGGACAGGACATCACAGAGGTGATGCCGAAGGAAAGCTTCAGTGTTGTGAGGATCAGGGGGAAGGTGAGCACAGTCTACAACAACCAGGGTCAGATCAGCCTGCTCCAACCTTAAAAGGAGGGGATAAAAAAAATAAATAAAATAACCAAAAGAACAAAACAAAACAAAACGCAGCTTTGAATGGAGTTTTCAAGACTGTTGTATTTCAACTGCATGAACAAAGATAATAACCAATATTCCAAACACTCACCCCACACACCCCAGTCAAAATTCAGATTAACATTTACTCAGGAAGGCGGCACAGTGGGATAGTGGTTAGCACTGTTGCCTCACAGCAAGAAGGTTGTGGGATAATGTCGCACCTGTGGCCTTTCTGTGTGGAGTTTGCATGCCCCCTGTGTTTGCACGGGTTCCCCCCGGGTGATCTGGCTTCCTTCCACATCCAAAGACATGCAGGTGAAATGGAAACTTTAAATTGTCTGTAGGTGTGTATGCGGATGTGAATATGTTTGTTCGTCTACATGTGTCCCTGTGACAGACTGGCGTCCTGTCCAGGGTGTACCCTGCCTCACGCCCTATGACTGCTGGGATAGGCTCCAGCCCCCTGTGACCCTTAATTGGAGTAAGCGGTCCAAGATGAGTGAGTGATTGAGTGGGTGGATGGATTTATGCAGAAAGCATAACAGCAGTGAACATACATGTTCAACACATAGTTTGACACAGCAGAATAGAACCAATCCTCACTGAACAAACATCATCAAATCCAGTTTGACAAATCAAGGACCTTCCTTAGGAACACCTTAATAATTTTCCAGTCTGACTGAAAACTGAACCAAAGATCATCTGGTCGCAAGCCCCCCTCTGTAACAGCAAGTCTGGAATCAATGATGTTACGGTAGATACTAGAGGCCTGGGTGATATATCGATTTTATCAATTAATTAGAGTTTTTTGTTGTGGACAATAAAAAAAAAAAAAAAAAAAAAAAAAAAAAAAAAAAAAAAAAGAGTTTTTCCTCCTCTTGCTATGGTGCACCTTTTGTCCTCAAGAACTTCCGTAGTTTTGAGTTATCTCAGTCATTTGTACGAATTGTTTTTTTAAAATGTAAGAAAATAAAATCTTAAAAAAAAAAAAAAAAAAATCGAAAGTTAATTTTTTTCTGGAAAAAAAAAAAAGGTCATATCGCCCAGCCCTGGCAGATACTGTCTGTTTTCTCACTGTCCTATGATAAGGCTGTAATACAGCATCTTACAGACATATGAGAATTAGTTTACATGCACTCTTCATGGACATGAATGCAATTGTGATGACAAGTGTCACAGGTAGGCCCCACAGGTATGTCGTGAGGTGAAGGACAAAGAAGATTTGAAGTTAGATGAGGTGGGATCCCAAGCATGAACGAGCGGTAATTGGAACATACAACCCCAATTCCAATGTAGTTGGGACGTTGTGAAAAAGGTTGCACTCTGTCTGGGCTACACCCTGTTCTGGAACATTCCACACACCTGTTTCTATTCTGTAGGTCATCACCTTGGTGTATTTAAGCTCCACTGGTTGCACTAGTTCCCCGGCAGATCACTGCGCCTTGTGCCTTTGCTTCCAGCTCTGTGTTCTATGTTTCCAAGTCCTGCTACCACGTTGTGTTTCGACCACCTGCCTGTTTGTACTGACCACACCTTACGCCTCATGTTTTGGATCTGTATATATATATATATATATATATATATATATATATATATATGTATATATATATATATACACACACACACACACACACACGAGGTCTGTTGGAAAAGTATCCGACCTTTTTATTTTTTTCAAAAACCATATGGATTTGAATCACGTGTGATTGCATCAGCCAAGCTTGAACCTTCGTGCGCATGCGTGAGTTTTTTCACGCCTGTCGGTTGCGTCATTCGCCTGTGAGCAGGCTTTGTGTGAGCAGTGGTCCACCCCTCTCGTCGGATTTTTATTGCGAATAAATGTCTGAACGATTTGGAGCTTTGCTGCATCAATTTTTTCCAGAAACTGTGAGAGACCTCCAGGTGGACACCATTCGGAAAATTCAGATGGCTTTCAGGGATGATTTTATGGGGATTACACAGATTAAGGAGTGCTCCAGCCGGTTTAAAGACTGCCCACAGCTGCTGAGAGCACGCCGCACTCCGAGCGCCGATCGACAGGCTGAATCAACCAGATCATTTCCAACGTGAAGGCTTTGTTGATCCGGGACGTCGTCTGACTTACACAAAAATGGCAGGAGACATGGACATCAGTACTTTTTCGGCACATTCCACTGTTACAGGAGTTTTATTCATGGAAAGAGAAGCGGGGGGATGCGCCACGGAGCCGTTCATGGCGCGGGACAAAACCACCTCCATTTTGGTCTCACAGGACGGCTTTGAGATGGCTTTCAGACAGCTTTCGGTGGTTCTTCAGTCGTGTGACTATCCGAGAAATTGTGGATGAGCCTGGACATGCCAAAACATGTCCTGTGAGGCTTCATCACGGTGTTGCTTTGCGCCATGCGGCACCGCCGCGACATGCGGAATTCCTCCGCTCCTCTTTCCATGACAAAAACTCCTCTAACAGTGGAATGTGCCGTTCATTTCCAAACTGGACGCTGTGTTTTATCCGGGACGTCGTCTGACTAGCACAGGAATTGCGGATGACGTGGACATCGGCACATTGAGACAGACGTGCGGAGGAATTCCGTGCTAAAAAAAAAACTAATTTTTTTTGACCCCATACTGATATGCTGGCAATATAACTGAAGTCATCCAGAGGCATACAGTTTTAACTTATGGTTAAAATTTTAACCAAACTAATTTTGGACAAGTTATTTAAATTAACGTCACGTCTGAAGTTTTATAAAGTGAAAATATCAGATATATGTTTTAATTTTAAAGTAATGCACGAATTTTGAAGGTGTTAGTGTGGACATGCTGTATCCATGTGTATTATGGTAATCTCAGCACATTCACGACGGTGAAATGCATCTGAGACGCTCCGATCAGGCTCCACATGGACAACAGCATTAAACTCTTTGTATATTGTGCCTAAAACTCTGGTGAATATATTCTCTGGGTTTATAGACGTTATTATTGTGTTTGCTTTATGTAAAAATGCCAGATGAAGCCCAGGTTGCTTCTCCATTATTTTCAACTGGAATCATAGCAATCAAGAGCAGGGGTGGTGGCCAAGTGGTTAATGTGCTTGGTTTCAGTGCAGAAGGTTCTGGGTTCAAATCCCACCCCCGCCACATTTCTCCATGTAACGTGGAGTTGCGTCAGGAAGGGCATCCGGCGTAAAACCTGTGCCAATTCAACATGCAGATCCACCTTGGATTTGGTGTTGCGACCCCGAGTGCAAGAAAGGGAGCAGCCGAAGGGACTTACTTACTGGAATCATAGCAATCAGTTCTTGTTTGCTCTTTGGAGTCCTGCTTGTGTCAAACACTGTCTGTCGTCTTTGTTCCAGAGTAATATATATAAGATGTCTGAAATTCAGTTTGCGTTTATTAAATTCCACGCATCTTAAACGTAGCAGACACGGGTTATCTGCAATTTTGTTTTGCCAAGTTTTCACGATCTCTACTGCCATCTACTGGTTATTAATGTTCATGGCAGTATGAGCGTCTGGACACCAGTAGATAGCAGTGTTCTATTTATTTTGACCCTGGTTATATCAGACGGTTGTGAAATCACAACTTCATTTTTTGGCTTTCTGCAAATGCTTTTCTTTTCTTTTAACAAATAAAAAAGGCATATTTTACAAAAGCACATTTATATGTAAACACGAACAAACACACCTCACATTAACGTGTTGGTTTTTACATAGAATGAATGAGTCAACCAATCAGTGTTAGCGAAGGCTCATTTACCCATAATCCCTTTGGCATCTGTCTGTGTTTGTTACAAAACTTCAGAATTAGTGCATTATTTAAAATTAAAAGATATGTGTTATATTTTAACTTTGTACAAATGACAGAACTGACATTAATGAAGTTATTCTATCGGGAATAATTTGATGATTTTAAATCAAAACCATAACTCAAAACTGCTTTATTTTCCAAGACCTCTGCCTCACTGCGGCACGGCTGTATTCTGTTAAGGAATAATGGCTTGTTTTGTGCATGTGTAGAGTTGAGTTTAGCTCCTCGCAACTGCTTCACTGTTGCAAAATATGTAGTAATCAGGAGCTTCCAGTAGTGGGCAGGGCGCACAAAGACAGAAGTGCTAACTCATTGTTTGGGTCTGTGGTTGCCTTTGATGCTACCAGAAGCGATTGTGGTGTTAAAACTCAAAATCAGCTTGTTAGTAGTTGCAAGTGCCCAATGAGCACAGTGGACTCCATCATCCATAAATGGAAGAGGTTTGGATCCACCAGGACTCTTCTTAGAGCTGGCCACAGGTCTAAACTGAGTCATCAGAGAAGAGCCTTAGTCAGGGAGGTGGCCAAGAGCCTTAGTCAGGGAGGTGGCCAAGAAGGTTCTCCTGTCTCCACAGAGGAGACAGGAGAACCTTCCAAAAGGACAACCATCTCTGCAGCAATCAACAATGAGGCCTGTATGGCAGAGTGGCCAGACAGAAGCCACTCCTTATTAAAAAGCACATGGCAACCCATCTAGAGTTTGCCCAAAGGCACCCAAAGGACTCTCAGACCAAGAGAAACAAAATTCTCTGGTCTGTTGAGACAAAGATTGAACTGAACTGTCTGGCATGTATGCCAGGCGTCATGTTTGGAGAAAACCAGGCACCATCCCTACAGTGAAGCATGGTGGTGGCAGCATCATCCTGTGGGAATGTTTTTCAGTGGCAGGAACTGGGAGACTAGTCAGGATTGATTGAAAGATGTATGCAGCAATGTACAGAGACATCCTGGATGAAAACCTGATCCAGAGCGCTCTTGACCTCAAACTGGGGCGGCGGTTCATCTTTCAGCAGGACAATGACCCTAAGCACACAGCCAAGATATCAAAGGAGGGGCTTCAGGACAGCTCTGTGAATGTGCTTGAGTGACCCAACCAGAGCCCAGACCTGAATCCAATTTAACATCTCTGGAGAGATCTGAAAATGGCTGTGCACCGACACTCCCCATTAACCTGATGGAGCTTGAGAGGTGCTGCAAAGAGGAATGGGCAAAACCGCCCAACGATAGGTGCACCAAGCTTATGGCATCACATTCAAGAAGATTGGAGGCTGTAATTACTGCCAAAGATGCATCAACAAAGTATTGAGCAACAGGTGTGAATACTTATGATTTCTTAGTTTTTTATTAATAACTTTGCAAAAAAAAAAAAAAAAATTCATGTTGTCATTATCAGGTGTTGTGAGTAGAATTTTGAGGGGAAAAATGAATTTACTCCATTTTGGAATAAGGCTGTAACATAATAAAGTGTGGAAAAAGTGAAGTGCTGTGAATACTTTCTGGTTGCACCTACCCTGGTATCTGTTTGGCCCACTCTCAATTTAGCAATGAAATGAAATTTGAATAAATTCAAGAAAACATAATGAGTCCGATTATCAGCTGTCAAATTCATGGTCTGCTCCTTTCTCTGCCCTTGACCAAGGCAGTACCTCAACATCTGAAGTTGGTCCCAATGTGCCAGAGTGTGGTTGCACACTGCTCCTAGTGGTTGGATTATCTCAAACTGTAATTTGGATGGGCTAAATGCAGAGGACAAGTTCTGTTGTCTGCATCCGTGTATGTGCAATGACACGAAAGATTCTTCTTCTTGAGCACCTTGCATGTGAATGGGTGAATGTGAAGCATCACTGGAAAGAACTTTGACCATCCACATTGGATGGAATAAGCATGTTTTCATATAATGTAGATGCAGTCCATTTCCCATTTTTAATTAACAGCAAACTGTGTGACATAAAAGCATTGGTGCAAACAGCACAAAAACCTTCCCCCGCAGAGTAATTAATATTTCCCTCGATGTTAGCTAATTTACAAACCTCAGGCTATGTGATACAATAAACATCAAACTTTTTTACTGGACCTCAACAGAGAAAGGTCACAAGTCAGATTTGAATCTTCAACCTTCCTATGACTGTGCCATCTGCAGTACCACTGTTGCACCCCAAACTAAGACAGTAGGTGATAAAAGATGCAACTGCGTGCGTATGTATGTATATCATAGGACAGTGTTGATGTGTAATAAAAGTACTGTTGTACTTCCTGTGTAAACAGGAAGCAGTTGTCAGTGAACAGTCCTCTGGTTCTTCATATAAAGCATTTCTGAATGATAAATACGCCACAACCAGGAAAGGTGGCTTTTAATGAATGAATGAATGAATGAAAACTGTTTATTTCAAACATTTGATACAACAACAATTACAAGATAGATCAGTAAAGACAACAACAAAAAAGTTCCTACTGTGTACCCAACATGTCCGAAAAGGGGTAGGGTGAAGCATCAGCTTATTTATCCCTACCCCTTCTTCCCCACAACCAGTAATACCCTTTGCCACATATACACATAGATTCCTACACACCTAAACCGATATCAATATATACACACATATATATATATATATACACACACATATATATACATATATATATATATATATATATATATACATATACATATATATATATATACATATACATATATATATATACATATACATATACATATATACATATATATATATACATATATATACATATATACATATATATACATATATATACATATACATATATATATATATATACATATACATATATATATATATATACATATATATACACACATACACATACATATACACATCAACATACATACACATATATACACATATACATATATACACATATATATACACAAACATAAATATACACCTACACATACCTACTTACATACAAAATACTATATATTTACAAGCCGAAGCAAAAAACAAAAACACCCTAACCCTCATTACCCTTCCTCCTTCCTATACCCAGAAAAAAACATATTTTTGTACCGCTGTTTGAACTGGTTCATGCTTGGACATTGCTTGAGCCCCACTCCCAATCTGTTCCACATCCTCACCCTACAGACAGAAATACAGAAACCTTTTAATGTTGTTCGTGCCCACTGACGCTTTAAATTAAATTTCCCCCTCAGACTGCAATCCCCTGATCTGTTAAAAAACATATTTTTAATATCTGCTGGAAGTAAATTGTTTATTGCTTTATACACAATTTGTACTGTTTGAAAATGAACCAAGTCTGTGAATTTTAAGAATTTGGATTGTAAAAATAGTGGATTTGTATGATCTCTATAGCCAGTATTATGAATAATTCTTATAGCTCTTTTCTGCATTACTGATAGTGATTGTGTTGTACCTTTATAAGTATTACCCCATACCTCTGCACAGTACTGTAAATATGGTAAAACCAGTGAGCAGTAAAGAATGCGGAGTGAGTTGTGGTCCAGAATATGTTTCGCTTTGTTTAGAACTGAAATGCTTCTTGACAGTTTACTTTGTATATGTTTTATATGAGTCTTCCAGTTTATCTTATCATCTATTATCACCCCCAGAAACTTATTTTCATGTACCCTTTCAATATCTACCCCCTCGACTTGTAACTGAACCTGTATGTCTGTATTACAATAGCCAAATAACATGTATTTTGTTTTACTTAAGTTTAATGATAATTTATTTCTGTCAAACCATATTTTCAATTTTCCCATTTCTATACTGATCCTCCTCAGTAACTCCTGCAAATCCCCCCCTGAACAAAAAATGCTTGTGTCATCTGCAAATAATACTAATTTTAATATTTTGGAAACATTGACAATATCATTTATATAAATTAGAAACAGTTTTGGACCCAATACTGACCCCTGTGGGACGCCACAAGCATTGTCCAAGCATGATGATGTATATTCCCCCAACTTCACAAACTGTTTTCTGTTACTTAAGTAGCTTCTCACCCAGTGCAACACCAACCCCCTAATCCCATACTGTTCAAGTTTATTGATTAATATGTCATGATTAATTGTATCAAAAGCCTTTTTAAGGTCTATAAATATTCCAACTGAATGTAATTTGGCGTTTGTAATCTCCTCAACTGATTCTATTAATGCAAGTGATGTTGAACTATGTGCTCTGAATCCATATTGACTATCAGTAAGTAATTTATGTTTATTTATGAATTTGTCTAATCTATTATTGAATAACTTTTCTAATAATTTGGAAAATTGTGGAAGCAAAGAAACAGGTCTATAATTTGTGAATTGGTTTCTATCCCCAGTCTTATACAGCGGCACAACCTTAGCTATTTTCATTTGATTGGGAATTTACCAGTTTGAAATAAGTTACAGATGTATGTTAATGGTTCTACAATCCATTCAATGACCTGTTTTACCACCACCATATCAATTTCATTTAAATCGGTAGATGTTTTATATTTACAATTATTCACAATGTCTATAATTTCATTTCCATCCACTGCTGTGAGGAACATTGAACAGGGATTTCTTTCTATGAGATTATTATCCCAATCCTCAGGTTGGGAATCGGGAATTTTTTCTGCCAAGCTTGGTCCAATATTTACAAAAAAATTATTAAAACCGTTGACTACCTCATCCTTATTTTCCTTCTTGACATTATTATCAATGAAATACTGAGGGTAACTCTGTTTTTTATTACCATTTTTGATAATGCTATTTAATATATCCCATATTCCTTTAATATTGTTTTTGTTATTATATAATATGTTACTATAATATTCCTTCCTACATACCCGTATAATATTAGTTAATCTATTTTTGTATTTCTTATATCTATTTTCTGCCTCTTTAGTCTTTAGTTTTATGAATTCTCTATACAGTGTATTTTTCTTATTACATGCATTTCGTAACCCTTTCGTCATCCATGGTCGAGCTTGGATTTTTTGTTTTCTGTAGTCTTGTTTAATTGGACAATTTTTATCATATAATGATGTAAATATTTGTAAAAAAGTTTCATATGCACTATCAACATCACTTTCACTGTATACCTTTTCCCAGTTTTGCTCCTGTAAATCCTTCTTTAGTGTGTTCATGTTTTCCTCTGTCCGCACTCGCCTGTATTTTATTTTCTCCTCTGGCTGATTCCGCCGATGGTTTCTATTATAAACGATGAAAACTGGTAGATGATCACTAATGTCATTGATTAATAATCCACTCACAGTGTTATTCTCAATATCATTGCTGAATATATTATCAATTAAGGTGGCACTATGGGATGTAATTCTGCTTGGCCTGGTGATTTTTGGATATAAACTCATACTGTACATTATACTGATAAATTCATCTGTTATTTTATGCTTATTTGGATTGAGCAGATCAATATTTAAGTCACCACAAATGAACACAGTTTTTTGATTAGTTTTTGAGAACATTTTTCCCATACAGTCAGTGAATGTTTCAATACTAGATCCTGGTGCTCTATATATACAGCTGACTAATACATTTTTGCTTTTTTCTTCACATATTTCAATAGTTATACATTCTAATAAGTTATCAATCACAGTTGTCATATTGTCTACTATTTTATAATCCATGTTCTTATCCACATACACAGCCACTCCTCCTCCACTCTTATTTTTTCTGTTTACACAATTAAATTCATATCCATCCAGTTCAAAATCCATTCCTTTATCTTCATTGATCCATGTTTCTGATATAGCAATTATGTTAAATATTTTTTTAAACTGACTTAAATATTCTTTAATGTTGTTAAAGTTTGCATATAGACTTCTGCTGTTGAAATGGATTATTGATAATTTGTTATCCGTTTTAATGATCCGATTAAACTGTTCATCTGTATAATAGCAACAACTGTCATTGATATTTGAGAAGAAATTATTGTCCGGGTCTATATCGTGCTCCAAGTCCAGTACATTGTGGTCTGTGTATTTAAATGTTCTCAGTTCTACTTTTCCATGATCAGCAATCCTTTGAGTTATATCCTTCTTGTCTCCAGATGTAGATGAATAGGTAGTAGATGAATAGGTTCCTCTGGTCTGTGTCATGGTGTTGTGATGTGTTTGTGTCCTCATACCTTATTGGTCATATTTGTCCAGATCCTCGCTTTAAGAAACACTATTGTTCATATTTGTCCAGCTCCTCGATGTTCCTTATTGCCATGACTTTTGCTTGTTCTGGTGATCCGTTCAGTTTGATGAATATTTTACAGTTTGAAGTCCATGTGTGCTGGATTTTTCCCTGTTTCTTCAAGAAGCGTGCTTTCCTGGCGATGTCGGCATTCCGTTTGGTGAGATGTTCATTGATGAATACGTTTGTCCCTTTCAGTTTTCTTCCTTGTTTTAACAGTGCTGTTTTGTGTTTTCTGTTGATGAATCTCATGATGACTGGTTCGTTTATCACCGTCATTTCTCCGGGGCAGAGGGTGGCACGCTTCAATGTTATTTAAATCCATTTCTATACCTTTAGATAGGAGGAAATCAGCAACCTGTTTTTCCACAGAGCTGACCTCCTGTTCACTGGGCTCCCCTCCGCTCTCATCTGTTACCGCCCGTGCGTAGGACCGTGGTTTGATGTGAAGACCTGTGATGATGACGTCGTTGATTCTGGTGTACTGCTCCAATTCAGCCACTCTATTTTCCAGCTGCACCAGATGCCGGTCTTTCTCGGCATTCTGGAGCCGTAATGCCTTCACCTCCTCCACCAGATCCATGATTGATTTCTGTTGCTGCTTCACAACAGAAATCTCCTCTGATAGAAAGTCCAGAGATTTTTTAATATCGTCACCTTTCTCCGCTGTCAGAACCTTCTTAGGCCCCATGGTCGGCTTATGAGCAGCTTGTCGATCGCCGATGTTAACAGCCTGCGTTGTTTGTCACCGGGATGGATCTGCACTGCGCTGGTGCCGCGCGGCCTCGGTGTTTCCGCGCTGATGGATCCGCGGTGGCTGCACGAGGCCTCGGGGAAGCGGCACTCGTGACGCAGCGCGCGGCCTCAGTGAATTCACCACGTTGGGCCTCGGACGTTGTTGCTGTCCAGTCGCGGGGCTAAGTTGCCGGTTGAGGTGGTATTCCCACTGTCCGGGTTGGCAAACACCGGCGTGACAGATGGCAACTACAAACACCACCTCTGAAAACTCAGGTACAAACTTTTTGCAGCTCGCTCTGACGACACGCAGCTCTGACTGACTGTCCGACTGACTGACTGAGGCAAAGAGGTGTGGAAAAGAGAATCAAGTCCTGAGTGTGTATATCCCGAGTATTTATTGTCATGACTTGACTTAATTATGTAAACTCAGCAGGTTCCACAGACACAACAGAAATACATATAGCATGTTGTGTAAGAACAGCGTTGACTTATTTCTTCCTTTCTTTGTTTTAGTGGACATCACCTAAGTGTTCTGGCTAAATTGTGCTGTGTCACACTCACAGGCGTGCTTCCTCAAGCACCACCCTAGAATCCAAACTTTCTAAATAAAATAATTTGATTTGTTATTGTTGGTCTCCCTAAACTGAATTTCAAATACAGAATTGAAAGTTGTTTTTATATACACACACACACACACACACACACACACATAAAAAGGCAATGACCACATTAGATAAGTCAGAAAATGAACTGTGAAAAAAAAAATCTGAAAATACTGGTCATGGGTGCTGTCAATTTTTTGTAGGAAAACAGAAGCGACTTAAAAGAAAATGAAAACATCTTAGATCAAAATACATGTAAGATCAAACCAGTAACATGATTTAAATATGTTATCTTTCAGACATCTTCATTGTGTAAATAGGGGGATTGCAAATCTGTCATATTGGCTTTTGATCTCTCACGGGATTGTGGGAAATGTGTGCTTGCTGTGGACACACAGCACAACACAGACACAAACAAAAGGCTCACAATGCCGGGGATTACATGTTGTGTCCCTGGATGCTTCAATAACCACCTTGGGGATAAATGTGAACTTCTATGCTTGCAACACTTAGAAACAAGTGGATTCACAACACTGGAAGGGCTGGAAATAAGATAACGTTTAGTACGTTCAAGCCAACATCAACCCACAAGTCTGCAGCAGCCAGAAAACTTAAAACACACTAACAGGGTTGCACAGGCATGCGCACTGACACATGCAATCCCCCTATTATCACGCTCACTATGCAACAAGCACACCTGCATTGAGTGACAGCTTGAGTTGACGCTGCTCGGACTGCAACTACTGTGAAGGCCCCTCTTTTGTTTTTATTTTTGCATTTTATTACAACCCCAATTCCAATGAATTTGGGAGGTTATGGAAATGTAAATAAAAACAGAATACAATGATTTGCAAATCCTCTTCAACCTATATTCAACATGCCAGTCTGCAACATCGGCACTGACGAGGCGATTTTCGATACACTTGATGAAGTTCTGAGGTATGTTTTATTTTGTTCATTATATTCGATTTATGTTTCATGATTTTATTAATGTATTTCCACTAGTGACACACAGTTCTTGTTTCTGTAAAAATAACTAAATTTGACACATTCAGTTCTATAAAATTCAGCTTGACGCATGAATACTAGATCTCTATTGTTTGAAATTCAACTGTGGAGGAAATACTAATGATCCTGACTTTAATGTCATTGTGGCAACTCATAATATGTGGACAAAAACCCAGTTATGTGATACCACTATGCGGTTGTGTGTACTGTAATAAAACTGATTTTGGTGCGATTTGGAGGTTATAAGGATTTTGTGCTGATTTTATGGATTTTCTCACTTGGTTATACAGGTGGACCCTCAAAGGGGTTGACATGTATGCTTTTGTCGCCCCTGTCCCAACTTTTTTGAAATGTATTGCAGGCATCCATTTCAAAATGAGCAAATATTTGCACAAAAACAGTAAAGTTTGTCAGTTTGAACAATAAATGGCAATCCCTCTGTCTTTGTGGTCTATTCAATTGAATATAGGTTGAAGAGGATTTGCAAATCATTGTATTCTGTTTTCATTTACATTTTACACAGCATCCCAACTTCACTGGAATTGAGGTTGTACAAATATCTGCAATAATATGGCTTTTGTGGTTAATTCTCAGAAAAGATCATCTAAGACGTGTGTGCACTGGTATTTGCTTTGAGCGGAAATTATGGTGTGATGTAATTTTGGATTCTACCAACGTTGCATTTGTAGCAGCTATGAGTAGCTTGAGGACGTTAGGTTGACTTAATCCACAATTACTGAGGAAATAAGCAGGTCAAAATTTTTAATGCCCACACTAAAGCAAATCAGTTATGAGAACCACTGCTCAGCCCCCCTCAGTTTGGCTGTAATAAACAGCCGAACCGAGGTTAGCCTGTTAACTGAGCTTGTCAGTGTTCAGGCTTCATTTGTCCTACCCAGGTCATACAGGGGTATCACCCATACTACACCTACTTACCTATTCACAGGCTCTGCGCACATGCATGCATACACGCACACACATACAGAACTTAATATGTAGGCTATAAAAACAGTTTGGTTTCCCTACCTTTCCCGAGCTCTGCGGACCCCCTCCCTCTCCACCAGGTCTGGGCTTTCTCTGAGCCCAGCTGTGTCACTCAAGACAACAGGGAAACCACCAATGTCCAGTGCAGTCTCAACTACATCTCGGGTGGTCCCAGCAATGGGAGACACAATGGCTGCTGGCCTCTGACCTGGATTTTAAAATGGGAAGAGATTTACATTAGAAATCAGTTTGGAAATTTATAAACTTGAGATGAAAGTTAAGTGTGTAACCCCATAGTCACATAAGCTACAAGAGACAGAGGCAAAGCGGCCAGCTGGCATTCATTTTGAATCACTGTGTGCATTTCACTGTTTTACAGCAACAACAGACAAGTGCCCATGGCAGTGCCCATGGCATGGGCAACTTACACATGTGTGATGGCACCATCAATGTTGAAAGGTGCATCCAGGTTTTGGAGCAACACATGCTGCCATCCAAGCAACGTCTTTTTCAGGGACGTCCCTGCTTATTTCAGCAAGACAATGTCAAGCCACATTCTGCACGTGTTACAACAGTGTGGCTTTGTAGTAAAAGAGTGCGGGTATTAGACTGGCCTGTCTGCAGTCCATCCATTTCAAAATGAGCAAATATTTGCACAAAAACAATAAGGTTTATCAGTTTGAACATTAAATATCTTGTCTTTGTGGTGTAATCAATTGAATATAGGTTGAAGATAAAGATAAACTTTATTGATCTCACAGAGCAGAAATTCACGTTACGTCAGCTCTTAAAAAACACACAAGGTGGGTGCAAGTAGAGGAAAATGTTCATCAAACAGCGTGTGCGAGGATAAGCAATAATAATAATACTTGTAACAGTACAAGACATACGAAATGAGGTAGAAATTGAATATGTACACACACACATAAACATATATACATATATATATACACACACACACACACACACACACACACAAGTATATGCATATACACATATACATACACATACATATACATATGCATATATATATAAACATGATTGGGTTTGAAAAGGAGATAGGAGCATCTTCTTTACAATATGTGAAATGGAGTTTAGATGTGGTAAGGTGATATTAGTGCAGGGATTTGTAAACGAGTTGTTACTGCACATGATTTGTGGACATATTATTGCATGTGGTTATTTCACAGTGTTATTGTACAGCCTGACAGCAGCAGGGAGGAACAACCTGCAGTATCCTTCCTTCTTGCACTGAGGGTGCCTCAGTCTGTCACTGAATGAGCTGGTCAGCTCCACTACAGTCAAGAAGAGGATTTGCAAATCATTGTATTCTGTTTTTATTTACATTTTACACAACGTCCCAACTTCATTGTAACTGGGATTGTATGAAAAGGCAAATTCAACAGCAGCATTCATCATGAATGAAAAGGAGCAGAAAGAAGCAACAGCTTATCATACGAGGTCTGTTAGAAAAGTATCTGACCTTTTTATTTTTTGCAAAACCTGATGGATTTGAATCACGTGTGCTTGCATGAGCAAACCTTGAACCTTTGTGCGTATGCGTGAACTTTTTCACGCCTGTCGATTGCGTCATTTCCTGGTAAGCAGCCTTTGTGTGGGACGTGTGCTGTGCGTTCGGCGGATTTTGGAGTGACATTTACATTGAGGATATTGATCAATCCTATGAGTCATTCATTTATATTATTTCTAATTTATATGATAAACATTGCCCTTTGGTATCAAATGTTGGAAATAAGCATAATGTTGACAAGCCGTGGATTACTAAGGGACTGCAAAATGCATGTAAAAAGAAGAAATTTCTGTACAAGCAATTCTTAAAACTAAGAACATTTGATGCTGAGAAAAGATATAAGACATATAAAAATAAGATAACTAATATTATGCGATCTTGTAAAAGGCAGTATTATAGTAATTTATTGGAAAAAAATAAAACAAACATTAAGGGTACTTGGAAGATTTTAAATGAAGTCAAATAAGAGAAAAGGTGTTAAAGAATATCCTGCCCTTTTTTTTTACACAAGTACTGGTACAGTTGTTAAGGAAAATAAAGCTATAGCAGATAATTTTAATGATTACTTTGTAAATGTGGGTAAAAATTTTGCTGATTCAATTGTGTCTTCTGGACTGCGTTCTTTCGATTACTGTAAAACAATTAATAAAATTCAGGATTTAATGTTCATTAAAGAAACTGATGAATATGAAATAATTTATATTGTTCGTAACTTCAAGGGGAAAAGATCAATTGATAGTGATAGTTTTGATATGTCTTTGATTAAAAATATTATTGATTGTATTGTTAGACCCTTTACGTATATTTGTAACCTGTCACTAATGACTGGGAAATTTCCTTTCAGAATGAAATTAGCTAAAGTGATACCGCTGTTTAAATCTGGAGACAAACATGTCTTCTCAAATTATCGACAAATCTCACTCCTGCCACAGTTTTCCAAAATTTTGGAAAAGGTATTTTTAAAGAGGTTTATATGATTTCATAACTAAACACCACATACTTAGTGAACAGCAATATGGTTTTAGAAAAAATCGCACTACTTCACTGGCTGTAATTGATTTTGTTGAACAGATTACAAAAGCAATTGAAAATAAGCAATATACTGTTGGGGGTTTTTTGATTTACAGAAAGCATTTGATACTATAGACCACACTGTGCTATTGGACAAACTGCAGTGGAATGGTATCAGGGGATTGGCATATGATTGGATAGTTAGCTATTTATACAATAGATATCAGTGTGTACATATTGGTGGGGCAAAAATCTGAACCCATGAAGATTACTTGTGGGGTGCCCCAGGGTTCAGTTCTGGGGCTGTTGTTGTTTCTTCTGTATATTAATGACATGTTTGGTTTCTAAGTCTGTCAGATATATTTTGTTTGCTGATGATACGACTGTGTTTTGTAGTGGGGATCACTTGAGACAGACCTTGGACATGATGGAGAAGGAACTACAGAAGTTTAAACAATGGTTTGATTCAAACAAATTATCGCTCCACTTTGGTAAGACAAAGTGTATTATATTTGGAAACAAGTCCAGGATTTCCTGCAGAAATTTATTATTAAATGATATTGAAATTGAAACTAACTGATACAAAATTTCTTGGTGTTGTTATTGATGATAAACTGAGCTGGAAAATGCATATTAATTTTGTTAAATCCAAAATGTCAAAATCCATTGCAATTCTGCATAAAGCCCAAGATTTAATTTCCCAACACTCATTAACTATTTTATATCACTTATTGCTCATTCCATACATGACCTATTGTATTGAGGTGTGGGGAAATACATATAAAACTAATACTAATCCAGTATTTTTGTTGCAAAAGAAAGCTGTAAGAATTATTTGTAACAAATCACATTGTGAGCCAACGAATCCATTGTTTGCCTGTTTGCATATTCTAAAATTCTGGGACTTGGTTGATTACTTTACAGTACAAATTATGTATAAAGTTAAAAATAAACTGCTGCCACAACATGTCCAGGATCTGTTTAAACTGACGGACTCCAGTTATAATTTGAGAGGAATTTTATTGTTTGAAAAATCAAGGATCCGAACTACTGCAAAAAGTCATTGTGTATCCGTCAAAGGTGTTAACATCTGGAACAATTGCCCCGGCAACATTAAAGTACTTGGTACGTTAGTAGGCTTTAAAAGACATTACAAGAATAACAAAATTGCATGCTATAGTTGAAAACTTAGGTCTTACTTTCTTATTACTTTCGGGTTTGTGTGTTGTGTGCCAGTATTGTCTGGTTATATTTTGTAAATTTGAGTTCATTGACTAAGTCTGCATGTTTTTCTTTTTGGTAGTGTCATCGTGTGTGCGTATGTATGTATGTACATGTAGGTATGTGTACGTTTATATATCTGCGTATGTGTATGTATATATGTGTATATACATGTGTATGTGTCAAATCAAATCAATTTTATTTATCCATCCATCCATTCATTTTCGTCCGCTTTATCCGGAGTCGGGTCGCGGGGGCAGCAGCTCAAGCAAAGCCGCCCAGACCTCCCGATCCACACACATCTCTCCCAGCTCCTCCGGGGGAACCCCAAGGCACTCCCAAGCCAGCCGAGAGATGTAATCCTTCCAGCGTGTCCTGGGTCTTCCCCGGGGCCTCCTCCCAATGGGACGTGCCCGGAACACCTCTCCAGCGAGGCGTCCAGGGGGCATCCGGAAAAGATGCCCGAGCCACCTCAACTGACTCCTTTCGACGTGGAGGAGCAGTGGCTCGACTCCGAGCTCCTCCCGAGTGACCGAGCTCCTCACCCTATCTCTAAGGGAGCGCCCAGCCACCCTGTGGAGGAAACTCATCTTGGCCGCTTGTACCCACAATCTCGTTCTTTCGGTCATGAGCCAAATCTCATGACCATAGGTGAGGATCGGAACGTAGATCAATCGGTAAATCGAGAGCTTTGCCCCCCTACTCAGCTCTCTCTTCACCACGACGGTCCGATACAGCGACCTCATCACTGCAGACGCTGCACTGATCCATCTATCGATCTCACGCTCCATCCGTCCCTCACTCATAAACAAGACCCCGAGATACTTAAACTCCTCCACTTGAGGCAAGGACACTCCACCGACCTGAAGAGGGCAAAGCACCTTTTTCCTGTCGAGAACCATGGCCTCGGATTTGGAGGTGCTGATTTTCATCCCGAACGTCTCACACTCGGCTGCAAACCGCCCCAGTGCACGCTGAAGGTCCTACTTTGACAAAGCCATCAGAACCACATCATCCGCAAACAGCAGAGACGAGATTCTGTGGTTCCCAAACCAGACCCCCTCTACACCCTGGCTGCGCCTAGAAATTCTGTCCATAAAATAATGAACAGAACCGGTGACAAAGGGCAGCCCTGGCGGAGGCCAACGTGCACTGGAAACTACCGGCAATGCGAACCAAGCTCCTGCTGCGGTCGTACAGGGACCGGTTAGCCCTTAGCAAAGGACCCCGGACCCCATACTCCCAGAGCACTCCCCACAGGGTGCCCCGAGGGACACGGTCGAACGCCTTCTCCAGATCCACAAAACACATGTGGACTGGTTGGGCGAACTCCCATGAACCCTCGAGCACCCGATGGAGCGTGTAGAGCTGGTCCAGTGTGCTGCGACCAGGACGAAAACCACACTGCTCCTCCTGAATCCGAGGATTGACCATTGGTCGAATTCTCCTCTCCAGTACTCTGGAATAGACCTTACCGGGGAGGCTGAGGAGTGTGATCCCCCTATAGTTGGAACACACCCTTCGGTCCCCCTTCTTAAACAGACAGACCACCACCCCGGTCTGCCAATCCAGAGGCACTGTCCCCGATTGCCATGCGATGTTGCAGAGGCGTGTCAGCCAAGATAGTCCCACAACATCCAGAGACTTAAGGTACTCAGGAGGGATTTCATCCACCCCAGGAGCCTTGCCACCGAGGAGCTTTCTAACCACCTCGGTGACTTCTGCCTGGGTAATGGATGAGTCCGCCTCTGGGTTCCCAGTCTCTGCTTCCTCTTCGGAAGACGTGATGATGGGATTGAGGAGATCCTCGAAGTACTCCTTCCACCGCCCAACAACATCCCCAGTCAGGGTCAACAGCTCCCCACCCACACCGTAAACGGTGCCGGTGGAGAGCTGCTTCCGCCTCCTGAGGCGTCGGACGGTTTGCCAGAATCTCTTTGAGGCCGACCGATAGTCCTTCTCTATAGCCTCCCCGAACTCCTCCCAGACCCAAGTTTTTGCCTCTGCGACCGCACGGGCTGCAGCACGCTTGGCCTGCCAGTACCTGTCAGCTGCCTCTGGGGTCCCACCTACCAACAAAGATAAGTAGGACTCCTTCTTCAGCTTGATGGCATCCCTTACTTCCGGTGTCCACCACCGGGTTCGGGGATTGCCGCCGCGAGAGGCACCAGAGACCTTGCGACCACAGCTACGAGCGGCTGCATCAACAATGGAGGTGGAGAACATGGTTCACTCGGACTCCATGTCTCCAACCTCCCCCAGGATCTGGGAGAAGCTCTCCCGGAGGTGGGAGTTGAAGACCTCCCGGACAGAGGGTTCCGCCAGTCAATCCCAGCAGACCCTCACGATACGTTTGGGCCTGCCAGGTCTGACCGGCTTCCTCCCCTCCCAGCAGGTCCAACTCACCACCAGGTGGTGATCGGTCGACAGCTCTGCCCCTCTCTTTACCCGAGTGTCCAAGACACGTGGCCGAAGGTCAGATGATACGACTACAAAGTCGATCATCGACCTCCGGCTCAGGGTGTCCTGGTGCCACGTGCACTTATGGACACCCTTGTGCTCGAACATGGTGTTCGTGATGGACAAACTGTGACTAGCACAGAAGTCCAACAACTGAACACCACTCGGATTCAGATCGGGGAGGCCGTGCTTCCCGATCACCCCCCTCCAGGTCTCACTGTCGCCTCCCATGGGCGCTGAAATCCCCCAGGAGAACAATGGAGTCCCCAGTCGGAGCGCTATCTAGTACCCCTCCCAGGGACTCCAGGAAGGTCCGGTACTCTGCACTGCTGCTCGGCCCATAGGCCGAGACAACGGTGAGAGACCTGTCCCTGACCCAAAGGCGTAGGGACGCGACCCTCTTGTTCACCGGAGTGAACTCCAACACATGGCGACTGAGCTGGGGAGCAATAAGCAATGCAACCCCAGCTCTCCGCCTCTCCCCGTGGGCAACGGCAGAAAAATGAAGCGTCCAGCCCCTCTCCAGGAGTTGGGTACCAGAGCCCATGCTGTGCGTGGAGGTGAGCCCGACTATCTCTAGTCGGTATCTCTCAACCTCCCGCACAAGCTCAGGCTCCTTGCCCCCCAGCAAGGTGACATTCCACGTCCCAACAGCCAGGGGCTGTGAGCATGGACCGGGCCACCGGGCCACCTGCCCTCGACCGCCACCCAATCCTCTCTGCACCCGACCCCCATGGCCCCCTCTGCAGGTAGTGAACCCACAGGAGGGCGGGCCCACGTTGCTCCTTCGGGCTGAGCCCGGTCGGGCCCCATGGGCTAAGACCCGACCACCAGGCGCTCACGCGCGAGCCCCAACCCCAGGCCTGGCTCCAGGGTGGGACCCCGGCTCTGCCATACCGGGCGACGTCTCGGTCCTTGATCTTTCACTGGTCATGGAGGTTCTGAGCTGCCCTTAGTCTGACCTGTCACCTAGGACCTGTTTGCCTTGGGAGACCCTACAGGGAGCACAAAGCCCCCGACAACATAGCTCCTAGGATCATCAGGGTACGCAAACTCCCCCACCACGATAAGGTGGCAGCTGGAGGGGAGCAATTTTATTTATATAGCGCCAAATCACAACAAACAGTCGCCCCAAGGCGCTTTATATTGTAAGGCAAAAGCCATACAATAATTACAGAAAAACCCCAACGGTCAAAACGACCCCCTATGAGCAAGCACTTGGCGACAGTGGGAAGGAAAACTCCCTTTTAACAGGAAGAAACCTCCAGCAGAACCAGGCTCAGGGAGGGGCAGTCTTCTGCTGGGACTGGTTGGGGCTGAGGGGAGAGAATCAGGAAAAAAACATGCTGTGGAAGAGAGCAGAGATCAATCACCAATGATTAAAAGCAGAGTGGTGCATACAGAGCAAAAAGAGGTGAATAAAAAGAAACACTGGGTGCATCATGGGAAACTCCCCAGCAGTCTAAGTCTAAGCAGCATAACTAAGGGATGGTTCTAACTATAAGCTTTTTCAAAAAGGAAAGTTTTAAGCCTAATCTTAAAAGTAGAGAGGGTGTCTGTCTCCCTGATGTGAACTGGGAGCTGGTTCCACAGGAGAGGAGCCTGAAAGCTGAAGGCTCTGCCTCCCATTCTACTCTTACAAACCCTAGGAACTACAAGTAAGCCTGCAGTCTGAGAGCGAAGCGCTCTATTGGGGTGATATGGTACTACGAGGTCCCTAAGATAAGATGGGACCTGATTATTCAAAACCTTATAAGTAAGAAGAAGAATTTTAAATTCTATTCTAGAATTAACAGGAAGCCAATGAAGAGAGGCCAATATGGGTGAGATATGCTCTCTCCTTCTAGTCCCCGTCAGTACTCTAGCTGCAGCATTTTGAATTAACTGAAGGCTTTTCAGGGAACTTTTAGGACAACCTGATAATAATAAATTACAATAGTCCAGCCTAGAAGAAATAAAAGCATGAATTAGCTTTTCAGCATCACTCTGAGACAAGACCTTTCTAATTTTAGAGATATTGCGCAAATGCAAAAAAGCAGTCCTACATATTTGCTTAATATGGGCATTGAAGGACATATCCTGATCAAAAATGACTCCAAGATTTCTCACAGTATTACTGGAGGTCAGAGTAATGCCATCCAGAGTAAGGATCTGGTTAGACACCATGTTTCTAAGATTTGTGGGGCCAAGTACAATAACTTCAGTTTTATCTGAATTTAAAAGCAGGAAATTAGAGGTCATCCATGTCTTTATGTCTGAAAGACATTCCTGCAGTTTAACTAATTGGTGTGTGTCCTCTGGCTTCATGGATAGATAAAGCTGGGTATCATCTGCGTAACAATGAAAATTTAAGCAATGCTTTCTAATAATACTGCCTAAGGGAAGCATGTATAAAGTGAATAAAATCGGTCCTAGCACAGAGGCTTGTTGAACTCCATAATTAACCTTAGTTAATTAGTATGAGTGTGTGTATGTATGTGTGTATATATATATATATATATATGTGTGTGTGTATGTGTGATTGTGTAGATATGTATTTATGAAATTTTGTTTGTGTGTATATGTTTATTTTTTAGTATAAGGGGTGGGTATTTATAAGCTCTGCTTCTGCCCTCACCCTTTCGGCCACGCAGGACTTTTGTAAAGTTGCTTTGTTATGAGTTTTTTTGTTTTTGTTGTTGAATTGTGTGCCAAATAAACTCATTCATTCATTCATTCATTAAATTTTATCTCATCTGCCCTTTCAATCTCTGATCCTTGAACAAATAATGATGCATCAACATCTTTCTTTTTATTACAAGAAATCATAAACTTAGTTTTACTAATATTTAAATACAACCTATTAGCATTAAACCATTTTATAGTTTTCTGAAATTCTTTTTCTACTATTTGCATTACATCTTTCAGATTTTCCCCAGAATAAAATAAGGTGGTATCGTCTGCAAACAGGGTACACTTAAGTCATTTTGAGGCAGACACAATATCACTTACATAAAGTAGACTAATGGCCCAAGGACTGATCCTTGGGGTACCCCACAAACAGTATCACATTTTTTAGACTTTATGTTGTTGGCTTCAACAAACTGATTTCTATTTTTTAAATAGCTGGTATCCCACTGATGTGCCACACCATAAATTGTATATCATAGTTATACAATTTATGCAACAACATTGTGTGATCCAAGGTATCAAATGCTTTTTGAAAGTCTACAAAGATGCTTACAAAATAAGGCTTTTTATCCATAGCATTTAAAGTATGTGAAGATAGTGCAGGACATGTACAAGGATAGTGCCACAGTGCAGTAGGAATGACACACTCATTCAAGGTGTAGGTGGGTTGACACCAAAGAAGGTGCAGGTGGGATTACACCAAGGCTCAGCTCTGAGTCCTTTCTTGTTTGCAATAGTGATGGACAGGTTGACCGATGAGATCAGACAGGAGTCTCTGTGGACTCCTGAAAAGGTGGAGATATGCTTTGGAGAGAAGTGGAATGAAAGTCAGTAGGAATAAGACTGAGTACATGTGTGTGAATGAGGGAGCGCAGTGGAATAGCGCCGTTACAAGGAGTAGAAGTAGATGAGTTTAAACACTTGAGGTTAACTGTCCACAGTAATGGAGAGTGTGGTAGAGAGGTGAAGAAGAGACTGCAGGCAGGGTGGAGTGGGTGGAGAAAGGTGGCAGGAGAGATTTGTGATAGAAGAATATCTGCAAGTGTGAAGGGGAAAGTTTACAAGATAGTAGTGAGACCAACTATGTTGTACGGCTTAGAGACAGTGGCACTAACAACAAGACAGGAGGCAGAGCTGGAGGTGGCATGATTCTCTTGGGAGTGACAAAAATGGACAGGATTAGGAATGAACATATCACAGGGACAGCTCACTTCAAATGGAAAGAAACTGCTGCTCAGGGGCCGTCTCTCCGTCACTCTCTTGTAGATCATACCTTATTGAATTTTCATGTGTGTATGTCACATACAGTGCACGCCAACTTCCACGACCTACTTTACTGAAGTTTAAAACACGTTGTTTCAGTCCTAAATATTGTACGTAACACCTTTCTTCTTGAAGAAATATGTGCAATTGTAAAGGTTTGAAGATGTGTGACGTTAGTATGAAAACTCAGTAGTGTGTCGTAGAGAAGCTTGAATCTTCGACTGGACTGGGTTGCTTGATGCGAGGATGTTTCGCTTCTAATCACAGAAGCTTCCTCAGCTAAATTTCTTGCTCTGGTAGTCTGACTTCTGTCTTGACTTTTGTAGAGAAGAATAACAGAAGCCAGCAAAAGATGGAGTTTTAAACCTAACCAGACCTGTCCTATCGAGAGGCAAACTGCTATTGGCAGTGACTAACAATTGCTCTAATTAGCACCTATTGTACTCTAGTTAGCACCCTCCTAATGACAGGGCAGCTGTCCCTCCTAACGATGGGACTGACGCCTCTCCTGACGATGTGAATGACTCATTACCATAAACAAAAAAGTGAAACTGCTTTGACCTGAGTACCCCATTGTAAACAGGGGACAAAGCGTGTCTTCACCCCCCTCTCAAACCATTTCACTAAACATGTGGTTAGTGTCTTTAAGGTGGAGATGTACTGCAGACTGAGGTCCACCGGTCCACTGGTATAGCCTTTTGTGCGACGGCTGCTTCATCTCACCTATGTAGTGTTCGTTACAGTTTTCTTGACATCTGATAGAATACACTACATTGCTCTGTTTGTAACTAGGGATCCTGTCCTTAGGGTGAACTAATTTCTGTCTCAAGGTGTTAACTGTAAACTGGGATTTTGTGCTGTCTGAAGATCCTCTATAGTTTTAACCCTGCTCCTGCTAAATAAGGGAGAGACACTCCTCTTCTTCTTGGCTCCGTCTCCTGTCTGTCTGGTTTCTTTGCTCTTTTGGGACTTCTGCACTTTATCCAGGGACCATCATGGGTACCCACATACTGTGAGGGCTTTCCGGACATATTGTTGTTGTTTACTCCTTCCCTCTGTAGTTGTGGGCACCTGTAGGGCTCTGTGTTGAAGAGTCCTGATCACACCGAGCTTGTGTTCAAGGGGGTGGTTTGTGTGTCACACAAGTTGGCACTAGCCTGCTAATGTTAGCTTTACATGAGTGCCTCTATTGTGAGCAACGAGATACAATTGTTTAAAATCCCCCCCAAAACGAGTTACAATTTAACTGAGAAAGATCTTACTACACATCTTAATTAATTTAATTATTTCATTTATATATTTATATGTTATCAAATCATAACAAAGCTGCCTCACACAAGTAAGGTCAAACCTTACCAACCCCAAGCGCAAGCACACAGGTGACAGTGGTAAGGAAAAACCCCCTCTAATGATTTGAGGAAGAAACCTCAAGCAGACTAGACTCAAAGGGGTGACCCTCTGCTTGGGCCATGCTACTGTCACAATTGACAAAACAATTAGCAAAACAAATATACAGGAAATTCTGCCAGTGCACAGGATGGGTTGGTTGCAGAAGAAGACACCACTCCCATCTCTGGATGGAGCCGCACCTCAAACAGAGAGACAAAAAACTGAATCAGGCATCAGAAAGACAACAAATACAGTATAATTTGTTAGCATTAAGCAACAAGAAGAAGAAGAAATAGTAAGGTGATCACCGGCCACCAGCCCAAAGCTTCACTAAAACACCCAGACTTTATGCTGCGTTTACACAAAACGACGGCAAATAATGAATGTCACGAAGCATACATTCATGGCCACTGATCACGAATGTGATGATTCGGGGCAGAGGCGTCAGGTGTCCTCAGGAACTGCTGCAACCTGTTACCACGCATTACAATTAATGGCATTTGTTGCTGGAGAATTATCAGGAACCATTACGCACGGGCAAGAATAATGTTCCACGCTGTTGCTTGCTATCGCACGTAACAGCACATCATTAAGTTCTGTCACGTTGTGAATGAGGTGAATTGTCTCCACACACACCCAACATTCATCCAACCGTCAGTTGCTGAACAATTCAGAACTTTGTGACTGCATGCTTAGTTGGGCTCTGTACCATGGAGTGCCGCAGAAACGAGGAGGAGACAGAGAGAGTCAGATGTGTGGCTTCACGCAGCTCTCATCTCTCGTTTTCCCAAACATCAGGCACATGCAGCAGGTGGAACACCTGCAGGAGCACACTGAGGAGCACTTACAACATCATAAAACGTGCGCACATCATCAAACATTCTCTCCACATGCAAAACATTTTGCGATGACACTTCCAGGGCTCCGTAAAAATGCCTGTTTTTACAAATAAAAATGGAATATTTTACAAAAGCACATTTATCTTTAAACCAACACACGACACACGTCACATTAACGTGTTGGTTTACATAATGAATGACTGAACCAATCAGTGTTTAGCAGAGGCACTTTTACCCAGAATGCTTTGCAGTCTGTGTTTGTTACAAAACCTCAGAATTAGTGCATTATTCAACATTAAAAGATATATGTTATATTTTAACTTTGTACAAATGACAGAATTGACATTAATGGAGTTATTCTATCAGGATTTTCACAAAACCATAAGTTAGTATGACTTTATTTTTCAAGACCTCCGCCTGACTGGAGCATTATGATTAGTAGAGAGCTCATTTTGTGGGTGCTCTCAGGATTCTTCTGTGCAGCTTCCTACAGGGAGCAGCATGGTCAAATATGGAAATACTGGCTCATTCTTTGGGTCTTTTTTCGCTTTTGATGCTTTCAAAAGCGATCGTGTTAAAAGTCAATTTCAGCTTCTTAGTAATTGCAAATGTACCAGAGCCAATACTGGAATTTATTGGTTATCGATTATCTGTAACTTCTGATACATTTTTGGGTGGTTTATCTTTATCAAAGATAACTTTTCAGTTATCTGATTATCTGTTATCGAAGTTAATTTTTTGGTTATCTCTGCCCACCACTGTTGATTACAGACTGCAGCGGGTCTGTAATCAACCGCTTCTGCAGCGCGACTCCACTCTGAGGCGTGAACTAATGAAGCAGTGCTTCGATCTGCTTGGTTCTTTGATTTGCTGCTCTTCAGAAACAGAAAGTCCGCTTCTTAACCCCTCTCAAAGCCATTAAAATGTCAGTAATGAGTCATTTTTGTGTGGATTAAAGTTACTAACTGGGACTCTTGTTTTGTTGCATTCAAAAAACGAAAATCATCCTCCGTTCCGTTGGCACAGCTCCAAACGCTGTGGGGCTATCTGCCGAGACAGTCCGGTTGGAATTAATAACTTCAAAAAGAATTGCAGCTTAAATAAAATGACACCTCTTTCCAAACGCTGTAATACAGACAATGAACTACAATCGACTAAAACGTTTTTTCCTCCCAATTGAGACGTCCTGCATTCTTTATGAATTACATCGTGACGTGCAGCACAGCTGAGCTCAGCTCAGGTGTATGGAAAGACATTCATCCCAATAATGTCTGAAAGGAAATGCTTTTGACAAAAACTACAGATTTTGTTTATTTCTATTTATGTCCAGAGATCAAGGATCCAGTCACCAATTTCATATTTATTTACTTTAAGACTCAATAAAATGTTATTGACATAGAAAACCTGTAAAGCCTACTTTTAGTCCAGAGGAAATACACAAGAGGTATCAATAAGGGAATCGATAAGGAATCAGATCGATAAGCGGAATCGATAATGGTATCGATATCGATAAAATCTTATCAATACCCATCCCTATAAATGGTACCCTCTGTCACTAGTTTTTAAACACGATTATATGAGAGTTTTATTTATTTATTTATTTATTTTTCTTATTGGTTTATGTTGCATTATTATGTCTAATGTGGCAGCACGATGGCTTAGTGGTTAGCACTACTGCCTCACAGCGAGAAAGTCATGGGTTCTCTTCCCGCCTGTGGCCTTTCTGTGTGGAGTTTGCATGTTCTCCCCGTGTTTGCGTGGGTTTCCTCCGGGTGCTCCGGCTTCCTCCCACATCCAAAGACATGCGGGTTAGGTGGATTGGAATCTTTAAATTGTCCGTAGGTGTGCGAGTGGGTGTGACTGTATTTGTTCGTCTGTTTGTGGCCCTGTGACAGACTTGCGTCCTGTCCATGGTGTATCCCACCTCATGCTCTATAACTGCTGGGATAGGCTCCAGCCCCCCGCGACCCTTAATTGGACTAAGCGGTTAAAGATGAGTGTGTGTGTTTATCATGTCCAATGTCTGGCGAGTTTTCATCTTATACTTAAGGTCATGTTATGTTTAAGTCTATGTATGTATGAATGTGTTCTCTCTGCTGGCTGCATAACAAATTGCCTCCATCAGGGATAATAAAGACACCTTGACCTTGAGTTACAAATGGTATGAGCTTCTAGTTCTATTGAAGAGGTTTTCCTAAAAAAGGTATGCTCAGAATGAAACTGAACATTGAGGTACTTCTTTTGAAGTGTGAGCTTGCACAACACTGATGATTACTGCGTGGGAGGGGCAGGGGTCAATGGTGGCACACAGGGTATATAACTTAAAATGTTCGGGAACTCCTGGCATAGATCAATTCCAGTGAACTCTTACCAAACTGCATGCCACCATTTTAAACAATGGAGGTACCCAAATGACCTTTGACCTATAACTGCCACTGAGCACTAAGTCAACACAGCATTATGCAGTCTCCGTATTCTTTAACAATGCGTACATTCCATTAATACTGGTCAGTCTTGAGTTGACGCCATAGGAAAGATGAATCAGAAGAGGAAACAATAACAGGATTTTATCTCAAGCCTGATAAATATGGTTATTATTCTGATAGGAAGCTGTGAGGAACCGCTGCCAAGACATCAGTCCACAGTTCATGTAAAACGATTGTAAATGACTTCAGGATACAATACCACAAACAAATATAAATGGACATCATAAACACCACCAGTTAACGACAGAAAAAAGCTGAAACATTATATGTGAATATATTGCTTAAATTTATTTTAGTCCAGTGTATATGACAGATTGTGATGTCATCAGGAGGCGAACTGCACTCAGACTCAGGAAGCAATGAATTCTGAATAAGAAACAGCTATAATACTGTAACTCATGGGTGTTAAATGAGTCAGTTGCGACTGTTCATCCTGCTGGTTAGTACACCATAACGCTCTTTTACATGTATGAGTACATCTTACCTTTGCACCAAAGCATGGATTCATTCATGAGGGGATAATGTTTTAGCACAATTTCAAAAGTAAATATGAGACACTTTGTTTCCCTTTCTCCATCTTCCAGTGTGTCTCTTATCCCTGTTTTGTTTATCTCAACTCTGTATTAAGAGCAAAACAAAGTTGTAGATTTTTTCATTTACAATTGGAATTGGAGCATCAATGCAATGGTTTTAGGCTTTAAATAAACTACAGTCCTCACTGTTATAACATATTTTAAGCTAAATCTCCTCTTGCAAATTTATGTAATTATCTTCTTTTATGAGCATTGTGGTGCTTTTTCATGCTGTTCCTTATTTAATGTCTATTTTGTAAATAACAGCTTTAATTTTGTAGTTCCATCTTGTTTTGTGAACCTTACATTATGGTTTATTCTGTTATTCTAGAGTTAATAAAGAATAATCTTGTATGGTTGTGCTAAAACTCTCAAATGTGTGCTGTGTCCTCATCTTACTCTTTCCCGTTAGGGGTCGCCACAGCAGATCAATCATTTCCATCTCATCTTGTCCTCTGTAACTTCCTCTGTCACACCAACCACCTGCATGTCCTCCCTCACCACATCCATAAACCTCCTCTTTGGCCTCCCTCTTCTCCTCCTGCCTGGTGGCTCCATCCTCAGTATCCTTCTCCCTATATACCCTGGGTCCCTCCTCTGCACATGTCTAAACCATCTCAATCTCGCCTCTCTAACTTTGTCTCCAAACTGTTCTACCTCAGCTGTCCCTCTGATATGTTCATTCCTAATCCTGTCCATCGTCGTCACTCCCAAAGAGAATCACACATCTCTGGCTCTGCCACATCCAGCTCTGCCTCTTGTCTTTTTGTTAGTGCCACCGTCTCAAATTCATACAACATAGCTGGTCTCACGACTGTCTTGTAAACTTTCCCCTTCACTCTTGCTGATATTCTTCAGTCACAAATCACTTTCTCCACCCACTCCACCCTGCCTGCACTCTCTTCTTCATCTCTACCACACTCTCCATTACTTTGGACAGTTGACCCCAAGTATTTAAACTTATCTAGAGTTAAAGGATGGAGGCTGGACTCAGCCTGTTCTTAACATTCACTACAGATCACAATGTCATCTGCAAACATCATAGTCCATGGAAACTCCTGTCTGATCTCATCCGTCAAAACTGTCCATCATAATTGCAAACCAGAAATGACTCAGAGCTGATACTTGGTTTAATTCCACATCCACCTTGAATAGGTCTGCCATTCCTACTGCGCATTTCACTGTTGTCACACTATCCTTGTATATGTCCTGCACTACTCTCACATACTTTTCTGCCACTCCAGACTTCCTCATACAATACCACAACTCTTGTCTTGGCACCCTGCCATAAGCTTTTTCTAAATCCACAAACACACAATGTAACTCCTTCTGGCCTTGTCTATACTTCTCCATCATTATTCTAAGAGCAAACATTGCAACCACTGTGCTCTTTCTTGGCATGAAACCATATTGCTGCTCACAGATCTGCACTTGTTTTCTAAGCCTAACTTCTACTACTCTTTCCCATAACTTCATGCTGTGGCTGATCAACTTTATGCCTCTGTAGTTACTGCAGCTCTGTGCATCACCCACTCACTCATTCACTCATCTTCAACCGCTTATCTGTGATTGGGTCACAGGGGCAACAGCTCCAGCAGGGGACCCCAGACTTTTGCCAGGACACATTGACCACCTCTGACCGGGGATCCCGAGGCGTTCCCAGGCCACTGTGGAGATATAATTTATCCACCTCGTCCTGGGTCTTCCCAGAGGACTCCTCCCAGATGGACGTGCCTGGAACACCTCCCTAGGGAGGTACCCAGGGGGGCATCCTTACCAGATGCCTGAACAACCTCAGCTCCTTTCAACGTGAAGGAGCAGCAGCTCTACTCCGAGCTCCCCACAGATGACTGAGCTTCTCACCCTATCTCTCAGGGAGACACCAGCCACCCTCCTAAGGAAGCCCATTTCGGCCACTTGTACCCACGATCTAGTTCTTTCGGTCATGATCCAACCCACATGACCACAGGTGAGAGTCAGAACGAAGACTGACCAGTAGATTCAGTGCTTCGCATGTTGGCTCAGCTCCATTTTTGTCAAAACAGTACGGTAGAGTGAATGCAATACCACCCCTGCTGCCCCAATTCTACAGCCAATCTCATGCTTCATTGTCCCCTCACTCCTGAAGTTCAAGTACCCCTGAGGTACTTGAACTCCTTCAATTGGGGCAAGACCGCATTTCCTACCCGGAGCAGGCAATCCATCAGTTTCCTGCTGAGAACCATGGCCTCAGATTTAGGTCTTGATCCTCATGCTAGCCAATTTACACTCGGCTGCGAACTGATCCAGTGAGTGCTGAAGCTCACACGACGATGAAGCCAACAGGACCACATCATCTACAAAAATCAGCGATGAGACCCTGAGCCCACCAAACTGGATACCGTCCTCCCCGACTGTGCCTCAATATCTTGTCTATGAATATCACAAACAGAATTGGTGACAAGGTGCAGCCCTGGCAGAGGCCAACCCCCACCGGAAACGAGTCTGACCTACTGCCGAGCACCCGAACACAGCTCCTGCTTTGTGAGTACAGAGATTGGATGGCCCTGAGAAGGGACCCCCTCACTCCATACTCCCGCAGCACCTCCCACAGTATCTCCAGGGGTATCCTATCATACGCCTCCTCCAAGTCCATAAAACACATGCAGACTAGATGGGCATACTCTAAAGCACCTTGTGAGAGTGAAGAGCTTCCACAACCAGGACGTAAACCGCATTGTTCTTCTTCAATCAGAGATTCGACTATCAGCCGAACCCTCCTTTCAAGCACCCTGGAGTAGACTTTACCTGGGAGGCTGAGTAGTGTGATGCCGCTGTAATTGGCACACACCCTCTGGTCCCCCCCTTTTTTTTTTAAATATGGGAACCACCACCGCAGTTTGCCACTCCTTAGGCACTGTCCCAGACCTCAACGCAATGTTGAAAAGACATAAAATGCAAAACAATCCCTCCACACCCAGAGCCTTCAGCATTTCTGGACGGATCTCCTCAACCCCTAGGGTCTTGCCACTGCGGAGTTGTCTGACTACCTCAGTGACTTCCAAAAGGGAAATTGATGATAACACTATGTAACAAATTTTTATTTTTGTTTTGTTCCTGGGTACACAGTGTGTTTTCCTAACCTGTTATGCCTTAAATAAATAGAAAATAGCTGTTATTCCACAGAAACTTTGCTTCTGTGATCAGGACAATGATATTTTGAAATTTGTCTGTTTTCAAGAATATTCTCGATTCGCCTTCACTAATACTGAGTAGTCTTCTAGAATATTCTTTAACTGCTAGAACTGTCCAGAATTTTCTAGAAGTTTCCAGAATTATCTAGAAATTTCAAGAAACTTTTAGAACTTTATAGAAAAAAATAAATAAAATCAAAGTTTGTGCTGAATGTAGTTATTTTTCCATAGACTTTAGACATAAGCAGTTGAAATATAACACTTAGAAGCCAGGAACAAAAATTGTGTTACATAGTGTAATCCTCCATCAGCTGCCAGCTCTGCCCCTACTATAGAGGGCGCTCCGGTCTGATGCAGGAGTTCCTCAAAGTGTTCCTTCCAGCAGCAGATTGCATCCTCGGTTGAGGTCAACAGAATCCCATCCTTACTGTAGACAGTTTGGATGGTTTCCCCTCCTGAGTTGCCTCACAGACCGCCAGAAGCGCCTTGGTGCCAATGAAAAGGCCTTCTCAATGGTTGCTCCGAACTCCTCCCACACCCACTGCTTTGCCTCTCTTCATTCTTTTCATAGCTGCCCTCACTTCATCCATACTTATCCCTTGTACTTCCTCTCTCCACATCATCCAGCCTTTTCTCTCTCATTTTCTTCAGTCATCAGCTCCTCAAAATATCACCTACACCTTCTAAACACACTCTCCCCACTTAGCAGCACATTTCCATGTGCATCATTTACCACCCTAACCTGCTGCACATCCTTTCTCTGTCCATTTGTCTGGCCAATCAGTACAAGTCCTTATCTCCTTCCTTACTATTCAACTTCTTGTACAGCTTGGTAAATGCCTTTTCCTTAGCTTTTGCCACCTCTCTTTTCCCCTTAAGTCGTATCTCCTTGTACTCCTGTGTACTTTCTTCATCTCTCTGACTATCCCAATTATTTTATCAACCTTTTTCTCTTTATGCTTTCCTGGACATCTTCGTTTCACCACCAAGTCTCCTTGTCTTCCTTCCACTATCCAGATGTCACACCCAGTGCCTTCCTAACTGTCAACATGCCAACATGTCCATTGACGTTTGCTCCTATCACCACTCTTTCATGTTTGGTTTACACTCTCCATCATCTCATCTGACTCACTCCAGAAATCTTTCTCCATCTCACAACCTACCTGTGGGTCATATGCACTGATGATACTCATCATTACCCCTTCAATTTCCAACTTCACACTCATCACCCTGTCAAACACTCCAACACACTCTTAACATACTCTTCCTTTAAAACGATCCCAACACCATTTCTCTTCCTGTCCTCACCATGACACATCTTGAACCCACCACCCATAGTGTTAAGATATTTTTTATTTAGTTTTTTTTTTTTGTTTCACGTTCTGTAATGTTTTGACTGTGAATACTGCAGAGATTCTAGAGACTCTGATACAGTAAGTGGCCATATGCACCTCTAAAGAAGCTCTGCGATCTGCCCGAACGTTTTATTAATTTGAAAGTTTACTTTCAGATTGTGGCTGATGACCTGACCAAGATGAGTGCCTTAAGGCAATAATTCATGATTGATTTAATTGTTCACATCTTAAAAATGATGTCATCTTGTAGAAGTGGCACATATTAAATAGCACAATTCTAACGGCTAACATTAGCATGACCAAATGGGTCCTTTGTGATGTCGGATGTATCGAAAATCTGCACATGGCCAGATATTTTTCTTCACCTCAGAAACTCTTACCTGTTTTCAATAAAGTCTCACATCTACACTTACAAATATGAAACAGGGGCAGATCCAGCTTTCTTATGAGGGGGCTGACTAGGGGGGTGCGGGGGCACGCCTTCCCAGAAAATTTCAAAATTGAAGCTGCATTTTCCTGCGATTTGAGGCAATTCAAGCATGTATTTTGGAGATTTGAAACAGGTAACTGTTATAATTTTTATGAACAGGTTAAGAGGAATGATACACAAAAAAATTATTTCAGTATCTGACATCAAATGTCACAATATTGCTTTACACTCTGCATAACAACCAGGCAGTAGAAAGTTAGAAATAGCACATCATTATTTGGAGATATTAATGAGCCTTTATAGGATTTTTAAACTGTCAAAAAATTTGAATGAAGGCCACTGAAAACCTCAATTCGTCTGTATTTCGTTTTGCTGTACTTCTTGACGTTTTTTTAAAAGTTTGCTTAGTTTTTGTTAGCGTTAGAGTTTAGTTTGACTTCGTTGAACCAGCTGAATGTTTTCATACAGTGCAGAAGCCAGGTGCTGCCGCTAGTGCCTTAATATGCTGTCGGAAATTACAGGGCAAACTCAGCCTGTTTGCTTGGATTTTTTTTATTTGGGTGGGGGGTCAGCTTCACTGGGCTTATATAAGCCAGAATTAATGTTTTGTGTGGATACAATTAATTATTTTGCCACAAGCAACTGCTGAATTTCAAACAACAAATATTTAAAAGTCAGAAGTATTTAATGGGCCACGAGAGGAGATTTCCATGCGCATGACGTGTGCTTGAGGCCTTCTTTGTGCTGTAGACTTTATTTGGATATCTTTACACTGGGGTGGGTGGAATGTTTTTTTTTTTCAACTTTTGCTTTTTTTACGTTTTCAATAATACGGAGCCCTGGAAGTGTCATCGCAAAGTGTGTACACATTTTTTATCGTTGCGTGGAGATCAACGTTGGCTTCGGTTTAGTTGTGTTTCAATTTTTCAATTTTCAATTTATTTTTATTTATACAGCACCAAATCACAACAAAGTTGCTTCATGGCACTTTACACAATTAAGGTCTAACCTTACTAACCTAAACCTGGACTGATTTTATTGTCAAATCAGAATCAAATTTATTGACAAGTAAGTTCTCACATACAAGTAATTGGATCTGGTGTAATTGGTGCATAACGAAAAAAATACTTCTGTAAGAAGTAAATGAAAGAAGTAAATCAGCTCTTTTAAAGATGAAACCCTGGATGAAAAACTTTCTGAATCAGTTTTTCACACTTTACTGTTTCTCTCTCTCCCTCAAAGAGAGAGAGAAGGGGTTTCTGTGAGCAAACAAGTGACTCGTCACTAGGGATGAGTATTGATAAGATTTTATTGATACTGATGCCATTATTGATTCTGCTTATCGACCCGATTCCTTATCGATTCCCTTATCAATACCTTTTGTGAATTGGTCACTGTATCCTTGATCTCTGGACATAAATAAAAATAAACAAAACCTGTAGTTTTTGTCAAAAGCATTTCCTTTCAGACATTTTGGCATGAATGTCTCTCCGTACCTCTGTGCTGAGCTCAGCCGGCTGCTGCACGTCAGCGCAGGATGTCTTGTTTTGGGAGGAAAAAACATTTTGATCAATTGCAGTTTGTTTGTATTACAACATTTGGAAAGAGGTGTCATTTGATTTAAATGGTGTTTCGCTTTGAAGTTATTAATTCCGACTGGACTCTATCGTTCTAATTTGACTCGGCAGAGAGCCGTGCAGCGTTTGGAGCTGTGTGAACAGAACGGAGGATGATTCTCGTTTCTTTCTCGCTACAAGACAGGAGTCCCAGTTAGTGACTTTAATCCACACAAAAGTGACTCACGATTGACATATTCAGGGATGAAAGTGGTGAAAAAAAAATCTGAAACCCAAAATTACCCCCAACACCACCTGCACAAAAATGTTTGAATTCTAGAAGCTCTGAAATGCAATCTGGGACTATTCCAGACAATAAACTGCAGTGAGTGCAGCATCCATTTTGGTGAGGAAAAACCCAACTTTCTTTATTCAAATTTATTCCAGTAGTATTCTGCCCTTACTAGGACGCAGCAGTTTTCTAGCTTGGCAGATAGTTCTGGAGGAAATCACTGAAGAAATTAACACATTGAAAATATGGTTTGACCGAAATAAACTGTCATTAAACTTAATAAAACAGGGATGAAGTGGAGGTGTAAGAGTCACTAGGTGTTCACAGGAAACAGTTATTTATTTCTGTATTTAATTATTTATGTTCACTGTTAGTTGGTTTTATATTTTCTGTTGTTTTTAACAGGTTCTTTTTGTCTCTTTCTCTAAAATTGTATTGTAGCATTATTAGTTATTATTACTATTATTGTTGTTGTTGCTATTATTATTATTAATATATAAACAAAAATAAATTTTAAAAAATATTACAATTTGTAATACATTTGACTCTTTTACAACAACAAAGGCTAAGCCATTAATTATTATACAGAAAACAAATGCACACAAACGTGCTGACAGCTGCAACAGCTTAATGCTAACATTAACATTGAAAATGCCATAGACAATGCGTTAGCATCGGTCCCGTTTTTAACTTATGAACTACATCTATCACCTTTTTCAGAAGACCATAACAGGTCAGTTTAACATACAAAAGGTAAATATTACTCACAGACCTATGCTCTTTAGGGTTTTAGCAGG
The DNA here is from genome assembly GCF_902500255.1 of Thalassophryne amazonica. Lineage (NCBI taxonomy): Eukaryota > Metazoa > Chordata > Actinopteri > Batrachoidiformes > Batrachoididae > Thalassophryne > Thalassophryne amazonica. The sequence continues at coordinate 64,361,573 of NC_047112.1, read as the reverse complement.
GGGAAATTAAGATAAAGAGAAATAAAACAATGAATCAACGAAGCAGTAGATCAAAGCACTGCTTTGATTGGTTCAAGGTTCAAAGCAAAGCCGCACTGCAGAAAAGTTGATTACAGACCTGCTGCAGGGTCTGTAAACAATGTAGAGAAATGATCATTTTCCTTACAAACACCCCCAAAAACAACGGCCACTCTGAAGGACCGATAAGGGAATCGTTAAGTAAAAAGGTTATTGATGTCGGTGGATCGAATCATTTCTTAACGATACCCGAAAGGAACCGGTTCTCGATACCCATCCCTACTCATCACTGAGTCTCACACTGTCTTTGCAGCTTAATTGAGCAAACTTTGGAAACATGAAGGTTTTCATCTGTAAAATAAAGCCTTAATGTGTCACTAGCTACGCAGGCAAAAGGAGCTCTTTTTATTGGAAGACTGACGGAGCTTCGTTCTGTCACTGAGAGACACTGTGCTCTGCTCGGCTGTCAGCGGGGGAGGGGTGAGCAGGCAGCACAAAGCCTGGCTGGATTAAAAAAATACCTGAGAGCAAGGAACAGTATAACGGCGCTGTGGTAACAGTAAATGGCGCTATGCCATTGTTCCACTGTCTGGGGAGAACCCTGGATACCAAACCAAAAGGAGAACAGCTCGGGGGGGGGGGGGGGGTTAAACTCCCTTAAACCCCCCTCCTTAGATCCGCCAGTGTGAAAAGTAAAAGGAATATTTTTACATGTGTGTTCTTACAAAGGTTGCCAGTGCTGTTTTGATAAGTTGTACTAACGGGTTCTGCTTGTCTTTCATTTCATGAGATTAGAAGAAGTCACACCACCAATTATTTTTGACAGAGGCCAGAGTTCAAAGCAGAAACTGGAAGGATGTGTGTAGAGTTGGAGTGTGCAGCTCTCCCTTACAAAACGATGCAATGCATGTTTGCATACATGAGCTGTGATACAATTCAGGAAATATGGTCTAGTGGTTAAGCAGTGGGCTTGAGACCAGAGGGTCCTCAGTTCAAACCCCTGTCTTGCCAGAAAAGCACTTAAGGCCCTTGGGCAAGGTCTTTAATCCCCAAATTGCCTCTGGTGTGTAGTGAGTGCCTTGCATGGTAGCACCCTGACATTGGTGTGTGTGTGTGTGTGTGTGTGTGTGTGTGTGTGTGTGTGTGTGTGTGTGTGTGTGTGTGTGTGTGTGTGTGTGTGTGTGTGTGTGTGTGAGAATGTGAGGCATTACTTTGAGCTTCTGATATAGATAGAAAAGTGGCATATAAATGCAGTCCATTAACCATTATATTATTTTAGCTCAGGAAGCTTGGGTCTGTTTTGTGCTTTGTGTCTTAAGTTGTTGTAGATGTGTGTGTGTGTCTGTGTGTGGTCCCGTCTGGTTCTGTGTCTACGTTTGTGTGTTTATTGTCTTCTGCCCACGCTCCTGTTAAATGGACTGCATTTATATAGCGCTTTTCCATCTGCAGCAGACGATCAAAGCGCTTTACAATAATGCCTCACATTCACACCGATGTCAGAGTGTTGCCATACAAGGCACTCACTACATACCGGGAGCAACTAGGGGACTAAGGACCTTGCTCAAGGACCCTTAGTGATTTTCCGGTCAGGCTGGGATTTGAACCGAGGATCCTCTGGTCTCAAGCCCAACACCTAACCACTAGACCATCACCTCCCCACCACCCCTGTTGTATTCAGTGTGTGTGCTTCTCCCCTGTCAGTCATTTGTGTGTCCTCCTAGCGGTTTGTCCTTTGTCCGTGATCTGTCTGTTCTTTGTTTTTGTGATCAGTCCTCTGTTTGAGTTGTCATTATATTTTCCCTGTCTCACGTTCACCATGTTTTTGTGTTTTCTTGCTTGCCAGTTTTCATTGTGTTTCATTACGTTAATCATGTGTTGTCCTCTGGTTTGCACTCTGTTCACTATTGAGTTCCATGTTGATTTTGTGCCTGTTTCTTCATTTAGTTTTTGGGTTTTGTTCAGTTATCCCACTATTGTACTTTGTTCACTTCTGAGTTCTATGTTTGATTTTGCATCATGTAGTTTTTTGTGTATTTAGGATTTTGTGATTTTTCTTCTTCTTAGGTTTAGTTTGTAGTCACATTTTTGTTGTTAGTTTGTCATGTGTCCTTTGATCTTGTCACACACCTGCCCTTCATTTGTTCATCAGTTAGTTTTGTGTTTAAGTAGCACCTCTCCCTTATTTATTTTCTGTTTTTTTTTTTTTCGTTGGTCCCTACTGTGATTTTTCATGCATGAGTACTCCAAGATTCTTTGTTACTCGTACTTCCTGTTACTGCTGTATTTAGCTTTGGTGTTTTGCTCATTCCTCATTCCCTGCATGTTGGATTTACAGATTATGTTTGATTTTGGACTCTTGTACCCCCGGGGCTCTCACATAGCCTGTTGACTGTTTTTCACCTCTTTGGGATGAATAAATCACCTTGTGTTTTCACCTCACCTCTGTTTTGATTGCTGCCTGCATTTTGGGTTCTATTTTGACACTGTTAAAACGTAACAGAAGTAATATTTGAAATGGCTGTGTGCATTCTGTATGTGTGCAGGACTGTCAGTTTCCTTACACAGCATATTCAGAAGGCTACTTTTCCCTGCGTTTGTTGCACCTGCGATGACCACCTGGACTCCACTGCGTAGTCGCTCGCCCCTCCGTTCATCCTTCAGGTGTTGCTCAATCGCCGATTGCAGCTCACACAATGATCTGTCCACTGTGGAAGAGAAAGAAGCAGAAATACACACACACACACACACACACACACACACACACACACACACACACACACACACACACACACACACACACACACACACACACACACACACACACACACAAAGGAAAAAGACATTTTTATGGACATTTCAACTTAAAACAGCTTAAAACGTATAAGTTAAAACATTTGGATAAGACTATTTTAATATTGGGGAGGTAGGGTAGTTCCTCCAAATGTGCAGTTTCAGTCATTTTTACTAAGTATGCATTCACACATCTACAAAGTTTGCTGCCCCTTTTACGTCGTGTAAAACGAGCAGCACAAATTATGTTAATTAATCACATTAACTAAGAAAGAAGAAAAGGACTTGTACCAATTGGCCAGACAAAGGGACAGACCTGGAAAGGATGTGCAGCAGGTTAGGGTGGTGAAACATGCACATGGTAATGTGCTGACAAGCAAGGACAGTGTATTGAGAAGGTGGCGGGAATATTTTGAGGAGCTGATGAATAAAGAAAATGAGAAAGAGAAAAGGCTGGATGATGTGGCATGGGTAACTCAAGAAGTACAAGAAATTAGTAAAGGATGAAGTGAGGGTAGCTATGAAGAGGATGAAGAGCAGAAAGGCAGTTGGTCCCAGATGAGAGACGGCATCCATCCCACTTTGGATGGAGCACCTCTCATTTCTAGAAATCTGGCCCATTTTCTTAAATCCTCCAAACCGTGACTATCCAGGGTTGGGACCAGGAAGCAGAGTTGTAGTCTTACACACCTCTCTGCAGCTTCTCTCCCCCTGCCATCCCCTCATTACCCCATCCCCGTAGAGAGGGTGCCTGCTCCCAGACCACCAATAACCAGTAAAAATCTATTTAAGCATAAAAATTGCAAAAAGAAAAAATAATATAGCACCTTCAACTGCACCACAGACTAAAACAGTTAAATGTGGTCTATTAAACATTAGGTCTCTCTCTTCTAAGTCCCTGTTAGTAAATGATATAATAATTGATCAACATATTGATTTATTCTGCCTTACAGAAACCTGGTTACAGCAGGATGAATATGTTAGTTTAAATGAGTCAACTCCCCCGAGTCACACTAACTGCCAAAATGCTCGTAGCACGGCCCGAGGCGGAGGATTAGCAGCAATCTTCCATTCCAGCTTATTAATTAATCAAAAACCCAGACAGCTTTAATTCATTTGAAAGCTTGACTCTTAGTCTTTTCCATCCAAATTGGAAGTCCCAAAAACCAGTTTTATTTGTTATTATCTATCGTCCACCTGGTCGTTACTGTGAGTTTCTCTGTGAATTTTCAGACCTTTTGTCTGACTTAGTGCTTAGCTCAGATAAGATAATTATAGTGGGTGATTTTAACATCCACACAGATGCTGAGAATGACAGCCTCAACACTGCATTTAATCTATTATTAGACTCAATTGGCTTTGCTCAAAATGTAAATGAGTCCACCCACCACTTTAATCATATCTTAGATCTTGTTCTGACTTATGGTATGGAAATAGAAGACTTAACAGTATTCCCTGAAAACTCCCTTCTGTCTGATCATTTCTTAATAACATTTACATTTACTCTGATGGACTACCCAGCAGTGGGGAATAAGTTTCATTACACTAGAAGTCTTTCAGAAAGCGCTGTAACTAGGTTTAAGGATATGATTCCTTCTTTATGTTCTCTAATGCCATATACCAACACAGTGCAGAGTAGCTACCTAAACTCTGTAAGTGAGATAGAGTATCTCGTCAATAGTTTTACATCCTCATTGAAGACAACTTTGGATGCTGTAGCTCCTCTGAAAAAGAGAGCTTTAACTCAGAAGTGCCTGACTCCATGGTATAACTCACAAACTCGCAGCTTAAAGCAGATAACCCGTAAGTTGGAGAGGAAATGGCGTCTCACTAATTTAGAAGATCTTCACTTAGCCTGGAAAAAGAGTCTGTTGCTCTATAAAAAAGCCCTCCATAAAGCTAGGACATCTTACTACTCATCACTAATTGAAGAAAATAAGAACCCCATGTTTCTTTTCAGCACTGTAGCCAGGCTGACAAAGAGTCAGAGCTCTATTGAGCTGAGTATTCATTTAACTAGTAATGACTTCATGACTTTCTTTGCTAATAAAATTTTAACTATTACAGAAAAAATTACTCATAACCATCCCAAAGACGTATCGTTATCTTTGGCTGCTTTCAGTGATGTCGGTATTTGGTTAGACTCTTTCTCTCAGATTGTTCTGTCTGAGTTATTTTCATTAGTTACTTCATCCAAACCATCAACATGTCTATTAGACCCCATTCCTACCAGGCTGCTCAAGGAAGCCCTACCATTATTTAATGCTTCGATCTTAAATATGATCAATCTATCTTTATTAGTTGGCTATGTACCACAGGCTTTTAAGATGGCAGTAATTAAACCATTACTTAAAAAGCCATCACTTGACCCAGCTATCTTAGCTAATTATAGGCCAATCTCCAACCTTCCTTTTCTCTCAACAATTCTTGAAAGGGTAGTTGTAAAACAGCTAACTGATCATCTGCAGAGGAATGGTCTATTTGAAGAGTTTCAGTCAGGTTTTAGAATTCATCATAGTACAGAAACAGCATTAATGAAGGTTACAAATGATCTTCTTATGGCCTCAGACAGTGGACTCATCTCTGTGCTTGTTCTGTTAGACCTCAGTGCTGCTTTTGATACTGTTGACCATAAAATTTTATTACAGAGATTAGAGCATGCCATAGGTATTAAAGGCACTGCGCTGTGGTGGTTTGAATCATATTTATCTAATAGATTACAATTTGTTCATGTAAATGGGGAATCTTCTTCACAGACTAAGGTTAATTATGGAGTTCCACAAGGTTCTGTGCTAGGACCAATTTTATTCACTTTATACATGCTTCCCTTAGGCAGTATTATTAGACGGCATTGCTTAAATTTTCATTGTTACGCAGATGATACCCAGCTTTATCTATCCATGAAGCCAGAGGACACACACCAATTAGCTAAACTGCAGGATTGTCTTACAGACATAAAGACATGGATGACCTCTAATTTCCTGCTTTTAAACTCAGATAAAACTGAAGTTATTTTACTTGGCCCCACAAATCTTAGAAACATGGTGTCTAACCAGATCCTTACTCTGGATGGCATTACCCTGACCTCTAGTAATACTGTGAGAAATCTTGGAGTCATTTTTGATCAGGATATGTCATTCAAAGCGCATATTAAACAAATATGTAGGACTGCTTTTTTGCATTTACGCAATATCTCTAAAATTAGAAAGGTCTTGTCTCAGAGTGATGCTGAAAAACTAATTCATGCATTTATTTCCTCTAGGCTGGACTATTGTAATTCATTATTATCAGATTGTCCTAAAAGTTCCCTGAAAAGCCTTCAGTTAATTCAAAATGCTGCAGCTAGAGTACTAACGGGGACTAGAAGGAGAGAGCATATCTCACCCATATTGGCCTCTCTTCATTGGCTTCCTGTTAATTCTAGAATAGAATTGAAAATTCTTCTTCTTACTTATAAGGTTTTGAATAATCAGGTCCCATCTTATCTTAGGGACCTCATAGTACCATATCACCCCAATAGAGCGCTTCGCTCTCAGACTGCAGGCTTACTTGTAGTTCCTAGGGTTTGTAAGAGTAGAATGGGAGGCAGAGCCTTCAGCTTTCAGGCTCCTCTCCTGTGGAACCAGCTCCCAATTCAGATCAGGGAGACAGATACCCTCTCTACTTTTAAGATTAGGCTTAAAACTTTCCTTTTTGCTAAAGCTTATAGTTAGGGCTGGATCAGGTGACCCTGAACCATCCCTTAGTTATGCTGCTATAGACGTAGACTGCTGGGGGGTTCCCATGATGCACTGTTTCTTTCTCTTTTTGCTCTGTATGCACCACTCTGCATTTAATCATTAGTGATCGATCTCTGCTCCCCTCCACAGCATGTCTTTTTCCTGGTTCTCTCCCTCAGCCCCAACCAGTCCCAGCAGAAGACTGCCCCTCCCTGAGCCTGGTTCTGCTGGAGGTTTCTTCTTTCTTCTTCTTGGGATTTTTACGTAATTATTGTATGGCCTTGCCTTACAATATAAAGCGCCTTGGGGCAACTGTTTGTTGTGATTTGGCACTATATAAATAAAATTGATTGATTGATTGATTGAGATGGCATTCCAGTGGAGGCATGGAAATGTCTTAGAGAGATGGCAGTGGAGTTTCTAACCAGATTATTTAATAAAATCTTGGAAAGTGAGAGGATGCCTGAGGAGTGGATACGAAGTGTGCTGGTTCCTATTTTTAAGAACAAGGGTGATGTGCAAAGCTGCAGTAATGACAGAGGCATAAAGTGGACCAGCCACAGCATGAAGTTATGGGAAACAGTAGTAGAAGCTAGGCTTAGAAAACAGGTTTGTTTAGTTTGCAAAAAACTAAGCAAATGATAAAAACCGTCAAGAACGGCAGCAAAACGAAATATGAATGAATTGAGGTTTTCTGTGGTATTCGTTCAAATTTTTCAACAGTTTAAAAATCCTGACGAAGCACAGCGGGGGCTGTGGTCTGAAGGTCTTAGGTGCCTCAAGGGGCAGTAACACTCAAACACCATGGTGGACACCAGTGGTCAGGGAAGCCATCCGACTGAAGAAGGAGTCCTTCCAGGATGTTACCTCGAGGACTACGGAGGCAGTTGTAAGGTAGAGAGATGACCGAAGGGTGGCAGCCTCTGCTGTGGGGGAGGCAAAGCAGCGGATGTGGGAGGAGTTTGGAGTAACCATGGAGAAGGACTTTCCGTTGGCAACAAGGTGCTTCTGGTGGACCGTGAGGCACCTCAGGAGGGGGAAACGGGGAACCACCCAAACTGTCTGCAGTAAGGATAAGACTCTGTTGATGGAATCTGACATTCAGGATGGAATCTGATGCTGGAAGGAACTCTTTCAGGAGGATGTAATCTGGCGCTGGAACGACCACTTTTAGGAACTCCATCAGACTGGAGCACCCTCTTTAGTAGGGGCAGAGCTGGAATCTGATGTGGGATTATCGTCAATTTCCCTGGTGGAATTCCCTGATGTAGTCAAACAATTCTGCAGCGACAAAGCCCCGGGTGTTGATAGGATCTGTCCAGAAATGCTGAAGGCTCTGGTTGTGGAAGGACTGTCTTGGATGAGACATCTCTTCAACACTGCATTGAGATCTAGGACAATGCCTAGGGAGTGGCAAACTGGGGTGGTGGTCCCCATAAAAAAAGAGACCAGAGAATGCCAATTACAGGGGCATCACACTACTCAGCGTCCCTGGCAAGGTCTACTCCAGGGTGCTAGAAAGGAAGGTTCAGCCGATTCTCGAACAGTCAACTGAAGAGGAACAATGCGGGTTCCGTCTCGGTTGTGGAGCAACCGACCAGCTCTTCACTCTCCCCAGGATCCTAGAGGGGGCCTGGGAGTATGCATATCTAGTCTACCTGTGTTTTGTGGACTTGGAGAAGGCGTATGATCTAATGATACTGTGGGAGGTGCTGCGAGAGTATGGAGTGAAGGAGTCCCTTCTCAGGGCCATCCAATCTCTGTACTCAACGAAGCAAGAGCTGTGTTCGGGTGCTTGGCAGTAAGTCAGACTCGGAGGGTTGGCCTCCACCAGGGCTGCGCCTTGTCACCAATCCTGTTTGTGATATTCATGGACAGGATATCGAGGCATAGTCGGGGGAGGATTTCAGTTTGTTGGGCTCAGGGTCTCATCACTGCTTTCTGCAGATGATGTGGTCCTGATGGCTTCATTGGCCTGTGACCTCCAACACTCACTGGATTGGTTCACAGCTGAGTGGAAAGTGACTGGGATGAGTATCAAGACCTCTAAATCTGAAGCCATGGTTCTCAGCAGAAAACCAATGGATTGCCTACTCCAGGTAGGGAATGCGGTCTTGCCCCAAGTGAAGGAGTTCAAGTACCTTGGAGTCTTGTTCACGAGTGAGGGGACAATGGAGAGTGACAATGGGGTGGTATTGCATTTGCTGTGCCGTATTGTTGTGACGAAAAGGGAGCCAAAAGGTAAAGCTCTTGATGTACTGGCCAATCTTTGCACCTACTCTCACCTATGATCATGAGGGTTGGGTCATGACTGAAAGAACTAGATCGCAGGTACAAGCGGCCAAAATGGGCTTCCTTAGGAGGGTGGCTGGTGTCTCCCTTAGAGATAAGGTGAAAAGCTCGGTCATCCGTGGGGAGCTTGGAGTAGAGCCACTGCTCCTTCGCATTGAAAGGAGCCAGCTGAGGTGGTTCAGGTATCTGGTAAGGATGACCCCTGGGTACCTCCCTAGGGAGGTGTTCCAGGCGTGTTCATCTGGGAGGAGACCCCGGGGAAGACCCAGGACTAGGTGGAGAGATTATATCTCCACAGTGGCCTGGGAATGCCTCTGGATCCCCCCGTCAGAGGTGGTCATTGTGGCCCGGGAAAGGGAAGTCTGGTGTCCCCTGCTGGAGCTGGTGCCCCCACGACCCAATCCCGGATATACAGTTGCAGATGAGCAAGTGATTAAACCTATTGTCAGAGATTTGGGAAAAGCAGGTATCCATCTTCCTGTACTGGTATCCGAGAGACTTCAAAGGCTTTCAAATTAAGCTATTCATTAATTTTCCATTATGTGCTAATCAAGTCTCTCAACAAAGTATCTATCGCCCAGATGAGATAGCTCCATACGTATACCGGGTTCTGGTGGTGACAAGGAGGATGTAAAGGTGGATGGAAAGGTGAAATGGGTTTAAAGGAAAAGATGCCATCGGCCACTTCAAGCTGGCTCAGAGGAAATGAATAATCCACGCATGTCGTGGGGGCTGGCGGTCCTCACTCTGCTGCTGCGGTGGTTTAACACCCAGAAGGCCAAGGTCTGGTCAAATGACCAATCTACCTCTAAAGTCCACGGATAGTCAAATGACTCCAAGATCCCCTGTGGAGAGCTACTTCTGTTATGTAAACAAGGAAGTCTCAGAACACCTCAGGGGAGGGGCTGACTTGGCTAGCCACATTCTTGTGTTTGCATATTTGCTGTCTGAAAGGGCTGCTGATTTGTGCTTAGGTGGATAAATAACTTTACACTGGGGGAGAGATGAAATTTTGTTTTCTGAACTGTATTGAAATGTACCAAAAAACACACCAAAAGAAATCTTTGTTTTCTGAATTGTATTGAAATGTACCAAAAAACACACCAAAAGAAAACTTTGTTTTCTGGATTTTATTGAAATGTACCAAAATGTACCAAAAAACACACCAGAAAACCAAAATATATACAATAGGTACAGGTTACAGTCACTCACAATGACTAACAGTCCCCACACTGTTATTATGTCATTATGTCCACATGATGACAGCAAGCAGACACACATGCGTCACAGTGGGCAGTTGTTAGTCCATGTCTATCCAAACACAGTACATGTTGTCCAGCTGGGACATCCAGAACGACAGATCTTTCAGCCGCTGTGGTGCACAAATAGTTGTAGCAATAGGTGTACTAGGCAGCTGTAATTTTACACGTTTTGCACACAACTCCTGCTTCATACACAGCCCTTTCAGCTAAGCAGGCAAGTGACTCCATGATCCCCTGTGGAGAGCTACTTCTGTTATGTAAACAAGGAAATCTCAGAACACAAAGACAGCAAATATGCAAACACAAGAATGTGGCTAGCCAAGTCAGCTAGCCAGGGTCATTTGACTCTCCATGGGCTTTATGCAAACACAAGAACGTGGCTAGCCAAGTCAGCTAGCCAGGGTCATTTGACTCTCCGTGGGCTTTACAGGTAGAAGAGAAAAGCTTGGACCTCCGAGTGCTAAGGAGATCTGGGGTGATCCAAACACCTAAACACCTTGGAAGAGAATAAGCCAGTTGATAGATTCGTCATAGCTGGCAGGAGGTCTGACCTGTCATTCCAAGTGAACGAACACTCACAAAAAATGAACTCTGAGAAAGGAGCAGTGGGCACACTAGTGCCTAACAGCATTAAAAGAACAGCGAGCACTTCGGTACTTAGCAACGATAATGGAACGGTGAAGTTTGGCTTCATAAAGATGAAGTTAAAAATAAAAAGATTATTGAACAGGTACATGCTAAACTATATCCTGTTCTTTGTCCATGCTGAGAGCAATGTAAGGAGGATGAGAGGTACATCCGTGTGGGTCCTCAACCCAACTCTCAGATCTATGGCCCTCTTCTGTGGCCCCACACTCCTAGTCTTCACTCCTCTCGGGTGCCTGTCGTCCCATTACACCTGCCACTCCACGCAATGGTAAGAACTATTCTTTATATCCTTTTATATTTTTAATGATGAATTGTTTTTATAGTATTGATGGTCCACATCACACACCTTGTGAGAGATCCTCATCCCAATTATGAGGCAGCCGAGGGTGAGTCCTTTTGATAATGGTGCAAATGATTTTGGTACTGATCAATGTATTCTTGTGTATTACGGAGGAAATGCGCCTGAGGAGGAGAGGACTGGCAGGGGCGTGGTTGCGGCATCAGGGGAGGAGAGCAGTAAGGATGGAGGGGAACAGCATGACAGTGGCTACAAATGTATCAAACATGAACATTTAGGCAAGACACTGCAGGGGAGGAGGAGATGACAGAGGAACCAAACCAGATTGAGACCATCCTCCAGCATTCCTTCCTACTAAAAGAGTCATGCACATGCGCCACACAAACATACATAAACATAGAAAGTGCTATTTAGTCTATTCACTTGTTTAAAGGTATAGTCACCCACGTTAATCACATGAATAGGGTTTTGAATGAATAAAGGTTGATGGTATTGATTTAACCGCACCTACATCTTTGGAGCACTTACAGCTCAATGCAACATAATAATTAGCAATAATTTTAATAATTATTTTCAATCCTGAGTGTGTAATGAAATCATTTTGTGCAAGATTTGAATTCTATGGCCCTGTCACACTAGAGTACGAATGCCATACAAATCACATGAATTGGAAAAAACAAACAGAATTTGGGCTGCATTCATATGAGACAGACATTTGTACAGCCGTGTACGAATGCTGTTGAATACCCAGAATGTCGTTCAAAGCAGGCTCAAATGAACTGCGCACATTCGGAGAGCAGAAGCTCATGGAGCTGCAGGTTGTACAGCTTGCAGAGTGCATGAAGGGGGGGGGGGGGGGAGCATGGCAGGGTGAGCACTGTGGTCTGCTCTTTTGAAGACCTGCCATGTCACACTGCTGGGTGTCGAATGACGTCCAACCCATTGACCATGTAAACCAGGATCCCCTGACCATTGCATCAGTGGATGGCAGTTGTGACTGGACTATTACAGACATCTGCTCACCGACGTACACACCCACAGCTGTTATTACCGGCAGGGGTGAAAGCAACATTAGATTCTTGCAGGAACTGTGCTACTCAAAAAAGTTTTTTGCTCGTGCACTTTGCGCACTCGCATATAAAACTGCCGTGCTCAACCGGTCGATCGAGAGTGAAAAACAAATCTGTCAAAGGAAATGAGAGGATTTAGTGCTGCTATAACAGACTGGTGCAGAAGGTGGCAGCAATGCACCAATAAGGATGCCAGCTGTCGTTAAACGCCATAGAAGAAGAAGAGCTTCTTCAATGGTGGAGGAGAAGAATACAAAAATTATCATTTTTATTCTGAGCGGGAGGAGGGGGCCAGTCTGGTCTGTGTAAGCCTGATCCTGTCAGATCTCAGAAGCTAAGCAGTACAGGACCTGGTTAGTACTTGGATGGGAGACCTCTTTGGAACACCAGCGGCTGTGTGCGTTTCTCCAGGTAATGCTGGAGTTGCGTCAGGAAGGGCATTCCGGCATAAAACCTGTGCCAAATACCAATGCGGATCTGGCTGTGTCTGCTGTGGCGACCCCAAACAGAAAAAAAACAAAACAGGAGCTGCCAAATGGACAACAATTCTGAGCGGGAAATTAAAGAATTTCTGAAATGTTCAAACCATGCTGAATATGCATAGCTTTTAGATTTGAAAACAAGTTAAAAAGCAAGCTACAGCTATCAAGCAGATTGCAACAGTGCGACCGGCAGAACTTTCCACACATGGACACAGAACTTAAGCATTAGGACAAAGACTGTGGAGACTAAAAGTGCACATTATGATGATCAAGTGCATAGCATTTTGTCAGAATTTCACAGGTGCGTTGCTGACTTTGTATCCATTGAACCTGTTGTCAGTTTTCTCTGTTTTCCATTTTTGGGAAAATATAGATGTGGACTATAGAATGTCCAAAGTGTCATCATTCTTCAACCTGGATAGCTGAGCTATTGAGAATGAGATCCTCACACTAACAAATGACATTGCCCTCAAATCCAGAGCACGCCTGACATGAGTATCCAATTCTGGAATCTAATGCAGAAAGAGTGCCTGAGTGCCTGCTTACAGCTGGTACTCAGCTCCCACTGTCCGGACTATGAGAGACTAGGATCCTCCTCTCATTGCCAGAAGACCCACTAAGGTAGGGAACAACTTTTCCAACTTGAGGCCAGTCCTAGGCCTACTTGTACTTATTCTTTTTACCATACACATTTACTTCAAGAATGCATTATTAATGTTAAAACTTTATCTTTGTGCCAAAAAATTGTGTTATTACATCGGTGCACAAAAAATTGCAGCTACGGTATGGCGTTCGATATGGCTTGGTAGATCTCGATACACTGTCAACTTTAAAAGTAGATCTCGGTTCAAAAAAGGCTCTTAACCCACCTGTGGCATTGAGGAGAGACACTCGACGGGGGAATATTTATTATCAGCTTTAGGATGCAGGCAGGATTACTTTGTCCAACACCTTTCAGCCAAGCTGTAATCATGAGCCACGCGGATTTGTCGAATTGTTCCATGCTACAGAGTTTTCCGAGAAGCAGCGAAGAAAGGTAACACCAAGAAGCTGCACTCTCCGCTGCAGAACATGACAAACGGCGAATTCAACTTCAACTCTGGCAACATTTCCTGTGTGTTCGTTTTGTGAATTGTTTTGTAATTTGTGTCTGTAGCATGGCCCAAGCACAGGGTCACCCCTTTGAGTCTGGTCTGTTTGAGGTTTCTTTCTCAGAGGGAGCTTTTCCTTACCACTGTTGCTCTGAGGGTTGGTAAGGTTAGACTTTACTTGTGTGAAGTGCCTTGAGGCAACCTTGTTGTGATTTGGCGCTATACAAATGAAAATAAAAATAAATTGAAAAAACTGAAATTAACTCCTTCGGCCCAGAAGGACAGATGGCGCTCCACCAGTCTGTCATTGACAGGAACCTGGAGCTGGTAAAACTGCTGGTGAAATTTGGAGCAGATAACCGCCTGGCCAACACAGAATCGTGGAGAAGTCATTTATAGGTACACAGCTGTGTCAGATTTAAGGGGGGGGGAAAAAAACAACATTGTAACCATCACCACCACCAACCACTGCAAAGAAACCAAACGCAATACTCTTTGTGCTATCAAATCCAAAACATGGCACTGCTTTTATGCAGCGCTTCTCTGCGGAAATTTCAAATAAATAAAACAAAACAGTGACACCGGCCAGTTTTGTCAACACTGAAGTTTTTCCGCTAAATGTGTGTCAACTCCAATTGTGCGCTCCACTCCAGTGGGAACCGATCTATGTGTATGTGTGCGTGCATCAGCGTGGGCGCATTTGGAGTCCAGAGCGCAGATGGCCCCCTTTTCACCCTCCAGTCTCCTCTTCCCCAGCGGGGGTGCATATTCAACCTGCCATCTTTCATTTTTTCTGTCTTTTAAGCTTGTTCTATGTCACAGTCAAACACGGCACCTGATGCTCAGCATTACAGTGACAACCCGTTCAGCCATGCACGGTGCAGCGCAGCTCTGAGACTCACTAGCTCGCTGCACAGCTCACCTGAACAGGCTGTTACAGAAACATGGTCATGCCCTCTCATGGGTTACATAACATATGTGAATTAGAATCATCATCTTAGCTGTAACATCACGTGCACCTGTGTGGTGCCCTGCCCCACAACAAATCAAAGGCTCTGCGTGGTGTGCCACTTACGCCCATAATGTGCATGATATTACAGATCACATGTCAGAGGATGTATCTATAATATCATGTTAACATGGCTGCTAGATGCCATACAGATGGCTGCGCATCAGCGCAGTATCTGTGATCATAGCGTAATGTCCAAAATGAGCATGATGTCAGACATCCATTGTCAGTCCACCTCATGTGTCGGGATGTATCTGTATTATCATGTTAACACAGCTATTAGACCCTGAACAGATGGTTGAGCGTCAGCGTGTCACAGAGATGCACGGACCGCACAGTGTATTCTATGCGACTGCGCAATGTTCATGTCTAGTGCACATAATGATAGCGTGCCACAGACTTTGCACATTACATATTTCCTTTGCGTGCCCCAAACATTATGCACCGGTGGTGGTGGGGGTGTCGTCAACCACTGTTCGAATATTCCCCAGTTCGAATGCAGCACGAGAGAGGTGTGCATATTCTCTACATTTGTGCTGGCTGTGCAAATTTGGCGGATTCTGTTAAGTGCGACACAAATGCTGTATGAGGAATTCAAACGCAGCTCGAATTGCATGAATGTTCTTCGAACGTCCATTCGTACGGCATTCATGCTCATTCGTGCTCTAGTGTGATGGGGAAAACAGTCGAGACATTCAGCCAGGATTTGCCGTGCTCGACCAATTCGTACAGCCCCTCGAACGCAGTTTGAATGGTTTGAATTACGTATGAATTGCTATACGAATGTCATACTGTATTCATACAGTAGTCAGAATGCGGTACAACTGCAACTCGCCTGCCCTTCGAACCTTTTGCAACACGAGCGCAACATGAATGTAGAGTGCATGTGCTCTGGATGCACAAATGTCCCGAATCTTGTACGAGGTGTTAGAGTGCAGATCAAATTTGCATGACTGTCTTTGGAATCCTCAATCGTATGGCATTTGGTCTCAGCCATGGTCTAGTGTAACGAGGGTACTAAGGTGGTGGAATCTTGCATGATGGAAGATTGTTTGATCACTTGCTTGTCATTTCACTGTCATTGTTTACTTTTATTGTCACATGAGGGTAAGAAGGTAGAGTTCTTTTGCTCCATTGCTGGATTGGCTGCAAGGCAGTGGAGGTGTTGCTCTGTACCTTCTGGCTCAGTGTCTTTGGGGTACATACTCACAACTAGTGGTATTGGTAAGATGTGATGTATTATTATTATTATTAAGTGTCAGTTTGGAATAGGTGTTTATGTACCTTGGAGGAGCTGCGAGGCAAGGGAAAGTGTGTGTGTGGCATTTATAAAACGATGCAGAATAACCGCCCTTAATTTTTCTATACCTTTGTATGACTTATGTTTTCTTACATCACTTTGACTGATTTTGATGTTTTTGTTTTATGGACTACATGCCAGGTAATTACTTATGCTGGATTATTAACTTGGGTTTGATTACTTCAACTACTTACGTATTTGGCGTTTGTTAATTGATTATTGTTACATTTGATATATGGTAGTGGTAGTGTTGGTGTCAAAAAAACAACAACAACAACAACAACAAAAAAAGACGGGGGATCTGTAGAGGAAAAATGTATGTTTTCCTCATGTCTGTGAGGCAGGACGTACCAGCCCAGGGTCATCCCCATCCTTGTTGATATAATAGGTTGTGTTTCTCCAATTTTACGACTAAGCATCTAATGATGGTCCTGATTAGCTAAAGGCCACGTTTGTATTATGATTTCCTTTTTGTTATGGTGGAGGTCCTTAAAATGGGTCTCTGAGAATGGAAAGACAGTATGGTCTGTCGATACACTGCTTGCAGTGTCTTTTCTGCGTCTTCTCCAGATGCATCTGTCTCTGCTTCAACCAGAAATAAATCAATATGTCCAACTCCTGATTGCTCCATCACTGTTGGTCTCATTTTGTGCTGGAGCAGGCCAACGGTTACAAATACCTTGGTATTCACCTTGATGACAAACTATCCTTTGCTTTTCATGTAGATGCTGTGTGCAAGAAGGCTCACCAACGTATATATTTTTTTAGGAAGCTGCAGAGTTTTAATGTTAGGTCTTTTATGCGAATGTTTTATTCTTGTTTTATCGAGTCTTTTTTTTAACCTTTTCTTTATTTGCTGGTTCGGCTCCCTTAAAAATGAGGACTACAAGGCATTGTTAGACTGTGTAACCTGAATAACTTGGTGGCCCTACACCAAACCAGATTGTTAACTAACGCCTGTTTAATCATCAAGGACCAGAGCCACCCTTTGGCTCGCTGGTTCCAGTTACTTCCACTGGGTCACAGGTATGTCCTGCCAAAATGCAGCACTAACAGATATAAGTTTTCTTTTGTCCCTGCTGCCATTTCCCTGTTAAATAAGTGATCTGTCATGTCTTTTCTCTGTATTTATTATTACAGTTGTTGCTATCTGTATGACTGTGGCAGTGACTGTTTCACTGCTGGCTGCACAAAAATTTCCCCATGGGGATATTAAAGTTTTTTTTTTTTTTTTAACTTGAACATCATCACAGAAATTCCACAACACTGTGCAAATATATGCATCTGCAATATTCTCTGGAAATGTTTTCTTGCTGTTTATCTCAAGTACAGAAGCACTTCAAGATGCATTTTGTAGATGATTACTGCAACAGCAAGAAAGACATTTATGCAAAATTTCTAGATCAATTTGTTAACATATCATTGCTTCAAAATCATGTGATCACGTTCATTTCGGCGCCTCGCATCTGTGTGTCCCCTCACTGTGCATCACTGGAACACCTGCTGTGCTTATGGCACACAGGCAGAGTGTATTGTGAACAGGCTGTACACCTCTGCATGCAGACTAAAAATGAAAGCAACAAAGTTTGTGTGAAGGGACACATTTGTTTTGTGCTTGTATGAGCGATGTTCTGACCACCTGCTCTGCTTTTGAACATGGAGCACGTGCCATTCCACGGAGCGTATAGCTCAAACAGCTAAAAAATAAATAAACAAATAAAACACAAACAAAAACCATGAAGCTGATCAATTACACAAAAGCAAGACGACAGGAAACCAAATGCAGAAACATATATTCTATCGAATAGAAGGAGTAATTCGCTTCCCTTTTTTGGGAGTGCGTGACATTAGTATGTCAGGCTGTTAATGAGCAGCCCCTCCCATCTCTGTCATTTATACCGAACTTATCCTGTACGAATCAGTCCTAAACAGTACAGACATTCTGTGGTAATACTGTATTACTCCCCCCCCCCACACACACACACATAAAATGAATTCCAACAGACTAGGGTTTAAAGAAACATGTATCGTTTGCCAGCAACCTCTGAGTCAAATGGGGTTTCTTAAGAAGGGATGCTATCACAGCAGGTTCAAAGCGAGAAGGCACAAATCCAGTGACAACAGAGAGGTTAAAAACATTCAGCAGAGGGTCCAAATGTTGACTGCAAATCTTTTAATAAAAAGCCAAGCTGGCAACAGATCAAAACAACAAGTAACAGTTTTAGCACCCATTACAATCTTAGTCAAATTCTGTAGCGATATAAATTCAGACAGAAATCGATTTGAGCCAGAGTATATTTGATAAAAGACTTCCAGATATGGATAGAGAACACTAGGATGTTTTATTTGTCCTGCCTTCTATTTTATTATCATAGGAACTGGTAAATGCATCTGTTGATACATTGGAACAGCTTGCAGATGGGTGTCTCTGTGTAAAGGCCCTGTCACACCTTGACGATTTAGCTTGTGTATGCCGGCCGTATTAAAAACTCTGGGGCACGCTGTCGTACGTCTAATAAATTAAAGCAGCTGTCACACCTTGACTATCATCCAGTGTCTGCTGACAGCCCAGTTTCAACCCAGTGGTTATGTTCGGTACTACATTGTGTGGTGCCGGTCAGAAACAGAGTAATGAAACTTTTTCATTTTTATCTTGGTGGACCATTTTCATTGTGTACAGAGTGGACTGGCTGTGGGAAACGCTGCCGTGAATGAATGGAGTGCTGTGACTCTTAACTTTTAAAGCGCCAGGTGCTTTCAGCTCCGCTGATCAGACCTGATCATCCGCTCATCAGGTCATCGCAGACATGAATAATGAAACACTGGGATGATTGAAACTTTTAAAGCGGCAGTTGACCGCGAGGTGTGATCAGAATGACATGCTGTGTGATCTGTCGGTGTGATCTGTCAGCGTGGTGATCACCAACAGCATGGTGATCACCGACAAGCACGGCACTTTAAATGTTTAAAGTGCCGATCATGTCATCTGATGATCACATCACAGCGACGGTGGTTTAAAAGTTTAAATCATCCCAGTGCTTCTGTGTGTTCAGAGCGCGACACCAGCATGAGAAACGCACCTGCTGCAGAAAAACCACAGAGGAGCTGGCTTTAAAACGCTACATTTCCAGCTACGAATTAAAGGATTTTCCAAGGACATTTTAAAAAAAATCACAAGCTTTATGTGGATTGCATCTGTGATGGTGAATTGGACTGAAATGAACAGGTCAGACTTTAGATTTTTTCCATGTGTGAATGTCAAGGTCAATTTTATTTGTACAGCACATTTTCAACAACACTAGCTGCCCAAAGTGCTTCACATGTTAAAAACAATATCATAAACATTACAAAAAAATAGGGCAATTAAAATCCAAATAAACAAAAGACAAGTTAAAAAAACAAACAAAAAAATAACAAAAAAAGAGACATACAACTTATATTGCATTAAAAGCCAAAGCAAAGAGGTAAGTCTTAAGAGCAGATTGATTTAAAAGTCTCTAGAGTTGGAGCAGCTCTGATGTGTAAAGGCAAACTGTTCCAATGTTTGGGTGCAGCCACCGAAAAATCAATCACCTCGAGTCTTTTATCAAGATCTGGGCACATTTAATAAAAGCTGGTTTTCAGACCTCACTGATGTGACTGGTACATATGAAGTCAAAAGCCCAAAGAGGTATTCAGGAGCCAACCCTTTTAAACACAAACAACAGAATCTTGAAATCAATCCTCAATGCGACCGGGAGCCAATGGAGCGAGGCAAGCACAGAGGTAATATGGTCCCGCTTCCTCATCCCTGTGAGCCAGGGGTGGGCAACCTGTTCCAGAAAGAGCCATGAGGGTGCAGGTTTTCTTTGCAGCCACTGACTCCACCAGGTGATTTCACTGATTAATCAGTGGCTCTTTCTGGAACAGGTTGCCCACCCCTGCTGTGAGCAGTCGAGCAGCAGCATTCTGGACTTGCTGCAGACGCTTTAGAGAGGACTGGTCCAGCCCACAGTAGCGTGAGTTACAATAATCTAAACAAGATATAATGAACAAATAAATAACTTGCGCAAAAAGACAAGCTGGAAGGTACGTCTTTACTTAAGCTTCTGAGTTGGTAGAAACTGGCCTTCACCACAGAATTAATTTGCTTGTCCATTTTAAAGGAGCTGACGACAGCAGACTAGACAGTAAGATACAGTGATCAACTGTGTCAAACGCTGCTGTCAGATCTAACAAAACTAAAATCACAGAGCAACCAGAGTCAACAATTAAGAGATCATTTCAAACTTTTCGGAGTGCTTTCAGTACTATGAAGAGATCTGAAGCCAGACTGAAATTTTTTAAAAATGCCATTAGAGTCCAAATGAGACTGCAATTGATCATAAACAATTTTCTCAAGGATTTTAGGCAACAATGGCAACTTTGAAATGGGGTGATAATTGGCAAGAATATTGGGATCAAGGTTGGCTTTTTGAGGAGTGGCTGAACTACAGCATGCTTTAAAATTCCTGGAACACAGCCAAATGAATGGGAAACATTCAGACCATTTAGAATGTACGGCCCAAGGACAGATATAACACTTTTTAAAAATTGTGCAGGAACAGCATCCAAAGGACAATAAAAGGTCTTAATTGCTGAACAACTTTATGCAATTCAGTTAAGGGGAGAGGATGAAACTCAGCAAATGTCACAGTACACTCTGGGTTTAAATTAGAACCAGTTAAGTGAGACACTGAAATTGGAGCCCTAATGTATGACACTTTTTCAACAAAAAATGACAAAAAAATCGTTGCACAGTGATCCAGATACGAAGACTCTGGGTTAACCAGTCGATTCAATATAATACATTAAAAAGAATCTGCAGTCTGTGGCAGTTATTTGCAACAAAGTTAGACATAAACTGGGCTTTTGCTGACTTAACAGCTTCCTGATAATTAGTAAGGCAGTCTCAAAATATTCCCAGAGAAACATGCAAATTGTCCTTCCATTTACGCTGCGCGCGCCTGCATTCACATGTGTGTGCACGAGTGGTCTCATTGTGCCAAGACTTGGACGCAGACTTGGAGCGCTTGGTCACAAGTGGAGCAATAGAGTCTAGTGCATCTGTGCAGACAGAGTCAAATAACATTAAAAGCTCCTCACAGTTTAAAGCACTCGGGTCACAAAGTGAGGAAAGCACAGGAGCCAGAAATGGATTGGTAAAATGCTCCGCAGACTGTGAGATAAATGCACACTTTGTGTGCACAGAAAGGTCGCGTCTTTCCAGTGACCCTGGAAGGGCTAGGCTGAAAAAAACAGGCAAATGGTCCGAGATTAGAGAGTAACAGATCTCCTCAACATGTACATTTAGGCCAAAAGAAAGAATAAGATCCAGTGTGTGCCCCTTTTCATGAGTGGGACCGCTGACCCACTGCGTGAGATTAAAAGAATCAATCACACTGAGAAAGTCCTTGACCAGAGGCTTATTCTCACAGCAAATGTGAATATTAAAATTGCCCACAATCAGCAAACAGTCCGTGGTAGTTGCAATTTCTGGCAGGAAATCTGAAAACTCCTGAATAAAATGTTTATTGAATTTAAGGGGGTGATAGATGAGTGTGCAAACAACAAGTGGGTTCATCTGGAGTTTTAAGAGTTGCAGTTTAAAACTCGAGAATACATCACAATGAGACTGACAGCAGAAGAAGTTAGTTTTAAAAACTATTGCAAACCCTCCACCTTTCCTAGAGTTACGAGGCATACTAAAATATGTGCAGCCCGGCGGAAATAGTTTGGAAAAGGCTAAGCACTCACCCACTTGAAGACATGTCTATGTCAGGAACATAAAATCCAGTTTTTTCCAGACAAAGAAGTCGTTAAGCAGGAAGGTCTTGTTGGAAACCGAACGGGAGTTTAGCAGCACCAAACGGAGTGAAGTGTGCCCGGTGTGAGGAGTTTGAGCATGGGCTACCATGCGGATGTTTCCCCAGTCCACACCACGCTTGCCTGCTCTTGGTTGCCGGGGGATGTATCAACGCACAGGCGGATACAGGTGATCCGCGGTGCAGCATCCATCCGGGACCAATGGAGTAATCCACTGCATTCGGGCCTCAGTTGCTCGCTGACTTAGCAACGAGGAAAAAGTAACCAGATGGCCATTTCCACAAGATTTCAATTCAATTCAATTTCAATTTATTTCATTTATATAGTGCCAAACCACAAGGTTGCCTCAAGGCGTTTCACACAAGTAAGGTCTAACCTTACCAACCCCCAGAGCAACAGTGGTCAGGAAAAACTCCCTCTGAAGAAGAAACGTCAAGCAGACCAGACTCAAAGGGGTGACCCTCTGCTTGGGCCATGCTATCGACACCAATTACAAAATAGATCACAAAACGAACATACAGGAAATGTTGCCGGTGCAAAGGACAGTTTCTTGAACAGATACCACACCCATCTCTGGATGGAGCTGCACCTCAAACAGAGAGAAAAGAAAAAAGCAGAATCAAGCATTAGAAAGACAAATACAGTGTCATTTGTCAGCATTAAGCAACAAGCAAAACAGAAGAAATACTAATGTGATCGCCGGCCACTAGCCCTAAGCTTCAGTAAAAGACCCAGAATTTAAGTAAAGTTGAGGCTGCGGCCTGCTCCATTTACTAATGAAATGAATTTAAAGAGTAAAAAGCATAGAAACATACTATGCCAGTATGCTAAACATCCGAAAGGGAAAATAAGTGCATCTTAAGTCTGGACTTGAAAGTCTCCACAGAATCTGACTGTTTTATTGATGCAGGGAGATCATTCTACAGAACAGGGGCATGATAAGAGAAAGCTCTGTGACCTGCAGACTTCTTTTTCACCCTAGGGACACTAAGTAGTCCTGCACCTTGAGAACACAAAGTCTAGGCCGGTACGTAGGGTTTAATTAGGTCAGCTAGGTTGGGAGGTGTCAGTCCGTGAACAATTTTACAGGCTACATAGTAGCAGAACCTTAAAAACTGATCTCACTGGGACAGGAAGCCAGTGAAGAGACGTCAAAATGGGTGTAATGTGGTCAAACTTTCTGCTTCGTGTCAAAACTCGCAGTAGCATTTTGAACCAACTGGAGACCCCTAATGCTGGACTGCGGTAAACCAGAAAATAGAATATTGCAGTAGTCCAATCTAGAAGAGACCAACACATGAATCAGGATCTCAGCATCAGCCATAGATGCTGGTAGATTTCAGGTAGGCTCTTACATGAACAAGGACGCTGCCTCTCTTTCCCCTTCTCCTAGAGTGCCTTTTTCAGGGATAAACCCAGGAAAGCCTGTGCAGATACGCCAGAATAGATGCGAGGGGAGGAGAAGGAAAGTTTGTGCAGTCATGCTGGTTCAAGCTGTGATTCAAAAGTGCCTCGTATGATGCTCAAATATTTAGAAGTGATTGGCGATCATATACAATTACAGCTGTAGCATTCTGGAACCAAATATATAATAAAACAACAAAGAATAATCCAAACAGGGCAGAGAGACGGTTCGCCATGCGCACTGCTTGCGCCATCTTAGGTACATTTACTTTTATATATACTAATGAAACCGTCATCCTGCATACGGACCGCAGCTTTCAGCCAATCAGTGGACAGCATTAATGGATGGATAAGTAAATTACAAGAAACGTCTGCCAACAATCACATACCTTACCTACAACTTATGTGTAGCATGTGCGGGATGTGTGAGTCACACACTGATACTCATTGAAAATTTTCAGCATGCCCAAAATTTTTTGAGGAGCTCAGCTTATTAGGATGTACATCAGCGAGCTTCAGTGTGTTTCAATGAGTTTCAATGTGCGTCAACTTGCTCTTAGCGTTTATATATATATATATATATATATATATATATATATATATATATATATATATATATATATATATATATATATACGAGGTCTATTAGAAAAGTATCCAACCTTATTATTTTTTTCAAAAACCATATGGATTTGAATCACGTGTGATTACATCAGACATGCTTGAACCCTCGTGGGCATGCGAGAGTTTTTTCACGCCTGTCAGTTACGTCATTCTCCTGTGGGCAGTCTTTGAGTGAGGAGTGGCCCACCCGCTCGTCGATTTTTTTCATTGTTTAGGAATGGCTCAGAGACTGCTGCTTTGTTTGATAAATTTTTTTTCAAAACTGTAAGGCACAACTGAGTGGACACCATTCAATAAATTCAGCTGGTTTTCGGTAAAAATTTTAACGGCTGATGAGAGATTTTGGTCTGGTAGTGTCGCTTTAAGGACGGTCCACGGCGCCTGACGGCGATCTGCGCTTCGAGGCGGCAGCGTCTCGCCGTTTCAAGTTGAAAACTTCCACATTTCAGGCTCTGTTGACGCAGTAAGTCGTCAGAGAACAGAGAACTTTCAGAAGAAGTCGGCATGAGGAGTTTATTCGGACATTCCATTGTTAACGGTCATTTTGTAATGAAAGAACGTGCGGGCAGAGTCGCATGTCGGGCTGGACCCGACCGCGGGGGGTCGCGGCAGGAAAAACACCTCCGTTGGAAATCTTAACGGCAAGTTGGAACATGCCCAAGCTGTTAAACAATTTCTCAGTTACTCACTTGTTGAAAGCCATTAAAAGCCGCCTGAATTCTACAAATGGTTTTCAACACGGAGGTGTTTTTCCTGTCGCGGCGCACACAGATTTGCCGAGTCGTCACGGAAACGACTCGGCGAATTTGCGCGTACGTCTTTCATTAAAAAAATGTCCTTAAACAGTGGAATGTCCGCATAAATTCCTCATGCCGGCCTCTTCTGAATCTTCTCTGTTCTCTCACGATGTCCTGGGTGAATTAAGCCTTAAATTAGGATGTTTTCAGCTCGAAACAGGCCGACGACAGCGCCTGGAAGCGCTGCAGGACGTCCCGCTCCGTGGGAAGTCCTTACACCGACAGAAACACCCCATAATCTCTCATCAGCCGTTAAACTTTTCACAGAAAACCAGCTTAATTTCTCGAATAGTGTCCACTCGGATATTCCTCACAGGTCCAGAAAAATTTTTGATAAAGCAACGCACGCCGTCTCGAGCAGCGTGTGAAACAAAGGAATTCAGCCGAGAGGGCGGGACCACATCTCACTCAAGGCCTGCCCACAGGGAAATGACGTCACCGACGCGTGAAAAAACTCACGCATGCGCACGAGGGTTCAAGCATGATTGGTGTAATCGCATGTCATTCAAATCCATATAGTTAAAAAAAAAAATAAAAGGGTCGGTTTATTATCTAAGAGACCTCGTATATATATATATATATATATATATATATAAACAAAAAACGTACCCTCAACTTACTGGACTTATGCCAAAGTTTTTTAATATGGTTGGCATACGCTGGCTAAATCGTCATGGTGTGACAGGGCCTTAAACTTCAACAGCGTATCAGAGAAGAACATATAATTACTATTATTAATGCGCCGTTAGTCGGATGTTCCATGGTGTGGCGACACTCTGTGCCAGTGCATGCTTCCAAACTTGACCTGATTCAAGTCTTAATGACAGACGAATCATGTAATCATCTCATTCCTCATTTGATCAAAAGGGGTGAAATGATTTCAGGGATTGTGCGGTGTTGTGTACTCTTATTTTTTATTTAATTATAAATATCTGTCCTGGGATAGAACCTACCAAAATAAAATCTGTGTTACCAGCTGAATATTTGCAGTGCAGTGTATTTGTGCTAGGATGATGTATTTTTAGAAGCCACTCTATTACTACTTGCCTCTCACCTTCAACATTTCGTGCCACTGAAACAAACAGTTCTCAGGCATTATCGTGTCAAAACCTTACAACATCTGAGGCATCTGAAGAGCTCTGCCAGTGTCAGACAGCAAGCAATAGACTCAGGGGGACATTCATCAAACATGTACACACTGTGAGCATGGGAAATCCAGCCACAAGGAGAACAGTTGGACTAGAAGACGGTGGTGCTGATACCGCTATGCATGTGAGCGGCACGTTAGGGTGGCTTTGAAGCCAGACGAATGTCCCATGGCACTTGCGTCACATTTCCTAAAGGAAAGAGTATTTTGGGCAGTTTGTTGTCTATCATCTGTCCCGAAAGTGCTGCAAACATGCACAACGGCCAGCTGAAGAACCAAACAGGAAAGTCAGCCGGACACTTCTCTTGCTTAAGAGAAACAGAGCCTGTGCACCTTTTAAAGCCCCAGAGACGACTGTTGCATTATTTTTCTCCAGCAGAGAATACGGAGTACTTACACACCTTGGTTTAAGATCCCATCCTCAATTAGCTCATCTTCACTGAAGTCGATGAAAGCCTCAATGTGCGCCAGACACTGTGAAAAGGAAGAAAGTCATTCCATTAGATAGCATATAGATTATGTATTTTATCTTCCTATAGTAAGCTAGCAGGGTGAACTTTAGATATATACCTAAAATGTATTACATCATAGCTTCTGTTTCTATAATAAAATAACCATATTTATATCTTAGCCTACTAGCTATAATTTAATTTTACTACTAGTGTACAGATTAGGAATACGTATACTACAATCTTCTTCTGTATTAATATTTAGGTTTTAGAAGCCTACTCCTATAATATTATGTAGTAACTATATTTCTTGTATATGTTATTACCCTTATTGTGTAAATATCACTTATATACATGACATCCATTTTCTTGAGCTGCTTGGGTGGGTCGGGAGAGTTCCCATGGGATAAAAAAGCTTTTCAACCTATCATCCCTGGTTCTCAAGACCAGGCACCTAAGTGGCTCTACTCTACTCTATTCTACTCTTCTATTCTACTCTCCTTTGTTTGTTTGTTTTTTTTAGATATACCTTAGTATACACTAGTAGAGTTATACCTTAGAATTGGAATGTATTATAGAAGACATACCTTACTGAATTTTCTCATTTGCAATTAAGCTTCTTTTTCATACTGTAACCACATATTTCTCTGACGTTTCCAGCACCAACCACAAAAAAAGTTTAAAAAGTTAAAAAATTTAAAAAGTCTTGTTAGGTGTGAGATTTAAAGATAAACTGGGATGTAAAATACAGATTGAGGAAGCTTCAGTATTTAACATGCTGCACTGATCAGTATCTTGACTGACAATGAATAACAAAGACACCATATGTATAGCTGCACAAAAACAGGAAGTCTCAAACTCCCCATACTTTAATCTGTTTAAAATTATGGGAAGCCAATGCATCTTAAAAAAATAAAGGATGCATTGTTTGTGCATCAAATGGAGGTTTGACCCAGAGAATGACACAGATGGTTTCAGGCTGATAAATCAGATTCACAGAAACCTGTGTATAAAGTTGTGTGTGGCACTACAGAAATACTTCTTGGAATATTTCTCAAGAACGGTACGGGGGGGAAAACAGCTCAACATATTGTCAAGGGAGAACACATGGAATTTTTATTCATATTTGGTGCCAGCCTAGTGACATACAACAGACAGTACAATAATAACATACAACAAGTGTTTGGCTTGTTAGTGACTCTTATGCTGAATTTTTATTCCAGTGATTTAGTGTTCTCACTGTCAACATTTCAATATATGCTATTGGTAAATCACGCACACACACACACACACACACACACACACACACACACACACACACACACACACACACACACACACACACACACACACACACACACACACACACACACAACACCAGTGATAAACATTTTTAATAGTGAAGGATATAGATGACCAACCGAAAGATTAAATCAGCACCCTGTCACTTGTGTGTAATATAGCACTGTCAATATCAAATTAGCTGAAGACCACTGACCAGATTCTGTTCTCTGAATTAGATCAAATCTGAGTGATTAAGAGATTTCCTAGAGAGAAACAGACCCACTCAATCAAAAATGGTTTCATCATGAGATTTATGTCACATCGAGAAATCCTAATTAACCAATACACTGCACTCATTGTTGCATCATCTCCTGTTGGTGTTTATAATAAATATTTATATTTATTTAGTGTCTTTTTTCCTGGTTGAAATGCAGATATGAATGAATGAATCTACCAGAATTAAAAATGTACACATTACCTCTCATGCTATTTTGTCTAAAAATAAATGTTGGAGGTTCCTTATAGTGTTAATCAAGAAATCATCTCCTCTGAAACAACTACAACAGGCAAGTTATGGTTTTTAATTAACAGATGAAGAAAGATTTCTAAAGAATCTTTTTCTTACTTAAAACTATATAACTTAAGCTTTATAATGTAAGAAACATTTTGTTAACTTCAAAATGTACAGTAATCAGAAAATATTGAGGTAAAAAAAGTATTCATGTAAAGATTTTCTTCAGAAAACTGCTGTATAAATTAGCAGTTCTGTGACACATTTCTGCACTCTGTCCTCTTCCATGTTTTGTCTTGATGTCTCATTTCTTTTGGACATGCTACATTAAGCTACGTCATAGCGTGCAGCGGTGAAAGTTGAATCAGGCTGAACTTTTGGCACAGTGGCCCGACAACAAGCGGCACTGCACACTCCCAGCAAGGAACTGCAAAGCTTCTTATTGAAAATAATGGTTTTTAGAGCAATTGGTGACATGTTTAACGCCCTGAACGCGCACAGTATGAAAGGGCTTTAAGGCTTGTCAGATGCATCTGGCCCATGGGTCAGCACTTTCAGAGGGCTAATATAAGATATTTTTCAAATACTTTATATGCTAAATTCAAAGTAATAAACAAATACTGGCTTCTGGATGGCTGTAAGGCAAAAATGTTTCAATGAAAGTTTGAGATCACTTGCAACTTAAACCTCATGAAGTTTCTTAGAGTACTTTAACAACATTACTTTGTTTCATGAGAGTCAAAAATAGAGATGTGGTTTTCCTCAGGAAAGTCTAAACCAGCTGCCAATCAAGGTCTCTCAGGAACACAGAATCTGTCATGCTGCCAAAATAGTACAGAATTACATGGAACAGTTTGCATTCAAGGAGTTTTTCTAAACAAAGACCAGAGGGAGTGTTGTGGTCATTGTCAGGATCTCTTGAGTAAATCTCCTGAGCTCATTACATGGAACATGCGCAAATCCTATTGTTCAATAGGTAAGATTTATATTCTACAAATGTCTTTTCCTTTTGTTTAAGTTTTGTGAAATAATATATTGTTTGTAATATAGAGTTACTGCCTCAAGTGGAAGAATTTAAATATCTTTGAGTCTTGTTCACTAGTGGGGGTACACTGGAGCATGAGCTAGATGGATTGAGGATGCATCTGATGTTTTGTGGACACTGTACGAGATGATCATGGTATAGAAAGAGCTGAGCCAGGAGAGACTCTTGATTTACCAGTCAATTTATGCTCCTATCCTCACATATGGTTATGAACTTTGGTTAATGACCATAAGAACAAAGTTGCAGACACGTGGCAAAAATGAGATTCCTCTATCAGGTATCTGGCTTACACTCCGGAACAGGGTGAGAAGCTCAAATATTCGGGAGGGACCCAGAGTCGAGCCATTGCTTCTTCATGTTGAAAGGAGCCAGCTGAAGTGGTTCATGTACCAAGTGAGGTCTTCCAGGCATGTCCAACTAGAAGGAGGCCCCAGGGAGGACCCAAGACACGCTTGAGGGCTTATATTTCTCAGCTGGCTTGTGAATGCCTCAGGATTCTTCAGCAAGAGTTGGAGGACTTGGCCTAGGATAGGGAAGTGTGAGAGGAGCTGCTTGGTCTACTGAAAATTTACAAGATCCCCGCCAAGTTGCTGCACAAAATAACCCGTTTATACACGGATACTACGAGTGGGATGCAGAGTGGGGGCAGAGTCTCTGACTTTATAAAAGTGATGTGTCCTGACTCCAGGGTGTTGGGTAGTGTGTAGACCAGGGACCTCATGTACAAAGACTTGCGTGAACTTTCTCCTAAAAGTTGGCGTACGCCAAAACCCTGAATCTGGCATAAGCACAAATATATTCAGATGTATGAAAGTGTGCGTAGGCATGAATTCACATACGTTCCATTTGTACATCCCACTGAACGTGGAAATGAGCATGGAACCAAACACCTCCCTGGCCACACCCTATTTAAATATGCAATTTCATGTAAATCTGCCCTGGAAATTACTTGGAGACACGCAGGGATAGTTTATTCAGTACGCTGTTAAATGGATTAATCATGAAACTGGAAAAATGTTTGTGGGAGCTACAGAGCTAGTGTGTGAGGCTGACACGCAGAACAGCGCGCACACACTGATGTTAAAAAGGTGAGACGCGCCTCTGCTGACAGTGTGACATTAACAATTTACCCATGTTTAATGACAAATACCGAACACAGGAAACCTGTTAATAAGCTCTGCAGCTCACCATCAAGCAAAAATAAAAAAAGGACATTAATAATAATAATTAATAATATATTTGAATGCGCACATGCCCAAATGTGCCCGCGCTGGTATTCGCTCGGAATAATTACACAAATAAACTATTTAAACACAAGCAGCCCCCCATGGCTCGCCGTGTGAAAGCGAAATGAAAGTGTTTCACAGAAACAAATTCATCATGTGATGGCGCCTTTATAACAAAATGTGTGCAGTTAATAGCTCTGATTACATTCGGAAAACCGGCTCTTGCTGCAACATGTGTGTACGTACACATATTTTGTACATAAGGCCCCAGAACCTTTGGTGCATGATTGAGGAAGGAAATGTTTAAGTCCCGGTCACATGGCACTAACGAAGGACACAGAAGCCAAAATGACCTCGTTTAACTGTCGTTTAATTCGTCAGAACTTTCAAACTGTTGAAAAATGTGAACAAATCCTGATGACAACCTCAATTCGTCCATATTCTGTTTTGCTTTCTGTCTTGATGGTTCCTCATCGTTTGCATAGTCCCTGTACAGTCAGCGTTCCATTTGATTGTCGTCCAACTTCATCCAACCTCCCAAGTCCGACATCTTGCACAAACATTGATGATATCTGAATGGATCAATCACTATCTGACGAGCTGAACGTGACTCGTCCATGTGTGGGATGAAAACCAACTTTTTCATACAGAAACAACAGCAGCAAGAATGGTTTATCAACTACTTTAATTATTTACGCACATTGCAGCCATCTCTGGCTCCAGAGATGGCTGCAACGTGCATGTACACGTTGTTGGAGTGAGGACAAAACTGTTGTCAAGACAACGTAGCTGCAGGTGGCTGTGAAGAGCACAGACTCGCTGCTGAAATGATCACAGGCTGGCGCTCGGTCTGATACCTGCTCACGCCATCATGAATGTGACCGGGCCCTTACTGACAGACTTTGTTGACAGCTTATGACTGAATCCTGTGATTGCAGCTCTTGAAAAGCAGTGTAGCTCTATGTGTTGAAAGTGTCACATATCTGGGTATTTAGCCTTTGAGTTCAAGAGATGCTTGGGAAGTCCTGTGGAGTCATGAGGTCCCTGGACAGACAAGTTTGGCAATACTGATACTTTTTCAGGTGAATGACTACAGATTTTTAGTGTCCTCGTGCTGCCGGTCTTAGTGTAGACTTGGATTCATTGGTACCAGGTCTCTTCGGAGGATCCTTGGGTACCGCTAGAATGAATATGTGTTAAATGATTGCTTAGGGAGACTCAGATGAAATTTATAAGTTGCATTGTGAATTAACATCAGCTACAGTAAAAACCCAAGGCAATATCCACATTTCACTTGGCTGTAGCAAAAAAGGGTACTTTTCAATCAATCAATCAATCAATTTTTTTATATAGCGCCAAATCACAACAAATAGTTGCCCCAGAGGTGGAGATGGACCAAACTGCCTGAGTTGTCATCCACGACTCAAGGCGGCGAACGGCCAACATCAGTGCATGCTCCCAGACCTAACTAGAGCTATATAATGTTTCTGAATACAATTAGTCCTTCAAATCTGTTTTATGCTATAACATTGCCTTTTTTGTTACCCATATCCATGTGCCTGTTGGCTTGGTGGTAGGAATAAAAAAAAAAAGGGGGGGGGGGGGGATTTTAGCCAAACCTACCAAGAGTTAGCATGAACATGACAACTTGTTGCCAGCTACATAAAATGCAACAAGATTACATCTTAATAAAACTCTTTATACATTGCAATTTATTGTATTTTCTGGAGTAGAAGCTTTTTGTTTTTTTTATAGTTTGGGAGGTCCTGCAATTTATACTCTAGTGAAACTTGTGTACTGAAAAATCCCACATTTGTGAAAAAAATAAAAAACATAAATAAAGAATAAAAAAGAAAGAAAGAAAACAATGAATGCCAATCATAAAACGTACACTACAACAATGCACAAAAATCCCAAATTAGCAGGCCTGTCACACCTTGAACATTTAATGCCATATCACACTTTAAGAACATGAATGCTTTCACATGGCCTTTCACCTCCACGTGACTAAACCCTCAAGGTGTGACACGTCTGTTAGCCGGTGTATGCCAACATATAAAAAAAATGTGCCAAATACACTGGCGTATGTTTACTAAGTTATGGGTAGGTTTTGTGCAAGTTAAGAGCACATTGAAGCAAGGTATACGGCGTAGGGCGAGTACGTTGAAAAACCTTGGGCATGCACAATATATTTGACGCATGCCAGCATATGGCTCATATGTCCCGCATAAGCGGGCCATAAGTTATAAATGGACCACATTTATATAGCAATTTTTTATCTGCATCAGATGCTCAAAGCACTTTACAATTATGCCTCACATTCACCAAGTCACACACACACACACCGATGTCAGGGTGCATGCAAGGCGCTAACTACACAAAGGGAGCAACTGGGGGATTAAGGACCTTGCCCAAGGGCTCTTAGTGATTTTCGGGTCAGACTGGTGTTTAAACCAAGAATCCTCTGGTCTGAAGCCTAACGCTTAACCACTAGACCATCACTTCCCCTTGTTGTTTGTTGTAGGTAAGTTGTAAGTAAGTTATGCGATTGTTGACAAACGTTTCTTGTAAGTTACTCTTAAGTCAAAATACGTCCATTGATGCTGTCCTTTGATGGGCTGAAAAAATAAGCTGCAGTCCTCATGCGAACAATTCAGACTGTTTCAAATGTTAAAACCATTCAGACATGGAGTAAATATAAAATCTTTATCTTACCTGTTCATTTCAGTTGGATTCATCATCACAGCCTGAAAAAACGTATTTACATAAAGTGTCATGATTTTGGAAAATAACATCTAAAAATACTTTTGAGCCTTGTAGTGGCTGAAGAAACTAGAAGTCCCTCTGTGTTTTATTTTGCATGCTACTACATGCCTTGAATTTAATTCATAATTGTCAAAGTATCAGCATTTAACAGGGTTAGTGTTTCTAAATGGCAAAGAAAATGTTGATGACTAATGCTATTTGCAAAAACGCATAATTGTAATCTAAAACGCCTACAATCACGCATAAAAGCAAAAAAGCTTTTATTTTCACTTCTTCATCTTAAATCCACGTTCTGATCTCCCATTAGTGGTGATATTAACACTGGTGTATCCGCTTTTGCTTGACTGATGTCTTTGTCTTGGTTCGTCTTTCCTTTGTTTTTCTTTCTAGTGCTGGATCGGATGTAAGATGAATATCTACATGCACCATATGGATTCACATTTTTGATTCACAATATTGCAATCATAGCAGGTTCACACACAATGGTCTCACCCTACAGCTCCATGAAAACAGGAAGTCTCAGACTCCCATAAGTTAATCCAACAAAAGCATGATGCAAAAGCAGCTGCAGAGACACTTAAAAAAGAGAGAGCATTGTTTGGGTGTGAAAATAGCAAGACCTGACCTGCTGTACAGGACAGCACATTATCTTTCCAAAACACTGACACACGTGACTCTGCAACTGATCCCAGTGTCAAGTTACCACATAAAGACATATAGAAATCTGGTTCGATTTCATCCCTGCCACTTGCAGAAGTTTTCAAACGACTCTGCCATTGTGAGCTGCATCGGCAGTGAACAGGATGCTGAGTACAGGAGTGTGGTGGACAGGTTTGTAGAGGTGTGGACTCAACCACCTGCAGCCCAACGTATCTAAGACAAAGGAGCTGGTGGTGGAGTTCAGAAGACGAAAGACCCGTCCGAACACAGTTACCATTAATGGAACTGAGGTGGACATTGTAGACAACTACAAGTACCTGGGTGTCCACACTGACAACAAGCTGTACTGGACTGTAAACACAGATGCTGTGTATAAGAAAGGTCAGAGCTGACTGTACTTCCTCAGAAGGCTCAGATCTTTCAGTGTCTGCAGAAATATGTTGCAGATGTTTTATCACTCAGTGGTCTCCAGCGTCATCTTCTACGCTGGAGTGTGCTGGAGCAGCAGGCTGAAGGCAGCTGTCATGAACAAACTCAACAAGCTCATCAGGAGAGCTGGCTCTGTCCTGGGGGTGAAGCTGGAGTCTGTGATGGAGGTGTCGGAGAGGAGGATTTTGAGAAAACTCCTCACCATCCGTGACAACACCTCCCCCCTCCTGCATGCCACACTAATGTCCTGTCAGACCACCTTCAGCCAAACACTGAGGTCACCGAGGTACACCACAGAACGCCACAGGAGGTCCTTCCTACCTGTGGCAATGAGACTGTATAAATCTTCCCCTTCTGCAGGACGAATACATAACAATCACAGTTTACTCAGTTACTCAGAGCTATGTGCAATACTATCAAACATCTTGTGCAAGTGTTTTCCAATCATTTTGCATAAGCATGTTATACTCATTGTTTTCACTGTTGAAAGAAAAAAAAAAGCAATGTTTACTGTTTACTGGCAAAACAATTTCCTACGGGATTAATAAAGTTCTTTCTTATTCTTATTCCTCCTGACCACCAGAGGGTGGTGCTTAGCACCTGGATTATCCCACGCACGCATGCGCAAAGGTCATGCTCTTATACCAACAAAGTGACCTGCCACGATTAGCCGAGTAGTCATGATTACGCCTTCACTGCGCACGCGTCATCTCGGAACTCCTTAGCGTCATTTCTGAGCATCACCAGCGATTCACGAATTATTGCCTTGTTTCTGCTTAAAACTGCACTCCAGTCATCATCAGTCTCAGTGACAGATATCTGAAGCTTTTGTACAACAATCATTTCCACATAAATTCAGCATTTTTCGCCTCGTTTTCTGCTTAAAACGGCCTTGTTTATGTTTAAAACTGACTTTAGAGTGATTTAAGAGGTTTTACTGTCATTGATCGTTAATAATCACATTATTTCCTTTGATCGCTTTAGGTGTAAAGAGTCCGTCTCAGACGTGCTGCTGTGGTCCCAAATGACGCATGCGCAGTGAAGGCAGGGCGGATCATTTTTAGGAGGGGCAGTTCAGTCTGCGACATAGGAAATGTGATGACGCTAATGTTTTATAATGCTACGTTACAGTGCTAAAAAGATATGTTCCTTTTCAATGGACGACTTTGCTACCAAGCCAACAACATGCACACCTCACCAAGCAAATATCCTGACTGAAGCAATCTTCAACATGTTGGTGACTGACATGAGACCCTTGTCCATGGTTGATGATCAAGGTTTCAAAGAGATGATCAAGCAGTTCAACCCAAGAATATCATGATAATTACCTACCAGGCCAATCTCACTTCACCACAGTGATGGAAAAGAAATATGATACAATCTTTGAGAAGGTCAGTCTCTCTCTCACTGTCTTTCTCTCTCTCTCTCTCTCTCTGTTTCAATTTGCTTTATTGGCATGAATGTATTAAAACAATACTGCCACCAATAACACATAGTAACATACATAATTAATAGGGCAGCGCAGTCTCTTTTGAATCCTCAATATCGCAGGATCTGACCACTTATGGGGACAGCCGGTGTCACAGACCAAACTGTCCCCCCTACAAATTGCTCTGTCCTACCTTCGCTGCACATGCATCATTTCAGAGCTCAGCAGAGTCATTTCTGAGCATCACCAGCAATTCACTCGTTTCTGCTTAAATCTGCACTCCAGTCATCATCTATCTCAGTGACAGATATCTGAAGCTTTTGTACAACAATCATTTCCACATAAATTCAGCATTATGTCATAATAAAAGAAGGCAGACAGATCAGAGTGTACAGCAGCTGCTGCGGCGCCTACGTCATTTCAGTGTATTAGTAATGACTCACCAATTATTGCTTAGTTTCTGCTTAAGATGCTTAAGATGGCCTCATCTGTGCTTAAAACGGACTTTAGAATGATTTAAGAGGTTTGACCTTGTCATCTGATGGTTAATAATCCCATTAATCCATTTGATCGCTTTGGGTGTAGAGAGTGCTGGTGTGGTCCAAAATGATGTATGTGCAGTGAAGGCAGGGTGGACCAGTTTTTAGGGGGGACCATTCGGTCTGCAACACCGGTCCTGTTGCCCAATATAACTTTAGATGTAAAAATTGTATATTGTTTTGTTTTCAGCTTCAATCACTGAAGCAGTCATGAAAAGTGCAGGTTTTTTTGGTTCCCAGTGGAGAAGAGAAGACGAGGCAAATGGGAGACATTATGTCATAAAGTGTTACACAGCTAACCAGAGTAGCTACGTTCTCTCGCCTGCACGTTTGAGCTCCGGGTCATGAACAAGCCGCAACTCATGTCCACATTCCACCGTATCGTCACTTTTTCTTTGTATTGTCACTTTCTTTGTGTGGAATTTGTCCAAAATCTCAGAAAAAGTGCCGTGTTACTGTCCCCATAAGTAGAGAAATAACATTATATGCGTCATATTGTACCACTTTAGTGCCCGCTCTCAAACGATTGATATATATAATATATAATTGATATATAAATTATATAATAAAAATAGCAACATTCAAAGACAAATAAGAGCTGCATGCTGGTGTGATGCAATTTACATTTGAGCCAATTAGTCGACTAATCGCAAAAATAATCAGTGACTAGTTGATTAGCAAAATAATTGTTCGTGGCAGCTCTAAACCTGGCCGACGTTAGCAACAATATATAAGACTGTGTCCCCCAGCATTCTGTTCTTTCTACATCTCTCAGATGATGGCAAAAAGTCTGAATATTTCAGAGTGCATGTCTTGTCAGAGCCTCGCAGCCATTTTGGTTGGAGTTACGCATACGCGTCCTCCAGAGGCTGCAATAGGACTACTTCCTTCCTTATTTCTCAACTAGGCTACCACTCATGGTGAGGAAGTTGGCTTACTACAAGTAAATGTTGGTGGCTTAACATGTTACCACTAACGTTTGTGTTAATCCACAGACCACTAGCGTATTTTTAAAATTAAACTGCATGTTGCAAGTGTTTCCCGCACCGTAGCTGGGACATACTGCGCAGACTTTGGCCCCTGTACTGTGAGTGATTCCCCCTCCCTGTTACACTACCCTTTTTGTGACTTAACTTGTTACCGTTAACATTTGCATTAGTCCACAGACTGCTGGCGTATTTTTTAAATTAAACTTCATGTTGCCAGTGTTTCCCGCTCCGTTTATACAGCAGCTATAGCCAAGACATAATGCACTGACTTTGGCCACTGTAGTGTGTTTCCCACTCCCTGCTACACCATTTGGGATTCTAACATTGTGACAACTAGCTGTGAGTCCGAGGTGCTGTGAGTGCTTTCCGTTCCGTGGCACGAGCATTCCGTAGCGCAGAGTTAAGTAGCTTTAATTTTAATTGTGCATTGGACCCTTATCTGGACCGGTCAAACCCAAGGCCCAATAGTAAGATTTCAAAGGCAGGCGCCGTTATCAAGACTTTTGCTGAATCTTTTGCACTTTTTGATCCCTGGAGAAAAGAAAATCCAACAATGAAGCAATATTTGTTTTTGTTTTTTTTTTCTCCAGTACATCATTCGTACACAAGGATAGATTTTTTCTTCTCGACAGCAGGATCCTTTCTACAGTCAGGGGGTGCCAATATAAAAGCATTGTCATACTTGTTATGGCCCGGTACAGCTAGACAAAAGCTTTCACGGATGCCCTAGCCCCCGACACACCTGGCGGTTTGACTCCCTGTTGCTATCCAAAGACTCATTTAAAAAAAATTCTTTCACAACAGATATTAATAATGAATTAATATCACTCTGGAGGTGCAACTAACCACCATCTGGGAGGCTCTTAAAGCTTATGTTAGAGGACAGATCATCTCATACTCAGCATACAAGAGGTAGAAACTTAAACAATATTTAAGAGACCTATTCCATAGTATAGCAGAAACAGATAATTTATACCCCAACTCTCCAACACCAGAGCTCTATAAGAAGAAATTATTGTTAAAAACAGAATTTGATAACCTATCTATTAAGCAAATCGAACAGTTATTTTTCAAATCAAAACAAACATTCTATGAACATGAAGAGAAAGCTGGAAAACTTATAGCCCACCAAATCAGACAATACTTAAGTATTTTATTGATAAAATTCTGGACATTAAGGCAAAATTACCAGTGCCTTCTTCTTTTGTGACTCAACTGTTGAGCCTGCATCCAAGTGGTCATTTTTCAAACCTGTAACGCAGGTTGGTGTTGCTGCTGTGGTGTCGAAAATGAAGTTGTCCGCCTGTCCTTCCAATCCTTTTCCCTGTAAATGTTTTTCAAGAGTTTTTAGTGACATTTGCCCCTGGGTTACAAATATGATTAATGCCTCTCTCTCTGCTGGTGTTTTTCCCAGCTATTTTAAACATGCTTTTGTGGAATCTCTTCTCAAAAACCAAACCTGGACCCTACATATCCTAAAAACTTTAGACCAATATCAAAACTTCCATTCTTGTCTAAATTCTTAGAGAGGGTGGTCTCTGAGCAACTCACTTCTTTTTTTTTTAGAGATGTTTAATATTTTTGATGCTTTTCAGTCCAGTTTCCGCAAGCATCACTCAATGGAAACTGCCCTGCTTAAAGTGTCTAGTGACATTATGATGTCTACGGATTCTGGGAAATGCACCGTCTTTGTTCTGTTAGATCTTTCTGCGACCTTGGACATGGTTGATCATAACATCTTATTAACAAGATTGCAGGACTTAGTCGGAATGTCAGGACCTGTCCTAGCGTGGTTCTCTTCCTATTTGTCAGGCAGGAGTTTCTGTGTCTCAGCTAATTAGATCCTGTCTGACTCTGCTGATCTGTTGTACGGAGGACCCCAAGGATCGGTTTTGGGCCCCATTCTTTTTTGCTTTATGTCCTTCCCTTATGAAAGGTAATTCAGGGATTTGATGATGTCTCTTATCATTTATTTGCTGATGACTGTTGTGAAAGTGTCGTGACACAGACCCACAACAGGAGGCGTTAATGAACGGACAATGGATAAGCCAAAAGTAACAATTTAATGTTGTGAATCGCACAACGACGTACAGACAATAACAATATGGTGACTGTCAATCATACACCAGGTGACGTGTGGGCAGGCTCGACGATAGAAGACGCCTGGCGAGAGAAGAGCCGGATCCCACACAGCTTCCACCACCAACGGAGCTGAAGAACACCGGAGCCACCAAGCCCTGCGCCCCAGGTGGCCGCTGTCTTCAGCAGTCAGACCCGGTACTGCTGGCAGAGAACAGAGACAGTCCTGATGAGTGTGAGTTCGCACACTCAGTAATCCCACAGTCTGTATTCAGTAAGGAGGGAGCACCTCCACCTCCAATCACACACTCGTGCAGCTCCTGTCTAACCACTTATCTGGTTGGGGTGTGAAGCGAAGCCGTCGCTGATCACACCAAACGCCAATCCCACAGATAAGGACACACCACAGGAAAACGGCTGCAAAGAAGTTCAGACTATTAGTCAGTGTTAAGTCAGCAGAGAAGTTACCTGAATGGTAGCTGATTTCTCGGCGGGGAGGTGGAGTTGCAGTCCGGCCTTTATGGTGGTGGTGATGAGTAGTGGATGAGTGACAGCTGGTACGGATGATGAGTGACAGCTGTCACTCCTGGTCGCTCCGACGCCCTCTCGTGCTTGAAGCCCGCACTTCAAGCAGGGCGCCATCTTGTGGTGGTGGGCCAGCAGTACCTCCTCTTCAGCGGCCCACACAACAATGACATCCAGCTGTACTGCTCTTTTAATGTCTCTGAGATTCACAAACTGACTTCTTTAACTAATTGCCTCATGCAGCTAAAACAATGGCTTGGGGCCAACTCTTTGCAGCTAAATTCAGCAAAAACTGAAGTGCTGGTCATTGCCCCCGATGAGGCGATCCCAGGGATCACTCAGCATCTAAGTGACCTGAGCTTGTTTGTTAAATCGAGTCTTAGAAACCTTGGTGTTATCTTTGACAAAGAAATGTCACTTGAGCATCACTCGAAACAGCTCACAAGGAATTGTTTCTATCAGTTGCGAAAAATATCTAAACTTAAAAGCATTGTGTCGAATGATGATCTTGAGTTGATTATCCACGCCTTTGTTTCCTCATGTTTAGACTACTGTAACAGCTTATTTTCTTGCCTAAACCAAAAGGAGCTGTCTCGCTTGCAGCAGGTCCAGAATTCTGCAGCTAGGCTGCTAACTCGGACTAACAGGAGGAGCCATATTACTCCACTTTTAAAAGCCCTGCACTGGCTCCCTCTGCAATATCATTTTAACTTTAAAATCCTCCTGCTGACTTTCAGAGCTCTGCATGGTCAGGCTCCCCCTTATATTAGAGACTTGTTGTGTCCCTCCACTCCCTCTCGGAGCCAGAGGTCATTAGACCTGAATCTCCTCATGGTCTCTCATACCCGTTTCAAGACCAGAGGAGATCGCTCTTTCCAGGCCATCACGCCAAGGCTCTGGAATGATCTCCCACTCTCTATTCGCACACTTGCTTCTGTTAATGCATTCAAGAGTAGGCTCAAGATGCACTTGTTTCTCCAAGCGTTTTAATCTACAGTGAAGGAAGCTGTTTATGACCATTATATTTGCTTTTTTTCCAGTGATTGTATGTGTGCTTTTCTGTATTTTATTTTTAACTACCTTTTTTTGTGCAGAACTTTGTGGCTCTCTCTGCCTGTGAAAAGTGCTATATAAATAAAATTTACTTACTTACAATCCAAAGCCACAAATACTATCCCCGAAATAAACATGTCAACAGGGGTAAAATCCACCAAACCTGATGACATCAATAGTCAGTTCAAACAATTCTATTCCACTCTTTATAGCTCAGAATCCAACTGAGATTCGTCTCAAATCAGCAACCTTCTGGACAGCTTAGCTGTTCCAGAAATAGCACTGGAGGACCAGGTGCATATGGACAGAAACATATCAACAGTGAAGGTGATACAGGCGATAAAATCCATGCAGAGTAACAAAGCACCCGACCAGGACGGTTTCCTATTGAAATATATAAAGAGTTTATAACGAAATTGGCACCAATACTTAAATCATTATATCAAGAGATATTTGATCAACAGAGATTGCCGCAGACTATGACACAGGCAATTATTTCAGTATTATTAAAAAAGGACAAAGACCCCACCTTATGTGGCTCATATCATCCGGTAAGCCTATTGAATTGTGATTATAAAATCCTGACAATAATCCGGGTTATGCACACTGAAACTGTTCTTCCTAAAAGCATTGTCATATCTGACTGATTAACCTCAGTTTGATTAACCCCAATCAAACTGGTTTTATACTGGGCATACAGTCCTTTTATAATATGCGGTGTCAAATTAGCATATTGTATACACCCCACTCAGAACAGTCAGAGGTTGTGATTTACTTATATGCCGAGAAGGCATTCGACCGTGTCTAATGGCAATATCTTTTCGCTGTCTTCAATCAATCAATCAATCAATTTTTTTATATAGCGCCAAATCACAACAAACAGTTGCCCCAAGGCGCTTTATATTGTCTTGAAAAGTTTGCATTTGTGCCCCCTTTCTTTCATGGATCAAAATCCTATACAGTTCCCCAACAGCTGCAGTATGGACAAACATTACATTCTCTGTAGATTATATATATATATATATATATATATATATATATATATATATATATATATATATATATATATATATATATATATATATATATATATATATCAGTGCTTAATTTGTAAAGTGGGAGGTCCCGAACTGGGCATGTACTGAAGTCCTAATAACACTAGTCACACCAAATCCGGATAGAGTACAAATT
Source organism: Thalassophryne amazonica (assembly GCF_902500255.1). Taxonomy (NCBI): domain Eukaryota; kingdom Metazoa; phylum Chordata; class Actinopteri; order Batrachoidiformes; family Batrachoididae; genus Thalassophryne; species Thalassophryne amazonica. The sequence goes on along the minus strand of NC_047112.1, from coordinate 64,319,603 downwards.
CCTGTTTAATGATGTACAGTGATCCCTCGTTTATCGTGGGAGTTACGTTCTAAAAATAACCCGCGATAAACAAAATCCGCAAAGTAGCCAGCGCTATTTTTTACAATTATTATAGATGTTTTAAGGCTGTAAAACCCCTCACTACACACTGTTCTCAAACAGGCATTAACATTTTCTCACTTTTCTCTCTTGTGTAAACACTCTCTTTTTTCTTCTGTGTGAGAAGATTATAAACAGACACGCAGAACACAATGCACGGCTCTCCCTTCGCTCACTGCCTCCGGGGGTACGGATGCGGGACCCGCAAAGAATCCAAGTCCTCTCTTGGTGGCCACGAAGCTCTGCGGCTACGGTCAACATCCGGATCAAAACAGCGAGCGTAGCCTCTGGACCTGTTGCCAGATTTGGCGCAATTCTGCACAGCAGACAGGAGGGTTGTATGAGTGGCAGTGAGAGCAATCGCGGTGATTTTTTTTTTTTTATATTTTGTTAGTCAAGAGAGGTGGCGGATCACCAGATCAAGTATAAATAGCTGGCGGAGCCAACATCAGGGGTTCCGGAGCGCGTGTCCGAGGTTCCGGAGCACGCACCGGCTTGCTCCCCCTCAAATTAAGCCCTGATATATATATATATATATATATATATATATATATATATATATATATATATATATATATATATCTTATTATTTTTTTCAAAAACCATATGGATTTGAATCAGACATGCTTGAACCCTCGTGGGCATGCGAGAGTTTTTTCACGCCTGTCAGTTATGTCATTTGCCTGTGGGCAGTCTTTGAGTGAGGAGTGGCCCACCCTCTCGTCGATTTTTTCATTGTTTAGGAATGGCTCAGAGACTGCTGCTTTGTTTGATCAAAATTTTTTCAAAACTGTAAGGCACAACTGAGTGGACACCATTCGATAAATTCAGCTGGTTTTCTGTAAAAATTTTAACGGCTGATGAGAGATTTTGGTCTGGTAGTGTCGCCGTAAGGACGGCTGACGGCGATCTGCGCTTCGAGGTGGCGTTTCAAGTTGAAAACTTCCACATTTCAGGCTCTGTTGACCCAGTAAGTCGTCAGAGAACAGAGAACTTTCAGAAGAAGTCGGCATGAGGAGTTTATTCGGACATTCCATTGTTAACGGACATTTTGTAATGAAAGAACGTGCGGGCAGAGTCGCATGTCGGGCCGGACCCGACCGCGGGGGGTCGCGACAGGAAAAACACTTCCGTTGGAAACCTTAACGGGCAAGTTGGAACATGCCCAAGCTGTTAAACAATTTCTCAGTTACTCACTTGTTGAAAGCCATCAAAAGCCGCCTGAATTTTACAAATGGTTTTCAACACGGAGGTGTTTTTCCTGTCGCGGCGCACACAGATTTGCCGAGTCGTCACGGAAACGACTCGGCGAATTTGCGCGCACGTCTTTCATTAAAAAATGTCCTTAAACAGTGGAATGTCCACATAAAGTCCTCATGCCGGCCTCTTCTGAATCTTCTCTGTTCTCTCACGACGTCCTGGGTGAATTAAGCCTTAAATTAGGATGTTTTCAAGTCGAAACAGGCCGACGACGGCGCCTAGAAGCGCTGCACGACGTCCCGATCCGTGGGAAGTCCTTTCACCGACAGAAACACCCCATAATCTCTCATCAGCCGTTAAACCTTTCACCGAAAACAAGCTTAATTTCTCGAATAATGTCCACTCGGATATTCCTCACAGGTCCAGAAAAAATTTTGATAAAGCAACGCGCGCCGTCTCGAGCAGCGTGTGAAACAAAGGAATTCAGCCGAGAGGGCGGGACCACATCTCACTCAAGGCCTGCCCACAGGGAAATGACGTCACCGACACGCGTGAAAAAACTCACGTATGCGCACGAGGGTTCAAGCATGATTGGTGTAATCGCACGTCATTCAAATCCATATAGTTAAAAAAAAAAATAAAAGGGTCAGTTTATTATCTAATAGACCTCGTATATATATATATATATATATATATATATATATATATATATATATATATATATATATATATATCGCCCAGCGGAATCTATACCGAAATTACTACATATTCTGGCTATACTCACCTCCCCGCTGCCATATAATCATAAGACAGTGGTTAAAGAGTCACTAAAAATTTGGCTGCAGTTCAGGAGACATTTTGGATTAAAACAGACCACTTGGTTTTTTTTATAGTAGTAAATAATCCCTTCTTTCCCCCATCTGTGTTGGATAATGCATTTCAACATTGGCATGGAAAGGAATTGCCATTTTTCAGTGACTTGTTTACAAATGACACATTCTCCTCATTTGAGACACTCAGGAAAGACCACAATTTATGCAACACTCATTTTTAGATATCTTCAAACACGTAGTTTCACTAAGAAAGTGGTCTCCTTGTTCCCTTACCCGCCACCTAAAAGCTACTTAGATAACATTTTAGAGCTAGACCCCTTTGAGAAGAAATGGGTATCGGTGATATACACTTTGATAACGGGTTTAAATCAGATATCCTGGGAGAAAAGGAAAATTGTATGGGAGAGTGATTTGGGGTGTTGCTTTCAGAAGAGGCATGGAGGGACAGCCTTTCTTGTGTACACACCTCTTCACTGTGTGGATTAATTCAATTTAAGGTACTTCATCGTCTCCACTACTCAAAGGACAAACTTGCTAGAATTTTTTTTCACCATAAACTCTACCTGCCCGTGGTGCAGTAACAGCCCAGCATGTTTTGGGCTTGCCCCTCTCTAAACAGTTACTGGGGCAGTATTTTTGATGTATTCTCTCATATGTGCAAAAGACCATAGATCCTGATTTTCACACAGCCATTTTTGGCATAGCCCCCGCGAATTGTAAGGTCACAAACTTACAGGCGAATGTTTTGGCATTTGCTTCGTTACTTATTACCGCACTGATTCTGTCTAACTGGAATGCAAAGAAACTCCATCGTTTCTACAGTGGCTGAAGGAGGTGCTTTCCTTTCTGCCTCTGGAAAAGCTCAGATACAAGACAGGCAAAAGAAGCAGGGACTTTTCTGCAACCTGGAGTTCTTTTATGGACTACATCGAACTTTCACCTTTACAATAAGTACTCTTCTCATTTAGAGGCAATTACTCTATTTTCAAGGATCTATGTGGGAATAATACTGTTTTAAAAAAACAAACAAACCCAGATTGATTGTAAACGACTGTCCAGTTCTGTGCCGCCCCCCACCACTTTTTCTTTTCTTTCGGGGGGGGAATATGACATTTACATTTGTATTTTTTTGTTTGTTTGTTGTGTGAAAGTTGTTGGTACGTTGTGTATGTTCATTTAAAGTGTGAAAATTGAAAAATAAAGTGTAAAAAAAAAAAACGTGGTCCAGATTAGATATGAGAAGACCTTAAGAAATATATATATATTTTTTAAGTCCGCCGTTCCAATCCAGCAGCAACTTCTGATCCACCTACCCGTTTCATTTTGTGACTCCAGTCCTGATAAAGACGTCCGAGTTCTCCTGACATCTGCCTGAGAGCCTGCCTCCTCTGAGCTTCTGTCTCAGCATGGATCAGATCCCCGAGCCCTTCTACCTTTAAGGAACAAAACATTAAACATGAACTATAGTAATTACAATGCAAATGCATCTTTTGCTTTGTTTTTGTTGCAAGACTGCAAGTAGTGATATTTATTTTATCTGTGGTTGATGCAGAGACATTGATTTTTCATCTAGAATTGATTATTGTAATGTTTTATTTCTGATTTGCCACAAACTATCATCGATCTCTTCAGCTGCTTCAGAATGCTACTGCTGGAGTCCTAAATCTGACAATATCACTGCAATTTTTAATCTCATTTCATTGGCTTTCTGTGTATGAGGTCAGATTTTAAAGCGTTATTGTCAACTTCTAAAATTTTAAATGGTCCAACACCTTGCTAGCTGGTAGATCTATTTAAACCCCAAGTGCCAACCTGTACTCTGTGTTCTCTGAATGTAGGATTGTTCTGTGGCCCACAGATAAAGCAGAGGTCAATGAGGCGTTTTCTTATTGGACACAAGTTCTACAGAGCAGTTTGTCAGCTGAGACAAGAGTGTCTGATTCTGTAAAGACTTTAAATCAAGACCAAAGACATATCTGTTGTCTCACTCACTCATCTTTAAAGACTTACTCCAGTTAAGGGTCACGGGGGGCTGAAGCCTATCCCAGCAGTCGTAGGGCGTGAGGCAGAGTACACCAGTCTGTCACAGGGCCACATATAGACAAACACATTCACAACTGGCCACACACCTACGGGCAATTTAAAGTTTCCAATCCACCTAACCTGCATGTCTTTGGATGTGGGAGGAAGGCGGAGCACCCGGAGGAAACCCACGCAAAACACGGGGAGAACACGCAAACTGCAAACAGAAAGGCCACAGGTGTGAATCGATCCCGTGACCTTCTTGCTGTGAGGCAACAGTACTAACCACTAAGCTACCGTGCAGCCCCGTATCTGTTCTCTTTCAGTTATGTTGTCCATTCGGCTACTCCCATTTCATTCGGGGTTGCCACAGCTGATACAGCCAGATTCGCATTGGTAGTTGGCACAAGTTTTATGCCAAATACCCTTCCTGACACAACTTTTTTGTTTATGCTTTTGTTTTAAACACCATTCACACACAACCATGTCTGAAAAATGTTTAAATCAAAAGCATTAAAGTGAAGGATGTTTGCACACATAACTTTCGCAAAAATTTTTAAAATAACACTCAGAACATGTACACTGTATTAAGCATACAACAGAAACTCTTCAGGGTGTAGCATATTCTCCATGGATGTGGTCAAACTCTGGACATATAAAAATAAAAAAACGCAGTGAGGACATGGTCAAATCAGGATGCACTGACATATTAATGATGTAATTAAACTTAGCAGCAACCCCAGTGACCTACTACTACAAGTAGTGTGGCACAGACATTCTCACACAGCCATCTGTGGACTGCTTGGTGAAGCATGCTGGTCACCGTCCATGGTACTGAAATGCAGCCCAAAAAGCATTCCTACCTACCTCCTTGTACAAATCGAGGTTCGCTTCCAAGCATGAGACAGCACAAATGCACAGAGTATATTTGAGTGTGTGTTTCATGGAGAGGCCTCAGTTGTGATTACACTCTTATTTTTTATCCTACATGTTGACACAAGGTGCAGAGAGGATTGGGTGGCGGTCGAGGGCGGGTGGCCCGGCGGCCCGGTCCATGCTCACAGCCCCTGGCTGTTGGGACGTGGAATGTCACCTCGCTGGGGGGCAAGGAGCCTGAGCTTGTGCGGGAGGTTGAGAGATACTGACTAGAGATAGTCGGGCTCACCTCCACGCACAGCATGGGCTCTGGTACCCAACTCCTGGAGAGGGGCTGGACGCTTCATTTTTCTGGCGTTGCCCACAGGGAGAGGCGGAGAGCTGGGGTTGCATTGCTTATTGTTCCCCAGCTCAGTCGCCATGTGTTGGAGTTCACTCCGTTGAATGAGAGGGTCGCGTCCCTACGCCTTCGGGTCGGGGACAGGTCTCTCACCGTTGTCTTGGCCTACGGGCTGAGCAGCAGTGTAGAGTACCCGACTTTCCTGGAGTCCCTGGGAGGGGTACTAGATAGCGCTCCGACTGGGGACTCCATTGTTCTCCTGGGGGTTTTCAACGCCCACGTGGGCAGCGACAGTGAGACCTGGAGGGGGGTGATTGGGAAGCACGGCCTCCCCGATCTGAACCCGAGTGGTGTTCAGTTGTTGGACGTCTGTGCTAGTCACAGTTTGTCCATCACGAACACCATGTTCGAGCACAAGGGTGTCCATAAGTGCACGTGGCACCAGGACACCCTGAGCCGGAGATCGATGATCGACTTTGTAGTCGTATCATTGACCTTCGGCCACGTGTCTCGGACACTCGAGTAAAGAGAGGGGCAGAGCTGTCGACCGATCACCACCTGGTGGTGAGTTGGATCCGCTGGGAGGGGAGGAAGCCGGTCAGACCTGGCAGGCCCAAACGTATCGTGAGGGTCTGCTGGGAACGACTGGCAGAACCCTCTGTCAGGGAGGTCTTCAACTCCCACATCCAGGAGAGCTTCTCCCAAATTCCGGGGGAGGTTGGAGACATGGAGTCCGAGTTGACCATGTTCTCCACCTCCACTGTTGATGCGGCCACTCGTAGCTGTGGTTGCAAGGTCTCTGGTGCCTGTCGCGGCGGCAATCCCCGAACCCAGTGGTGGACACCGGAAGTAAGGGATGCCGTCAAGCTGAAGAAGGAGTCCTACTTATCTTTGTTGGTAGGTGGGACCCCAGAGGCAGCTGACAGGTACCGGCAGGCCAAGCGTGCCGCAGCCCGTGCGGTCGCAGAGGCAAAAACCCGGGTCTGGGAGGAGTTCGGGGAGGCTATAGAGAAGGACTATCGGTCGGCCTCGAAGAGATTCTGGCAAACCGTCCGACGCCTCAGGAGGCGGAAGCAGCTCTCCACCGGCACTGTTTACGGTGCAGGTGGGGAGCTGTTGACCCTGACTGGGGATGTTGTTGGGCGGTGGAAGGAGTACTTCGAGGATCTCCTCAATCCCATTGTCACGTCTTCCGAAGAGGAGGCAGAGACTGGGGACCCAGAGGCGAACTCATCCATTACCCAGGCAGAAGTCACCGATGTGGTTAGAAAACTCCTCGGTGGCAAGGCTCCTGGGGTGGATGAAATCCATCCTGAGTACCTTAAGTCTCTGGATGTTGTGGGACTGTCTTGGCTGACACGCCTCTGCAACATTGCGTGGCGATCGGGGACAGTGCCTCTGGATTGGCATACCGGGGTGGTGGTCCCTCTGTTTAAGAAGGGGGACCGGAGGGTGTGTTCCAACTATAGGGGGATCACACTCCTCAGCCTCCCCGGTAAGGTCTATTCCAGAGTACTGGAGAGGAGAATTCGACCGATGGTCGAACCTCGGATTCAGGAGGAGCAGTGTGGTTTTCGTCCTGGTCGCAGCACACTGGACCAGCTCTACACGTTCCATCGGGTGCTCAAGGGTTCATGGGAGTTCGCCCAACCAGTCCACATGTGTTTTGTAGATCTGGAAAAGGCATTCGACCGTGTCCCTCGGGGCACCCTGAGGGGAGTGCTCCGGGAGTACGGGGTCCGGGGTCCTTTGCTAAGGGCTATCCGGTCCCTGTACGACTGCAGCAGGAACTTGGTTCGCATTGCCAGTAGTAAGTCAAACCTGTTTCCAGTGCACGTTGGCCTCCGCCAGGGCTGCCCTTTGTCACCGGTTCTGTTCATTATTTTTATGGACAGAATTTCTAGGCGCAGCCAGGGTGTAGAGGGGGTCTGGTTTGGGAACCACAGAATCTCGTCTCTGCTGTTTGCGGACGATGTGGTTCTGTTGGCTTCGTCAAATCAGGACCTTCAGCGTGCACTGGGGCGGTTTGCAGCCGAGTGTGAGGCGTCCGGGATGAAAATCAGCACCTCCAAATCCGAGGCCATGGTTCTCGACCGGAAAAAGGTGCTTTGCCCTCTTCAGGTCGGTGGAGTGTCCTTGCCTCAAGTGGAGGAGTTTAAGTATCTTGGGGTCTTGTTCACGAGTGAGGGACGGATGGAGCGTGAGATTGATAGACGGATCGGTGCAGCGTCTGCAGTGATGCGAGATCACGGGTACAAGCGGCCGAGATGAGTTTCCTCCGCAGGGTGGCTGGGCACTCCCTTGGAGATAGGGTGAGGAGCTCGGTCACTCGGGAGGAGCTCGGAGTCAAGCCGCTGCTCCTCCACGTCGAAAGGAGTCAGTTGAGGTGGCTCGGGCATCTTTTCCGGATGCCCCCTGGACGCCTCGCTGGAGAGGTGTTCCGGGCACGTCCCATTGGGAGGAGGCCCCGGGGAAGACCCAGGACACGCTGGAAGGATTACATCTCTCGGCTGCCTTGGGAACGCCTTGGGGTTCCCCCGGAGGAGCTGGGGGAGGTGTGTGTGGATCGGGAGATCTGGGCGGCTTTGCTTGAGCTGCTGCCCCCGTGACCCGACTCCGGATAAAGCGGAAGAAAATGGATGGATGGATGGATGTTGACACAAGACTACTTGCAGAATGAAAAGTGGAGAGCAGCATTGATCAGGACAGAACTTTCACAGTAAGAATGTTGTGTGCATGACGTGCAATGTGATTACGTCTATTTTCAAAAACTTTCAAGGGCCTTGAACTTTTCTTTGTTCACCAGAATTAAATAAAACACTATCATGAACAAGATGCAGTGCTGCAGAAGAATGTTCAATCCAATGACAAAATGTGCACATAAAGAAAATTAAAATGTGCATTTTAAACCATTTGTCTATTTTATGACCCTATTAATTTCCATTTACTTGTAAAGTCATTCTTTTTTAATCAGCCGTTTCTTGCACTACCTCTGTTAGGCCCAGTTTTCCTGCGTGGAAGGCCCTCCGCGTAAACTCTCCAGGTTCAGCTGGCCTCATGCCAGGCACGCTTCCTGACAAAGACACACGCACATCAACACGTGTGAGCCAGGATGATGGAGGAAAGCATGAGACACACAACACACACAAACTGCAGAGGATCAAATGCAGGATAAAGGTGTCAGCCTAGGTTCACCTCCCATTTAGGAAAGCAGGTCCAAAAGTGCAGGTCACAAAAGGTTATGGGTTCATTGTTTCCAAGACCATTTTCAAATGTAGTTAGGAGTCAGGATACAGACACACACACTTTGGTGCACTGATTTTAAAGGGAGCAAATTAGCCTCTATTGTGTCTGACTATCATATTAAACTTCAAAGTACATTTAATTTTTTTTTAACTACATCTAGACATTGTGACAAATGCGTCATCCAGGACTGAAACACTTTTCTGTTACCAAATCTGAACAGCCACAATTTAACAGGAACTGCTGTGACTGATACAATACTTCCCTCTAGAGGCCATATATGAGAATTACAAGAAATTATGAGACAGCTTGCCAAGGCCTGCAATATATACTAATGTATCTCACCATATGCCACTTTAAAATCACTGATGAATAGGAAAGCACGTAATTTTGACAGATAGTTTTTATGCAGGCTTAAAGACTTGTGAGCGCGAGCACACACACACACACACGTTTGGCACAGTAATGCAAATTAGTACTTCGTGATTCTGTGTTACCAATAATATACGAGGTCTATTAGAAAAGTATCCGACATTATTTTTTTCAAAAACCATATGGATTTGAATCACGTGTGATTGCGTCAGACAAGCTTGAACCCTCATGCACATGCGTGAGTTTTTCCATGCCTGTTGATTGCGTCATTCGCCTGTGAGCAGGCTTTGAGTGAGGAGTGGTCCACCCCCTTGGCGGATTTTCATTGTCAGGAAATGGCGGAATGATTTGGGCTTTTTTTCCATCACAATTTTTTCAGAAACTGTTAGAGACTGGCAGCTGGAAACCATTCAAAAAATTTATCTGGCTTTCGGTGAAAATTTTCCGAGCTTCACAGAGAATAAGGACTGTTACTACAGCTTTAAGGACAGCTTTAAGGACGGCTTTAAGGACGCTCGGCGCGCCGCGCTCCATGCCACCATCGAGAGCCACAAACCACCGGATCATTTCTAAACGGATGACTCTGTGGATCCGAGACTGTCGTGTGCACTTTCTGTGGTTATCACAAGATCTGGACATCAACCATTTTCCGGCAGATTTCACTTTTAACAAGAGATTTTGTCATGGAAAGCCGAGCGGAGGTTTCGCGCGTCACGACCGATTTGCTGATGGAGCGAGACAAAGGAACACCTCTGTTTTGGTCTCACAGGACGGCTATGAGATGGCGTTCAGACAGCTGTCGGTGGTTTTTCCATCAAGTGATTATCCGAGAAATTGTGGATGTGCCTGGACATGCCAGAACATGTCCCGTGAGGCTTCATCACGGTGTTGCTGTGCGCCATGCGGCGCCGCCGCGACGCGCGAAGCCTCCGCTCCTCTTTCCATGACAAAAACTCCTGTAACAGTGCAATGTGCCGTTCATTTCCAAACTAGACGCTGTGTTTTATCCGGGACGTCTGACTAGCACAGGAATTGTGAAAAGACGTGGACATCAGCACTTTTTCGGCACATTGAGACAGACGTGCGGAGGAATTCCGCGGTTCAAGCTTGTCTGACGCAATCACACGTGATTCAAATCCATATGGTTTTTGAAAAAAATAATAAGGTCGGATACTTTTCTAATAGACCTCGTACAGCATGGTCATAACATCTGATTAATTCTGTCCAAAATTAAATCATTTCATCCTCGAATAACACACAACCCTTCCACCATGTTTAATCCATATTGACCTTTTTAATCCCAACCAAGGTCAAAAGTTAAGTGACCAGTAGAAAGGTGATATATGACTTCATATTTTTGTTTAGCAGTAACCAAGAGTAGAGAAGCTTGAATCTTCGACTGGACTGGGTTGCTTGACGCGAGGACGTTTCGCTTCAAATCGCAGAAGCTTCCTCAGCTAAAATTCTTGCTCTGGTAGTCTGACTTCTGTCTTGACTCTTGTAGAGAAGAATAAACAGAAGCCACAAAACCTGGAGTTTTAAACCTAACCAGACGCCTTCGACCGAGAGGCAGACTGCTATAGGCTAGTGACTAAACAATAGCTCTAATTAGCACCTATTGTGCTCTAGTTAGCACCCTCCTAAAGTAAACTGGGATTTTGTGCTGTATGAAGTTCCTCTGTAGTTTTTCCATTACTCCTGCTAAATAAGGGAGAGACACTCCTCTTCTTCTTGTCTCCGTTTCCTGTCTATCTGGTGTCTTTGTTCTCTGGGACTTCTGCACTTTGTCCAGAGACCATCGTGGGTACCCACATACTGGGGCCTCATGTATCAATGTTGCGCACTTGTGGCGTAAATTTACGGCGTAAACTTGAAATACACCAAAGTCGCCGTGACGTATCAAGCAGTGCACACCTGCCCATTTCCAGCGTACGCCTGACGTGATCTTGATAAATGCGGCGGGTGGAAACGATCGTAATTATAATAAACACGCCCATAAATATTCAGACTCCGCTTCAGACACACCCTCATTTTACGACATAGAAGCCAGAAAGACGGCAATGAAAAAGAACTCCACCAATCATGACGCGTGCCAATAGAGCGTCAAAAGCGGCTGTCGTATCAACTGTTTTGTAGTATATAATCAATAAAGTGTTACAGTGGTCCCTCATTAATCGCTGGAGTTACGTTCTAAAAAATAGCCCGTAATACGCGAAACCGCGACGTAGTCAGCGTTATTATTTACAATTATTATAGACGTTTCAAAGCTGTAAAACCCCTCACTACACAGTTTATACACTTTCTCAATCAGACATGAACATTTTCTCACTTTTCTCTCGTGTGTAAACACTCTCAAAGTTCAAACCTTAGTAGGAAAATAATACCAAACTGTTTTCAGGCCCAAACATTTGTTTGAGAAATAAAAATAGAACGTTTTCCTATAAATAATTATGATGGCATTTAGAACTAACAAATTAATTTTAACGATCAATGAACGAGGTCGGACACATAAGAAATTATTAATAGTGACTCACCAGTATTTCACAGATCGTGCCTCTGCGTCCTGACGCCGCGCCTTTTCCCACTCACATCTCGCTGCAGCAGGTGTGTGTGTCCGTGTGACAAACACAGTTATGAGTAGTTGTTGGCGCTCTTTTCCCTTCTGGGCAACAAGATTCTTATAAACAGATACGCAGAACACAGAACACTGTAAAAAAAAAAAAAAAAAAAAAAAAAGGCATGCAAAATTGGACTAAATACTCAGCGAGACTCCGAGGCCACGACAGGTTAACGGCGTTATAGCGAGGGACCACTGTATTCTCTTTTCACATGTCAATAATTCTTGACGTGGATATTTGCTCGCTCAATTAATATGACACGCCTAATCTGTCAGATGTCTTTATTTTTTAAATGTATTTCTGTATTTATTTTATTGTGACAACCGAATGGAGACGACAAAACCTGGTTGCAGCACGGGCGAATTAAGGGAATGACGAAACTACAGTTGTTATTATCAATTTCATTGTCTAAAACGATCACACCACATGAAGTTAAGCTCAGCGCTGCTCTGGCTCCAGGCTCGACGTCTGGAGAAAAAGGCGAGCAGTGCTTTCCTTCCTGTCAGCTCCACGGATCGTGCTCCATAACAATCCCGCAACAGCGGGATTTGTATTGATTATTATGTAGTATAATCAGGAAAGTGTTATTTATGTAACATATGCATTGATTTGTATAATGGCACTGTTTATCATGTTAATCATCTTCATTTTTATGTGGATTCCAGCGCTGGTTCATTTTGGTGTATAATTTACACCACCTCTCGACCTGGTGTATATTTTCAGCGCAGCGTATGCCAACGACCACATTGATAAATGCCAAGTAGCGCAGCCGTTTTGGCGTACACCCCATATACGCTCAAATATCGCCGTACGCAACGTTGATACATGAGGCCCACTGTGAGGGCTTTCCAGATAAGTTGTTGTTCTTTAGCCTTTCCCTCTGAAGTTGTGGGCAGTTCCCAGTTTACTTTAAACCGGTTAACACCTTGAGACAGAAATTAGTTCACCCTAAGGACAGGATCCCTAGCTACAAACAGAGCAATGTAGTGTATTCTACCAGATGTCAGGAAAACTGTAACAAACACTACATAGGTGAGACTAAGCAACCTTTACACAAAAGTCTATACCAGCACTGCAGAGAGGGCACCAGTGGACCTCAGTCTGCAGTTCATCTCCACCTTAAAGACACTAACCACACGTTTCAGGACAAGGAAGTTAAAGTCTTAGCCAGAGAGAAGAAATGGTTTGAGAGAGGGGTCAAGGAGGCATTCTATGTGAAACAGTTGAAACCCAGTCTTAACCGGGGAGGGGGTCTGAGACACTATTTGTCCACTGTTTACAATGGGATACTCAGGTCAAAGCAGTTTCAGTCTTTTGTTCATGGTAATGAGTCATTCACGTCATCAGGAGAGTCGTCTGGGAGCCATCAGGAGAGGCGTCCGTCCCATCATTAGGAGGGACAGCTGCCCTGTCATTAGGAGGGTGCTAACTAGAGCACAATAGGTGCTAATTAGAGCTATTGTTTAGTCACTAGCCTATAGCAGTTTGCCTCTCGGTCAGAGGGGTCTGGTTAGGTTTAAAACTCCAGCTTTTGTGGCTTCTGTTTATTCTTCTCTACAAGAGTCAAGACAGAAGTCAGACTACCAGAGCAAGAATTTTAGCTGAGGAAGCTTCTGCGATTTGAAGTGAAACGTCCTCGTGTCAAGCAAACCATTCCAGCCGAAGATTCAAGCTTCTCTACTATGGACACCACCTGGACAACTGACAGCCTACACAGAAAGTAACCAAGAGTATAACTGTAACGCATGTTACAGATATTTTGGTTTATATATGTATGAAATAATCAGTAAGTCCAACACAGGCCCAGAGGGCCACTGGTACCCCATATAACATAGTGAAGAGGTTGACAGTCAATGACTCTCCCTGGATGGGATGCCAATCGAGCATGTTACTTCCCCAGCTAAGCCCAGTACCCATTTACAGCTGGGTGGACTGGGGTGATGCAGATGAAGTGTCTCATCCAAGAACACAGATAGAATAACTGGGAATCAAGCCCAGGTCTACATACTGGTTCAAGCTTGTATTCCACTGAGCTACCTGCTCTGCCATATATAAACATCATGCCCAGAATTAGATCTTGGCCTGTGACCTTGACTTTTAACCAGTTTTCCTCAAAACAAATTCAGTTTGTCCGTGTATGATCTTCTCTCATTCCTCCAAAATGGGTCCAAGTTGGATAAACTCTCTTTGAGTTATTAAGTTCAGACCTGGCAGATACGCAGGACTAAAAACACTAACCCCCATGCTCTGCTGGGCATGGACGTAATCACACCATTTAGTGCTTCCTATAAACACACTGCATCAAGTGGTGTAACATTATGCAAAACTTGTAACATGGACTTTACCTAATGCCTGTAATACTGCAGTGATAACGGCAGGACCACCATGGATATGAAACTCCACACTGTCCTCTCCTGTGAAACTGTGAGGGGCTGACAAAAAAAAAACAAAACAAAAAAAAACAGAAGAGATGTGATCAGCTTTTAGTTCAGCAAATTAAACTGCAGCACATTCATCTAACAGTACCAGCAATGAGATTTTTAACAAGTGTCTGGTTCAAAGGATCAATTAAAGAACTCAGTCAACTAACCAGAGTTCCTACTTTGTAGGTCAGTGGCTCCAACTAGCTGCAAGAGAATAAACTAAGTCCCTTTGGCTGCTCCCTTGTTTTTTGCACTCAGATGACCACAGCAGATCCAAGGTGGATCTGTATGGTGAATTGGCACATGTTTTATGCTGGATGCCCTTCCTGACACAACTCTCTAAATTACCATTTGAAAAACCTTCAGTCACCAGAAGCCTCCAGGCACCTGCACAGCAGGTTGTCCATTATTCAAAGGGTCTGTGGCTCAGTCCCTCTTTCCTGTGCATGTGTTAAAATGACCTGCAACCTAGAGCTGAAACAACTAATCGAGTTAATCGATTAAAATTGATTATTAAAATAGTTGTCAACTAATTTAATCATCGATTAGTTGCTAAATAACTTTATTTTACCGCAAATGTTTTGTTTCTTCCATATAATCAACCGAGCTTTGCTTTGAATCTTGAACCAATGAAGCAGTGCTTCGAGCTGCTGCTTCGTTGGTTTCATTTGTTTTATTTCGCTTTATCTTAATTTTTCCCCACTAAAACCTTAAAGAGCATATGTCTGAGGAATATTTACCTTTTTTATGTTAAACTGACCTGTTATGGTCTTCTGAAACAGTTGATAGATGTATTTTATGCTAACGCCAATGCTAACGCATTAGCATGTCTATGGCATTTTAAATGTTAAAGTTAGCATTAAGCTGCTGGCATTTCAGCATGTTTGTGCATTTGTTTTCTGTATAATAATTAATGGCTCAGCGTTTGTTGTCGTAAAAGAGTCAAATGTATTACAAATTTAATATTTTTAATTTATTTTTATTTATATATTAATAATAGCAACGATAGTAATAATAACTAATAATGCTACAATACAATTTTAGAGAAAGAGACATGAGTCACATGTGTCATTGTGAAATGACCACATAGTTTACAAGTTATAGAGAATGTTGCACATATAATGAGTCAGGCTACAATTTTTGATTTAGGTTTTATGGTTAACTGGTTATGCTAATTACTCATTTGCAGCAACAAAAATACCTCTTTTTTCACCATACGAGTATGTTTTATAACATTTATATGTTTCAATGTTGTTTTATGGCAACTCAGCACTTTGATAAAGCAATGCCATTTAAAATAATTATTTTTGTTCTTTATTATAAACTGTTTTATTCTTGATTATTTTATATTTCAACAGCCAAGGGACATTTGATGATTTGTTGATTTTCAAGTATTTTAAGTTTTCAAATAATGTTCTGTTGTTAAAGTGATGGAAGGAGAGAAAAATTGTTTCCCCTGGCACATTTTTAAAAAATTCTCCGCTAATCGTGTCGAAACCCCATCAGATTCATCGATGATCCAAATAATCGTTTGTTGCAGCCCTACTGCAACCTCAAACTGTTCCCAGTGTATAAGTCAGTATCAAAGCTCCTGACACTGTGATCATTGAGATTAAAGTGCCTGCCAGATGCGTAAATGTAAAATATAAGCACCCAATTAAATACTGTTTGCCAACAAAGCTGCTGTGAAGAGTTTTTTACCTAAGGCCAACATATGGCCATCGGGTATTGTGAATACCTGGCATCCATCCGTCTGACTGTGTACAGCATAATTCCAGTTCTGTTATTGCCACAGTCTTCAAATTCACAGGAAACATTCTTGGGACACAGACCTTGGACATTCGAAGATGGCTAACCTTGACCTATTTTAAGAGGTATTTTAAGATGTTAAAATGTCACATTTTGTACCAAATTTTATGGCATGACCTCTCGGACGTTAGCACACAAGCATGGTGACGTTCCTAGCTGCTATCGCTAGGTGCTAACGTCACTTCATTTTTTGGCTAGAAATAACACCTTTCTCATATATTATGTAAAAGCTAGCAAAAAAGAAACACTTCTAAAACAGAAAATGTTGTGTTTGTACCCTGTTAACACCTCTGGAAGGATTTACAAAACATTTAGTGAACGTTAGTGTGGCAACATCGCATGTTGGTAGCAAAACTCTGTTTCGTTTCTGTGTCAATATACCCTATTTTTCATATAATATGTATATGTCAAGGACATGAACAAGCCAAGCTCGTCAGCATCTCACCATGTCATTTAGGTCTAGGGATGGATATTGATAAGATTTTATCGATATTGATGCCATTATCGATCCGATTCCTTATCGATTCCCTTATCAATACCTCCTGTGAATTTTCTGTGTACTAAAAGTAGGCTTTACAGGATTTTTACGGCAACAACATTTTATTGAGTCATAAGTAAATAAATATGAAATTGGTCACTGGATCCTTGATCTCTGGACATAAATTGAAATAAACAAAATCTGTAGTTTTTGTCAAAAGCATTTCCTTTCAGACAACATCAACATCAATGTAATTCATAAAGAACGCAGGATGTCTCTTTTTTTTTGGGGGGGGGGGTATTTTAGTCTATTGTAGTTTATTGTTTGTATTACAATATTTGGAAAGAGGTGTCATTTGATTTAAAAGGGCGATTCGCTTCCCGGTCAGACTCTAACGTGACTCGGCAAAGAGGGATGTAGCGTTTCGAGCTATGCGACTGGAACAGAGGACGATTCTCCTTTCTTGCCTGCAACAAGACGAGAGTCCCAGTGAGTGACTTCTGCAACAAGACAAGAGTCCCAGTGAGTGACTTTAATCCCCACAAAAGTGACTCATGATTAACATCTTTAAATGGCTTTGAGAGGGGTTAAGAAGCAGACTTGCTGCTTCTGAAAGCAGCTAAGCAGAGAACTAACAAAGCAGCGGGTCGGAGCATTGCTTTGTTGGTTCAAGCTTCAAGCGGAGCCGTTGCAGAAGCAGATGATTACAGACCCGCTGCAGGGTCTGCAATTAACATAGAGAAATTATCATTTTCCCGACAAACATCCTCAAAAACAACGGCCACTCTGAAGGACTAATAAGGGAATCATTAAGCAAAAAGGCTATTGATGCCGGTGGATCGAATCATTTCATGTCATTTCTGGTTTGCGGCTTTGTCTATACCGTCGGTTTGTGGCTTTTTATGACAATTTTGTCTGATTGTTGGCTTTTTCTCCACTGGGGCTGAATTTTTGTGCCATTTCCAGTTTGTGCCTTCGTCCACCATTGAGCGAGCGTCGCACCGCTATGCGGCACTTCGCTCATATAACATACAAAATTACACAGATAATTTCCCAAAGCACATCACAATGTAAGAAAAGTTCTTGCTTTTGTTACTTTTTAAGTCTTAGCTGGTTTCAATCCAGTCCAATTATCTACATAACTAGAGCAGCACTCGTATACATTTAAATGGGTCTCCAAAGCGTAATACAACTGTGACAATTCCACCAATGTGTAAATGGTTGTGTTCTATCTAGTTAGTGCAACTAACTAACCTAACATTTTGAGCAGTTCCTCCCAAAACAAACTGGGCAGGAACACATGAATACAACCCCAATTCCAATGAAGTTGGGACGTTGTGTAAAATGTAAATAAAAACAGAATACAATGATTTACAAATCCTCTTCAACCTATATTCAGTTGAATACACAAAGACAATATATTTAATGTTCAAACTGATAAACTTTTTTGTTTTTGTGCAAATATTTGCTCATTTTGAAATGGATGCCTGCAACATCCTGATGCCTGTGGGGGGGGTGCTCTGGGAGTATGTGGTCCGGGGTCCTATGTTAAGGGCTATCCGGTCCCTGTACGACCACAGCAGGAGCTTGGTTCACATTGCCGGTAGTAAGTCAAATCTGTTTCCAGTGAATGTCGGCCTCCGCCAGGGCTGCCCTTTGTCACCGGTTTAGTTCATTACCTTTATGGACAGAATTTCTAGGCGCAGTCAGGATGTAGAGGTGGTCCGGTTTGGGAACCACAGAATCTCATCTCTGCTGTTTGTGGACAATGTGGTTCTATTGGCTTCGTCAAATCAGGACCTTCAGCATGCACTGGAGCAGTTTGCAGCTGAATGTGAATCGTCCGGGATGAAAATCAGCACCTCCAAATCCGAGGCCATGGTTCTCGACCGGAAAAAGGTGCTTTGCCCTCTTCAGGTCGGTGGAGTGTCCTTGCCTCAAGTGGAGGAGTTTAAGCATCTCGGGGTCTTGTTCACGAGAGAGGGACGGATGGAGCATGAGATCGAAAGATGGATCGATGCAGCATCTGCAGTGATGCGGTCACTGTATCGGACCATCGTGGTGAAGAGAGAGCTGAGCAGGGGGGCAAAGTTCTCGATTTACTGATCAATCTACGTTCTGACCCTCACATATGGTCATGAGATTTGGTTCATGACCGAAAGAACAACATCACGAGTACAAGCGGCCGAGATAAGTTTCCTCTGCAGGGTGGTTGGGCGCTCCGTTAGAGATAGGGTGAGGAGCTCGGAGTCGAGCCGCAGGTCCTCCACGTCGAAAGGAGCCAGCTGAGGTGGCTCAGCTATCTTTTTCGGATGCCCTCTGGACGCCTCGCTGGAGAGGTGTTCCGGGCACGTCCCATCAGGAGGAGGCCCCGGGGAAGACCCAGGACACGCTGGAGGGTCTACGTCTCGCAGCTGACTTGGGAACGCCTCGGGGTTCCCCTGGAGGAGCTGGGGGAGGTGTGTGTGGATCGGGAGGTCTGGGCGGCTTTGCTTGAGCTGCTGCCCCCGCAACACGACCTCAGATGAAGCGGAAGAAAATGGATGGATGGATGCCTGCCTGCCACAAACATGTTTCAAAAAAATTGGGACGGGGCAACAAAAGACTGGGAAAGTTGATGAATGCTCAAAGAACACCTAATTGGAAACAAGTGAGTGTCATGATTGGGTATAAAAGGAGCATTCCCAAAAGCCTCAGCCATTCATAAGCAAAGACGGGGCAAGGATCACCACTTTGTGAGCAACTGCGTGAAAAAATAGTCCAACAGTTTAAGAACAATGTTTCTCAACGTTCAATTGCAAGGAAGTTAGGGATTCCATCATCTACAGTCCATAATATAATCAGAAGATTCAGAGAATCTGGAGAATTTTCTACACATAAGCGGCAAGGCCGAAAACCAACATTCAATGCCCATGACCTTCGATCCTTCAGGTGGCACTGCCTTTAAAAACCGACAACACTGTGTAAAGGATCTTACCACATGTGCTCAGGAACACTTCAGAAAACCATTATCAGTTAACACAGTTCGTCGCTACATCTACACGTGCAAGTTAAAATTCTACCATGCAAAGCAAAAGCCACATATCAACAACATCCAGAAATGCCGCCAGCTTCTCTGGGCCCGAGCTCATTTGAAATGGACAGACACAAAGTGGAAAAGTGTGTTGTGGTCTGATGAGTCCACATTTCAAATTGTTTTTGGAAATCATAGACATCGTGTCCTCCGAACAAAAGAGGAACAAGACCATCCAGATTGTTACCAGCGCAAAGTTCAAAAGCCAGCATCAGTGATGGTATGGGGGTGTGTTAGTGCCCATGGCATGGGTGACTTACACATCTGTGATGGCACCATCAATGCTGACAGGTACATCCAGGTTTGGGAGCAACACATGCTGCCATTCAAGCAAAGTCTTTTTCAGAGACGTCCTTGCTTATTTCAGCAAGACAATGCCAAGCCACATCTGCATGTCTTACAACAGCGTGGCTTTGCAGTAAAAGAGTGCGGGTACTAGACTGGCCTGCCTGCAGTCCAGACCTGTCGCCCCTTGAAAATATGTGGCACATTATGAAGCCCAAAATACGAAAACAGAGACCCCGGACTGTTGAAGAACTGAAGTCGTACATCAAGCAAGAATGGGAAAGAATTACACCTACAAAGCTTCGACAGTTAGTGTCCTTGTGTCTTTGTGGTGTATTCAATTGAATATAGGTTAAAGAGGATTTGCAAATCACTGTATTCTGTTTTATTTACATTTTGCACAAC
The DNA here is from genome assembly GCF_902500255.1 of Thalassophryne amazonica. Taxonomy (NCBI): domain Eukaryota; kingdom Metazoa; phylum Chordata; class Actinopteri; order Batrachoidiformes; family Batrachoididae; genus Thalassophryne; species Thalassophryne amazonica. The sequence goes on along the minus strand of NC_047112.1, from coordinate 64,299,527 downwards.
ATCCCAACTTCATTGCAATTTGGACTTTAGCAGCAGTGGAACACCAAAATGAGTCCCCTTTCTGTTGTTTCTAAATTAATAAAATATCAAATGACAAGGATGTTTCTAAATTAATAAAATATCAAATGACAAGGATCTATTTTAGCCAGTGTATAAAACAAATAATGTTTTTTAAATTCTTTGTCTCGTTGAATGGTATGTTCCAGCTTTCACCTCATGAAATATTCGTACCATTGAACTCATGAACATTCATTATTTGTATACTGTCATACAGTAATTTGAGAAACATTTGTTTGTCCATTTGTTCCACTACTCCTACAAGGTGCTTGCGCCAAATTCCACAAGCTTGTTGTGTGCATGAAGGTCAACTCCTGAATTCCTCTGAAGGGGTGTGTTTTCACAAAGGTCAAGGTCCTTGGAGTTATATCCTCCTGAGACCCAGCAATGCATTTTTTGTCCTACGTGTGGGACAAGAGTTTCACAGCTTTATTTCAAAAGATTCTGTCAGCACTAGATCCCACTGTCAACTGCAAAGGACATTACACACAAAAACAAATGAAAAAAGTTTGATAGTTTATGTTGTTTTCAGCCCCCCCCCCCCCCCCCCCCCAAAAAAAAAAAAAAAAAAACAAAAAACAAAAACAAAAAAGCTTAATGCAAATAAGCAAAAACTGGAACACTTATTTCTCTGGGTCTCAGGAGGACAGGTTAAAAAAAAGAAGAAAAAAAAAAGATTGCAACTCATGCATGTAGGGTCTAGAACTGCACAAGCAACATCAAACTTTCAAAAGGTCAGCTATTGGGTCAAGTTCATTGGGGTTAAAAGTCAAAGTTAATGCTTTTCGACTAAGATTTGTACCAAACATGTATTGTATTTTTTTTATTTCAGGTGCACCAGGTATCCTTTCCATACTCTTTTATATAAGTTATATGTTTTTATACTGTTATACCTTTATCTACTCAAAAGCTCTGCACAAGCATTCCAATGTATCCAAACCTTGCGTGTGAGTACAAATAGCAAATAAGGTCTCCATCTATCTATCATACATAGAGGCAGGTTCCAGAATTGCTCAAAGTTAAATTTGCTAAATGTCAATCATTGGAGTAAAGGCTATTGAGGTCAAAGGTCAAAATTCATGTTTTCCCATCCAAATTGCACCACATTTGACACACAGACAGTTTCAGAATTGCTCAGCAAGGTCAAATTTGCCAAAGGTCAAACACTGGGGTCAAAGCCATGTCTGCCTGTCTGTTTGTTGCTGTACTCATTCTAGATTCTTTTGCTCATTTCTATCAAACTTGATATGACCATGAAGTTTGACCCAGAAATTGCTAAAAAAAAAAAAAAAAAAAAAAAAAAAACATTTAGGCAAAGGCAAAAGAATTTGATTTTCAACCCAATTTGGACCAAATGTGGCACACAGGTTAATTCCAGAATTGCCCTGATAAGGTCAGCCTGAGGTTAAGATTACTGGAGTCAAATGTCAGATTACCATAACCTTTACATTCTGCATGCCCAGAGGTTTTATTAAGTTAACAAAAATGCAGCATCTCTTCGTTGTGAATCTGCATTCAGATCCACATTTAAACTTTTTCTTTTTAGAATGATCAATGTTTTGGACAAACATCATCACATTCACAAATCACTTCAAGTTCTGATTACTACTGTAATCAAACATGACAGAAGTAAATTAAGAAGTACTGCTTTTGTAAGTCAGACCTGGGAACCACAGGATAAGTCCACGGTCCAGCACTTCTTTGGACAGGGGGTCTCTGATGCTGTGTAACAAAGCGGTACGAGGAGGAGGCAAACTCCTGGTGAATCCAACCATACAGCTCAGCACTGTACCTGAGGCAGGACCACTGACCCGTACCACAGCCACGCCACACCTGCCGTGACCTGATGACAAGGCAAAGATGGTTTCAGCATCAGCCAGTCTGCCTGTGACCCCATCACAGCTGCTGAGGAGTCTCTTAAGTGGATGTACCCTGCTGGGAACATGGATATAGAAAAGCACACTGAATTATTTCAGTGCTATAACACTGAGTCAGTTGCTAAACATCTGAGAGATTGTCTGAGAAATTATTAAAGATCCACTGCACTTAAAAATCTGTTTTTCTGACAGCTTTAACTCCAGCAACATCTAGTTTTGTGACTAATGTCCACATTTTGCCACGATAGTACTTTTTCATCAATCCTCTGCTCAACAGTGTATGCTATTTTGTATTTGTATATGTAAATTTGAATTTCTCACAAACACAGCAAAGTGCAATTAGCCGCATCACAAACTGAACAGGCCAATCACAGCCCAGTGCAAATGTGAACAAGCCAATCACAGATAGTGGACAAAATTCAAACATGATCAAAAAACACATCACAAAATATTATTTATTAACAATATTTGCATATGCCTTCAAATATTGCAGAAGACTATCCTTTGTGATTTAGAAAAATGTGTATAATTATTCTTTAGTATTTTTATATATCTTTTCATTTATTTATGCTTTTATTTCTTCCTCTTTATAATTCAACATTTAATTCTTTACTCTACTGCTCCCACTTATTTATCTTTGTATTTCCAAATATATTAATTTATTATTTTCCTGATTTATTATTTATACTTTTGGTGTAACAAATATTGAATATTTGAAACCTTAGTGGTATAAATTATAAAACCACTCTATAGAACAAGCAAAGATTTGGTAGCTTCCGACATCTTTTGTCCGTCATCTGCAGAAGACAAAACCCAAACTTACGATTTATTAATAAAAACCTTTGTGCTACATGTTTGAGCAGCTTTACAAACACCAGCGCGGACGGCAGGCAGCATCACTGAAGTGCAGTCTGATTTCAACACCACAGCGTCAATATGACATCCTGTTCTTGTTCTGAGAAGCGTAAAGCAGTAAATGTTTCCAAACACTTCAGCATTCGGAAACACTTCTTTAGTGTTAAAAACAAATTAAAACAAACAAACAAACAAAACAAAAACATGCGCGGCTCTTCTGTTGTTTATCCTTACTTAATGAAACTGTTTCTCCTCCTCTTGGCTGTGATTGGTCTGGATATTCCAGTCGGAGGCAGTTTCTATAGTACGATTTGTCGCAGGCCTGTCAATCAGCAACGTAAGACACGCTTATTGTGCGCCGTCAAAAACTCTCCGTATGGCCCCCGTTTCCCTTCATTTAGTTCTTACTGATTACAGGTTACTAAATATCAACTAAAGTTGATATTTAGGATTATTTATTTTCATTTATATAGCGCCAAATCACAACAGAGTTGCCTCAAGGCGCTTCACACAGGAGCAGCAGTGGTAAGGAAAAACTCCCTCTGAGGAAGAAACCTCAAGCAGACCAGACTCAAGGGGGTGATCCTCTGCTTGGGCCATGCTACAGACATAAATTACAGAAACAACTCCCAAAACGAAAATACAGGAAATGTTGTTGGTGCACAGGACAGGAGGGTCTCCAGCACAAATACCACACCCATCTCTGGATGGAGCTGCACCTTAAACAGAGAGAAAACAAAACAGAATCAGGCATCAGAAAGACAAGAAATACAGTATAATTTATATATTTAATATATTATATTATATTATATTGTATATATATATATATATATATATATATATATCACAGACACTAGCGTGTTGCCCTTGGGAATCCACAGGCTCTAGAGTAGTGTTTATAAAATAGGTAGCTGACATTTTTCAAGGGTAGCAATAAATTGTGCAAAGTTTCTATAAGGAGTTGGAATAGCACGTAAGTCCAGAATGTTTTTAGACCTTAACAGTTTTTTTGAAGAACTCGACCCTTTTATTTCCTGTTAATTATGTAATTTTTAATGTTTACTTACTGTCTTAATGCATTTATAAATTGCTTAGGTTCTTGTTATCATATGCACACTGTCATTATTATTATTATTATTATTACTTCTATTTTGTCATTTGATTTTTAAATGGACCGCAATGGAAATAAATGTTTTCACTTTCTTGTGTCATTCATTTATTTTTAACATATTTACATTTTAATTATGTACTTACATTGGACTTATTAAATAAAATCACGCACACACTCCCGCTTTTAATATACGTCTTTAATATACTTAGTATTATTATTATTATTAATATACTTATTATTATACTTACTGACTTTAATATACGCTTTTAATATACTCGTATATACAGTGAATCTGACCACTTTTTTTAGTAACGAGTAATCTAACGCGTTAATCTTTCCAAATCAATAATCAGATTAAAGTTACTTCTCCATGTCACTGTGCGTTACTATTATGTTTCATTGTGGGTCGATAGCAGCATTAAACTTGGTCTGTGGGCAGGAGGTCGGGGTTCGACTGAACTGCCCACTTTAAGTGAGCTGTGAGCTTTTCATCCACGGTTTTTTGCAGCTGCTCGACTCGTCGTCTCCTCTTAAAGCGCGGTGATCAGCACAGCTGCACTGAGCTTTACAAAGACATTTTGATGCTTTTTTTTCCTCCTTTATTTAGAGCTGAGCTGAGCCGCTCTGTATCTGCACGTTAAAACAGCTGATCCTCCGCGACGCGTCAACAACTAACACTATTTTCCACTCAAATGCACCTAAACTCTCTTTCTGAGGACCACATGATGTGAAAACACAATAAAACTTTCTTACCTGTAAATCTGGTCACGTTTTCTGCATAAATAAATGTTATCCATTCTTTGTGCTCAAACGCCAAAGTAGGGGCGAATCCAGATGGAATGGGGGCGTGGGGCAGGGATGTACCCCCCTCCCCCACAACACCCCTAGATTAAAGGTCCAGTTTTGAAGCCTTTTTTTACTACAACTACTAATACTACTTAAAATAATATTAATTTCGACAAGTAAAATATTTAGAGAGAATTTAAATGTTAGAAAAATGCTAGAATGAATTTAATAGTTACATGTATAAACAATGTAGGTTCGAAATTGCAAGTTTTACTGTTACAGTGCTGTCAACAGTTAAATATGAGGTCAAGAAAGAGGTCTTTATTTTACTTTTTATAAAACAAGTATTTATTTTCATTGAAGTCAAGAAAGGGTGACTATAAAGTAAGTTTTGGCAAAACAGGTATCATTGTCATGTTGAGGTGGCAGAGGGTTGTTGTCGGCAGCTGGGAAAAGTAACTAAAAAAGTAACTAGTAATCTAACTTAGTTACTTTTACAATTGAGTAATCAGTAAAGTAACTAAGTTACTTTTGCAAGGAGTAATCAGTAATCAGTAATTGGATGACTTTTTCAAAGTAACTGTGGCAACACTGCGTATAGATGATTTACTGCTCCGTACTGGAATGGCATGTGAGTCCAGAATGTAAATATTAATGTCCAGTGTTCAGCAGGTGCTCAGTGTTGTTAGCTAATATATGCAGCTTCTCTAAAAATATTAATCATATCAATGTTCAGTTTTGGCGCCATTCATCCTTGACCAAAAATACATAAACATACCAAACAGCAAATGTCAGCTCTCCAGAGCTTGTGCGTGATCAAAATTGCACATGCACGTGCGCACGCACACACACACACACGCGCGCACACACACACACCTGTTTCGTTTTCTGCAATCTACTGTAAGTAGGTACTTTTAATTTGACAAACAGAGACTGTGGCAGAAGACATCAAACGCACTACACTTTTGACTTATGGTACCAACATGAGCCTTAACTCACTCATGGTAAAAGCAAATTAAGATTTTACTAAAGTGAATAAACCAATTCATCTACAAAAACACAATAAATCAATAACACTAACAACACTGATAAACTAACATAAACCACAATAACAACATTTAAAACTGCTAAACTCTGAACTCCCATGGTGCATTTCAACACAACATCCATTGTTTATTGATTAGCTAAAATTACAAATTTTTCCACAAACATTAGTCCTGTCAACTTTCCATTTCGCAGCATTCATCCTTGACCCAAAATACATAAAGATACAAAATGGCCAATATCAGCTCTCCCCGGTTTTTACGTGATCAAAGTCATACACACGCACACACACAGAGGCCACTTGGCTATTATAGTATAATAATAATAATTTATATATAAAGGTCATGCCTACCTATAGTGATAATTGAATGAATTATCAATCAATCAATCAATCAATTTTTTTTTTTATATAGCGCCAAATCACAACAAACAGTTGCCCCAAGGCGCTTTATATTGTAAGGCAAGGCCATACAATAATTATGTAAAACCCAAACGGTCAAAACGACCCCCTGTGAGCAAGCACTTGGCTACAGTGGGAAGGAAAAACTCCCTTTTAACAGGAAGAAACCTCCAGCAGAACCAGGCTCAGGGAGGGGCAGTCTTCTGCTGGGACTGGTTGGGGCTGAGGGAGAGAACCAGGAAAAAGACATGCTGTGGAGGGGAGCAGAGATCGATCACTAATGATTAAATGCAGAGTGGTGCATACAGAGCAAAAAGAGAAAGAAACAGTGCATCATGGGAACCCCCCAGCAGTCTACGTCTATAGCAGCATAACTAAGGGATGGTTCAGGGTCACCTGATCCAGCCCTAACTATAAGCTTTAGCAAAAAGGAAAGTTTTAAGCCTAATCTTAAAAGTAGAGAGGGTATCTGTCTCCCTGATCTGAATTGGGAGCTGGTTCCACAGGAGAGGAGCCTGAAAGCTGAAGGCTCTGCCTCCCATTCTACTCTTACAAACCCTAGGAACTACAAGTAAGCCTGCAGTCTGAGAGCAAAGCGCTCTATTGGGGTGATATGGTACTACGAGGTCCCTAAGATAAGATGGGACCTGATTATTCAAAACCTTATAAGAAGAAGAATTTTAAATTCTATTCTAGAATTAACAGGAAGCCAATGAAGAGAGGCCAATATGGGTGAGATATGCTCTCTCCTTCTAGTCCCCGTCAGTACTCTAGCTGCAGCATTTTGAATTAACTGAAGGCTTTTTAGGGAACTTTTAGGACAACCTGATAATAATGAATTACAATAGTCCAGCCTAGAGGAAATAAATGCATGAATTAGTTTTTCAGCATCACTCTGAGACAAGACCTTTCTGATTTTAGAGATATTGCGTAAATGCAAAAAAGCAGTACTACATATTTGTTTAATATGCGCTTTGAATGACATATCCTGATCAAAAATGACTCCAAGATTTCTCACAGTATTACTAGAGGTCAGGGTAATGCCATCCAGAGTAAGGATCTGGTTAGACACCATGTTTCTAAGATTTGTGGGGCCAAGTACAATAACTTCAGTTTTATCTGAGTTTAAAAGCAGGAAATTAGAGGTCATCCATGTCTTTATGTCTGTAAGACAATCCCGCAGTTTAGCTAATTGGTGTGTGTCCTCTGGCTTCATGGATAGATAAAGCTGGGTATCATCTGCGTAACAATGAAAATTTAAGCAATGCCGTCTAATAATACTGCCTAAGGGAAGCATGTATAAAGTGAATAAAATTGGTCCTAGCACAGAACCTTGTGGAACTCCATAATTAACTTTAGTCTGTGAAGAAGATTCCCCATTTACATGAACAAATTGTAATCTATTAGACAAATATGATTCAAACCACCGCAGCGCAGTGCCTTTAATACCTATGGCATGCTCTAATCTCTGTAATAAAATTTTATGGTCAACAGTATCAAAAGCAGCACTGAGGTCCAACAGACCTTTTTTTTTTTACAAATGCAGGTATGAATTAATGTGTTAATAAAAGAAAAAATACTTTTATTGATATATTTATTCATCTATCTATTTATTTATGTGATTGATTGTGTATTTATTTATTTAGTCTTAATCCATGACCCTCGATATATAAGCACTAAAACTAAACCTGAAACATTTTTCTTTTCTTTTTTTTTACAACACACACGGGGGAGTAAGTTATATAATATTACAATTACTGCGCATAAATGACCGAGTAAATATGATACAATACAATATATACATTTTAAAAATTCTAAACAAGCCAATATAGGTCTGATTATTGACTACTAGGGTACAAAGGACTACACTGTGCATGCCTTCATTACAATCAGTACATGTATAAACTGTCATGACACTGTTGGGCATTGATCCAACTTTGGCAGCTGGGAACACAATATCTGGGGTGAGTCCTCTGTCACCATCTTCGTCTTCACCCAGACAGACTTTGCTACATACAGTTGTCCATGTGTGAAAACAGGACGTTTGAGGTCGAGTCCAATCATTGCTACAGCAATGCAATATATTGTTCCATTAAATACGGGGGGGAAATCTAAGGAGTGGTGATTTTGTTGTATTGTGGCTGACACTATGGCCTACTTATGAATACTACTTGTGAATATAAAGACAGAGCTACATGTGCAGAGCTATGTGCACGCCGCTGTAGATCTTTGCAGCTGACAGCTCTGAGGGTGGTGAGTAAGCAGAATTTCTGCTAGTGGAGCTCTTCTTCTCAGCTCTGGGTCTCATGGGGGGGTGGGGCTGCCTGTCTGCCAGCCTGCACAGACAACCGCGGCACCCAGCAGGGCTGGACGAGGACAATAGAGCATACACACAGTGAAGAGACATGGCCTTATGTCTGAGGAGGAATCTTTAACCTGGATCTCAATAATTTATGATGTGTTCACAGTGTGCACAAAGCACGGCAGCTGCCGCTTCACCACAGCAGGTAAGCACCATTAATAAACAAACATCATCTATTCTCACTATTAGGCAACGGAAGATGGGGTTTTTTGAGAACAAATTACCCCAACCCTCAATCCTGTGCACACATCCTCCACTGTTTGTAAAACAGGACATCTTTTACAACGTGAGGACCAGGAAGAACCAGGTGACTGCTGTTTGCTTTAAAGGACGTGAGTTTGTGGAAGGTGTCAGACACTTTACTCGGGTATACTTCAACTACTAATTGCACATTTTAACAGGTGCAATACGAGGAGACATTGCAAATATCCTTCACAGTTTGTAGTTCGTTGCCATGCACTGCAATTCCAGCAACAGGACAGCAGGTAAGTGTAAGAATCATTCCGCTGATGACACAAGCACCGGATTTGGTATAAATACTAAGAAGTTCTTTTCTTCCAAAAAGCTGTTAACCACATAAATAAATAAAAAAAGTCTTTTTGTGCAAATAAAACAAATTGGCAAGCAAATATTGTTGATTATGGTACTAAATCATTAAATGTGATGCTACTAAACACAAATGTAACATTTTAACATTCTATAGTTTGAGTCATCTTCATTTTTAAAAGTAATATTTTTTGTGCGGTGAACCTATTTTGTGCGGTTGTACATTGACAGAAACTCACAAATTTACACAAAATGTGATTACATTGGAAAGATATTAGTCAGTCCATGTAATTTTATTTCCTTGATACTCCGTGACATTAAATGAGGCCTACAAGTGTATCAAAGTTGCAGATTATTAGAAACGTAATTACCCTATATCTAATGTAAGCACTAATTACATTGTAGTGTAGTACATGATATCTATATTTCACATTTGCAGCTACTTAGTGCTGTGCAGCTCATCCCAAAGTTACAGCACTTTTTCCTCTGCAAAGCCTCTTGCATCCACATGTGGTCAACTGTTGGCAGTGAGGACTAGTGTTTATCCAAAGGACATGCCTGACTTTAAAAACAAAAATACTACCTCTACTACTGAACCCTTACACCACAAACACTATTGGTACTTTCTGCAGTACACACGTTCTACAGCATGTGTGTACACACTTATCAATAACATACAATCCATCTAAAAGCATGAAAATATTGCGTGAAGTCAATTCAGGCAGGTGTGTGTGTATATATATATATATATATATATATATATATATATATATATATATATATATATATATATATATATATATATATATATATATATATATATCAAAACGACCCCCTGTGAGCAAGCACTTGGCGACAGTGGGAAGGAAAAACTCCCTTTTAACAAGAAGAAACCTCCAGCAGAACCAGGCTCAGGGATGGGCAGTCTTCTGCTGGGACTGGTTGGGGCTGAGGGAGAGAACCAGGAAAAAGACATGCTGTGGAGGGGAGCAGAGATCGATCACTAATGATTAAATGCAGAGTAGTGCATACAGAGCAAAAAGAGAAAGAAAGACTCAGTGCATCATGGGAACCCCCCAGCAGTCTACATCTATAGCAGCATAACTAAGGGATGGTTCAGGGTCACCTGATCCAGCCCTAACTATAAGCTTTAGCAAAAAGGAAAGTTTTAAGCCTAATCTTAAAGGTAGAGAGGGTGTCTGTCTCCCTGATCCGAATTGGGAGCTGGTTCCACAGGAGAGGAGCCTGAAAGCTGAAGGCTCTGCCTCCCATTCTACTCTTAAAAACCCTAGGAACTACAAGTAAGCCTGCATTCTGAGAGCGAAGCGCTCTATTGGGGTGATATGGTACTATGAGGTCCCTAAGATAAGATGGGACCTGATTATTCAAAACTTTATAAGTAAGAAGAAGAATTTTCAGTTCTATTCTAGAATTAACAGGAAGCCAATGAAGAGAGGCCAATATGGGTGAAATATGCTCTCTCCTTCTAGTCCCCGTCAGTACTCTAGCTGCAGCATTTTGAATTAACTGAAGGCTTTTCAGGGAACTTTTAGGACAACCTGATAATAATGAATTACAATAGTCCAGCCTAGAGGAAATAAATGCATGAATTGAGACAAGACCTTTCTAATTATAGAGATATTGCGCAAATGCAAAAAAAGCAGTCCTACATATTTGCTTAATATGCACATTGAAGGACATATCCTGATCAAAAATGACTCCAAGATTTCTCACAGTATTACTAGAGGTCAGGGTAATGCCATCCAGAGTAAGGATCTGGTTAGACACCATGTTTCTAAGATTTGTGGGGCCAAGTACAATAACTTCAGTTTTATCTGAGTTTAAAAGCAGGAAATTAGAGGTCATCCATGTCTTTATGTCTGTAAGACAATCCTGCAGTTTAGCTAATTGGTGTGTGTCCTCTGGCTTCATGGATAGATAAAGCTGGGTATCATCTGCGTAACAATGAAAATTTAAAATATCCAACCTTTTTATTTTTTCAAAAACCTGATGGATTTGAATCACGTGTGCTTGCTTGAGCCAACCTTGAACCTTTGTGCGCATGCATGAGTTTTTTCACGCCTGTCGATTGCGTCATTTGCTTGTAAGCAGCCTTTGTGTGAGGATGGGTGGAGTTTCTCATCGTTTTTCCTTTGCAAGGAAATGGTGGAACAACTGGAGCAGCGCAACTGCATCAAATTTTGCCAGAAACTGGGCGACAGCCAGGTGGAAACCATTCGGATTATTCAGACGGCTTTCGGTGACGATCCTCTGGGCATCACACACATTAAGGAGCGGTACAACCGGTTTAAAGACGGCTGCACAACGGTGGAGAGCGCGCCACGCTCCGGGTGGCATCACAAAGCTGATGGTGCAGCAAAAGCGCCACCGTGTTGAAGCCTCACAGGACATGTTTAGCCGCATGTTCTCCTTGAATTGCTGGCTGTCTGAGTGGTGTCCAAAAAATGAGGTGGGCTTCATAGATAATTGGCAAAGCTTCTGGGGAAAACCTGGTCTTGTTAGGAGAGACGGCATCCATCCCACTTTGGATGGAGCAGCTCTCATTTCTAGAAATCTGGCCAATTTTCTTAAATCCTCCAAACCGTGACTATCCAGGGTTGGGACCAGGAAGCAGAGTTGTAGTCTTACACACCTCTCTGCAGCTTCTCTCCCCCTGCCATCCCCTCATTACCCCATCCCCGTAGAGACGGTGCCTGCTCCCAGACTACCAATAACCAGCAAAAATCTATTTAAGCATAAAAATTCAAAAAGAAAAATAATATAGCACCTTCAACTGCACCACAGACTAAAACAGTTAAATGTGGTCTATTAAACATTAGGTCTCTCTCTTCTAAGTCCCTGTTGGTAAATGATATAATAATTGTTCAACATATTGATTTATTCTGCCTAACAGAAACCTGGTTACAGCAGGATGAATATGTTAGTTTAAATGAGTCAACACCCCCGAGTCACACTAACTGTCAGAATGCTCGTAGCACGGGCCGGGGCGGAGGATTAGCAGCAATCTTCCATTCCAGCTTATTAATTAATCAAAAACCCAGACAGAGCTTTAATTCATTTGAAAGCTTGTCTCTTAGTCTTGTCCATCCAAATTGGAAGTCCCAAAAACCAGTTTTATTTGTTATTATCTATCGTCCACCTGGTCGTTACTGTGAGTTTCTCTGTGAATTTTCAGACCTTTTGTCTGACTTAGTGCTTAGCTCAGATAAGATAATTATAGTGGGCGATTTTAACATCCACACAGATGCTGAGAATGACAGCCTCAACACTGCATTTAATCTATTATTAGACTCTATTGGCTTTGCTCAAAAAGTAAATGAGTCCACCCACCACTTTAATCATATCTTAGATCTTGTTCTGACTTATGGTATGGAAATAGAAGACTTAACAGTATTCCCTGAAAACTCCCTTCTGTCTGATCATTTCTTAATAACATTTACATTTACTCTGATGGACTACCCAGCAGTGGGGAATAAGTTCATTACACTAGAAGTCTTTCAGAAAGCGCTGTAACTAGGTTTAAGGATATGATTCCTTCTTTATGTTCTCTAATGCCATATACCAACACAGTGCAGAGTAGCTACCTAAACTCTGTAAGGGAGATAGAGTATCTCGTCAATAGTTTTACATCCTCATTGAAGACAACTTTGGATGCTGTAGCTCCTCTGAAAAAGAGAGCTTTAAATCAGAAGTGTCTGACTCTGTGGTATAACTCACAAACTCGTAGCTTAAAGCAGATAACCCGTAAGTTGGAGAGGAAATGGCGTCTCACTAATTTAGAAGATCTTCACTTAGCCTGGAAAAAGAGTCTGTTGCTCTATAAAAAAGCCCTCCGTAAAGCTAGGACATCTTTCTACTCATCACTAATTGAAGAAAATAAGAACAACCCCAGGTTTCTTTTCAGCACTGTAGCCAGGCTGACAAAGAGTCAGAGCTCTATTGAGCTGAGTATTCCATTAACTTTAACTAGTAATGACTTCATGACTTTCTTTGCTAACAAAATTTTAACTATTAGAGAAAAAATTACTCATAACCATCCCAAAGACGTATCGTTATCTTTGGCTGCTTTCAGTGATGCCGGTATTTGGTTAGACTCTTTCTCTCAGATTGTTCTGTCTGAGTTATTTTCATTAGTTACTTCATCCAAACCATCAACGTGTTTATTAGACCCCATTCCTACCAGGCTGCTCAAGGAAGCCCTACCATTATTTAATGCTTCGATCTTAAATATGATCAATCTATCTTTGTTAGTTGGCTATGTACCACAGGCTTTTAAGGTGGCAGTAATTAAACCATTACTTAAAAATCCATCACTTGACCCAGCTATCTTAGCTAATTATAGGCCAATCTCCAACCTTCCTTTTCTCTCAAAAATTCTTGAAAGGGTAGTTGTAAAACAGCTAACTGATCATCTGCAGAGGAATGGTCTATTTGAAGAGTTTCAGTCAGGTTTTAGAATTCATCATAGTACAGAAACAGCATTAGTGAAGGTTACAAATGATCTTCTTATGGCCTCGGACAGTGGACTCATCTCTGTGCTTGTTCTGTTAGACCTCAGTGCTGCTTTTGATACTGTTGACCATAAAATTTTATTACAGAGATTAGAGCATGCCATAGGTATTAAAGGCACTGCACTGCGGTGGTTTGAATCATATTTGTCTAATAGATTACAATTTGTTCATGTAAATGGGGAATCTTCTTCACAGACTAAAGTTAATTATGGAGTTCCACAAGGTTCTGTGCTAGGACCAATTTTATTCACTTTATACATGCTTCCCTTAGGCAGTATTATTAGACGGTATTGCTTAAATTTTCATTGTTACGCAGATGATACCCAGCTTTATCTATCCATGAAGCCAGAGGACACACACCAATTAGCTAAACTGCAGGATTGTCTTACAGACATAAAGACATGGATGACCTCTAATTTCCTGCTTTTAAACTCAGATAAAACTGAAGTTATTGTACTTGGCCCCACAAATCTTAGAAACATGGTGTCTAACCAGATCCTTACTCTGGATGGCATTACCCTGACCTCTAGTAATACTGTGAGAAATCTTGGAGTCATTTTTGATCAGGATATGTCATTCAAAGCGCATATTAAACAAATATGTAGTACTGCTTTTTTGCATTTACGCAATATCTCTAAAATCAGAAAGGTCTTGTCTCAGAGTGATGCTGAAAAACTAATTCATGCATGTATTTCCTCTAGGCTGGACTATTGTAATTCATTATTATCAGGTTGTCCTAAAAGTGCCCTAAAAAGCCTTCAGTTAATTCAAAATGCTGCAGCTAGAGTACTGACGGGGACTAGAAGGAGAGAGCATATCTCACCCATATTGGCCTCTCTTCATTGGCTTCCTGTTAATTCTAGAATAGAATTTAAAATTCTTCTTCTTACTTATAAGGTTTTGAATAATCAGGTCCCATCTTATCTTAGGGACCTCGTAGTACCATATCACCCCAATAGAGCGCTTCGCTCTCAGACTGCAGGCTTACTTGTAGTTCCTAGGGTTTGTAAGAGTAGAATGGGAGGCAGAGCCTTCAGCTTTCAGGCTCCTCTCCTGTGGAACCAGCTCCCAATTCAGATCAGGGAGACAGACACCCTCTCTACTTTTAAGATTAGGCTTAAAACTTTCCTTTTTGCTAAAGCTTATAGTTAGGGCTGGATCAGGTGACCCTGAACCATCCCTTAGTTATGCTGCTATAGATGTAGACTGCTGGGGGGTTCCCATGATGCACTGTTTCTTTCTCTTTTGCTCTGTATGCACCACTCTGCATTTAATCATTAGTGATCGATCTCTGCTCCCCTCCACAGCATGTCTTTTTCCTGGTTCTCTCCCTCAGCCCCAACCAGTCCCAGGAGAAGACTGCCCCTCCCTGAGCCTGGTTCTGCTGGAGGTTTCTTCCTGTTAAAAGGGAGTTTTTCCTTCCCACTGTAGCCAAGTGCTTGCTCACAGGGGGTCGTTTGACCGTTGGGGTTTTACATAATTATTGTATGGCCTTGCCTTACAATATAAAGCGCCTTGGGGCAACTGTTTGTTGTGATTTGGCGCTATATAAAAAAATTGATTGATTGATTGATGTTGTGACATGCCCAGCTCTTCCACAATTTCTCGGATAGTCACACGACTGAAAAGCCACCAAAAGCCGTCTGAATCTTCCAAATTGTGGAAGAGCTGTGCATGTCACAACATGTCCTGTGAGAATTCAACACAGGGGCGCTTTTGCTGCGCCATCAGCTTCGTGCCCAAGCCATCGGCATGAATTTCGCTGCAACTCTTTTCATGGCAAAGTCTTCTGTCACAGTGGAATGTCCCGAAAAAGTGCTGATGTCCACCTCTTCCACAATTTCTCGGATAGTCACATGATGGTCCCGCATCACCACAGAGTTCACTTTGGAAATGATCCGGTCATTTCAGCATGTTGATGGCTGACCGGAGCGCGGCTCGCTCTCCACCGTTTGCGGACGTCTTTAAACCGGTTGTACCGCTCCTTAATCTGTGTGATGCCCAGAGGATCGTCACCGAAAGCCGTCTGAATAATCCGAATGGTTTCCACCTGGCTGTTGCCCAGTTTCTGGCAAAATTTGATGCAGTCGTGCTGCTCCAGTTGTTCTGCCATTTTCCTTGCACAGAAAAAACGATGAGAGACTCCACCCATCCTCACACAAAGGCTGCTTACAAGCAAATGACGCAATCGACAGGCGTGAAAAAACTCACCAATGCGCACGAAGGTTCAAGGTTTGCTCATGCAAGCACACGTGATTCAAATCCATCAGGTATTTGAAAAAATAAAAAGGTCGGATACTTTTCTAACAGACCTCATACACACACACACAGTGGGACCTTGGTTTTTAGAACGGCTCTCTTTACGAATAAATCAAACAAATCGGTTAATGAAAAATTGATCACTTCTCAAACAAAATCTTGGTGCAGAAACACCTCCGCCACAGTCGGTGTTGGTAATACACCATGTTGGGTTGCAATCCACCAATAAACTTGAAAGAAGAAGAAGGGTTATTTTTGTTTTGTGCTCAGGTGTTGATTAAATCATATTTTTCTGGACTGCGCCATGGTTCTCCTAATGACATACGAGGTCTCTTAGATAATAAACCGACCCTTTTATTTTTTTTTTAACTATATGGATTTGAATGACATGCGATTACACCAATCATGCTTGAACCCTCGTGCGCATGCGTGAGTTTTTTCACGCGTGTCGGTGACGTCATTTCCCTGTGGGCAGGCCTTGAGTGAGATGTGGTCCCGCCCTCTCGGCTGAATTCCTTTGTTTCACACGTTGCTTGAGACGGCGCGCGTTGCTTTATCAAAATTTTTTCTGGACCTGTGAGGAATATCCGAGTGGACACTATTCGAGAAATTAAGCTGGTTTTCTGTGAAAAGTTTAACGGCTGATGAGAGATTATGGGGTGTTTCTGTCGGTGTAAGGACTTCCCACGGAGCGGGACGTCCTGCAGCGCTTCCAGGCGCTGTCGTCGGCCTGTTTCAAGCTGATAACATCCTAATTTAAGGCTTAATTCACCCAGGACATCGTGAGAGAACAGAGAAGATTCAGAAGAGGCCGGCATGAGGAATTTATGCGGACATTCCACTGTTTAAGGACATTTTTTTAATGAAAGACGTACGCGCAAATTCGCCGAGTCGTTTCCGTGACGACTCGGCAAATCTGTGTGCGCCGCGACAGGAAAAACACCTCCGTGTTGAAAACCATTTGTAGAATTCAGGCGGCTTTTAATGGCTTTCAACAGGTGAGTAACTGAGAAATTGTTTAACAGCTTGGGCATGTTCCAACTTGCCCGTTAAGATTTCCAACGGAGGTGTTTTTCCTGCCGCGACCCCCCGCGGTCGGGTCCGGCCCGACATGCGACTCTGCCCGCACGTTCTTTCATTACAAAATGACCGTTAACAATGGAATGTCCGAATAAAATCCTCATGCCGACTTCTTCTGAAAGTTCTCTGTTCTCTGACGACTTACTGCGTCAACAGAGCCTGAAATGTGGAGGTTTTCAACTTGAAACGGCGAGACGCTGCCGCCTCGAAGCGCAGATCGCCGTCAGGCGCCGTGGACCGTCCTTAAAGCGACACTACCAGACCAACATCTCTCATCATCCGTTAAAATTTTTACCGAAAACCAGCTGAATTTATCGAATGGTGTCCACTCAGTTGTACCTTACAGTTTTGAAAAAATTTTTATCAAACAAAGCAACAGTCTCTGAGCCATTCCTAAACAATGAAAAAATCGACGAGCGGGTGGACGACTCCTCACTCAAAGACTGCCCACAGGCGAATGACGTAACCGACAGGCGTGAAAAAACTCTCGCATGCCCACGAGGGTTCAAGCATGTCTGATGTAATCACACGTGATTCAAATCCATATGGTTTTTGAAAAAATAATAAGGTCGGATACTTTTCTAATAGACCTCGTACTTTATTGTGGACATTAAAAATTATTTTTTTCCAGTATTTTTTCCAGTATACATTAAGTGGAGCTAACATATGAAGCTATGACAGCTGGTACTCGTATAATGCTAATACTGTTAGCATACAACATTAAATCCAACCAGAGTTTCACTGCAACACCTGGAATAATCTGGCTTGTTGTGTGGTGAAACGTCCTAAAGGACAGTCACATCCATCTCCTTCACACATATATATATATATATATATATATATATATATATATATATATATATGAAGGGAGAGAGAGAGAGAGAGAGAGAGAGAGAGAGAGAGAGAGAGAGAGAGAGAGAGCAGTAAATGCTGGTGCTGTGAGAGATAGCAGTAAATTCAGTCCATTGACCATTTATATATATATATATATATATATATATACTGTCCCGGAATATAGGTATTTGTAGTGGTAGTAGTGTGTGGAGACAAAAATATTTAAGCAGTTTACATTCTGGAGACTCGCGTTTATTGGTGATGGAAAAGGTTAACAAAGTGACAAAACAAGTGTATGTGTGTTTCTTCTTGCGCCCTCCCTCTCTTTGTCGTTTGGAGGAGGAGGAGGAGGAGGAGAAGCTCTCTCTCCTGCTCCAAAGTACCACCAGGATGATCCGCCGCTGCATCCACACCGACAACCTTCACTTCACTTTCAGCCTCCTTTAGCCCTGAACTCCTCACCCATGCTCCGCCGCTCTGACATGCGACACCGCTGCGCTGTTTGTCGGACAATATTTTCGTCTTCCGTCGCTCCTCGCTGATCGATGGCGGACTCGGGGACGGCGGCAGCGGCCGGTGGAAGCACCGCGTCCGCCGGCGACGGCACCGAGAGCTCCCGGCAGCGACATCGAGCGCAGGGCGACGCGGAGAGGCCGGAGCCGGCCGCTGCCCCGACGCAGACCTCGTCCGGGGTGCTGGGTGAGTACCAGGAGCCGGTTGCGGTTCGCTGTGGGGAGACTGGTGGCAGGTGATGGAGAGAAGCGACCCCACTCCACGCGCTTCTTTTGTCTTAACCTCGGCGTCCACACATGGCCAGTTTATTAGAATACAGGCCGATATATCAGTACATCTTTTATTTTCTGCTTGTGTTGCTATGGGGATATGACAGATCTCCGGTTTTTATTACCCCTCTGCTTAAACGTCCTGACCTTATTGTAGGTTATTGTGCAAGTCTATTATTAGTGTTCCTCTATTCAGTAGCGTAAGCTGGGCTGTGATTGGTTGTTTCTAGCTCTGTCTCATGTTTAACTTTATGATGTCATTAAGGGATATCTAAACTCTGTAAAACCTCAAATCTTAAACCAGAGTCGCTACTTCTGTAAAGTCTGCAGACCAGATTTCAGTTTTAGTTGTCTTGTCAGTTTGGATGATAAAGTAGGTGTCTGCTCTGTCAGTTTAATGGTAAAGGAGCAGGGGTGTAACCAGAATTTTCTACTCAGGTCAAATGATTGACCACTACAATTCTCAAGGTCGGCCTCAATATACATTTAACCTCAAGGGGCGGGTTTTCTCAATGAAAACATCGCAGAGCTCAATACAAATACATGTAATTTGGTCACTTTTCAAAGGGGTCAGACTCGTCAATCAAGTAAATTTAATATACAACAGTTCATAAGGAGCTGGGCTACCAACCTTAGGTTCCTTCAAAGGTACTATAGAAATCTAAATTATTATTATTATTATTACTAAGTAGAAATAGGTTTGATACCAGGCATGCTACCTGTCTGTGTCCTTTTGTGCCCTTGGACAAGATGTTTCACCCGCATTGTCCCAGTCCATACCAAGCTGTAAATGGGTACTTCCCTTAGCTGGTAAAGTAATTTGCATCAGAATGGGGACAGAGGTGAGCCATAGAGTCTTATCTAATTCATGCTTTGGAATCCAGGAACAAGCAATGGCGCCAGCCTTATACAGGACTTTTTGTATCTGGGTCTGAATTTTTGGATTCTGATGGATATAGGTGGGGTTGTCCTAATCCAGTGGTGGGCACAGCTTGTCAGGGTGGGTCCTGGCTCGGGGCGATGTTATGGGTTTGTACCCTGTTGTTGTCTGCCTCCCCTGATTTGATCCTCTTGGTTGCCCTTTTGGATTATGTTTTCTCTGGTTGTGTTTATTATGTATCTTTGGTGTTTTATTATCTTGTTGTACTCTTTTTGTTTTTGGTATTGTTTCCTGTGATCATTTGTTTGTTATTCCATTATCTGTTTTGCTGTAGGTTCTGGTTTTGTTTCTGTTCTTTCTTTATTTTCTGGTCATTTCTTAGTTTAGTTTTTTATTTTCTGTGATGTTATTAGTTATACTTCAGCCACGTTCTGTTCTACTTTTGGTTATAATTGGTTCTATCTTATTTCCCGTGTTTGTGATGTCATATTCAGATTTGGTTCAAGTTGGGTTTATAGTCTTATTATTCTTGTGCTATTTTTAGGTCTGTCACTCTGTTTCCTAGTTTGCCCTTTATTTTGTTCATGTTTCCTTTTGTTGGTCTGTGAGCACGTTATACTTTCACCATTGGTTTTCATTCACTGACTCCTCTTGCTCTGCTTCATTTTCACACTCTCTCTCTCTCTCTCTCTCTCTCTCTCTCTCTCTCTCTCTCTCTCTCTCTCTCTCTCTCTCTCTCACACACACTCACTCTCTTGCTTCTTATCCTGTGTCTTTGTTTCACCAGACCACACCTCTTTGCAGAACCCTCAATCACACGTGCACCTTGTTACATCGCCTGTTATTTAAGCCCTCACTTCCCTCACTGTGGTCCCAGCTCGTTGATCTTTGTATCTTCATTTCAGCCCTGATGTTGTCTCATTTGCCTCAGTGTTTTTTGGACCTCGTTCTGTTTATCCGGATTTTGCCTTCTGCCGCTGTCTCTGATATTGTGTCTCTCCGTGCCTATGACTTCAGTCTGTTCCTGACCATGTATTTTTGCCTTGCCCTCATCTGTACCTTTGCTATGCTGCCTGCCTTTCTGTGTACCGGACTCTGGACTGTTTGTGAGCTAAAGTTTATTATTACATCTTACATATTGTCAGAGTTTGCATTTGTGTCCACCCACCTTCTGTGTCATGCCACCATGTATCCTGACACAGCTGACTGAAAAGTTTGCTTTGATAATCATTAATCTGCTAAATGAAAAGTCAATCTTTATAATGCTAAACCAATAAACTGCTAAAAAATGTAGTGGAAGTTACTGGTAACTTTTAGTATTGATGCGGTCGCAGCCACATCAGATTACACTGTCAGCTACTGATAAGTCAGCAGGGGCTGCTGGGTAAATTACCAGGATCACAAACACAAAATGGACGCACGGAAGAAAAACCAAAACACTGTCATCATCTTTATCAAAAGCAGTAAATCGCAGTATTAGAAGTCACAGTTTATCTCTATACTATATACTTAGAAACAATTAACAGAGCTGTGTTCACAAACACAAGACAAATGAATGAAAAATAAATAAATAAAAAATAAAACTCCAAACACTATCATCATTATCAAAAGCAGTAAATCACAGTATTAGAAGTCAGTTTCCCTCTATATTATATATTCATAAACGTTAACAGAGCTGCATTCACAAACACAAAAGAAATGCATGAAAAATAAATAAATAAAAATAAAATCTCAAACAGGGTCATCATCTTTATAAAAAGCAGTAAATCACAATATTAACAATCACAGTTTATCTCTGTATTATATTTATAAACACAGGAACGGCTCATCCGTGTTGCGTTCAATGCTACTGGTAAAACTATACCTCACCTGTCGCGTTGAGCTTCCCCACCAAAGAAAACCCATGTAAGTTTTGTCTTTACATAAAAATACAGCAGTAATTGTCTTCATTTTAAAAAAGTAAAGATTTGCATGTACACGCTGTCTTTAAAGCAAACACACTAACTATCGATTTACGGTACGGGAGCTCAGCGCGACAGAACACTGGCCTGATTGTTGCAGACACACAACAGACAGGAACCAGCATGTATAATTTCAGGGTTTACAAACATTTCTGACCGTTAAACATTACTCACGTTACCAGCAAAAAAAATCTTAATGGACTGAAAGTTAGCAGAACTAAATTTAGCGGAAGCTAATTGGTACGCTGATGGTTTTCAGAGTTAGCAGAAAAGCTAATCCGCTAACAAAAAGTTAGCCTCACTAATTAGCGGTTAGCGGATTAGCAGAACTGTGCCCACCACTGTCCCAATCTGATTAAAGCAATTGGAATCAGGCCCGATCAAGACATTTTTTGATTGATCAATATTGGACACATTTATGCTCTTTTTGTTTCACTTCGTTTTAAATGTGCGGTGCAAGTGGAGCAAACAGGCTGCTTTACCACACAGATGTGGTGCACATTTCAAGAGCACATTGACACTCTCCTTTACTTAAAACACTCTTGAAGTCTCTTTATTCACACAGATCAACAACAGTGTGCAACAGTCTCACTCTGTATCATAAGCATGGTGCAGACAGCAACACTTTGTTAGTCAGTGCTGCTCTGTGGTGCTAGCTACCACAGTGTGGGATTTAAAAACATATTTCACTCTCCTTCACTTCAGATATGCCGCAAGTCTGTTTCTGACATATGGTATATGTGATATAATCTTTTTACTGGCTAATCAGGTAGTGTTTTTGACGTAAATAAACAAGTTTTTCTCATTGTCAGGGTTGTTTTCTTCCTGCTCACAGAGACTGTGCAGGTGTGTAGCCAGAGGGGTAGGGCTGTCACAATTATTACAATATTCGTCAATCGCGATTATTTTTCATATTCGCGATTATTTTTCATATTCGCGATTACCGTGAATTGTTTATTTTATCCACAAAGCATAAAACGGCTCAGAATCTGACGTCATTGTGGTGCAGCCTCGCTCTCGTCTTAAGGCGGGACAATAACATGGAGGCTGAAGAGTGATCCGTCCTGCCGTTTGGATAAGACGGCCGATTAAAACAGTGGCCGTCTTCTTCAAAAGCCGTCTAAAATGCGGAGCTGTCGGTGTGTGTGTGTGTGTGTGTGTGCGCGCGTGGAGTCAACAGGCTGCAGACTGCGAGGGAGGGGTGCGTGAGGGAGATTCCTGAATGCAGGCACGACACGTTACAGTCTGAGAACCATCAGTGCGCATCGAGCGCGGAGCAAAGAGAGGATTTTAACCTGAGTGAACATGTTAAAAAAACAAAACGTGAAGCTTTTACTTCTCTCTGAACTTTCTCTAAAGGTGTGATTCTGCCGTTACCATCCTGTTCACACCATGTGCGCGTCGTATGCTGAATTTATGAGATCATGAGATGAAATAAACGGTCAAATATCTTTAAAAACATATTTAAAAATGAGAATATATGAATGAACTGAGCCACAAAAAAAACCCCTGACATGAAGAAGCTGTGGTGATGTTCAGACGCACAGATCACAAAAAGCAGGTGAGAACTCTGAACTTTAACAGCTGTTATTTTCCAAAGGTATTTAGCTATTTGTTCAATCTTGTGCTTAATGTAGTGTTTAAGCACAAAACGTGACTGATGAGGAGAAACAATTTCAGAAATGCAACAGAAACAACCACAAATCAGAAAAAGTTGGGACTGTACGAGGTCTATTAGATAATAAACCGACCCTTTTATTTTTTTTTAACTATATGGATTTGAATGACATGCAATTACACCAATCATGCTTGAACCCTCGTGCGCATGCGTGAGTTTTTTCACGCGTGTCGGTGATGTCATTTTCCTGTGGGCAGGTCTTGAGTGAGATGTGGTCCCGCCCTCTCGGCTGAATTCCTTTGTTTCACACGCTGCTCGAGACGGCGCGCGTTGCTTTATCAACATTTTTTCTGGACCTATGAGGAATATCCGAGTGGACACTATTCGAGAAATTAAGATGGTTTTCGGTGAAAAGTTTAACGGCTGATGAGAGATTATGGGGTGTTTCTGTCGCTGTAAGGACTTCCCACAGAGCAGGACGTCGTGCAGCGCTTCCAGGCGCCGTCGTCGGCCTGTTTCGACCTGAAAACATCCTAATTTAAGGCTTAATTCACCCAGGACGTTGTGAGAGAAGAGAGAAGATTCAGAAGAGGCCGGCATGAGGACTTTATGTGGACATTCCACTGTTTAAGGACATTTTTTAATGAAAGACGTGCGCGCAAATTCGCCGAGTCATTTCCGTGATGACTCGGCAAATCTGTGTGCGCCGCGACAGGAAAAACACCTCCGTGTTGAAAACCATTTGTAAAATTCAGGCGGCTTTTGATGGCTTTCAACAAGTGAGTAACTGAGAAATTGTTTAACAGCTTGGGCATGTTCCAACTTGCCCGTTAAGGTTTCCAACACGGAGGTGTTTTTCCTGTCGCAACCCCCGCGGTCGGGTCCGGCCCGACATGCGACTCTGCCCGCACGTTCTTTCATTCCACTCAGTTGTGCCTTACAGTTTTGAAAAAAATTTGATCAAACAAAGCAGTAGAATATAAAGAAGGGGAAAAAAAATAGACAATATATTCGTCAATCGCAATTATTTGTAAGGTGAACCGCGTTATAGCACGGGACCACTGTATAGGATTGGAACATCACAGCAGTCTCCTTATGTATATACGTATAGGCTAATTCTTTGTGTCAAGCTGGTGCTGTCAGATTTTTGAGTGGTAGTTTAATGTGCTTTGTGAGTTAAGTAGATATTTTCAAATTAAAGTTCAGGATCTTTGACAGCAAGTATCTGTATATAGATTTCTGATATTGATTTCTGTTTGCTTGGTGTATTCCATATTCAATCAATACCAGCATTAATTGGCAATCGAATATTAGATGATATCAATTTAATATTTGATATTTGGCACTTTCAGAACACCTTGTACAGAATATTTCTGTATCTTGACCAATGTACATATCACATATGGAAAATATGATGGCATGAGTGGCAAGTACATGTTTAATTTAATTTCTTACATAGGCACCATCAATCCAGCATGCACTGCTCAATGTGACTCTGTGCATGGGGATGTGCCCCAATTTGTGGTTCAGCATCCTGCTGATGTCATACTTTCATTCTTTCATTTTCAATACTTGCTTGTTCCAATTAAGTGTCACGGAGGGTTTGAACCTATCCCAGCGGTCACTGGGAGAGAGGCAGGGTATGCCAGCCTCCCTTTTTGCAATTATTCATATGTCACACATTTAAATTGCTGTACTGCAATCCTTATCACCTGAATCCCCCTGTTGTTGCCCTATTCTCCTCTGCCAAATGATGTTTATCTTTGTCGTTTTTGTTTTTGCATTACGCTCCTTTTTGGTCTTTTCTGTTTAATTATGTATATGTTTGCATTTTAATAATTAGAATATATCATATCTTTTTCATTTTCATAAAAGTGTCCTGCATATTTGCTGTTATGCATTTGTGTTTGCTGTTTTCTCTGAACAGTGTTTTCAGAGAGCTGTTGCCACAAATTTAGTGACATCCTGGTCGTTTTGTAGTTTTGTGGGCAAGGTTGCAAATGCCAACTGCTTTTCTAACCTCCTACTCCAATACATCATCCATAGTTTGTTTGTAATCTGCTGGAATCACATAAAAAGACACACCAGATATTTACATTTTTGCACAGTTGCATATAAGATAAAAGGGAGTCCAATAAAAAGAAGGGAAACAAGAATTATTGGGAGAAGACATATCCCCCCCAGTCTCCACAAATCAGTAACACAAAGTGTCAGGGATCACCTAAGTATACCCTTATGCCAAATATGAATGAAATTGGTCAACTGATTTTTGAGATATTCATACTAACAAGGGTGGCAATGACAATATCTTAAATATCTTACTGTGACTTTGAAATTGACCCAGAGGTCACCGTAATTGCTGCTGTCGGGGGATCAACCAAGTACACCCTGATGCTAAATATGAATGAAATTGGTCAATTGGTTCTTGAGATATCGTAATTACTATATGTCCCCCGCCCCCAATATTTCATACCGGGTGGATAAAAAAAGTCTGTCAGTGGGCTGATATTCTTGACGGGGTGTGAGAAGCAGTAAGGAGAGCATCCCACTCCCACAGTGTTGTTTTGAATTTGTCACTTGAAAACTGCAGTTCTGAGCGTAGATGGGTGAAAATGTTGCTAGAAAGACATTCATAATTACTAATCTGTCATACTTTCTTTAATAAAAAAAAAAAACATATTTTCACTAACAAAAGGATTATTTTCACATTACTAGCTGGTTAAGAACTTGCTACAATGCTTAAATATCTACAGTGAAGTGAAACCCCTCAAGAATAGTAATAATAAAAAAATCAGCCATTACATTATCCCGTTGTGCAGACAGCTTGTGAAGCCCTGTGTCTTTATACCACTGACTGTCTTATAGCAATGCCCTGATCTGATTGAATCTGATCAGAATCAGTAAGCTTGAGCCTTTTTTATTGATTGGTATCAGATGAAGTAAACCCAGTTAAATCAGTCAGTAAATAAATGACTCGAATGTACATTTTAAAAAACAGTTTAACACTCTATCTTAAATATGTAGCAAGTTTATTATATTCACACAATCATCAACAGTGTATGTCTTAACACTGTGCATCTGCTTAATATGAGCAGAGTGATTACAGCCAGCCTTCAGTCCTGCTGCAGTGAGAGTTTCAAAAACTTATTTCATATTGCGCCAAATAAGCACCACGTCTGTTTCTGATTGATGGCGCATGTGATATAACCTTTTCCCAGACCAATCAGGTAGCTAATTCCTCAAAAAATAAACACATTTTTCTTGTTCTAGTGTCTTTTTCCTCCTGTTTTCAGAGACAGTATAGGCACATAATCAGAGAAGCAAGGCATTGAAAAGGCCCTCTCCCCCTTGTTAGAGTAAAGCTCCACTTTTGCAGAAATGTTAAACACATCTTCTACATTTATAATAATAATAATAATAATAATAATAATAATAATAAGTAATGTGTTTTTCCCAACTAAAACATCATTCAGTCACTCTTACTCTGTGTCCTGGTTTTACTACAATTCAGGACTAAGTGGAATTGCTGAGATATACATATTAAAATGTGTTTACTTAATTAAAAATAAATAAATAAATGAATACAAATATTAAGAAGCAGCTTGAAGATTTTTTTCTTAATGCATGACAGAGTTGTTAAAGTGATATAGCTTGACTTTAATGTGCTTGCATTTTTCAATTTCAGTTTCAATTTATTTTCATTTATATAGCACCAAATCACAACAGAGTTGCCTCAAGGCACTTCACACAAGTAATGTCTAACCTTACTAACCCCCAGAGCAACAGTGGTAAGGAAAAACTCCCTTTCTGCTCTGTGCAAGTGTAATATCAAGGAAAATACAAGTATTATATTGGGACTTGGTATCAATAGTTAGTCAGTATAAAATTACTTGAATTGGGGGCAAAAAAAAAAAAAAAAAAAAACCTGATCGACAAATCTTCACGTGTACGGGATAAAAGCAATCACCCTCAGCTGGAACACATCACCTGTCCAATCTGTCACAGGTAAGGTTTTTTGTTTCTTTTGTGATAGATTTTGTGAGACAATTCACATGACTGTATGCAGAGATGAGAAAAACAAATTTTCACATTTCTTAAGATTTACAAGTTTTGTTCTGTCTGATTGGTTGCCTGAAATGGTGCTGTGATAATGACACAGCACATTTCTGAAAAGTTCAGAGATTTCAACTTAAAAGAGGTCGGAAGTGCTGCACAAAAAAGGTGAAGGTGACTGAGGACAAATCAGGGGAAATGTCCGTTGACAAGGTCCTGGATACGGTGATACTGTTGCCCTCGATTGTAGTAGCATATGACCAGTGGTGGGCACAGATAACCAAAAAATTAACTTCGATAACAGATAACTGAAAAGTTATCTTTGATAAAGATAAACCACCCAAAAATGTATCGGAAGTTACAGATAATTGATAAATTCCGGTGTTGTCTATGGGACAGTTGCAGTTACTAAACAGCTGAAATTGATTTTTAACACAAAAGCAGTAAAAGACATAAAGAATAAACAAGAATGTTTGAGTATGCTGCCTCCTGTAAGAAGCAGCACAAACAAACCCTGCAAGCACCCACAAAATCAACTCTTTACTAATCATAATCATTTTTCTTTCAACATTCTGCCCCTGTTGGAAGTTCTTGTTTACGCACGCACGCACGCACGCACGCACGCACGCACGCACGCACGCACGCACGCACGCACGCACGCACGCACGCACGCACGCACGCACGCACGCACGCACGCACGCAGAGCAGCCATAAGGACAGCTCTCTATCAACTTCAACACTCCGGTCAGGCGGAGGTCTTGAAAAATAAAGTCATACTAACTTATGGTTTTTTGAAAATACTGATAGAATAACTCCATTAATGTCAATTCTGTCATTTGTACAAAGTTAAAATATAACATATATCTTTTAATGTTGAATAAGGCACTAATTCTGAGGTTTTGTAACAAACACAGACCGCAAAGCATTCTGGGTAAAAGTGCTAAACAGTGATTGGTTCAGTAATCCATTATGTAAACCAACACGTTAATGTGACGTGTCGTGTGTTGGTTTAAAGATAAATGTGCTTTTGTAAAATATTCCATTTTTATTTGTAAAAATAGGCATTTTTACGGAGCCCTGGAAGTGTCATTGCAATTGCATGTTTTAAAACTTTTATGATGTTGTAAAACGTGCACTCAATATTAGTAAGTAAGTAAGTAAATTTATTTATATAGTGCCTTTCACAGACATAAGGCCATGTACACACGTTGTCGGGTATTTGTAAAACCGAATATCTTACCCTTTCAGTTTGGGGAAAAAACTTCATCCACACTACGTTGTTTAAAAAAAAGAAAATCCATCCACATCGAACCGTATAAATGTGTTGTAATTAGTCTGCCAAACCTCTGGGTGGCGGTGCTGATTAAAATTCTGTCCAATCAGGAGCCTTATTCTCTTGTCGTCACTTCCACAAAAACTAAAAACATGGCGCCAACCTCGTCCGTGTGGACCGATAAGGAGTCGGAATTACTTCTAACCGTAGTTTTAGAATACAAAGTTAACAAATATATGCACACAAAAAGCGCCTGGACAATGGACAATACCAACACTTTGAGAGCAGCCATGTACCCAGATGTTTAATACTGCCATGAACACTCCTGGCCAGTAGATGGCAGTAGCGGCCTTGAAAAAATGTCAAACAAAATTTCAGATAATCCGTGTCTGCTACATTTAAGATGCGTGGAATTTAACAAACGCAAATACACTAACGTCTATAAACCCAGAGAATATATTCACAAGAGTTTTAGGCACTAGAGTTTAATGCTGTTATCTGTGGACCCTGAACAGCGTGTCTGAAATGCATTTATCCTGTCGTGAACATCTGAGATTACCTTATGCTACCCATAATGCATTGCTGCCTGGCACAGCATGTGCTCACAAAACCTTAAAAATTAGCACATTACTTTAAAACGAAAACATATATCTGATATTTTCACTTTATAAACTTCAGACATGACAATAATTTTAAATAGCTTGTCTAAAATGAGTGGTTAAAATTTGAACCATAAGTTAAACATGTATGCCTCTGGATGACTTGGTGTCATTGCTATTATATTAATATGGTGTTAAAAGAAATTGCTTTTTTTTTGGTCACCAATTCTCCTTTGCTTACAGACGATAGAGTGGTTTCTGTTTGCAGAGTGAGTGAGTTCCCAAACGCTTATTGAGTGTTTTTAGAAGGAAAGGTGATGTAACACAGCGGTAAACATACCACTGTCCCAGCTTTTTTGAAACGTGTTGCAGGCATCCATTTCAAAATGAGCAAATATTTGCACAAAAACAATAAAGTTTATCAGTTTGAACTTTAAATATCTTGTCTTTGTGGTGTATTCAATTGAATATAGGTTGAAGAGGATTTGGAAATCATTGTATTCTGTATTTACTTTTTACACAATGTCCCAACTTCATTGGAATTGCGGTTGTAATTTATTCAGTTATATTTATAGCACTGTCTTATGTATTTTAGTACTACTTATTGTAATTGCTACATTTTATTGATTATACTGTTTTAATGTGTACAGCACTTTGCTCAACCTCGGTTGTTTTAAATGTGCTCTATAAATGAAGTTTGAGTTGAGTTGAGTGGAGCTTCTTTAATAGACGTGCAAAATCGCATGCCAGCGTTTTTAATACGGTCGGCATATGCAGGCTCAATTGTCTAGGGGTGACAGGGCCTTAAACACCAATCACATTTTTGTCGACGATATACAGTATATCGCACACCCCTACTATAAGGGCAAGCAAACATGCAACCAACTGTGTACCTTTTTGGTACAGCACTGCTGAAGTCAAGTTCCAATCATTTAAAAGTGGTTCAGTCTTTGTTGATGCCTGTTTTATTGGTAGCGGTGGGCGGTGCTGAGGTACCCATCAGCGCCCCCTGGCAGTGACCCAATAATGTTTGTTAATGCAGCCTCCCTTTATGTTTTTTTACTGATACGGTGCTCAAGTCAGTTTAGGTGTTTTTTTTTTTTCATTCCATCTTTAAGGTTTATGACAGACTTCTTTCTGTGAGTGTTTGCTGTGGGTAAGGGGAGCTCCACCCCGTGACATAGTTAGTGGATTTGAATAGACTGTATAAAAGTTCTACATTTCCAAAAATTACAAGTGAGGCTATTTGTGGTAGGGACCATAATATTAGCCAGGCAGAGCTTGAGCTGCTGAGCCAGGGTTGTTTTGGTGTGTGCAGGGTGCAGACGGAGCCTTGGTGCTGCAGAGTGGGCTGACAGAGGATAAGCCCTCCTATCCACACTGGGGTTTGGTAACCCGAGAAGGCTGCTGCTGAAAGAGCAACCTGATGTCATTCTGTTGAGCTGCTGTCACCCACTGCTTGTTAAACTGAAGTCCAGTAGGGTTGGACAGACGACTTTACTGTTCCTCAAGGACGCTTTAAATGTGACGTCGAGAAGATACTGATCATGTCATTATGCCGCGCCATGCCGTCTGCCACACTGTAGTCCTCACTTCATGAGACCAACCCCAGCACAGGAGTTGGACACAACTGTGCACGAGAGTCATGGGGGTGGAGGGGGTGGGGGGGCAGTAATGCTGGACGGACGAAGAACCAGCTTACACTTCCTGCCACTCTGCATGTGTTCATGGTTGCCTTGTGGTATTCAACTCTGTGAACACAAAAAGCTAAATATGTGACTGGAAGGATCATGATAACGAGTAAAAAGGCTTAAATCAGGAGTTACACTGGACATCCAGACAGGATGTGACACGCCACCATGCGGATGTGTCCCCCATTGTAACATGCCCCCTGGACATGAGACGCTGACCTGTTTTTCAGACTTTACAACAGACAGCAATCTGATGTCTGGGTTAGAAAAAGATGACATTCCAAGTTTCAAAGACATTATAAAGTGTGAACAGACATCCTCTGTTTCCTTGTGAAAAAGGTGAGTTTAGCACCAAATATTTGCTGCGCCTCGTGGAGTGGTACATTCTAACTTTCAGTTCATTCAAAACATTCAATTCATGCAAAGATTCATTGTTATCATTATTCGTATACCAGTTTACTAACTGTGTGTTTGTTAACCTTCATGTTCATTTTTCTTGGCATCGCTGAGCCTCTGTGAAAGTCATTGCGTGCATAAATTCTTCTCTCAAAAATTCTTGAAAGGGTAGTTGTAAAACAGCTAACTGATCATCTGCAGAGGAATGGTCTATTTGAAGAGTTTCAGTCAGGTTTTAGAATTCATCATAGTACAGAAACAGCATTAGTGAAGGTTACAAATGATCTTCTTATGGCCTCGGACAGTGGACTCATCTCTGTGCTTGTTCTGTTAGACCTCAGTGCTGCTTTTGATACTGTTGACCATAAAATTTTATTACAGAGATTAGAGCATGCCATAGGTATTAAAGGCACTGCGCTGCGGTGGTTTGAATCATATTTGTCTAATAGATTACAATTTGTTCATGTAAATGGGGAATCTTCTTCACAGACTAAAGTTAATTATGGAGTTCCACAAGGTTCTGTGCTAGGACCAATTTTATTCACTTTATATATGCTTCCCTTAGGCAGTATTATTAGACGGTATTGCTTAAATTTTCATTGTTACGCAGATGATACCCAGCTTTATCTATCCATGAAGCCAGAGGACACACACCAATTAGCTAAACTGCAGGATTGTCTTACAGACATAAAGACATGGATGACCTCTAATTTCCTGCTTTTAAACTCAGATAAAACTGAAGTTATTGTACTTGGCCCCACAAATCTTAGAAACATGGTGTCTAACTAGATCCTTACTCTGGATGGCATTACCCTGACCTCTAGTAATACTGTGAGAAATCTTGGAGTCATTTTTGATCAGGATATGTCATTCAAAGCGCATATTAAACAAATATGTAGGACTGCTTTTTTGCATTTACGCAATATCTCTAAAATCAGAAAGGTCTTGTCTCAGAGTGATGCTGAAAAACTAATTCATGCATTTATTTCCTCTAGGCTGGACTATTGTAATTCATTATTATCAGGTTGTCCTAAAAGTTCCCTAAAAAGCCTTCAGTTAATTCAAAATGCTGCAGCTAGAGTACTGACGGGGACTAGAAGGAGAGAGCATATCTCACCCATATTGGCCTCTCTTCATTGGCTCCCTGTTAATTCTAGAATAGAATTTAAAATTCTTCTTCTTACTTATAAGGTTTTGAATAATCAGGTCCCATCTTATCTTAGGGACCTCGTAGTACCATATCACCCCAATAGAGCGCTTCGCTCTCAGACTGCAGGCTTACTTGTAGTTCCTAGGGTTTGTAAGAGTAGAATGGGAGGCAGAGCCTTCAGCTTTCAGGCTCCTCTCCTGTGGAACCAGCTCCCAATTCAGATCAGGGAGACAGACACCCTCTCTACTTTTAAGATTAGGCTTAAAACTTTCCTTTTTGCTAAAGCTTATAGTTAGGGCTGGATCAGGTGACCCTGAACCATCCCTTAGTTATGCTGCTATAGACGTAGACTGCTGGGGGGTTCCCATGATGCACTGTTTCTTTCTCTTTTTGCTCTGTATGCACCACTCTGCATTTAATCATTAGTGATCGATCTCTGCTCCCCTCCACAGCATGTCTTTTTCCTGGTTCTCTCCCTCAGCCCCAACCAGTCCCAGCAGAAGACTGCCCCTCCCTGAGCCTGGTTCTGCTGGAGGTTTCTTCCTGTTAAAAGGGAGTTTTTCCTTCCCACTGTAGCCAAGTGCTTGCTCACAGGGGGTCGTTTTGACCGTTGGGGTTTTACATAATTATTGTATGGCCTTGCCTTACAATATAAAGCGCCTTGGGGCAACTGTTTGTTGTGATTTGGCGCTATCTAAAAAAAATTGATTGATTGATTGATAAATTGGACATATTGAAACTAGGTAGCTTATTAACCCTGACGTTTCACAGTCTGAAAAACTTTATACCGGATTTTCTGGAGTATAAGTCGCGTCTGTTAAAAAAGGCATCTTGAAGAGGAAAATATCCCATATCCAGGGATGAAAATTCTCCCCGGATCTGCGGATGTCCAACTTTTTCCTGGATTTCTGGGCCATTTCTGAGATCAGCATAAATCCGTTGAGAAAAATTGGGGGTGGGAGGGTGGCAGCCTTGTTAAACCTTTCCTCATATGCACAGGAATCGCATTGCTGGAACTGCAAGCTAAAACGCGCAATGTCATTGGTTACTTTTTCTACAACAGCGAACTTTCAGCCAATCAGAATCTCTGTAATATTGAAAGTCTCTTAAAGTACCCAGACATAGACATTTTGATTTTCTGCAAGTTTGGGCTGTCAAGCTAAGTCTATTATTTTCTTTGCCCATTCTAATCCCTGCATATATGTCACACTGAAATATAAGTCACATCTTTTTTCAGTATTTTCATCTAATTCATTTGGGATTTTTGTGCATTGCAGTTGTGTATGTCTTAATACTGGCATTTATTCTTTTAACATGGGAGTTAGTACGTTTAGTGCTTTAATTCCTATGTAAATAGTTACTATAATAATTATTATGATATTATAAGTCACAGGGCCTCCCAAACTAGTAAAAAAAAACAAAAAAACACCTGTGACTTATCCTCTGGAAAATACCGTAATCAATTAGAGCTGAAACAACTAATCAAGTTAATTGATTAAAATCGATTAGTAAAATAGTTGTCAACTAATTTAGTCATCGATTAGTTGCTAAATAACTTTGTTTTACCGCAAATGTTTCGTTTCTTCCATATAATCAACCGAGCTTTGCTTTGAATGTTGAACCAATGAAGGAGTGCTTCGAGCTGCTGCTTCATTGGTTTCATTTGTTTTATTTTGCTTTATCTTAATTTTTTCCCACTAAAACCCTAAAGAGCATATGTCTGTGAGGAATATTTACCTTTTTTATGTTAAACTGACTTGTTATGGTCTTCTGAAACAGTTGATAGATGTATTTTATGCTAACTCTGATGCTAACGTGTTAGCATGTCTATGGCGTTTTCAGTGTTAAAGTTAGCATTAAGCTGCTGCCATTTCAATAATAATAGCAACAATAATAGTAATAATAACTAATAATGCTACTATACAATTTTAGAGAAAGAGACATGAGTCACATGTGTCATTGTGAAATGACCACATAGTTTACAAGTTATACAGAGAATGTTGCACATATAATGAGTCAGTACAGTTTTTGATTTAGGTTTTATGGTTAACTGGTTATGCTAATTGCTCATTTGCAGCAACAAAAATACCTCTTTTTTCACCATATATTTATAACATTTATACGTTTTAATGTTGTTTTATGGCAACTCAGCACTT
The DNA here is from genome assembly GCF_902500255.1 of Thalassophryne amazonica. Lineage (NCBI taxonomy): Eukaryota > Metazoa > Chordata > Actinopteri > Batrachoidiformes > Batrachoididae > Thalassophryne > Thalassophryne amazonica. The sequence goes on along the minus strand of NC_047112.1, from coordinate 64,265,225 downwards.
TGATAAAGCAATGTCATTTGAAATAATTATTTTTGTTCTTTTTTATAAACTGTTTTATTCTTTATTATTTTATATTTCAACAGCCAAGGGACATTTGATGATTTGTTGATTTTCAAGTATTTTAAGTTTTCAAATAATGTTCTGTTGTTAAATAAAGTGATGGAAGGAGAGAAAAATTGTTTTAAAAAATTCCCCGCTAACCCGATTAATCAATTAATCGTGTCGAAACCCCATCAGATTCATCGATGATCCAAATAATCGTTTGTTGCAGCCCTATAATCAATGCAAAGGTATAACGCTGTAACCACGGCTACTTCATCTCTACTCATGATGCCGGTCCGTGCTCCAGTCCACAGCGTGCCAGCCTATACTTCAGATTTCAGGTGTTGAATAGTCCATGTAGCTGAATAACTTATCCTCATAAAACTTGCAATATTGACTCAGCAGGTCCCTAACCTGCTATTTGTGTACTGGTACTGTCCTACATGTCATGATGGTAAAACCTAATGGAATTTAAAGGTTCCGGCATAATACAAAGAAGCCTTTGATTTCCTTGAAAGTCAATGAGATAATGGGGGAAAATAGGACTAATTTTTTACGCTTCCATAATGTTCTTTCCAGCTTGTTACATTTTTAAATGCATGACCTTGGTTCCTGAGGGCTACAGTGGGATGTTGTCTGTAAACCTACAGAGTGCGCTGTTTTATCCGTCTCATATTCTTCAGGAAGCGATTGCTATATTCTGATGGTCCTGCTGCCATGACCTTCAATGCCTCACAGCTGTTAAATGTTCTTTGGTGTCTATGTTATGTCATTGCTCATTGATATTAAAATCCACATGCAAATGTTAATCGCACACAATCTAGTAAAGCCTCTGTGACGTAATAGTGATGGTGACACTCATGGTTTTTTCAGCTGTTTCGGTCCCACTCATTAGTAAGTTTGCTTGCACGAGGAGGAGGAGGAGGGGTTGGTTTTGGGAACCTTACCCTATCACATAACAGGCCTCACATGTGTTCGTGTCAGTCAGTTTTAGCAAGTCGGGTAATTTCTCCTGCTGCAATTTCGGTTGCAGGCGGTACAGAGTTTCCTCACTGGAGACTTGGGTGGTTGATTGTCTCTGTGTTTCCTCCATATTCTCCTTATCCGTTCCAACAGCCTGGAATGACTTTGATCCTGTCTGACACCGTCTTTCATAGCTTCCATACTTGCAAGCCCACATTTCCAAGATTAATGAAGCGTCCGTCTTTAGAAAAAGCAACATAGAAATCTCACCAATTAGTTTGTGTTCCCTCTGAGGCCAGCGTTGATAGGATTCTGTGGTACCAAAACCAGGTAATTTAATTTGTAGTTTCTCAATCAGCCAGCACAGCGTTTTAGGATGTGGGACACTCATTACGATATATATTAGGACAAGCATTTTGATAAAATGTAATAGGATGAAAACTTGTTCCTCTGTTACACTCACAAAATAATATTTTAAATGACGTTTTCTCTGTTTACTCAACATTAGCTTACAGTTTATTTTAGAGCATTTTTTTATTGTGAGCCACTGACGGTTTGCAGCTTAAAAGACAAGTGATGAGTTTGTCTCACTGGCTTCTGGCTAAAGTGCATCAGTGTTTCTGCTCATTTCTGCTTATAATAAACACCACTAACACCCCTATTCCACAGGGCACCATTCTATTACAATCACCTACGATCCGGAAAATAAAAGTGAAAAAACAGGATGAAATGGCTTACTCCGGCTCGCCTCCTAACAGGCTGGCTTATAAAGTGCAGACCTGGCAACTATCTGGGTTATAAAGTGCAGACTTGGCAACCTGCCTGAAAACAAAAGTAAGGGCTGTGCCCTCAGTCACAACCGCAACAATACTTACCCTGGTGGAGCACGATCAAACACGTTTCAAACTGTACTCAATAGAAATACCCAATTTAAAGACGCTTGATTGAAGCTGTTAAGACTACGAACACCCGAATGTTACCATGCAATAGTGACGATTTGGCCAATTGGGATGAAACTTTTGAACAGGTTTAAAATTTCACCCCGATTTCAAAACCCGTGCAGATGATGGGCATAACTACTGCGTAAACCAGGTTTGTTCAAGATTGACAAAGATGGATCAAGAAGTTAATATGATGCTTCAAAACGTGGCCCGATTTACTATTCAGGATGAAATTGGGAAGGAACTCTGCACTGTGGAATAGCCCCATAAATCAAACACACTGGAGCTTTAAGTCATATTTGCAAGTTTTATTGCAGGAGAGATCTAACCTGCAAGGTCTGGTCTCAGTGCGGAGATCTGAAGGGCTTTTTCAGTCCATGCGAACTTACTTAACTGGGCTCCGTCCTAATGCTCACCATTAATAAATCCACTTTACAGTCTGCAGCATGCATGAGAAAAGTGTATTAAGTAGAGCTCTGCACTTATGCATAGACCCTTAGCCAGTGTTGTCCTCACTCCCCAGTTCTCTGTAGGTGCTTTCAGGCCAAGCTGAATTTTCTATAGACAGGCTTAGACTGATTCACACTCATACAGTTTGCTTTAAATGGAGCAGTCTAAGTGCAAACATTGCACAGTCTCCAAATTCTCTTAAAGAGGTTCTGATTTTCCTTCCGGCAGCACACAGACCAGACTGAGGCCTTTGTTGTGCACACACCCACAGATTTATAAATGAAGGGGCTGATGAGTGTAATGCAGTATGTTCTAATGACAGCAGTGTGTTGTGCCTAATGACTCTGAGCTTAATGCCCTGCAATCTGGATGTCGTTGCCTATCTCACTCTGTTCCACGGAGATATATTTCCTCGTTTTTGAAGGCAAGCCCTGCTCATTTGCTGTGTTCATGGGCAAGCAACATTGTCTTCATGTGGGGTGACCTTGCTGATAGTAATTTTGGGCTTTTATTAGCCTCACCTCAGCGCTCAAACACACAACTGATGGATTACTTGGATGAAACATCTTGTGGAATTAAGCCGACCAGGTTAATTGTAAAATTAAGTGGCCTGCTGATATTTTCGATGCGCATCTTAGAGATGGTGTTAAAATGATCATATCCTAGAACCATAAAATAAAACAAGCTCTAGTCAGATGACGACACACTGCGCTGCACAGGGTTTTTTCAGGTTGCTTCTGTTGGATGCTAGCATTTGTGCAGGTGGCACACATTTCTTTGTGCATTTTGATGCTGTGTCTTTCATTGCATCCATCACTGTTTGTGGTGTTTCTGTGGTAAATCTGTGTGGAGTAGACAGTTCTCAAAAACTGAGTGACTGTGCAAGAAAGAGAAGAGTGAGGAAAGCCACCAAGACACCCAGACAACCCAAAAGATGTTAAAGGCTTCTCTGGCTGTGATTGGAGAAACTATGCATAGTGCATGTTTTGCATTTTGTATCCCCAGTTACACAGCTTCTTGATGACGTGGTATAGAGGAGTGTTTTCTTTCACCAAAACATCAAATCTACAGGCTTGCATCATCACATGTACCTTCTGGTAAATTGTAACTGAACTTTCAGGTCTTCTTTTTAAGAAAATCCTTCTTCTTTTTAAGAAAACCATCGCGTTAGCATTTTTTGATAATTTATGTATATAAAGTCCAAGACATATTCACTGACTTGGAAATGTTCATGTATCCATCTCCTGACTTCTCTGAAGAAAACTGGTAATAAAACTGATTATTTACAGATATCATACTTATGTAACCCATCATCTTGGCTTTTATATTTTGTATTAATTTATATCAAGTTGTAGAGATTTGCTTTCAGCTTGAGTTTAAGAAAAATAATTTTAGAAATGTTTATTTTTTGTATTTGAAATGGCATAAACAAATTAAAACATGTGAAATACCAAGTGTTCCAATACTTTTGGAGGGCGCTGTATCTGCCAGAACTTTCATTCTGTGTTAACTGAGCAGATTCAAGGTGGTATGTCTGCGTATTGACCACATGATCTAAAACAGACAAACAGAAATGAGCCATGTTCTTTTTATGTCTGTTTAGTGACAGATGGATGAGTGTGTTGAACTTCCCCAACCTGCAGTAAAGCATCTCGTTTTGTTAAGGAGGCATCAAGCCAACTATTTCTCTCCTGATACTTATTATGATTACAGAGTTAAAGTATTAGGCAATATCAAGAGAAGAAGTAAGTCCAACATAGGCCCTGAGGCCCACTGGGCCGACACTTAACCTTTATGTGTGAAAGATATTGAAGTAATTCAGATAACATGAGGTTGTAAATATAATTCTTTCTTATTGATTATCTAGTTCTTATCTTGTTGTTGCTTGAAATGTGCATTTTCCCCTGCACATTTCATATACAAAGTAAAAAAAACAAAATGAAACTATTTTTATTTGAAAATCCCTTGCTGTTCAAGCAGGACTGGCCTTGGTGATGACCAGACCTCGGCTTTGGAAATGAAAGAAACTGACACACAAGCTCATTTTGAGCGATATGTAACTTCAAGGTGTGACTCTTGAGATGTGGGGGTGGGGGTGGGGTGGGGGGCACACCAGTCTTGCCATGCTCCACTTCTTTACCCATGATTGAGCTGGCTGGGAGTGAGGCACTACTAACAGGCAAAATAAAACAAAATAAAACTAGAGCGTATGAAAACTGCACAGAGATTCAGAGCAATTTTTACCCATAAAAGTGACGTAACCTCAGGTGCTGAGTATCGGCTGTCTGAAGGTCACTCCACCTGTGTTCAGATACATTTACTTCAGTATACACAGTCAATCTGGGATGTTTTTGTCTCTAAAACTAATATGGCTTTAATTTGGCTTTCAAATCAATTTCTTGTATTTTGAGATCAACATATGTCCATCTGCACCTCTTTGTTACCTGCAGTGTATTCATAAAAAACAAAACAACAACATTGCATACATCTCAATAAGACTGAATAATAATGATGATTACCATATTTTCCGGACTATAAGTCGCACCGGAGTATAAGTCGCACCAGCCACTTTATCCATTATAAAGAAAAATAAACCATAAATAAGTCGCACTGGACTGTTATGTGTCGACACGGGTTGAGGAGCGGACCTGCGTCTGACGGAACCCAGCTGCTAAAATAACCAGAAAGCGGTTCCAATAACAAAACAATTTATTTTTTCCACCCTCTGGTGCATAACAAAGTGTATGAACAAAAGATGCGTCAGTCTGGTGGAGTGAAGGCTGGCACGCTCTCCAGCGCCTAAAAGGATCGAAGCCCGGCGCTTCTGGACTCACTTTACCGCCAAACACCCCCCAGGTGGACACAACAAACCGACTCTCTGCGAAGGATAGAAAAGGTGAGGTAAGTCAGCAGCTACAACCAATATCCTTCAAAAGGCACACACTATCAGCAACACATTCAGGTTTGTATTTAAGCTTTATGTAAATGAGCAGCTTCTCACAACAGGTGGAGGATTACCACTCCGCACGCCACGGCAGTGAGAAGCGAGCTGCACAATTCTCATCACAATTCAAATCTACTGCGTAACAAAATACCAAGTTACTATCAACAATTAGTCAAACAATTAATCACCTCAGATGTGTGCTGACAGCATGTGTCCCTCACCCTTCTTCCTTCACAGGCACGATGTGTCAAACCCAGGCGCGGTCCTCAGCGTCTCACAAACGAACATCACAAGGTCGAGTTCCCGGCAATTCTGCTTGAATCACACATGGCTTAAATGCAGAACGCCATCTCATTATCTGCTTCAGCTGAAAGTCTTTAAGGTTGCACTTGAGCACCATCCACAGGTGCTGCACATAACGTTGATGAGGGTGAAGGACTCTTCAGCCAGCACCTTCTCCACAGACAAATCAGTTTTCATACCACGTGGAGAGCAAAGAAAAGAAAAGCCACAGCCCCCCAACACACAACACTGGACTATAAGTTGCATGGACATACAGGTATGTTAACATGAAAAGTTCAGATGATAATATTGTGACGGCTACCGTTTTCGGATGCATATTTCATAAATAAATCATAAATCAATTTTATTTATATAGCGCCAAATCACAACAAACAGTTGCCCGAAGGCGCTTTATATTGTAAGGCAAAAGCCATACAATTATTACAGAAAAATCCCAACGGTCAAAACGACCCCCTATGAGCAAGCACTTGGCGACAGTGGGAAGGAAAAACTCCCTTTTAACAGGAAGAAACCTCCAGCAGAACCAGGCTCAGGGAGGGGCAGTCTTCTGCTGGGACTGGTTGGGGCTGAGGGGAGAGAATCTGGAAAAAGACATGCTGTGGAAGACAGCAGAGATCAATCACTAATGATTAAAAGCAGAGTGGTGCATACAGAGCAAAAAGAGGTGAATAAAAAGAAACAGTGCATCATGGGAACCCCCCAGCAGTCTAACTCTATAGCAGCATAACTAAGGGATGGTTCAGGGTCACCTGATCCAACCCTAACTATAAGCTTTAGCAAAAAGGAAAGTTTTAAGCCTAATCTTAAAAGTAGAGAGGGTGTCTGTCTCCCTGATCTGAATTGGGAGCTGGTTCCACAGGAGAGGAGCCTGAAAGCTGAAGGCTCTGCCTCCCATTCTACTCTTACAAACCCTAGGAACTACAAGTAAGCCTACAGTCTGAGAGCGAAGCGCTCTATTGGGGTGATATGGTACTATGAGGTCCCTAAGATAAGATGGGACCTGATTATTCAAAACCTTATAAGTAAGAAGAAGAATTTTAAATTCTATTCTGGAATTAACAGGGAGCCAATGAAGAGAAGCCAATATGGGTGAAATATGCTCTCTCCTTCTAGTCCCTGTCAGTACTCTAGCTGCAGCATTTTGAATTAACTGAAGGCATTTCAGGGAACTTTTAGGACAACCTGATAATAATGAATTACAATAGTCCAGCCTAGAAGAAATAAATGCATGAATTAGCTTTTCAGCATCACTCTGAGACAAGACCTTTCTAATTTTAGAGATATTGCGCAAATGCAAAAAAGCAGTCCTGCATACGAGGTCTATTAGAAAAGTATCCGACCTTATTCTTTTTTTCAAAAACCATATGGATTTGAATCACGTGTGATTGCGTCAGACAAGCTTGAACCCTCGTGCGCATGCGTGAGTTTTTCCACGCCTGTCGGTTGCGTCATTCGCCTGTGAGCAGGCTTTGAGTGAGGAGTGGTCCACCCCTCTCGTCGTTGTTTCATTGCCAGGAAATGGTGGAATGATTTGGGCTTTTTTTCCATCAGAATTTTTTCAGAAACTGTTGATTATCCGAGAAATTGTGGATGTGCCTGGACATGCCAGAACATGTCCTGTGAGGCTTCATCACGGCGTTGCTTTGCGCCATGCGGCACCACCGGTGACGCGCGAAGCCTTCGCTCCTCTTTGTTGTATGGCTGGGGGGGCCTGGCTGTCTTTTTGTTTCTTTTGTCCTGTCTTTTGTTTTTCCTTCCAGGTGGCTTGCATTTGGGACTGAGTGGCTGTGTAGCTGAGTTTATCAGGACCTCACCCTGATCACCTGAGGCTGATCACCTGCGGCTCGTCAGGACTCACAGCTGTGGTGCATCTACATGGATTGGAACATGGTGGCATTTAAGACTGGAGTACACAGTGTGTATTTGCCAGAGACTTGACCTTGTGACCAGACGGGTGAGATCGTCGTCTCAAGAGTTGTTTTTTTTTTTGTTTGTTGATTCCCTGTTCCACCTCCGGCTTCAGCGCGCCTTTGAGCCGTCTGCCATCGGCGTGGCTGAGGTTTGGGGCAGTGGGATATACCCGCAGCTGGTGGCTGGTTTAGAAGTCGGAGGAGTGGTGCCGTTTTGTGCCGTCTGCCATAACCGCTGTTCCACTCCTCCCGGTTGGCTTCTGGAGTATAGTCATGGTTGGTGACACTGGACGTGCTTCCAGTTTCCACTGCGCCAAGGGGGTGGGGTTGGGGTTGTTTTGTTTGTATGTTTTTTTTTTCTCCTTTTGTTTTTCCCCCCAGTTTCCGCCCTCAGGGTGTGACTGTGGTGTCCTCTGGGGGGGAAAGGGCTGTGGGTCCATCTAGCCATAGACGGCCGGGGCTGGGTCCGTTGGTCATGAGGGGAGGCGTCTCCTGGGGTTGATGGAATGGTCCTCTGGGAGGTGCTGGGAGTCCCCGTGGGTGACATTGGATCCCAGAGGGACCTCGGCTGTGGTTATTACTCCTGGAGCTGGCGGGATGTCCTCTGGGGGGTGTTGGTCCCTACATGTTGTTAGGGGGGGGGGGGAGGTGTTAGTGTTTTTATTTGTTAGCTTAGGTTTGGGTTGTTTTTCTTTTCTCCCCTTCCCAGGGTTTGATGGAACGGTCCTCTGGGGAGGGGGGGGGGGTGTTAGCATTTTTATTTGTAAGCTTAAGTTTGGGTTGTGTTTTTCTTTTCTCCTCTTCCCGGGGTTTGATGGGACGGTCCCCTGGGGAGGGGGGGGGGTGTTTTGGTTGTTTGTGTTTGTCTTTTTTGTTTTATGACTAATCAGACTGTGAACATGGTTGGACAAAGGCTGACCGCACAGGTTCAAGAACTCCTGGCCACACCTGTGCTAATTGACTGATAGAAACAAGGGCAAAGATGCAGCCAGAGGAGAAGACATCAACCGTTCTGTTAGATGAAGATTCTGTTGGAAGATGAATGCGGATACGGTTTCCAACCATGGTCCCTGGAGGGGGGTGTTTCTCCTGGGCCAGGTTTGTGTGGTTGCCGGGAGGCTTCCCGTGAGGGTGGGGTACTGTTGTATGGCTGGGGGGGCCTGGCTGTCTTTTTGTTTCTGTCTTTTTTTCCTGTCTTTTGTTTTTCCTTCCAGGTGGCTTGCATTTGGGACTGAGTGGCTGTGTAGCTGAGTTTATCAGGACCTCACCCTGATCACCTGAGGATGATCACCTGCGGCTCGTCAGGACTCACAGCTGTGGTGCATCTACATGGATTGGAACATGGTAGCATTTAAGACTGGAGTACACAGTGTGTATTTGCCAGAGACTCGACCTTGTGACCAGACGGGTGAGATCGTCGTCTCAAGAGCCATCTCATCATCAGTGGATGCAGAGAACGTCCAGGTTTGATGCATGGTCTGTGAAAGAGGAGGGGGTGAGGTCTCACGCTCGTCAGCACACTTCCTGAGGTACGTTAGATTTTGTGACTAACATTTATACAGTCAGTAAATGTGGTGTCCCTCACACCTTATTATATTGAGCTGTATGTTGGTCGTTTAAATCAGCTTCCACTGCAGTGGAGTTTTGTGAACAGGGTGTTCTATGCCTGCAGGGTGGGAAGCTGATTTGCAATTAAGCCAGGAAGTGTTTGCTGTTTGTACACCTTTGAGTGGTCTCTCTGTGTGTTGAGTGTGGACTCACATAATGATTTCTTCTTTCACAGACTCGGTTTGTCGCGGCCACCTGGGGGGTGTCGGCGGGGTCCTTGGGTCCGAACTGGTTCTGGCTCCGGACCGTTTTGTGCTGCTGGGAGCACACCGCAAATCCGCCACGCCAGACCGCGCACTTATTTGTTTGTATTTTTTCACATCACTGTTATGTTTATTAAACTCTGTTATCCTTTGTACCGTGCTCTGCTTATTTTATACTGGGTCCTTCAAATGCTGGTCGGTTCTCCGGGCTGCGTCCGACACATAACACTCTTTCCATGACAAAAACTCCTGTAACAGTGGAATGTGGCGTTCATTTCCAAACTGGACGCTGTGTTTTATCCGGGACGTTGTCTGACTAGCACAGGAATTGTGAAAAGACGTGGACATCAGAACTTTTTCGGCACATTGAGACAGACGTGCGGAGGAATTCCGCGCGTCGCGGCGGTGCCGCATGGCGCACAGCAACGCCGTGATGAAGCCTCACCCGACATGTTCTGGCATGTCCAGGCACATCCACAATTTCTCGGATAATCACTCAATGGAAAAACCACCAACGGCTGTCTGAACGCCATCTCAAAGCCGTCCTGTGAGACCAAAACGGAGGTGGTTTTGTCTCGTTCCAGTAGCGAATCCATCGTGATGCGCGAAGCCTCTGCTCGGCTTTCCATGACAAAATCTCTTGTTAAAAGTGAAATCTGCCGGAAAATGGTTGATGTCCAGCTCTTATGATAACCAGAGAAATGGCACACGATGGTCACGGATCCAGACAGCCATCCGTTTAGAAATGAAATGGTCGTTCAGCCTGTCGATGGTAGCTTCGGAGTGCGGCGCGCCCCACAGCTGCTGGGGGCCGTCCTTAAAGTGACAGTAACACTCCTTATTCTCTACCAAGCCCGTAACATTTTCACCGAAAGCCAGATAAATTTTTCTAATGGTTTCCAGCTGCCTGTCTCTAACAGTTTCTGAAAAAATTCTGATGGAAAAAAAGCCCAAATCATTCCGCCATTTCCTGGCAATGAAACAACGACGATGGGGCTGGACCACTCCTCACGCAAAGCCTGCTCACAGGTGAATGATGCAACCGACAGGCGTGGAAAAACTCACGCATACGCACGAGGGTTCAAGCTTGTCTGACGCAATCACACGTGATTCAAATCCATATGGTTTTTGAAAAAAATAATAAGGTCGGATACTTTTCTAATAGACCTCGTATTTGCTTAATATGCACATTGAAGGACATATTTCACCAGTCGTAACTTGTAATCTGCAGAGTATGATTTTCTTTTTGGTGGCATTTTTTTGGGCCTTCTCCGTTGTCTTGTTATCAGTAATGTTGAAATTTTTATTTTTCTATGGTAGAAGTCGCAGGAACAGTCACACAAGCCTTGAGTGCCCTCTCATGAGCTGCATTTTACCTACAGATATGTTTGTATTTTGCAGACCACATTGCGAGCCAAACCATAACCCGCACCATCGCTGAACGGTTCTTTTCTAACATATTACCCGCTGTGGACCATAGTACATACCAGGTGTCAGCTGCCGATGTTCGTTCAGCACCTGCCTGCCCAGCTCATGACCTCCCCGTGGTGTCGACGCCAGCTCCTTCCAAGTGCAGACGCTAATCCTCCGCCGCTGCTCACCCAGTGCTCCCACGCACCTCTCAGCATCAACTTAAACACTCTGCTCACACTGATATCCAAGGGTTGAAGCTGTTTTTTTTAGCCCTCCTGGAATAACAGCAAGCACCGTGTTCGTCTGCGTCACACGCTGTTTCACAATCATTGTCTGGGTGAGGTGAGGAATACACGTCCAATGTTCTGTTCTCTGATTGGTTATCGCGACCAGCATGACCTATAGGGTGGCCACCATACTACAGTGCCCAGGATGCATTGCATTTCCGTTTCCGGTGGCCATTTTAAAACATAGAGCGACTCTGTCACGTAAAATTGTTTTATTATGGTAAATTAATTGAGAATCTACCAGTATATTTTTCATTTATAAGTCGCTCTGGAGTATAAGTCGCACCCCCGGCCAAAACGTAAAAAAGTGCGACTTATAGGCCTAAAAATACGGTACATACTTAGCATGGTGTGATGTGACACCGTGGCTCAGTCCGCAAACACGGCCAATTCAACGCTTTTGGGAGAGGAAACATGCTTTGTTAAGAATTTTCTCTTGGCCACACGAAAGGAAAGGATAAAATCCATGAAAATTCAGTAAGGTATGTCTTCCATAATACATTCCAGTTCTAAAGTAGAACTCTGCTAGTGTATACAAATCGTGCAATAACAATTCGTTTACAAATCTCTGCACTAATGTCACCTTACCACACCTAAACTCCATTTCACATATTGTAAAGAAGATGCTTCTATCTCCTTTTCAGTCCCAATCACATTTATATATATGCATATGTGTATGCAATGTTGGGTAGGATTACTTTGAAAGAATACATGTGGATTACATGTATGTATGTACATACATTTGGATTACTTGTAATCTGATTACTTTTGGATTACATTTCAAAGTAATCCTACCCAACCGTGTGTATATGTGTATGTGTGTATATGTATGTGTGTATATATATATATTCTTATGTCTCGTACTGTTACAAGTATTTTTATTACTGCTTATCCTTGCACATGCTGTTTGATGAACATTTTCCTCTACTTGCACCCATCTTGTGTTTTTTAAGAGCTGACGTAACATGTGAATTTCTCCTCTGTGAGATCAATAAAGTTGATCTTTATCTTTATACTAAGCTATATCTAAATATCTAAAAAAGAATAGAAGAATAGAAGAGTAGAATAGAGTAGAGTAGAGTCACTTAGGTGCATGGTCATGAGAACCAGGGATGGTAGGTTGAAAAGCTTTTTTATCCCATGGGAACTCTCCCGACCCACCCAAGCGGTTCAAGAAAGTGGACGTCATGTATATAAGTGATAATTTACACAATAAGGATAATAAACAAGATATACAAGAAATATAGTTACTACATAATATTATAGGAGTAGGCTTCTAAAACCTAAATATTAATACAGGAAGAGATTGTAGTATACGTATTCCTGTTCTGTAGACTAGTAGTAAAATTAAAATATAGCTAGTAGGCTAAGCTATAAATATGGTTATTTATTATAGAAACAGAAGCTATGATGTAAAAGGTTAGATTCGTTTTTTGAAAACCATTCTCACACTGTGCTGGGTTTCACCTCTGTCCCAGAGGGACATTGATTTTCCCCCATTTTAATGGCATGGCCTGAGATGATAACAAAATTCATATTCCTCACAGCTTGAGGTTTCTGAGCATTTATCAGAGGCAGGTGAAATCATGCCAATTTCCCCTTCTTATGACTTAATTTCTCTGGGCATATGGCACCAAAAATAAAATGAAACACATCAATATTTTCAGAATTCTTTATTTAGAATAGTCAGCTCATTTGCCATTTTCTTTATTAGTGTTATGCACTTTAAGGAAACAGGATTTTAATGACTCATCAGTTTCACTTAGGGCAGCATTGCAGTAGTGAAACTGGGACACCTAAGAGTAATATTGATTGAATGATATTTTAGTTCAGAATACATTCATTCTCGCTATTATGTGGAAAATGCCTTTAATGTCTTCAAAAGTCAACCTTTACTCTAAGGTGGGGAAGGGTGGGGAGTACTTTTCATGCCCTCACCCCTCTGGCTATGCACCTGTATATTCTCTGTTCCCAGACGGAAAACAGACACAACAAGAAAAAAAAATTGTTTATTTATGCAGAAATCTCTACCTGATTGGCCGGTATAAAGGGTATATCACATATGACATGCATCAGAAACAGACTTGATGCATATTTGCATTAAAGGAGAGTGAAACATGTTTTTAAAACTTGCTTTGCTGCAGCACTGACTATGACATTGAGTGACATCAGACACTGGCTGTTATCGTATGCATTGTCACTGAGCTTATGATTGATGAAAATATAATAGACTCTGGTTGGTTGCCATTCGCCCTATTGACGTATCCCATAATCCCTTGCATGCCAGAGAGTAGCTGCAGTCAAACAACATATAGAGAATCCACATGATGACAATTGTAAATTAATATTATACTACAAAAATGCATTTGTTTATGCTTTTCATCACGTTAATAAGAAACTGCATGCATGATATCCTGAAAACTTGCTAAAACAAATATAACAAATAATCCGTGTCTGCTACGTTTAATCTGCATGGAATTTAATAAACGCAGACTGAATTTCAGACATCTTATATATATATTAGTCTGGAACAAAGAGGACAAACAGTGTTCTCACTGTTCAAGTCTTCACTTCCCCCAGAACGACATGAAAAGGAAGTGAGCGTAGCTCACAGCAGCTCCCATTGAAAATAACGGAGAGACAGCCTGTAATTCTTCCATGTTTACATAAAACAAATGCAATAACAATGTCTATAAACCCAGAGAATATATTCATGAGAGTTTTAGGCACAATATAAAAATAGTTTCATGTTGCCATGTTAATGGTGTTGTCTGTGTGCAGCGGTTAAAGTGCAGCCCGATCAGAGCGTCTCAATGCAGTTCTCAATGTTACTGAGATCTCGCAGCGCAGCGACCTCTCCGAGGTTTTGCGGGATTTGAAAATCAATAGGGCGAATGCTGTGTACGGGCCAGTGGGAGCGTGATATTGAACCCTGTCATTACACAAAATTAACACATTCAAAATAGACAATATATTCGTCAGTCGCAATTATTTGTCTGACAATTAATCGTCTCCAGAAATTCCTAATCGTGATAGCCCTAGTACAGATGCGGGACCCACAAAGAATCCAAGTCATGGCCACGGAGCTCTGCGGTTGCGGTATACCGAGACCCTGCGGCGCTGTGGATTTTTCCGCAAGAAATCTATCCTTGCGGGCTGCCGGAGTGCTCTGCATCAAATCAGCGAGCGTAGTCTCTGGACCTGTTGCCAGAGTTGGCTCAGCTCCGCACAGCAGAGAGGGGGGCGGTGTGAGTGGCCCACTGCGGCGTTTACCGAGCCCGCAGACTCAGTAATTGCATTGGAGGCAGTGAGAGCAATCGCGGTGATGCCGACCGGTGCCGCGACTGGCCCTCCTGATAAGGACGCAGAACACAATGCGCTGTTTACCTCTGCTTCTGTGGTGTCCGGTGGGTTGCGCGCGCCGCATACAAGTAGTTGCCGTACTCAAAAGACCAAGATTCCTTGCGGATAGGACATGCGCAGAACACAAAATAATGTTCCTTTTGATGCGCGTTTATATGACCTGATATTCTGGTTAGAAAAGGAGTAACCCATGGGTCATATTCGGGTTTTTAAAAAACGGAATATGAGCATATTTGGGTTTTTGCGGGTGTTTACATGGCCGTGCGCAACCGGGTTATTGCTAATATTCTGGTTATGAAAGGGTTATGAAAGGGTTATTGGCTGCATGTAAATGTAGTCAGTGTTGATACAGCGCTGTGTTTTGTTCCGTGTTTCATGCTGTAGAAGTGAGTCTAGATTGTGCGCACACACTAATTCCTCACTTATTCCTGCTGCAGTATCTGCAAGTAGAAAATGTGGTTTGGAAAGTTACAAACGTATCCCTGAATTACAATAAACGATCTGTGCTGCCACCAGTTTTTGACTTGCCCTACATTCTTAAGTTTTTTAATGGCTTAATCATATCATCATAATAACTGTGCTTCCAGCTCGCCAACTTCTAAATCCTCATTCACGCCTCCTGGAAGTGCACGCTTTTCCACTTATAGCAATGAAGATTATCAAGCTGCAAGGAGAAAAATGATAATCCACACATCTAGAACGCTTTGCTTTCCACGAACACAGTAAATGCTTCTGGTCTTCCCCCACTCCTACCTTGTGTGACATCAAACGGAGACTTTATCACTGTGTTTAGGCTCCATTCTGTCATCAAAGCAGAGTCAATAACCATCCTCCCCCTGTGTGGAACTGATATTACATTCCCGAGGGGGCAAAAGTAGGACTGAGGTGCATTCGGTCACTCCGTCCTCTGTGACTCTGGTGACTAAGCCTCACTTTTATTCCTCATTTTTAGTTGCTAAGCAAGGGCAGGCAGAATACGAGCACAGTGAAGAATGCCGTTTTTAGCCTCAGTCGTGGGGAATTGCTCCACATTAGCCATTCTACAGCCCCCAGAGAACGATAAAGGCTATGAAAGTGAAATATCCAACACGGGAAGATGAAAACTGTTTCTCTTCCAGGTCTTAATGAGACACATTATCTGTCACACAGTGTTGGCACGCAGCAATAAACAAGAGAATTTTAGACCACAGCCACTTCTGAATGGAAGTCCTTTTGTATGTTGGGTCGATGGACATGTGCAGTTATTCCAATCATCGTCTTCTCATGATCCCCGTAGCAGACAGTCCAGTCAGGCCTTACTGGAAGTGAGCACGGTTTATGTATTTCAGGTAAAAACCTACGATATCTCATGGCATGTCGTGCTTCAGCAGAACGAAATATACATTAATCTATTGGTTCGTGATATTCTCACAAAAAGTGCCACATTGCCTTAATGGGAGCACAAATTTATTCTAATACATTCCATTAAAAGTGAAGCGCGGGGGGGGGGGGGGGGGGGGGGGGTTAAGGTTAGGGTTGAGGGTGGGAGTAGGGTTAATAATAGGGAGTTAAAAAAAAACCCCTGTCACGAAAAGTTGAATCATTTCATGACGGGAGCATAGAAAAAAAAAAACTGTGACACTGGGCTGGTAAAAACACATTCGGTAACACTGCAGTACTGTCCGGTGACTACATCACTCCAGAGTTGCTCTTTTGCTACTTAACCTTTTTGCTGCTTTTTGCTCTTTTTCCTACAGCTGTTCTGTTTTTTTTTCACAACTGGTAGAAGATCTTATTTAGTGCATGTGACGACCAAAAACAGTCTTCAAAGATAATAACTGGTGCAGTTTTCTTAATGCAGGAACGTAACACCTTTACATTCGAGCTTTTGTTCCGGTGACAGTAATAAATGCTTTGCAATATACCAGTTTTACTTTTTAACATCCGCACTCAAGCCACCTTTTTTTCATTAAACAATCCCTGGAATTCAGATGACTTAGTCTGTTAGCATGATCTAGCTTGGTAACGTTGAGGTAGGTGGGTGTGTTCAGACTTCATTCATCCCACAAATTTGTTTATGGACTGGCTGGGATTTAGGGTGAATCAGCCACTGCCAAGAAGGCGACATCTTGAGCCGCCCCATTTCAGCTTCAAACCTGCTCTTCAGAAAACCTACTACAGGTGATGTCTTGGAAGAGTTGTCGAGTATATACAGTTATGGTCAAAACTTTACATACCCTGACAGAATTTTAGTTTTTTAGCCATTTTTCAGAGAATATGAATGACAACACTAAAACTTTTTTTTCACTCATGGTTAGTGGTTGTGTGAAGCCATTTATTGTCAAACAACTGTGTTTACTCTTTTTAAATCATAATGACAACAGAAACTACCCAAATGACTGATCAAAAGTTTACATCCCCCTGTTCTTAATACCGTGTGTTGTCCCCTTTAAAGGCCCAGTCACACGGCACTTAACGAAGGGTGACAAAGCCCTGATGAAACAAGAAATCTGGACTTTCGTTGACTGTCGTTGACATTGTTTAACCGTCGCGCAGCTTCATTCCTGCAGCTGGCGCTACGTCATTTTTAAACTGTTGAAAAATTTGAACAAAGGGCAACGAAAACCTCAATTCGTCTGAGTCTCGTTTTGCTGTCGTTCTTGACGTTTTTTAATCGTTTGTTTAGTTTTTCTCACGTTATTGTTTAATTTGACTTCGTTGGAGCAGCTGAATGTTTTCACACAGTGCAGAAGTCAGTTTGTGAGTGCGGAGGCTGCTGCTGCTTCATGTACCGTTGGAAATTACAGGGCAAACTCAGTCTGTTTGCTTGGATTTTTTTTTTTTATCTGTGTGGGGGAGCAGCTTCAACGGGCTCAGGCACCTTACATAGGCCAGAATTAATCTTTTGTGTGGATATAATTAATTATTTTGCCACAAGCAACTGTTGAATTTGAAACAACAAAAAAGTTGTGTAATTTCCGACGGTACTTGAATGCAGCATCAGCGGCAGCAGGAGCTCCTGCGTGCTCTTATTTTGTATTAAATATAACAATATGAGTGGAGGAATAACAATCCAGTCCTTCTGTGCATGTGGCAACGGGTAGATGAATCAAAATGATTATATAAAGAGCAGTTCTGGAAGGAAGAATTCACATTGTTGATCAGTGATCAGCTGGTGGAAATAACCGCACACGTGAGTCAATACGCGCGTTCACACGCACTGATTAATTTACTGCTCTGATATATTCAATCATCTTTACACTTATATTTACATTTATTCTCCCTTTTGACAGTTTTCTGTTATAAATAAATATATATGGCTTAGAACAGGGGTGGCCAAGTTCGGTCCTCGAGAGCCACCTTCCTGGGAGACGGTGGCTCTCGAGGACCGAACTTGGCCTCCCCTGGCTTAGAACATAATGCTGTGATACAACAGTGACCACGGCACACTTTTTTTTTTTAATTGGAGGAAGACGGAGTGAGCAGCATGTCGACAGACAGTGACTGTTCTGATGATGATGGAGATGATCCCTGTTTTGTTCTGAACGAGGAACCAGAGCAGGTGGTCTACCAACGTGCACACAGATCTCCACAGCTTCTGTTTGCAGTTTCTCCAGGACTCAGGCGCTATTAGCTCCGTCCCAGCACTGAGTCGTGGAACTCAGAGATGCAGACACACTGCTCCAGCTGTGGCTCCAGGCGTGTTTCGTCGAGATCGTGGGCTTTGGTTTTGTTAATTTCCTCTTTCGTCCCTTTTGCGCTCTTGCTTTGCAGACTGTTCGGTGATAAAAGCTCTTTCGTCCACCTTTTCTCAACGAATTGTGATGTTTTTTGCTTTTTCCCTTCGTTTAGGAATCGTCATGTGCCGTGTGACTGGGCCATTACATCAGTGGCAGCTTGGAGTCTTCTGTGGTAGTTTGTGGACGAGGCTCTCTGATGGTGAAGCTGCCACTGAATGTGTCTTGGACTTTATTTACATCAATTACAAAGAAATACAAGGGTGATTCTTTAACTACGGGCACTATTGGCCTTGTAAATGTAATTTCCACCACACCATTGCCTTACAATATAAAGTGCCTTGGGGCAACTGTTTGTTGTGATTTGGCGCTATATACATGTGCTCTGATGTCACTGTTTATCTCCATAGAAACTACCCAAACAATCTTTCATACAAACTGTTTAAAGGGACATTATGTGTTGTGGTGGACATTACGGCAATAGTGTGGGACAACTACATTTTGTTTAAAAAATCACAACAGTTGTATGACATTGAATACCCCAATTATGTTTTGATTATTTTACTGATATTTTATTCAGAGATATTTTAAAACATTCTAAAAAACGTTTCTTTACCATTCATTTTTATCATTGAAGATCAAAAGTCTGGGTGTGGGACAAGCACAAAACGGCAATATTTGCATATAATGATGCTGAAAGTCATCATAGACTACTAGAACAAATTTCTTAACACACTTTCATTGTAAAGATAACTATAAAAGTGTGAAATTTCCCCTTTTTTCTGTTTTTCATATAATATGATCAAAGGACATAACAAGTGCCCGTAGTCTAAGAATCACCCACAAACAGTATGACACTCGATGGTACATCTGTGTGGAGTAGACAGTTCTCAAAAACTGAGGGACTGTGCAAGAAGGAGAGTGAGGAAAGCCACCAAGACACTTAGACAACCCAAACGAAGTTATAGGCTTCTGTGGCTGTGATTGGAGAAATCTGCATTTTGTATCACCAGGTTCATGATGAAGTGGTATATAGGAGGATTTTGGAAAAAAAAAAGAACTGAAAGTTTAGCTACAAATTGCCAGAAGGTACATGTGAGATCCAATCCTAGATTTGATCTGTTTTGGTGAAAGAATATCCTTCGCCGCTCCAATCCACTATGAAACTACAACCTCAATTCCAATGAAGTTGGGACGTTGTGTAAAATGTAAATAAAAACAGAGTACAATGATTTGCAAATCCTCTTCAACCTATATTCAGTTGAATACACCACAAAGACAAGATATTTAATGTTCAAAATGATAGACTTTTTTGTTTTTGTGCAAATATTTGCTCATTTTGAAATGGATGCCTGCAACACGTTTCAAAAAAGTTGGGACAGGGCAACAAAAGACTAGGAAAGTTCATGAATGCTCAAAAAACACCTAATTGGAAACAAGTGAGTGTCATGATTGGGTTTTAAAGGAGCATCCCCAAAAGTCTCAGCCGTTCACAAGCAAAGACGGGGCGAGGATCATCACTTTGTGAACAACTGTGTGGAAAAAATAGTTCAACAGTTTAAGAACAATGTTTCTCAACGTTCATTTGCAAGGAATTTAGGGATTCCATCATCTACAGTCTGTAATATAATCAGAAGATTCAGAGAATCTGGAGAACTTTCTACACGTAAGTGGCAAGGTGGAAAACCAACATTTCATGTCTGTGACCTTCGATCCCTCAGGTGGCACTGCATTCAAAACCGACATCATTGTGTAAAGGATCTTACCGTGTGAGCTCAGGAACACTTCAGTAAACCATTGTCAGTTAACACAGTTTGTCGCTACATCTACAAGTGCAAGTTAAAACTCTACCATGCAAAGTGAAAACCAAACATCAACAACATCCAGAAACAACACCGCCTTCTCTGGGCCCGAGCTCATTTGAAATGGACAGACGCAAAGTGGAAAAGTGTGCTGTGGTCTGATGAGTCCACATTTCAAATTGTTTTTGGAAATCATGGACACTGTGTCCTCAAGACAAAAGAGGAAAAAGACCATCCAGATTGTTACTAGCGCAAAGTTCAAAAGTCAGCATCTGTGATGGTATGGGGGTGCGTTAGTGCCCATGGCATGGGCACCTTACATATCTGTGATGGCAACATCAATGCTGAAAGGTACATCCAGGTTTTGGAGCAACACATGCTGCCATCCAAGCAACATCTTTTTTAGGGACGTCCCTGCTTATTTCATCAAGACAATGCCAAGCCACATTCTGGATGTGTTACAACAGCGTGGCTTCGTAGTAAAAGAGTGTGGGTACTAGACTGGCCTGCTTGCAGTTCAGACCTATCGCCCATTGAAAATGTGTGGCGCATTATGAAGCGCAAAATACGAAAACAGAGACACAGGACTGTTGAACAGCTGAAGTCGTACATCAAACAAGAATGGGAAAGAATTCCACCTACAAAGCTTCAACAATTAGTGTCAGTTTCCAAACGCTTATTGAGTGTTGTTTGAAGGAAAGGTGATGTAACACAGTAGTAACACACATACCACTGTCCCAGCTTTTTGAAACATGTTGCAGGCATCCATTTCAAAATGAGCAAATATTTTCACAAAAACAATAAAGTTTATCAGTTTGAACATTAAATATCTTGTCTTTGTGGTGTATTCAGTTGAATATAGGTTAAAGAGGATTTGCAAATCATTGTATTCTGTTTTTTACATTTTACACAACGTCCCAACTTCATTGTAATTGGGGTTGTATAGTGTGGCGTGTAGATTGTGCAGGGTATGCATCTGCCATTTGATGCCTTTCATTTTAAATCCCTTTTCATGTCAAACAACAAGCATTTTAACATTTCAAATCAAATCAAATCAATTTTATTTATATAGCGCCAAATAACAACAAACAGTTGCCCCAAGGCGCTTTATATTGTAAGGCAAAAGCCATACAATAATTACAGAAAAACCCCAACGGTCAAAACGACCCCCTATGAGCAAGCACTTGGCGACAGTGGGAAGGAAAAACTCCCTTTTAACAGGAAGAAACCTCCAGCAGAACCAGGCTCAGGGAGGGGCAGTCTTCTGCTGGGACTGGTTGGGGCTGAGGGGAGAGAATCAGGAAAAAGACATGCTGTGGAAGACAGCAAAACATTTAAGCATTTAACAGACTTTCTCCACATGAACCATTCTTATGTCATTCCCCAATTGTGGAATTGTGGAAATTCCAGTCACAATTATGACTGGAATTTAAATTTCAAACCAGTATACTCTGCAGTTTGTATACCGTGAACCAAAAGTGTTAAATTATTCTGAAACTCACACAAAAATGGAAGAAGACTGAACTCTGGTATTTTTAATATCCCTTTCCAGCAGCTCTTAATTTTTTTTCTTTTTTTTTTTTTGCTTGGTCCAAATTCCAATGCTTTTGTTTAAACATTCTTAAATTGCGTGAGTTGCGACTGAACACCTTGAGTTTGTAGGTGTTCTAAATAATACATTTTATTTGTTGTAGTAAGAAACTTTTTAATGGTGTGCATTCTTTCCCTTTTTGCCTGCAGCTGAATGTGTTTGCTTTACATCAGATTTTTTGCCGTTTCCTTCCACCATGCCTCAGCAGTGACTTAAACCCACTGAACATACTGGAGTTATAACCTTGCTTGCATCTTCACGTTGTTGCTAATTCTGTTCCATGTGCCTTTGTGCTGTGTGTTCATTAGAAATCTCGTCCTCCACTCTGACACTTGAGTCAGAATCTGCTCTGTGCACAACAACGAGTCCTGTTTGCCACACAAAACGACTATTCATGATGCTATATTCATCACCACTTGCTTATTCATAATTTGTAATCCCCATTTAGACAATCAGATATCCAGTCTAATGAGTTGTCTGCATGGACCGGGCACAAAAAGGTTTCAACGCTGACCTTGTTTTAAAAACAGCTACCTGGCTGTAGAGCAGACAGAAGGATTTCTGCATAAACCTGAGATTTAGAACAAATTTTAGAGATTAATTTCTCCTTTCATGTGTCTCTGATGTAACTGACCCAAATTAACACCTAGAATGAGCCCCAGGTTGGCTTCCCTGACAGGGAAGAAGTGAGACAACCCGGTATAAAAAGCAGATGAGTGCAGTTAGAGTGAAGCTTCGTCTGTTTTTTTCAACAGTACGTGGTCATTTCATGTCCACCTCTTGTCTCTCAACCACAGGCAAATCTCGTGTCACCTGAGCATTGTTTTGAAGACCAGGACATGTTCCAATTATTGTCCCTGTATGTGCTAATGAGGAACCCAGAGTCTGACATCTACCAGCATTGACAGCTTCATTGCATTTGTCAGATCTGCTAAAGCGATGATTTTTATCTCCACGCTGGACAAAGACATTCACAGCACCATCAAGACAATGAGCCCAAGAGGTCACTAAGTGAAGGTTTCGGTGCTTGCTTCACAGCAAGAAGGTCATGGGTTCAATTCCCATCTGTGGCCTTTCTGTGTGGAGTTTAAATCTTTGATGAGTGCTAATCTATTAAATCTTAATGAATCCAAGATGGAGGTTATCCTGTTTGGGGGAGTAGTTCCACAGCCTGCTCTGCTGATTTCCTGGGTCTCCTAGGTTCCAACATTCAGTCCCGTGTGAGGAACCTTGGGGTGATTTTTGACAGCTATTTTAGATTTAATAAGCAGATCAATGCTGTTCTTAGAACAAGTTTCTTCCAACTCCGTCTCTTAGCCAAGTCCAAGCCACATTTCTCTAGGACTGACCTTGAGAAGGTTATCCACGCCTTTGTCACAAGTAGACTAGGTTATTGTAACTCTTTGTACGATGGCTTGGATCAGACCTCTCTAAACCACTTTCAGCTAATTCAGAACGATGCTGCTCGTCTTCTTTCGGGAAAGAAAAAGTCCGACCACATTATGTTGTTTTGGCCACTCTTCACAGGCTTCCCGCCTGTTACCATATTGATTTTAAACTTCTTTTAATTGTTTTTAAAGCCTTCAATGGCCTGTACCTTTTAGAGTTTCTTTTTCCTTACACCACCAACCAGATCCTTAAGGTCTTCTGACCAACTGTTGCTGGAGGTGCCTAAAACCAGATCAAAGACTAGAGGTGACAGGGCCTTTGCAGCGGCTGCCCCCCAGGCTCTGGAATAATCTCCCCTTCAATATTAGAGACTTTTAAATCCTCTTTAAAAACAATTTCAATTTATTTTCATTTATATAGTGCCAAATCACAACAAGGTTGCCTCAAGGCGCTTCACACAAGTAAGGTCTAACCTTACCAACCCCCATAGCAACAGTGGTAAGAAAAAACTCGCTTTGAGGAAGAAACCTCAAGAAGTGCAGACTCAAAGGTGTGACCCTCTGCTTGGGCCATGCTACAAACACAAATGACAAAAAATTCACAAAGCGAACATACAGGAAATGTTGCCGGTGCACAGGACGGTTTGCGAAATAGATACCACACCCATCTCTGGATGGAGCTGCACCTTAAACAGAGAGAAAAGAAAAAAGCAGAATCAAGCATCAGAAAGACAACAAATGCAGCATTATTTGTCAGCATTAAGCAACAAGAAAAACAGAAGCAATACTAAGGTGATCGCTGGCCACAAGCCCTAAGCTTCACCAAAAGGCCCAGAATTTAGATAAAGTTGAGGCTGCGGCATGCTCCATTTCCTAATAAAATGAATTAAAAGAGTAAAAATCATAGTAACATACTATGCCAGTATGCTAGCAATACGAAAGGGAAAACAAGTGGGTCTTAAGTCTGGACTTGAAAGTCTCTACAGAATCTCACTGTTTTACTGATGAAGGGAGACCATTCCACAGAACAGGGGCACGATAAGAGAAAGCTCTGTGACCTGCAGACTTTTTATTCACCCTAGGGACACTAAGTAGTCCTGCACCCTGAGAATGCAAAACCCTGGCCGGTACATAGGGTTTAATTAGGTCAGCTAGGTAGGGAGGTGCTAGTCCGTGAACAATTTGATAGGCTAGTAGCAGAACCTAGTAGCAGAGACGCCAAAATGGGTATAATGTGGTCAGACTTTCTGCTTCATGTCAAAAGTTTGGCAACAAAATTTTGAACCAATTGGAGACCCCTAATGCTGGACTGCAGTAAACCAGAAAAACCAGGTCTCACGCTCGTCAGCACACTTCCTGAGGTACTTTAGGTTTTGTGACTAACATGAGTACAGTCAGTAAATGTGGTGTCCCTCACACCTTAATATATTGAGCTGTTATGTTAGTCGTTTAATCAGCTGCCACTGCAGTGGAGAATTGAACTGGGTGTTCCATGCCTGCAGGGTGGGAAGCTGATTGGTGATTAAGCCAGGAAGTGTTTGCTGTTTATGTACACCTTTGAGTGGTCTCTCTGTGTGTGGAGTGGTGGACTCACATGATGGTTTCTTCTTTCACAGACTCGGTTGGTCGCGGCCACCTGGGGGGTGTCAGCGGGGTCCTTGGGTCCGAACTGTTCTGGCTCCGGACCGTTTGCGCTGCTGGGAGTGCACCGTTATTCCACCTCTCCAGACCGCGCACTCATTTGTTATTATTCAGCACTCACTGTTATGTTATTAAATTCTGTTATCCTTTGTACCATGCTCTGCTTATTTTATACTGGGTCCTGTCAAACGCTGGTCGGTTCTCCGCCCGCGTCCGACACATAACAATGAGGACTCGGCTGTTCTGTATCACTCGGAATGCCGAAGAGCTGCTTGGGAAAATCAGCTGAGGTGAGGTGTTACTCCCACTGTTACAAAAAAGTAAATAAATAAATAGTAAGCAATTTATTATTATTTCATTTATAAGGAGACCTTTTAAGTGAGTAATGTCAACATTCATTGTGATGTTTGACTGCAAAAAATTGTGATTTTCTCATTAAGTAGTGTAGCAAATATAGCCACAGACATATCTTTATAGAATTAAAAGCAGCCTTAATTTTCTAGTTTTAACAAAGAACTGACTCATCAGACATTTCTAAAGTCAGAATGTCTTATGCTGAATGACTGTTATCACTGACTCGTGTCAGGCACTGAAAGCCCCCACCTTTTCACAAAGTGTGTTACGGTTGGGGAACCAGGTTTGGATGGTTGTCCCAAGTACAGGAGCAGTAAGGCAGACAAAGAGGTTTAAACAAGAGTTACTAAACAAAGGACTGCGCAGTGGAGGGACAAAAGGAGGATGGACCATGAGGACACGACGGACGGGACAGACAGAGACAGGGACAGGAACCAGGGGAGCGAGCCTGCAGAGCTGCTGGGACTGCGGGGGAGAAAGAGAGGGCAGGTGAGATAGTGAAGGTGCATTTGGGCACACATCTGGAAATGAAAATAAGTTTAAGCTAAACTGAAAAGTTTAGCTCAGCTCTGAAAAGTTCATTCAGAGGTTCAGTTCAAGACAATGTTCAGTTGATTCAGGCTTTCAGTTCAGAAGCAAAGTCTCAGTTCATTCCAGATTGGAGTTTAGATCAAAGGTGCAGTTCATTCAGGAGTCCAGTTCAGATCAAAGTTCGGAATCACAGTCTTTGTTCATTCAGGATTTTAGTTTTACATGATACGCCCTAAAGGTGGGCACATGTGGGAGACCTACAGAGTCAGATAACAGCTCCAAGTTCCAGGCTTAGATGCATGCAGCAATTTAGCAGCTCACACTCTCTGGGAAACTGCCCTCAGAGAACTACAGTTACATTAACTCAGAAACTTAGCTGCTGTGTGTAGATCACTCCAGACTGTCAGGAGATTAGATCATAAAGTAACTGAATGGTTCAACCAGTGGAATAACAAGATGACTGTGCGCACTGTTCCTGAACCGCGCAAACCCGATCTACTGAATAACCACTGATGTTTACAGAACTCCATGAAGCTGAATGGACTCAGAGCAGAATACCCGCTGAACACTAAGCAGCACGGAGATAAACGGACTCTGATAATTAACAACGTGAGTGAAGCGCCGCATGTGATTACACACCAGACAGAATAACAGAATATGTCAAGGTTAGATCGAGAGACAGAAAAGCGTGACGTGACAAAAACCCGTATGATCCACTTTACATAACTGAAGTAATGTATTCAGAGCAGGAGCTCACACTGCAGGAAAAAACACAATTGATAATGTCATCATTAGAAACTTGGAGTGTCACGGCAGGAAAAACACGACATGTAACACACTGAACCTGGAAAATCTCGAGAGGAAAAAAATATGGCAGGTTACAGACTGCGCCTGGAAGCGACAGTGAAAAAAATAACACAGACAGATACTTTCGTGGACATGGGAGCCCACAGCAGAAGAGTTACGACAGGAGCGCAGAGACTTCAATCTGGAAAAACTCAGCAGGAAAAGTTAATGAGCTCGGAGGCTCACATCGGGAAAAACAGATAAGCGCCATTAACTCCAAACGTGGCAATGGGAAGCCAAATAAAGAACACTGAGAAAAACATAAGCGCTTGGGTTACCGGCTGGGTGCAATGGAACAGTACAGCTGGGAACTCGAGGCAACTTGGTTCCAACCCACAGGAACATAGAGGTTCTTCGGGAGGACAGCAGCAGATGTAAGCAGTTGTAGCTGTCATAACAGTGTAGCAGTAGATTCTGACCCCGAACCCATGACAGGTTCGGGGTTAAATCTGGAGCTGTGATGAGACAAGATGATTGACAGCTGTGGACTCTCACTCAACAGGAATGCAGATCAGCTGTGAGATGCCGCTCTGTCAATTCCAGGTGCTGACTTGACAGATGGGGTGGGGCCCAAGTGCACCTTGACAACCAGGAGCAGAGCCCTGATGTAACACACAGCAGATGCACCCAGCTACTTCACCCAGCAGCTCCACCTCAGCTTCCGCTTCCTCTGAAAACACAGACAACAAAAAAACCAGCAGACCAAGCAGGACCAGGGGCAAACCACAACAGCACCCCCCCCCCCCCCCAAAGGGAGACCCCCGGGTGACTCACCAGGCCAAGCCAGAGGCAGAAACCCTAGAGGAGGAAGGCAGAGCTGGACGAAGCCCCAAAACCACGACGAACACAGGCTGGGAGACGAAGACGAGGCGGGAACCATGCGAGCCCATGGTGGAGAAGTTGCCATGCGACCCTCCAGGGTCCACGGAGGAGCAGGAGCCTCACAACCCTCCAGGGCCCACAACAGAGACAGGTGCCATGCGACCCTCAGGATCCAAGGCAGACACAGAACAGGAACCCCACCACCCTCCAGGGCCCATGACAGAGAACAGGTGCCGTGCGACCCTCCTGGGCCTGAGGTGGACACAGGACAGGAACCTCATGACCCTCCAGGGCCCACGACGGAGAACAGATGCTGTGCAGCCCTCCTGGACCTGAGGTGGACACAGGACAGGAACCTCACGACCCTCCAGGGTCCACAACGGAGAACAAGGGGCCGTGTGACCCTCCTGGGCCTGAGGCGAACACAGTACAGGAACATCACGATCCTCCAGGGCCCACGACGGAGAACGGGTGCCATGCAACCCTCTTGGGCCTGTGGTGGATCAAAAAATAGGAGCCTCACAACCCTCCAGGGCCCACAACAGAGAACAGGTGCCGTGTGACCCTCCTGTGCCTGAGGCGGAACAAAAAACAGGAGCCTCACAACCCTCCAGGGTCCACGATGGAGAACAGGTGCCGTGTGACCCCTCCTGGGCCTGAGGTGGAGACAGGGAGTGAGGTTTGAAGGCCGGCAAGGTCTGACTAGCAAGGAAGAACTCCCTTAAGTGAGGTGGAGTGGAAACATGAACAGGAATAAACAACCCCCACTCTGGGAAGGTCGAGCGGAACAGGAGCAGGACTAGACATGGAACTTAAGGCATGGGAACCTAACCAAGACAAAAATGGGACTATGGACCAGACAGACTGAAACAACTCAGAACCTAGGAAACAGTAAGGACTGGAGCTAATGCCGCAGGAGGAGACCTACATGGGGAACACCTGGGGTTCATCTGGGAACCAGGAAACAATATCCCATAACTGGCCTGGGAACCAGGAGACAAAACTAGGACTGGTCTGGGAACCAGGAGACATAAAACCAGGGCTAGTTTGGGACCCAGGAAACACAAAACTAGGAGACCAGGAAAAACTGAATGGGGCTAGGACAACAACCCCCCCGCTACCCCAGAGGACATTCATAATCAACCCTGGAGCAGCTGAGGGTGGAAAATAAACAAACAGGTTCCAGGACAGTTATCCCCACTACCCAGAGGACATTCCCAATCAAACCCTGGGGTGCACTCCCATGGCCGTGGAAAACAAGGCCAAGGTCACTGGTGGGGGTAACACTTCCCAGGGGACATTTACAATCAAACACAAGGAAGCACCCCCATGACCTAGAATGATGAGTTCCACAGTCACCTGTGGGAAAGGAGAAAATAAACTGTCCTGAAAAGGGGAGTGGAAAAAAAATCAAGGAACTAAAGCACAAGACAAGACAGGGAACCAGGGAAGAGGCATGGGGCTAAAACATAACCAGAAATGGGACAAGGGACCAGAACAGGCCAGACTAGGGACAAACTAGAAAAACAAATTACTAGTAAACTAAATACACGAGACCAAAAACAGACTAGGAATGGACAGGGGACTATAGGACTATAGGGGACAGGGGTCATAGTTATGGCCAGAATCTTCTATCACGGTTGGGGAACTGGGTTTGGATGGTTGACCCAAGTGCAGGACCAGTAAGGCAGACATAGAGATTTAAACAAGAGTTTATTAAACAAAGGACTGCGCAGTGGAGGGACAAAAGGAGGATGGACCATGAGGACACGACGGACTGGACAGACAGGGCCACGAGACAGGGACAGGAACCAGGGGAGCGAGCCTGCGGAGCTGCTGGGACTGCGGGGGAGAAGGAGAGGGCAGATGAGATAGTGAAGGTGCATTTGGGCACACATCTGGAAATGAAAATAAGTCTAAGCTAAACTGAATAGTTCATTCAGAGGTTCAGTTCAAATCAACGTTCAGTTTATTCAGTAGATTCTGGCCCCGAACCCATAACAGGTTCGGGGTTAAATCTGGAGCCGTGATGAGATGAGATGATTGACAGATGTGGACTCTCACTCAATGGAAATGCAGATCAGCTGTGAGACGCCGGTCTGTCAATTCCACTTGCTGACTTGACAGATGGGGCGGGGTCCAAGTGCAGCTTGACAGCCGGGAGCAGAGCCCTGACGTAACACACAGCAGATGCACCCAGCCACTTCACCCAGCAGCTCCACCTCAGCTTCCTCTGAAAACACAGACAACGAAAAAACCAGCAGACCAGTCTTCTAAACATTTCCTAGCTAAATTTAGGATACCTCAGGAAAGCTTCAGCAAACAGTCCCTATGGATCAAAGATGCTTGTTGAAACACTTCCGGGTAACTCCAGTTCAACCTGAATTTATCAGACAGTTTAATTAAACCTGTCCAAATTCAGAGGATGTCCAGACACCAACAGATAATAGACCAGCTCTCTCTTTCAGGTTTAGCGTTCTCACTGAACGGCAGGACTCGTTTATGGCATTGGTGAGCGCCCTGATGGGAAAATTACTGTCAAGACTCAAGCCTCAGGCTTCTTCTGATATGGCCACCAGCAGCACCAGTGCACCTCCACCAGGGCCGTCAGAAGCCTCACCGGCTTGTATTCAATGTCAAACGCGTTTTTGTTGACTTAAATGTTTCTCCACAACTTTATTTACTAAACCTTGAACTTTTTTAAATTTATACAGAGACCCCATATTGATTTTCCACAATTTTTGGAAGCTGCCAGAGCATTTTTGACAGCAAACACTGAAACCTTCATCCTGTGTTGGCTGGTGAACCCAACTTCTATGGAACCGCTGAACCATAACGTTCAGTCTCACTGTGAAACCAGCCAAGCAGTCTGCATGCCTGTAGTTATCTGGGAGACCCAGTGGGATAATCTGACGCAGGTGAAACAACGCCATCAAAGGCAGATAATAAAGGATTATTAACCGAGTGCGAGGTCTGTACAGGGAAATATCAGACCGACATATTGTCAGTATGGTCCCCCTAAGGTGCCTCTGGATGACTGTGAGTCACCTTAGGAGAGGAAAACGGGGAACCATCCAAGCTGTATGCTGTAAGAATGGGACTCTGTTCATCTCAACTAGAGGTAATTGGGCACTGGAATGAGCACTTTGAGGAACTCCTGCATCAGAGTAAAGTGCTCTCCGTAATAGAGGCAGAGCTGGAAGCTGATGGGGGAATCATCATCAATTTCCCTGGTGGAAGTCACTGAGGTGTTCAAACAGCTCCGCAGGGGCAAAGCCCCGGGGGTTAATGAGATCTGTCCAGAAATGCTGAAGCTTCTGTGTGTGGAGGGACTGTCTTGGATGCCATTTTTAAAAATGGCAGTTCCCATATTTTAAAAAGGGGCCCAGAGAGTGTGTGCCAACTACAGGGGCCTCCCTGGTGAAGTCTACTCCAGGGTGCTGAAAAGGAGGGTTCAGCCGATAGTCGAACCTCAGATTGAAGAAGAACAATGTGGGTTCAATACTGGCCATGGAACAATCGAACAGCTCTTCACTCTCACAAGGATTCTGGAGGGGGCCTGGGAGTAGCTCTATCTAGTCTACATATGTTTTGTATGATCGTGTACCCCAGGAGATGCTATGGGACGTGCTGTGTGAGTATGGATGGAGGCAGTCTCTGTACTCACAAAGCAAAAGCTTTATTTGGGTCCTCTGCAGTAAGTTGTACTCGTTTCCGGTAGAGGTTGTCTTCTGCCAGATGACAAGGCTGCACCTTGTCGGGGTAGTTGCGTAGTCGGGGGAGAAGGGTGTTCAGTTTGGTGGGCTGAGTTTGGTGGAAACTGATGGATTTTCTACTCTGGGTAGGGAATGAGGTCTTTCCCCAAGTGAAGGAGTTCAAGTACCTCAGGGTCTTGTTCACGAGTGAGGGGACAATGGAGTGTGACTTTGGCTGGAGAATCAGCGCAGTGGGGAAGTTATTGCATTCACTCTATGTCAGGTCCGTTGCCCTAACTGGACCTGGCACTTAAACTGTGCCTCAACTCAACTTCAACTTTTTTCTTGTATAGCGCCAAATCACAACAAACAGTTGCCCCAAGGCGCTCCACATTGCAAGGCAAGGCCATACAATAATTATGAAACACAGTCTACGTCTAAAGCAACATAACCAAGGGATGGTCCAGGGTCACCCGATCCAGCCCTAACTATAAGCCTTAGCGAAAAGGAAAGTTTTAAGCCTAATCTTAAAAGTAGAGAGGGTATCTGTCTCCCTGATCTGAATTGGGAGCTGGTTCCACAGGAGAGGAGCCTGAAAGCTGAAGGCTCTGCCTCCCATTCTACTCTTACAAACCCTAGGAACTACAAGTAAGCCCGCAGTCTGAGAGCGAAGCGCTCTAATGGGGTAATATGGTACTATGAGGTCCCTAAGATAAGATGGGACCTGATTATTCAAAACCTTATAAGTAAGAAGAAGAATTTTAAATTCTATTCTAGCATTAACAGGAAGCCAATGAAGGGAGGCCAACACGGGTGAGATATGCTCTCTCCTGCTAGTCCCCGTCAGTACTCTAGCTGCAGCATTCTGAACCAACTGAAGGCTTTTTAGGGAACTTTAGGACAACCTGATAATAATGAATTACAATAGTCCAGCCTAGAGGAAACAAATGCATGAATTAGTTTTTCAGCATCACTCTGAGACAAGACCTTTCTGATTTTAGAGATATTGCGTAAATGCAAAAAGGCAGTCCTACATATTTGTTTAATATGCGCTTTGAATGACATATCCTGATCAAAAATAACTCCAAGATTTCTCACAGTATTACTAGAGATCAGGGAAATGCCATCCAGAGTAACGATCTGGTTAGACACCATGCTTCTAAGATTTGTGGGGCCAAGTACAATAACTTCAGTTTTATCTGAGTTTAAAAGCAGGAAATTAGAGGTCATCCATGTCTTTATGTCTGTAAGACAATCCTGCAGTTTAGCTAATTGGTGCGTATCCTCTGGCTTCATGGATAGATAAAGCTGGGTATCATCTGCGTAACAATGAAAATTTAAGCAATACCGTCTAATAATACTGCCCAAGGGAAGCATGTATAAAGTGAATAAAATTGGTCCTAGCACAGAACCTTGTGGAACTCCATAATTAACTTTAGTCTGTGAAGAAGATTCCCCATTTACATGAACAAACTGTAATCTATTAGACAAATATGATTCAAACCACCGCAGCGCAATGCCTTTAATACCTATGACATGCTCTAATCTCTGTAATAAAATTTTATGGTCAACAGTATCAAAAGCAGCACTGAGGTCCAACAGAACAAGCACAGAGATAAGTCCACTGTCCGAAGCCATAAGAAGATCATTTGTAACCTTCACTAATGCTGTTTCTGTACTATGATGAATTCTAAAACCTGACTGAAACTCTTCAAATAGACCATTCCTCTGCAGGTGATCAGTTAGCTGTTTTACAACTACCCTCTCAAGAATCTTTGAGAGAAAAGGAAGGTTGGAGATTGGCCTATAATTAGCTAAGATAGCTGGGTCAAGTGATGGCTTTTTAAGTAATGGTTTAATTACTGCCACCTTAAAGGCCTGTGGTACATAACCAACTAACAAAGATAGATTGATCATATTTAAGATTGAAGCATTAAATAATGGTAGGACTTCCTTGAGCAGCCTGGCAGGAATGGGGTCTAATAAGCATGTTGATGGTTTGGATGAAGTAACTAATGAAAATAACTCAGACAGAACAATCGGAGAGAAAGAGTCTAACCAAATACCGGCATCACTGAAAGCAGCCAAAGATAACGATACATCTTTGGGATGGTTATGAGTAATTTTTTCTCTAATAGTCAAAATTTGTTAGCAAAGAAAGTCATGAAGTCATTACTAGTTAAAGTTAATGGAATACTCAGCTCAATAGAGCTCTGACTCTTTGTCAGCCTGGCTACAGTGCTGAAAAGAAACCTGGGGTTGTTCTTATTTTCTTCAATTAGTGATGAGTAGAAAGATGTCCTAGCTTCACGAAGGGCTTTCTTATAGAGCAACAAACTCTTTTTCCAGGCTAAGTGAAGATCTTCTAAATTAGTGAGACGCCATTTCCTCTCCAACTTACGGGTTATCTGCTTTAAGCTACGAGTTTGTGAGTTATACCACGGAGTCAGACACTTCTGATTTAAAGCTCTCTTTTTCAGAGGAGCTACAGCATCCAAAGTTGTCTTCAATGAGGATGTAAAACTATTGACAAGATACTCTAACTCCCTTACAGAGTTTAGGTAGCTACTCTGCTCTGTGTTGGTATATGACATTAGAGAACATAAAGAAGGAATCATATCCTTAAACCTAGTTACAGCGCTTTCTGAAAGACTTCTAGTGTAATGAAACTTATTCCCCACTGCAGGGTAGTCCATCAGGGTAAATGTAAATGTTATTAAAAAATGATCAGACAAAAGGGAGTTTTCAGGGAATACTGTTAAGTCTTCTATTTCCATACCATAAGTCAGAACAAGATCTAAAATATGATTAAAGTGGTGGGTGGACTCATTTACTTTTTGAGCAAAGCCGATAGAGTCTAATAATAGATTAAATGCAGTGTTGAGGCTGTCATTCTCAGCATCTGTGTGGATGTTAAAATCGCCCACTATAATTATCTTATCTGAGCTAAGCACTAAGTCAGACAAAAGGTCTGAAAATTCACAGAGAAACTCACAGTAACGACCAGGTGGACGATAGATAATAACAAATAAAACTGATTTTTGGGACTTCCAATTTGGATGGACAAGACTAAGAGACAAGCTTTCAAATGAATTAAAGCTCTGTCTAGGTTTTTGATTAATTAATAAGCTGGAATGGAAGATTGCTGCTAATCCTCCGCCCCGGCCCGTGCTACGAGCATTCTGACAGTTAGTGTGACTCGGGGGTGTTGACTCATTTAAACTAACATATTCATCCTGCTGTAACCAAGTTTCTGTTAGGCAGAATAAATCAATACGTTGATCAATTATTATATCATTTACCAACAGGGACTTAGAAGAAAGAGACCTAATATTTAATAGACCACATTTAACTGTTTTAGTCTGTGGTGCAATTGAAGGTGCTATATTATTTTTTCTTTTTGAATTTTTATGCTTAAATAGATTTTTGCTAGTTATTGGTGGTCTGGGAGCAGGCACCGTCTCTACGGGGATGGGGTAATAGGGGGATGGCAGGGGGAGAGAAGCTGCAGAGAGGTGTATAAGACCACAGCTCTGCCTCCTGGTCCCAACGCTAGACAGTCACAGTTTGGAGGATCTCAAAAAATTGGCCAGATTTCTAGAAATGAGAGCTGCTCCCTCTAAAGTGGGATGGATGCCGTCTCTCCTAACAAGACCAGGTTTTCCCCAGAAGCTTTGCCAATTATCAATGAAGCCCACCTCATTTTTTGGACACCACTCAGACAGCCAGCAATTCAAGGAGAACATGCGGCTAAACATGTCACTCCCGGTCTGATTGGGGAGGGGCCCAGAGAAAACAACAGAGTCCGACATTGTTTTTGCAAAGTTACACACCGATTCAATGTTAATTTTAGTGACCTCCGATTGGCGTAACCGAGTGTCATTACTGCCGACGTGAATTACAATCTTACCAAATTTACGCTTAGCCTTAGCCAGCAATTTCAAATGTCCTTCGATGTCGCCTGCTCTGGCCCCCGGAAGACAATTGACAATGGTTGCTGGTGTCGCTAACTTCACATTTCTCAAAACAGAGTCGCCAATAACCAGAGTTTGATCCTCGGCGAGTGTATCGTCGAGTGGGGAAAAACGGTTAGAGATGTGAACGGGTTGACGGTGTACACGGGGCTTCTGTTTAGGGCTACGCTTCCTCCTCACAGTCACCCAGTCAGCCTGCCTTCCCGACTGCACGGGGTCTGCCAGGGGGGAACTAACGGCGGCTAAGCTACCTTGGTCCGCACCGACTACAGGGGCCTGGCTAGCTGTAGAATTTTCCACGGTGCGGAGCCGAGCCTCCAATTCGCCCAGCCTGGCCTCCAAAGCTACGAATAAGCTGCACTTATTACATGTACCGTTACTGCTAAAGGAGGCCGAGGAATAACTAAACATTTCACACCCAGAGCAGAAAAGTACGGGAGAGACAGGAGAAGCCGCCATGCTAAAACGGCTAAGAGCTAGTAGCTACGCTAAGCTAGCGGATTCCCAAACAGGGAATCCGACACTAGACAGGCTGTGGAGCAGCACAGGTAACGCACGACAACAGTGCTAAAATAAAATAAAAATCCACTAGACAGGCTGTGGAGCAGCACAGGTAACGCACAACAACAGTGCTAAAAATAAAATAAAATAAAAATAAAAATCCACTGGACAGGCTGTGGAGCAGCACAGGCAACGCACGACAACAGTGCTAAAACAAAATAAAAATCCACTAGACAGGCTGTGGAGCAGCACAGGTAACGCACGACAACAGTGCTAAAATAAAATAAAAATCCACTAGACAGGCTGTGGAGCAGCACAGGTAACGCACAACAACAGTGCTAAAAAATAAAATAAAATAAAAATAAAAATCCACTGGACAGGCTGTGGAGCAGCACAGGCAACGCACGACAACAGTGCTAAAACAAAATAAAAATCCACTAGACAGGCTGTGGAGCAGCACAGGTAACGCACGACAACAGTGCTAAAACAAAATAGAAATCCACTAGACAGGCTGTGGAGCAGCACAGGTAACGCACAACAACAGTGCTAAAACAAAATAAAAATCCACTAGACAGGCTGTGGAGCAGCACAGGTAACGCACGACAACAGTGCTAAAACAAAATAAAAATCCACTAGACAGGCTGTGGAGCAGCACAGGTAACGCACGACAACAGTGCTAAAACAAAATAAAAATCCACTAGACAGGCTGTGGAGCAGCACAGGTAACGCACAACAACAGTGCTAAAACAAAATAAAAATCCACTGGACAGGCTGTGGAGCAGCACAGGTAACGCACAACAACAGTGCTAAAAAATAAAATAAAATAAAAATAAAAATCCACTGGACAGGCTGTGGAGCAGCACAGGCAACGCACGACAACAGTGCTAAAACAAAATAAAAATCCACTAGACAGGCTGTGGAGCAGCACAGGTAACGCACGACAACAGCGCTAAATAAAATCCACTGGACAGGCTGTGGAGCAGCACAGGTAACGCACGACAACAGCGCCCAAAAAAATAAAATAAAAATCAAAATCCACTGGACAGGCTGTGGAGCAGCACAGGTAACGCACGACAACAGTGGTAAAAAAAAAATAAAAATCCACTGGACAGGCTGTGGAGCAGCACAGGTAACGCACGACAACAGTGCTAAAAAATAAAATAAAAATCCACTGGACAGGCTGTGGAGCAGCACAGGTAACGCACGACAATAGTGCTAAAAAATAAATAAATAAATAAATAAATAAAATAAAATAATAAAATAAAAATCCACTGGACAGGCTGCGGAGCAGCACAGGTAACACACGACAACAGTGGTAAAAAATAAAATAAAAATCCACTAGACAGGCTGTGGAGCAGCACAGGTAACACACGACAACAGTGCCAAAAAAAATAAAATCAAAATCCACTGGACAGGCTGTGGAGCAGCACAGGCAACGCACGACAACAGTGCTAAAACAAAATAAAAATCCACTAGACAGGCTGTGGAGCAGCACAGGTAACGCACGACAACAGTGCTAAAATAAAATAAAAATCCACTAGACAGGCTGTGGAGCAGCACAGGTAACGCACAACAACAGTGCTAAAAAATAAAATAAAATAAAAATAAAAATCCACTGGACAGGCTGTGGAGCAGCACAGGTAACGCACAACAACAGTGCTAAAAAATAAAATAAAAATAAAAATCCACTGGACAGGCTGTGGAGCAGCACAGGCAACGCACGACAACAGTGCTAAAACAAAATAAAAATCCACTAGACAGGCTGTGGAGCAGCACAGGTAACGCACGACAACAGTGCTAAAACAAAATAGAAATCCACTAGACAGGCTGTGGAGCAGCACAGGTAACGCACAACAACAGTGCTAAAACAAAATAAAAATCCACTAGACAGGCTGTGGAGCAGCACAGGTAACGCACAACAACAGTGCTAAAACAAAATAAAAATCCACTAGACAGGCTGTGGAGCAGCACAGGTAACGCACGACAACAGTGCTAAAACAAAATAAAAATCCACTAGACAGGCTGTGGAGCAGCACAGGTAACGCACAACAACAGTGCTAAAACAAAATAAAAATCCACTGGACAGGCTGTGGAGCAGCACAGGTAACGCACAACAACAGTGCTAAAAAATAAAATAAAATAAAAATAAAAATCCACTGGACAGGCTGTGGAGCAGCACAGGCAACGCACGACAACAGTGCTAAAACAAAATAAAAATCCACTAGACAGGCTGTGGAGCAGCACAGGTAACGCACGACAACAGCGCTAAATAAAAATCCACTGGACAGGCTGTGGAGCAGCACAGGTAACGCACGACAACAGCGCCCAAAAAAATAAAATCAAAATCAAAATCCACTGGACAGGCTGTGGAGCAGCACAGGTAACGCACGACAACAGTGGTAAAAAATAAAATAAAAATCCACTGGACAGGCTGTGGAGCAGCACAGGTAACGCACGACAACAGTGCTAAAAAATAAAATAAAAATCCACTGGACAGGCTGTGGAGCAGCACAGGTAACGCACGACAATAGTGCTAAAAAAATAAAAAATAAATAAATAAAATAAAATAATAAAATAAAAATCCACTGGACAGGCTGCGGAGCAGCACAGGTAACACACGACAACAGTGGTAAAAAATAAAATAAAAATCCACTAGACAGGCTGTGGAGCAGCACAGGTAACACACGACAACAGTGCCAAAAAAAAAAAAAATCAAAATCAAAATCCACTGGACAGGCTGTGGAGCAGCACAGGCAACGCACGACAACAGTGCTAAAACAAAATAAAAATCCACTAGACAGGCTGTGGAGCAGCACAGGTAACGCACGACAACAGTGCTAAAATAAAATAAAAATCCACTAGACAGGCTGTGGAGCAGCACAGGTAACGCACAACAACAGTGCTAAAAAATAAAATAAAATAAAAATAAAAATCCACTGGACAGGCTGTGGAGCAGCACAGGTAACGCACAACAACAGTGCTAAAAAATAAAATAAAAATAAAAATCCACTGGACAGGCTGTGGAGCAGCACAGGCAACGCACGACAACAGTGCTAAAACAAAATAAAAATCCACTAGACAGGCTGTGGAGCAGCACAGGTAACGCACGACAACAGCGCTAAATAAAAATCCACTGGACAGGCTGTGGAGCAGCACAGGTAACGCACGACAACAGCGCCCAAAAAAATAAAATAAAATAAAATCCACTGGACAGGCTGTGGAGCAGCACAGGTAACACACGACAACAGTGGTAAAAAATAAAATAAAAATCCACTGGACAGGCTGTGGAGCAGCACAGGTAACGCACGACAACAGTGCTAAAAAATAAAATAAAAATCCACTGGACAGGCTGTGGAGCAGCACAGATAACGCACGACAACAGTGGTAAAAAATAAAACAAAAATCCACTGAACAGGCTGTGGAGCAGCACAGGTAACACACGACAACAGTGGTAAAAAATAAAATAAAAATCCACTGGACAGGCTGTGGAACAGCACAGGTAACACACGACAACAGTGCTAAAAATAAAATAAAAATCCACTGGACAGGCTGTGGAGCAGCACAGGTAACACACGACAACAGTGCTAAAAATAAAATAAAAATCCACTGGACAGGCTGTGGAGCAGCACAGGTAACACACGACAACAGTGGTAAAAAATAAAATAAAAATCCACTGGACAGGCTGTGGAGCAGCACAGGTAACGCACGACAACAGTGCTAAAAAATAAAATAAAAATCCACTGGACAGGCTGTGGAGCAGCACAGGTAACGCACGACAATAGTGCTAAAAAAATAAAAATAAATAAATAAATAAAATAAAATAATAAAATAAAATCCACTGGACAGGCTGTGGAGCAGCACAGGTAACGCACGACAACAGTGGTAAAAAATAAAATAAAAATCCACTGGACAGGCTGTGGAGCAGCACAGGTAACGCACGACAACAGTGCTAAAAAATAAAATAAAAATCCACTGGACAGGCTGTGGAGCAGCACAGGTAACGCACGACAATAGTGCTAAAAAAATAAAAATAAATAAATAAATAAAATAAAATAATAAAATAAAAATCCACTGGACAGGCTGCGGAGCAGCACAGGTAACACACGACAACAGTGGTAAAAAATAAAATAAAAATCCACTAGACAGGCTGTGGAGCAGCACAGGTAACACACGACAACAGTGCCAAAAAAAAAAAAATCAAAATCAAAATCCACTGGACAGGCTGTGGAGCAGCACAGGCAACGCACGACAACAGTGCTAAAACAAAATAAAAATCCACTAGACAGGCTGTGGAGCAGCACAGGTAACGCACGACAACAGTGCTAAAATAAAATAAAAATCCACTAGACAGGCTGTGGAGCAGCACAGGTAACGCACAACAACAGTGCTAAAAAATAAAATAAAATAAAAATAAAAATCCACTGGACAGGCTGTGGAGCAGCACAGGTAACGCACAACAACAGTGCTAAAAAATAAAATAAAAATAAAAATCCACTGGACAGGCTGTGGAGCAGCACAGGCAACGCACGACAACAGTGCTAAAACAAAATAAAAATCCACTAGACAGGCTGTGGAGCAGCACAGGTAACGCACGACAACAGCGCTAAATAAAAATCCACTGGACAGGCTGTGGAGCAGCACAGGTAACGCACGACAACAGCGCCCAAAAAAATAAAATAAAAATAAAAATCCACTGGACAGGCTGTGGAGCAGCACAGGTAACACACGACAACAGTGGTAAAAAATAAAATAAAAATCCACTGGACAGGCTGTGGAGCAGCACAGGTAACGCACGACAACAGTGCTAAAAAATAAAATAAAAATCCACTGGACAGGCTGTGGAGCAGCACAGATAACGCACGACAACAGTGGTAAAAAATAAAACAAAAATCCACTGAACAGGCTGTGGAGCAGCACAGGTAACACACGACAACAGTGGTAAAAAATAAATAAAATCCACTGGACAGGCTGTGGAACAGCACAGGTAACACACGACAACAGTGCTAAAAATAAAATAAAAATCCACTGGACAGGCTGTGGAGCAGCACAGGTAACACACGACAACAGTGCTAAAAATAAAATAAAAATCCACTGGACAGGCTGTGGAGCAGCACAGGTAACACACGACAACAGTGGTAAAAAATAAAATAAAAATCCACTGGACAGGCTGTGGAGCAGCACAGGCAACGCACGACAACAGCGCCAAAAAATAAAATAAAAATCCACTGAACAGGCTGTGGAGCAGCACAGGTAACGCACGACAACAGTGCTAAAAAATAAAATAAAAATCCACTGGACAGGCTGTGGAGCAGCACAGGTAACGCACGACAACAGTGCTAAAATAAAATAAAAATCCACTAGGCAGGCTGTGGAGCAGCACGACAACAGTGCTAAAAAATAAAATAAAAATAAAAATGAAAGCGTTAGCAAGCTAGTTAGCTTGCCAACGCTGATGAAGGTTAGCTGATAAAAGAGCTCCGTCGCGATGCTTCGACCGTTAGAGGTCTTCTTTAGGCGTTGGAGCACGGTGAAAAAGTAAAAAAAAGTAAAAAAGTCTTGAAAAAGACTGTTAATTCAAAGAACTCAAACAGCTCAGTTCAAACAGCTAACAGATACAGCAGAACACCGCTGTGCTCCGGAACCAGAAAAAAGTCCACCCTCCACCACAATAAGATGAGATCGTATCCTGAAAAACACAGTTTCTCAAAGCACAATCACATAAAAAGAGACAACATTAGACAGAGATCTCTTTTGTGAGCTTTGCGCAAAGGGGAGAAGCTTCGGAGAGAGCGTACAAACCTAAGACCAACCTTGCTTTCCCTGCTCCTCTCCGCCACCCCCCCAGCGCTTGCTCTTTTATTAGAAAAGAAAGAGACGCGTTTAGGAATACAGCCAATCGATAATTTACTGTTTCCAATCGAAACTGTAAGTTTGGAATACCCAACCAGGGCAACACGGACAGACCACCCCTCTCCCAATCTTTCCAGATCTTAAACTCCTCGGGCACATCATCGCTCTGCCAGATGTGTTTTACCTGGTGAATCTCCACGTCGTCTAAATTCCGCCTCACCCTTTCTGGCCTTTTGGGCTCGGCCGCGACGACAAAGGTGTGATCTGACACCTGGGTAGGGGCGCAAATTCCATCCCATCCCGGTGGGAGATTCAGGTACAAGCGTGTACCACTGTTAGGTTTAAAACCACCTAAACATCATAAAACTGTAACAGAGAAAGACACAACAGTCAAATAAGAGTCAGAGAGTAGAATTCAATTGTAAATGCTCGCGAGGAGTGCAGCACAGAGACAAACTATTCTAACAATCTCCAAACTGCACTAAACTCTGGCTGCACTCTCGCTCTTTTTATTAGGACGTCATACAGGTGCGGTTGTCAGCATACGTGGCATAAGCAGTTGAGCAATCATAAACAGGTCTTGCAACTACAGTTGAGCAAGATTTGCGACTTCTAGTTTCTGCGACCTCAGGCTACTGGTTTGGGGAAGGTGCGGTCAGGACTTCTCTCCTGGGCTCCGTTCTTCAGGTGTTATCTTCAGTCAGCACATGTCGGTTAACCTTTTGTTCTTTCCTGTGGTTGAAACCACATGCGTGCAGTAGAAACATCATTTGGCAACACAGCTAGTAACACAATTTGCAATACAGCATACTTTCTTTTGGAATCATATTCAATCTTTACAATTCTTTTGCACAAAAGCAATTCATATGATCATATACAAACATTTTCATTCCTTATTATTTATTTTATATTTTATTATATTTTTAATGGTTTGATAAGTTGTTTTGGACATCAACTCTTCTGACCTCGCTTTGCGACATCACATAAGTTCCTTTTTCTCTCTAACTGCAAGGATAAAAACAACTCATGTAATCATTCATTTGTAACATACTTTATCAAGAGGTCATCAAGAAGTCAGCAACAGACTTCTAACAGATACAATGAGTTTATTTCCATTACTAAAGTATTAATAAAAGAATGTATAATATAAGGAATATAGACTAGAAGAATGTATAATAAAAGAATGTGTGATAACTGACATATCCATATATACATAAATCCAACATTTCCCCCCTGTTTATCATGCATTCTTACGGTATAGAACATTCACCCATGAACCAATTTATTCCAACAACCACTTCTTTTCAGATTTTCAGTTGTGGGATCATCCAACAGTGGTAAGGGTGCATTTACACTCGGGAGGCTTGGAGGTCATTGTCGTCATCAGGTTCACCGTAGTCACCTGGGTCTGGGAACAGGTCGGGCAAGTGCACGCTGTCATCAAAGTCATCATGACAGCAGCCTTCTTTATCATCTGTGTCAGGGTTGTCTCCTAAGAGGGGGTACATCTGAGCATTGTCTTTTCCTGCTGGTGAGATAGCAGTGGTGATCATTCTAGTGATTAGAGATCGTAGACAGGGTATACAACAACATCCACACAAGGTCAAAATAGCAGCAAAGACAGCAATAGAGATGAGTGCAGATGAGACTAACGTGCGATATCTCCCAAACATATCCAACCACGAGTCCCAAAACGCAGTGTTAACTCCGCTGTGCTCCTTCATTTTATGATTCAGGGTGCGCAGACCCTCGATAGCCAGGGTCAGGCTGCCATTAGCCGCTGTATTGTTTGGAATGAACGTACAACACTGTTCTCCAAACATGGCGCAAACCCCACCCTTTTCAGCCAACAGCATGTCAAGGGCTATGCGGTTCTGGAATGCCATCAAGGATGTGGCGGCTAGTTGGGAGCGCACTGCTCGGAATCCTTCCTCAGTCCAATTGCTTAATCTTTGAACATTGTAATGGATGTAATTGATCCTATCTACATTTTTGTTAACAGTACACCACCAACAAATAGAGGATTCAAAACCAGCTGCGATCTGATCAGCTAATTTATACTCATCTGGAACCCCTCTAGGGACCCCTATGGCGTCAATGTAAGTTGGATCTCCAGCAGTCTTCCATGCGTTTCGCTTAGTGCGGGTCCAATGTTCAGGGACGACTGCTTTGGCATTTAAAGTTAGTTCTTCACCAGTCATGGGCAACACTTGTACAGGCAAAAGGAATGATACTAGAGTACAGTGACCCGAGGCATCGTTTGGTAATCTATCAAAAATCCTATTATCTCCACACCACCACCACACATCGCTTCTAGCAATGGGTTTAAAAGGGCTTGGTGGTGTGAGAGTGTGGCTACACCACACGGTCTCATTTAGTTCCCCTAACTTTTGACCAGTACCTGGAAGCTTAACACAGGTAAAATTTCCCTCTGCCACATCTTCAGAGAACAGGGGTTTATTTTTGGCCATGTTGGCCACAGGATAG
The DNA here is from genome assembly GCF_902500255.1 of Thalassophryne amazonica. Taxonomy (NCBI): domain Eukaryota; kingdom Metazoa; phylum Chordata; class Actinopteri; order Batrachoidiformes; family Batrachoididae; genus Thalassophryne; species Thalassophryne amazonica. The sequence goes on along the minus strand of NC_047112.1, from coordinate 64,221,600 downwards.
ATGGTATCCCAACTTATGCACCTGTGATTTAAAGGAATGAACGTGTTCACCATAATTTCAAGCAAACAATCGGAGGTCAAAGGGGCTGGTACTACACGCAGTATTGGACGAGGCCCTAAGCACACTACACAGTCTTTTTTGGCAGGTTTTGCTGCCTGCTCTGCCATGAGCAACCAATTGTTTCTTTGTCCACTAATTCCTGTGGTCACCAAAAACCAATCATCGGTTTCAATTTTCCCATTTATGATCTGAATTTTTGTCACAGACGTTTGTGGACCCAATGACAGTCCTACCGCTGTGGGTGTCGTCGGAGAAGAGTCAGTTTGTTTTGTTATGTTAGTACAAATTGAGAAGTCGGTATGTGGGTCAGTGTAAACACCGGGCCTGTACACAAATAATGTTAAATGATAACAAGATGCCTCTGTATATGAGTGTATTCTGGGAGGTTTTTCTAGAAGCGGCTGATCGGTAGTATTAAACGACAGCAGGAGATGGTTATCATGTCGAGTCAGAGTTAGTCTACGCTTCCACTCTTTGGCATGCTGGGTGGTAGGATATGGTGTCCAGTCACTACCAGTATACGTAAAAATTGTTCCCCAATCTTGGTCCCAATCAACACTGGAGAGATACCATTCATGCCATTTCCAGTGAGTGCCGGAACTCATTTCTGGAGTGGCCTGTCCTCCCACCCGTATGATTGAAAAAGGTATAACAATTTTTGAAACAAACTGAGTGGCATTGTAACAGACATAAAGGTCTCTGGTAATGACTGTATCAGTTGTAGTCGGGGAGCAAGGATTAGTGAACTGTCTGGCCCCAGCAGTCCCAGTACATCCTCCCCTACAAAAAGAGCGTCTCACTCTGTTGCGATTATAATCATCAATTGCAGGGTCATAATCATAATTGTTAACCGTAGGATCATACTCATGGATCACCTGTTCAGTTCTATTTACAGTGTCAATTGTCCAATTTTCAGCCAATTTCCCCCTTAGGGGTATTCTTTTACACGAGTACCGTTGTGAAAACCGTGAGTACCATCCCCAAAAGATAAGTAACAGGAGTATCACCTGTATACTTCCTGTGATACACATCAGTTTAGGTAAGGCCATCTTGTCAAAGCCGGTGTCAGCCTAAGTTCAGGTCAGTGGCAGTAAAAACTTCACTGGCTTTCGTGTCAACCCTGGATCTTAACACCAGAATCCCACACTATTACCAGACTTTGCTTCACTTCCCTTACTTGATTACCGGGTTTGCCCAGATGACCCTTTTAACATGTGTGAGGTGTACCCAAGTTCCTCTCTCTGCTATTTTAAGGGCTGTTGGGGTTGTCAACAGGACCTGATATGGTCCTTCCCACTTAGGTGAATGCCAACATTTCCTCTTGATGCTCCTGATTAGAACCCAGTCACCCGGTTTCACCAACAGGTCGTCCTGTGGAGAGATGGGGGTTTCTTCGTCAGTGGGTGTTTTCTGTTTTTCGAGCATTTTTCTCATATAATCTGCTAGGTTAGGTTCATCTTCTATGTCCCAGGGACTTTTAAAGTGAGGCAATTTAAATGGTCTTCCAAAAAGGGTCTCAAATGGTGTCAATCCTATAGTACTAGTGATGTTCATGTACAGCTGTACTAGTTCAAGACACTGAGTCCATGGTCTCCCTGTTTCTTCCATTGTCTTTTTGAGTCGGTTTTTTACTGTTCCATTTGTTCTTTCTACTAATCCTGCGCTCTGAGGGTGGTACGCACAGTGGTTTTTTAGTTCAATGCAAAACATAGTTCCTATGTTTTTAATGACTTCATTTACAAAATGAGCGCCATTATCACTATAGATTCGTTCAGGTATGCCATAGCGGGGTATGATGTTTTTGCATAACGATTTGGCTACAGTCAATGCATCAGGTCGTTTGGTTGGAAAAAGTTCTACCCATTTGGAAAAGGCATCCACAATTACTAAACAATATTCTTTGCCCTCACTTTTACTTAGTTGAATGTAGTCCATATGTATAACCTGAAAAGGATATTGTGGAGTGGGAAATTTTCCTCTTTTAGGTCTCAAATTGCCTTGGGAGTTGTGTTTGGCACACGTGAGACATGCTCTGCAAAAATGTTTAGAGTACGTGTTAAATCCAAAGGTTGTATAGATGGCATTAATCTGGCTCATCATCCCCCTTGTGGAGACATGAGAAATTCCATGGCTCAATATGGCAGCCCATCTATACAAATTTTTAGGTAAAATGGGTTTCCCCAATGGTCAGCAATAAATGCCATCACGGATAGTAGCTCCGCGTTTAGTCCATAAGTCCTTTTCTACATCTGAACTCTGATGTTGCATATCAGAGAGAACTTGAGAAGATAAACTGTGTTTGTCAACAGGAAGTGTGACGTCCTGTACTGGGTCAACATGGAGTACACTAAGCTCTCCTGCTGCAGCAGCCTTTGCAGAAATATCTGCATAATGATTTCCTTGAGATACAGAGTCAGATTTCCCTGTGTGAGCTGCACATTTGCATACTGCAATTTTGGAGGGTAACTGAACAGCAGCCAGGAGGCGGTTTAGTTGTTCTCCATGTGTGACAGGTTTACCAGTGGAGGTCACCATCCCCCTGTTTTTCCAATGTTGAGCAAATACATGAACGGACGCAAATGCATATTGACTGTCAGTGTAAACAGTGACTGGTTTGTCTTTATATAAGGTGCAGGCATGTGAGAGAGCAATTAGCTCTGCAGCCTGAGACGAGAAATGCGGTGGCAGGCGCTCGGCTCGCAGAACGCGAGTATTTGTGACTACAGCATAACCTGTTAAAGTTATGCCCATATCATTCTTCCTAGAAGATCCATCCACGAAACTACATCGCCAAGTGTCAGGGGCGTGTCTTGTAAGTCCGGTCTGGATTTTGCTACAGTCTGAGTCGAATCTAGACAGTCATGTGGTTCCCCGTCATCAGGAAGTGGAATCAAAGTTGCAGGATTCAGTGTGGTGCATCGTTCGATTGTGACATGCGGTTGGGACAGCAGCGTGGCCATGCAAGACAGATGGCGTGCCGGTGATAAAAAGGTCATGTTGGTTTGTAGCAGCAATGCCGACACTGCGTGTGGCACTTTGAGGATTAGTGGGTGGAAGAGGACTACGCCAGCACTGCATTCCACAGCCATTGATGCTGCCACAACAGCACGTACACAATGGGGGAGGGCGCAAGCCACACTATCCAATTTGGCAGAGTAGTACGCAACTGGGCGGAGTTTGGTTCCATGTTGCTGTGTGAGTACGGAAGTCATAAAGTGGCCCTTACAGTCAATCATTTGTACAAAAGTTTTGTTATAATTTGGAAGTGCCAAAGCAGCTGCAGAGGTTAATGCTTGTTTTATTTTTGAAAATGCGTCTTCTGCTTCAGAGGTCCATTTAACAGTTGTGTTCATTGAAATGTCTTCAGTGTACATTAATCTGTTTAAAGGGTGCACAATTTGTGCATAGTCAGGCACCCAACTTCTGCAATAGTTTGTCAGGCCCAAAAAGGACATCACTTGTCGTTTAGTCAGTGGTTTGGGGGCCTGTAGAATGGCTGTTTTCCTGTCTGCTACGATTGTTCGTCCTTCACAACTCAAATTGTGACCCAAATACTTTACTTCATTTTTCCACAACTGCAATTTATTCTTACTGACTTTGTGACCTTCTTTCGCCAGGTGGAATAATAGAGCAAGAGTGTCTCCTACACATGTTGTTTTATCGGGTGAGACCAGCAAAATATCATCAACATACAGGAGAATTTGACTGTTTCCTGGTGGAACAAAGGATGCCATGCTGGCAGACATTACTTGCGAATAAATTGTGGGACTTTCACAATAGCCCTGCGGTAGGCGAGTAAACGTGTATCGCTTTCCCGCAAAGGTGAAAGCAAACCAGAACTGACTATCCTTGTCTACAGGAACGGAGAAAAAAGGCATTGCTGATGTCCACAACCGTGAAGAACGTAGCATCAGGTCGAAGAGAATTCAGCAATGTATGTGGGTCAGGTACACAAGGTGCCCTCTGGACTACAGCATTATTAACAGCCTGCAAGTCCTGGACCATTCTCCAACCAGTGGAAGGAGCTGCCTTTTTCACCGGAAAAATTGGAGTGTTGCATGGTGAATCAGGACACTCCACAATGACCTTTGCTTGAATAAGATCTGCTATGACGGGTTTGATGCCTTCCAATGCATCGGGTTTTAATGGATATTGTCTGATACAAGGTCTGTATTCAGTCTTTGGCCTGATGACTACAGGTAGTGCTCCCTTGACTAGTCCAACATCAGTTGGCCCTGAAGACCACAAATGTGGCGGTACTTCCGTAAGGAGTGACTGCTCTTCTTGAGTTAGTACAAAATTTCATGCATCAGAGCTATCATCAGTATGAACTCCAACAGGAGCGTCGATTGGAAGATAAATTTGAGTCCTAGTCAACCCTGTCTGAGGGCTTTCCCAAATATCCCTAGTTTTCCTCACCCAATTGGTGGTTTTTTGTCCCATGTCCACTAGTGCTGATAAGCAATGCCAAGGGACAACAGAATCTTTGAACAGGGAAACGTGTGGTGGCCCGCTTTGTTTGTACAAATGCATCACAGCGTCCGATAACTGTTCCACTCCGCACGCCGCGTTGGAGATCCCATCACTGTAGATATAGGTCACCAACGGTCGTGGAGTAGGAAGAGTGCGTAAGGTGGTTTCATATTGCAAGTCGGGACCTGGCGTATTTTTGTACCACATAGTTATGTGGAGTTGTTCTGCTGACATTTCGTCCTGGACCTGTGTTAGGGTGTCCCTTCCCCAATTTAGGAGTAAAGAAGCAAAGTTTTGCGGTTCAACATTTGGAATATCCAATGTGTAATAAAACTTATCAGTTGCATCAGTGGTCAGGACATTAAGATCTGTAGGTTGTAAATCATTTTTTCGCTTCACAATCATATTATTCCCCTGAGGCACCAGTGCTAGTCTCAGTTGACAAAGTCCATCTCTGCCCAACAGATTAACTGGACATTCAGGCATCAGTAAAATAGGCATGTAACATGATTGTCCCTCAGGGTCCCGCAGCCATATTGGGTCAGACAGTGGGACTGGTGTAATTTTCCCATTTGCTGATCGAACCCAATATATTTCGCTTCCGCGATGGACACCAGGAATCTTCACATTACAGGTTGTCTTACAGGCACCTGAATCGCACAAGAAGGACACAGAGTGTCCATTCACCAAAAGCGTTATTTCTGGTCGGACACTTTCAACTGACATGAGTTCCTGCAGATCAAGATCAACAGGCATGTCTAGACCTAATTTTGGTGATTGGTCGGTTAGTCATTTACTCTGATGTGTGTTTTGTCCTCTGCGAGGACAGTCCCGAGAGATGTGTCCTTCCTCATTACAGATCCAACACTGTCGCGGCCCTGTTGGTGGTGGAAAGTCCTGTCTCTTCTGATTTCCCCTGTCATTGAATCTGTCGCTATTTTGACTCCAACGTGGAGGTCCACCTCTCTGTTCTATGTGTCGGCGTCCTTCCTGAAATCTTCCCTTGAAATTCCCTCGGCCTCGTTGACCACGATCCGGGTATCCTCTTTGATAATAGAGGTCCTCGTTTGGATCATCGGTCAGATCAGCCAGGAAAACAGCAGGTGTTTTCCCTGTATTTTTCTTCTGACTTTGGACCTTATCAGCATGCATAGCATGGTCAACATAGTTATCTAACGTGGATGTGGGAAAATTTATCATGTGTTTTTCAATCCAATGTTTAACTCCCTGTTTGCTGTTTTGATGGAGGGCGTTTTTGAGTTGTTGTTCGTATACTCCTTCTTCCTGCTCTGGTACTAGACCACTGTTTGCACGGAAAACCTTTTCCATTCTTAACTTGTAATCTTCAAAAGGTTCATCGTCTTTTTGTTTAGTACGATTAATATCAGCATAATTAGCTTGTTTTTTGAATTTTTCTTTGATTCGTTTTTGTAACGCTGTCACTCGCTGGGTCAGTATGTCGCTATTATGTGGTAAAGCTGTGCCGTCGCCACTTGCAGGTGACCAATCCCCTTTTACAACCCCCCAGTATTTCTTTAAAGCTCCCATATAAACCTGCTGGACCTCCGTGCCATCTAAATTATATGAACCACGGAGGTTTTCTAAATCTCGACAGCACTGTTCAACATCTTCTTGAGGATCCGCCACCCCTGTTAATGCGGACTTTATGTCGTCCATTGTCCAAGTGCGGTAGACCAAAAGTGTAGGTCTTTGATCCACCGCCACATTTGGATTAGCTACTTGTATCATGGGGTACTGTTCTGTACCATCAAGTGAGTATACGGGTGGTGATTTTGAGCCCTTTAGTTTAACCCAATCCCACCCTGATGCTTCAGGTGCACTGGGAGGGGACAGAATTTCTCGAGATCGTGTCAAGGACCTTGTAACTGGTCTCTGGGGCGGCGGTGAGTGATATGCTGGTGGTTTGTCATCCGTTTGTTGCTCCAGGTCTGGATACAGACTTGGTTTTGTAGAATCAGTCATTTTTTCAGTTTGTTTTGATTCTGATTTGGTGTCATTTATCTGTTCCTTTTCTCCGCGTCTTTCTTCAACATACACTTGCACTCTTATGGGTGGACAGGTGGTTTCATCGTCCTCCTTTTTGTGCAAGAAAATTTCTGAATTTCCTCCTTCAGTCTTGTTTTGTTTTTCCCTGTCTTTCTCCCTACTCTTCCTCTCACCTTCTCGTCTTTGATCTGCAGCTTCCTCCCATGCAATAATTTTGTTCCATCCCTCCTTCATCATTTTCCACTCATCATTTTTGTTTTTCTTTTTAATAGATTCTCTTAATTTTGACAATGATGGTCTGTTTATTTGGCCGTCGAATCCATGTTTTGTAATCCATGTGTCTAAATATGAGACATGTGTAGGATCTTTTTGTTCCATAAATTTCCAATCTTTGTTACCTAGACGGTCCCGCGGAGCCTGCCTTTGTGTCTTACTGTTTGACTTCCCCATTTTTACGTTATTTTTATTTTTTTTTTTGTTTTTATAAAGATAAAATTTAGACCAGTGGGTTTTCAACACCTACAGTGTTCTAAACACTGGTTATGTGCTTCTTACGGGACAGCGAATTTAATTTTCCACCAGCCAGTGAGTTCCCTTTCTCCTCCCCGAAGGAAGCGGGAAATCCTTGCCTCTGCCTCTGACCAGTGGTCGCTGTTTACTTTCCCGTAATTTTATATAGAGGAGGATCTAATGACCCGTCACTCTCATTCAGTCACCTTTATTACACTGTCACACTTTTTCACCGGTATTAATTTAGACGCCAGAGGAGCCCGTGCCTCCTAATACAGAGTTTAACTAGTTCGATACTAGAGGATTCTGTTCACCCTTACGGGGTTTAACTGCGTTTAACATTACCTGACATTGTCTAGAATTCTCAGGGTTTTAACATGACTTCCTGTCACTATTCACTGTCCTGTCCGTTTATGTGACTACCTGTCACCACACATACTTATAGTTTGTTTTTCAATTAAAATTCTACTCACTCAACCGCTGTCTTCCCCTCACGGATTAGTCTTCAACCTTCCGGATCCCAGCCGGCGGACCGAGCCAGTCCCGTCAAAGGGTCTCGGTACCTTGGCCAAGGATTTTCCTGGTGTCAGTCTCGTCCGCTGGAACCCTTCAGGTATGTTGACATCCGGCTCGAAGGACCAAAGTAATGTTAGGTTTAAAACCACCTAAACATCATAAAACTGTAACAGAGAAAGACACAACAGTCAAATAAGAGTCAGAGAGTAGAATTCAATTGTAAATGCTCGCGAGGAGTGCAGCACAGAGACAAACTATTCTAACAATCTCCAAACTGCACTAAACTCTGGCTGCACTCTCGCTCTTTTTATTAGGACGTCATACAGGTGCGGTTGTCAGCATACGTGGCATAAGCAGTTGAGCAATCAAACAGGTCTTGCAACTACAGTTGAGCAAGATTTGCGACTTCTAGTTTCTGCGACCTCAGGCTACTGGTTTGGGGAAGGTGCGGTCAGGACTTCTCTCCTGGGCTCCGTTCTTCAGGTGTTATCTTCAGTCAGCACATGTCGGTTAACCTTTTGTTCTTTCCTGTGGTTGAAACCACATGCGTGCAGTAGAAACATCATTTGGCAACACAGCTAGTAACACAATTTGCAATACAGCATACTTTCTTTTGGAATCATATTCAATCTTTACAATTCTTTTGCACAAAAGCAATTCATATGATCATATACAAACATTTTCATTCCTTATTATTTATTTTATATTTTATTATATTTTTAATGGTTTGATAAGTTGTTTTGGACATCAACTCTTCTGACCTCGCTTTGCGACATCACATAAGTTCCTTTTTCTCTCTAACTGCAAGGATAAAAACAACTCATGTAATCATTCATTTGTAACATACTTTATCAAGAGGTCATCAAGAAGTCAGCAACAGACTTCTAACAGATACAATGAGTTTATTTCCATTACTAAAGTATTAATAAAAGAATGTATAATATAAGGAATATAGACTAGAAGAATGTATAATAAAAGAATGTGTGATAACTGACATATCCATATATACATAAATCCAACAACCACAAACTCAGAACACGTCATCCACTGGCCATGTTCTGTTCCGGGCCGGTAACCATACTTTTGCTGTCCTGAGCCCACTTTCTACAATATAGGGTTTCAGATTTGGTTGTGTTAACTTGAATACACTCTCCAACATTTAGGCGAGTCTCTACACATCTCTTAGCAGTCAACCGTCCCACTGATACATTCCCTTCCTGATAATAACAAATTGGAAATTTGATTCCGTGGGGTATTATAACAGTTTTGGCCACAAGTGCAGATGCCTTAATCCTAGTCAAGGTTACTAATTGACTACACGGGTCATAAATTTTCCCCCAATGAGATCCATTCCATCCGCTGTATGCTTTGGACATATATACGTGATCCTCACCAGTCATTGTTACGTACATAGCTTGAACAATACAGTCAGTGACACCATAACTAAATGGTCGTGCCCATAAAGTTGGTTGTGTGCTGGATATTGGGATGTATGAACAGACATAGCAGTTTGTCTCATTAACTGATTGAGCTACGATTGTTGCATAATTGTACCATGAGTTTTGCTGTAATGGATTGTCTGTGGTATCGTTTTTTATCTCATCGAGTAGTGCTAGCATCTGTTTAGGTATGTATCTTTTATTGATTTTTGCGAATGCTTCGCTTTGTCTAGCTGTCCCTTGTAACCGGAAACGATGAAGTAAATATATTACCCCTGCTAACAGAAGCAACATTATCATACAACAACAAAAACAAGAGCATTTCTTTCTGCTATGAACCTCTCAGATTTCTCCCTTACGTCGTCTAACTCTTTCTCTCCTCAGCAGGAGCTCTTCGTCCTTCATGTTGACTGGTACAGGCGTCATGTTTAGTGACAGTTCAAAAGGAGCAGTTTATGTGGGCTTAGGGGCTGAAGGTGACAGTTCACAGTCTCAGTTCAGTTCAGCAATGGACTGAGGGACTCTGAAACCTTTTTTTATGTTATTTCCCTTCAGTTGTAGTGCATAAATCTGTACTATTATCAGTATGTGTAAGGCATGTTGCAAGTGGACTTAAGATAATGTGTCATGTACTCTGTCCTGTGCCCTGTTCTTGACGTTTCTTTTAAACACAGGTGCACAGGATTAGAACAGGATCGTCTTGTCTCCTGTTTTCAAAGATGCAGTTTCGTCTGCTTCTGTCTCCTGGTCTGGTCACGTCAGCTTCAGTGCTCTTATTTCAAGCTTGTAGTATGTCTGCTTCTGATCCTGGTCTGAGTTGACAGGCCTCTTCTTGGTCATAGGTGGTTACTCGTCTGCTTCAACCTTTGGTCTTTGTCTTTGTAGTGGGATAGATGCACCCAAGATGATCTTTTCCTCTGGGCTGGATGCCTTTTCCTCTGGGTTGTCCAGGAGTTTTACCAGCTTACAGTGACTTAGGTGGATCCAACTCGACCTCTCAGCGATTTTAACTGCAGTTGGTGTTGTTAGTAACACTTGGAATGGCCCTTTCCACTTTGGGCTGGACCAAGATTTCGTTTTGATTACTTTAATGTAGATCCAATCTCCAGGGTGTACTTCCAGAGTCTGTAAGTCTGTAGGAAGTAAAGAGTTTGATGGCAGTAAATGTGTCTTTTGTATTTGTTTTTCTTGCAGCAGTTCTTTCATATAGTCTGCTAGGTTCTTTTCTTCAGTCATAGTCTGAGCGTCTGGTAGCAAGTCCGGAAGTTTAAAACTTCGTCCATACAATATCTCAAATGGTGTGAGTCCTCCTTGTGTGGGTGTTATTCTCATGTACATTTTGACTAAATCCAAGCATTCTGGCCAGGGTCTTTTTGTGTCCTCCATGCATTTTCTGAGTCTGCTCTTAATTGTCCCATTTGTTCTTTCTACTAATCCTGCACTTTGTGGATGATAAGAACAGTGATTTTTGAGAGTCTTCCCCAAGTTTCGTGCTACTTTTGTGATCACCTCATTCACAAAATGTGTTCCATTATCACTATACAGCATCTCTGGGACACCATATGCTGGAATGATCGTCTTGCAGATGGCTTTAGCAACAGTTAATGCATCAGCTTTTGCACTTGGGACAATCTCAACCCAGTTTGAGAAGACATCAGTCAACACCAAACAGTATTGGTAGGGTCCACTTTTATTCAACTCAATAAAATCCATGTGTACACTCTGGAAGGGGTACTGAGGTGCAGGAAACTGTCCCCGCTTTGGCCTCAAATTTCCCTGTGCTGTGTTTGGGTTTGCTACTTCAATCATTGGGTATATGTTGGTCGCAGCCCATATTTGTCCCGATCGTGTGTGCGATGGTGAGAAGTCGAAATCAAACGACGTATCTAGGGTCGGATACAATATGGGGACAGTCTGATTATAAGATGGTGGATTTCCACCGAATGGACTTATAGCTTTCTAATCATCATCAACTGGAATTTTACTCCATCCAATGGGGCCGTAGGTGTTACAGTTACAGGTGGTAGGGTTACATTCACAAATGGATTATTTGACGGTGTGTAAACTTTTGTCAGAGTTGGCGGATGTCTGGGTGTTGTCGGAGTCCCTACTTTGGGCCTCACAACTTGCTGTGATTGTTGTTGTTGTACTTGTGAATTCTGCTGTGATGGATGTTGTACAATTTGTTGTCCAGGTTGTGGTCTCGGCTGTAATGGTGGCTGTTGTCGTCCGGTCACTGTCTCATTATCTTCAGGTCTTACATACATTATCTTGTCCTTTCCTTTCTGACTCTTCCTGTCATTGATTGCTTTCTGTCTCTTCTGTGCCTCATCTAACCATCTCTTCACTACTTTCAATTCTTCCTCCTTTTTTAACTTACTCTTTCCTGTCTTTGTGGCTACTTGAAGTGTGACGTCACTTACAACCTTTTGACAATTTTCCACCACAAGTTTATTTGTGAAACCGTATTTCTTTTTCCAGTCTTTACAGTACTGTGTGGATCCCGGGGAGACCCTTTCCATATATTTGGGGTCGCCCTCGAGTTTTAATGTACCCTGTGTGTTTCCCATTTTAGACCACTGAGGGGGTTAGGCCTAGGGCCATCTAAATCAGTGGTATTTCAAGACCCCTTTAATGACTCTGGCGCGTCCGCGAGGTGCCGACCAAGCTTCTACCAAATCCTTAGATTGGGTGGGTCGACCTTGCCTCTGCTTCCTTGCGGTTGCTTGTGAGTTACGGTTTCCTGTGAAACATCCTCTTTTCTTTTACCGAAAGAAGGGAGTAAGCAGTTAAGTTTCGATGTCAACAGAGTCCTGAAACAACCTTTAGTTCATCACTGTGGCTGAGCAATCATTTAGCATAAATGCAGCATATATGAATGGGTACATAATTATTATGCTTGAATGAGTAAATGAAGTATAAAAGAATATAATTCAGACAATAATAAATGTAGAATCCTTTAACAAGTCAGCTAAGACACATATTCTTTCAGTCTTATGGCTGGTTTCACTCCCACATCACACAGATAACAGTTGATACAGTTCATTTCACAAGAAGCAGAAACTTAACTCAGACTACTTTTGATTACATTGAATATCATGTAAGCAGGCAATGATTATTTAAATAAATGGTAACAACTCATAAAATCCCCATCACTCTATCGCCCTATGACGGACAGGGAGTTGAGTCGAAAGGCGAAGCTCTCGATCTGCTGTTTAGTCTGTGTTCCTACTCTCATCTATAGTCACAAGGGTTGAATCCTGACTGAAAAAAACTACATCGCTGGTACAATCGGCCAAAATGAGTTTCCTCAGGAGGGTGGTGTCTCCCTTAGATATAGGGTGAGAAGCTCAGTCATTCGTGAGGATCTTGGAGTAGAGCTGCTGTTCCTTTGCATTGAGAGGAACCAGCTGGGGTGGTTTGAGCATCTGGTAAGGATGCCTCCTGGGTGCCTCCCTAGGGAGGTGTTCCAGGCATGTCTAGCTGGGAGGAGGCCCTGGGGAAGACCCAGGACTAGGTGGAGAGATTATATCTCCATGGTGGCCTGGGAGCGCCTCGGGATCTCGCAGTCAGAGGCGGTTAATATGGCTGGGGAAAGGGGAGTTTAGGATCCCCTACTGGAGCTATGGCCCCCACGACCTAATCCCAGATAAGTGCTTGAAGATGTATGTAAGCATGTCATTTGATTGATGGATTCTCCGTCATGTGACATTCATTATTTGTTCCATCATATGGGTGATGTCACTATTTTTGGTAATATTTATAGTGCATTTTAACTCTGTTATTTGGCTCCATTAGCATTTTGTAAAAATGCTTCCATGATATGAAAAAGCAAAATCCAATAGCTGCAGTGTTCTAGTTCCATTTTCGCTGGATTAAGGAATGCACCACGAAACTGCTCAGTCTCACGCTCTGGTCAGCAGTGTGTCACCCGAGATGCCTGCTGGCCTCCAGGTGGCATTCCAAGGAGCTGATTACCTCACCCATTTCACATCATTTGCAACTGCTTATAAACCTTGGTTCACCATTTCTGCCTTTGCCAGTAACTTAGTTGTCATTACGTGGTACCTAGCCTCTCTACTTTGTTTGGTCGACTTAATCAGTCTTCTGACCTGAACCTGTTTATTGTCTCTTTCCAGTGAACCTTTGATCATCCAATGCGGAGGAACTCGACCTCCCAACATTTGTTATCCCTCCAATAGGACGATCGCAGCATTGGAGACTATTCCGTCAACTTTGATGCAGAAGCCGACTGGAATACCGCAACACTGCAAAGTGTTTTTTGTTTGTTTGTTTAAGGTTTCTGAGTCCTTAAAGGCTGAACTGGTAGACCGGGACAAACCCAAAGCTCTGGACCAATTCATTGCTTTAGCCATCTGGATTGGCAACCAGTTGAAGGAGAGACAGTAGCAGAAAGGGCGGCAGGCAGAAAGGGTGGAGGGCAGAACGCGCATCTTCTGCTCAGATCCCACCGCAACTGCTCCCAGTCTTTCTTTGGGCTCCACCAGGAATACACTCCCCAGTCCTACAGCACCCCCTGCTTACAAGCCTATGCAGTTCTGCAGGACCAAATTGCCCCCCCCCCCCCCCCCCCCCCAATGAGAGACAGAGTAGAATTGCTGCCAGGGAGTGTATTTATTGTAGTGCTAGGGGGCATTTCTTCAGCGTTTGTCCAGTTCGGCCAAAAGCCAACGTTTGCCCATAGGTCCCTGCTCATGGGTAAGCCAAATCAAATTCACGGGTGATCATCCTGGACGGACCCTAATCCCAGCGACCATTTTATTTCAACAGCAGTCATTTTCTATTCTGACACTTATTGACACTGGGGCAGAGGGTAACTTTTTGGACACTAGGGTTGTCACTAAGGCATTCATCGCTGTGGTTAAACTCTACTCCCCTCTAGCTGTGCATGCCTTAGATGGCTGGTCTCTGCCCGCAGTTACACCCCAGACTGAGCCAGTCAGTCTAGTGTTGTTAGGAAATCAACGGAAGATGATTTGGTTCTTTGTTTTTTCCTACTCCTCACCTTTGGTGTTGGGACATCCCTGGCTCACACTCTAAACCCGAAAATTGAGTGGCCAACGAGAGCAATCACCCGGTGGAGCAAAACCTGCCACAGTTGGTGTTTACAATCCTCTGTAACCTCCAATACCATGGCTAGGGTATCCTTGAGCACACCCCCTGACTTCACTTGGTCCCTGCTTGTTACCACGACCCGGGGGAGGTGTTTATTAAGGAGTGCACATTGTCACTCCCACCGCACAGGCCACACAGGCCATTTACTCCCAGGTGCGGTTCTCCCCTTGAGTCAATTATATAATCTGTCGCATATGGAGAGGGAATCAATGGAGCATTACATTTGGGACTCTCTGGCCACTGGTTTGATTCAGCCATCTTCCTCTCTGCTGGGGGCAGGCTTCTTTTTTGTTGGGAAGAAGGACGGGATGCTGTGCCGGTGCATAGATTTTTGAGGGTTGAATGTCATCACAGTCTACAACCGATACCCGCTTCTCCCTCCTTGATTCGGCATTCAGCTCCCTGCACGGGGCGATGAAATCAAACCTCCGAAATCCTTAACCACCTAGTCCGAGTCAAGGACGGAGATGAGCGGAAGGCTGCTTTCAACACCCCTTTAATTTCCAGTACCTTATCATGCCCTTCAGTCAATGGCATGTTGCGCGACTTCCTCAACCGGTTTGTGTTTGTTTACTTGGAAGATATTCGCATTTTTTTCAAAAGACCGCACAGAATATACCCACCATGTCCGTCAGCTTCTCCAGCATTTGCTGGAGAAGTGATTATTTGTCAAGGCTGAAAAATGTGACTTCCTCCAGGACACCATCTCATTTCTAGAATACATCTTATTCAAAGACCAAATCGAACCCGCCACAGTCGATGTAGTCATGCAGTGACCAATGCCCACCACGGTCAAACAGCTCCAGCAGTTTTTAGGTTTTGTTCATTTCTACAGGTGCTTCATTCGCAATTTCAGTCAACTCACTACTCCTTTAAATACACTCACATCCCCCAACATCCCATTCTTTTGGTATCCCGACGCAGAGAAAACATTCAACACACTAAAACAGTTTTTCATCTGCACCCATCCTCACCCAGCCAGATCTGGACCTCCAGTTTGCTGTGGAAGTCAATGAGTCCGACATTCGGATTGGAGCCATCCTGTCCCAGCGAACTGAGGGCAACAATTGACTCCATCCCAGTGCCTTCTTCTTCCAGCATCTGACTCCCGCAGAACAGAACTATGACATGGGCAACTGGGAACCCCTGATGGTAAAAGAGGCCCTGGAGGAGTGGAGACACTCACTGGAAGGTACTTCTGTCCCATTCATTGTATGGATGGACCACAAAAACCTGGCATACATCCAGTCCACACAAAGACTCAATTCCAGGCAGGCCAGGTGGTCTCTCTTTTTTGGATGCTTTAACTTTGTTATCATCTACTGGTCAGGTTACAAAAATGGGACACCAGATGCACTGTCCCATCACTTCTGTCCTTTGGATCAAACCACCACTCCGGATTGGATCTTGCCCGCAGACCTAGTGGTGGGAGCTTTGGCCTTGAGTTGGAGAGAGTCGTCTGAGAGGCACAGCAGCGACATCCAGACCCCGGAGGAGGACCTCCTGGATGACTGCTTGTACCACTGGAAGCTCACTCTGAGGTCCCACAATTCTTTCACAGTACCATTCTCACCTCCCATCCCTCCATCCTGCCATTAATAGGACTCTAGACCTGGTGCTTTGCCATTTCTGATTGCCCACGGTCCAGGCAGATGTGAGGAACTTTGTCCAAGCATGCACCATCAGCGCCAGTGTTAAGTCTTCCCATCAGCCTCCATCCGGACTCCTTCAACCTCTTCCAACACCTAGATGCTGCTGGTCTCACATCTGTCTGATTTTTGGCATTGCTCTGCCTCTCTAACATGGGAACCTTGCTATCCTCATTGTCGTGGACAGATTCTCTAAGGCAGCACACTTTGTGGCCCTGCTGAAACTTCCATCCTCCCAGGAGACCGCAGACCTCTCAGTCCACCATGTGTTCCATCTGCATGGCATACCGGTGGGTAGCATGTCAGAACAAGTGCCCCAGTTTACCTCTTAAGTATGGAAGACCTTCTGCTCTGCCCTCGGTGCCTCGGTCAGTCTCTCGTCCGGGTTCTATCCCCAGACCAACAGCCAACAGAGTGAGCAAACTTGAGTTCACACTCCATTGCGTTATGTCTTCCCATCCATCATCCTGGAGTGCTCAGCTGCCCACAACTCCCAAGTCAGCTCAGCTACCGGACTCTCACCATTTGAGTGCTCCCTTGGATACAGTGGTGGGCACAGTTCCGATAACCGATAATTATCAAAGATAATGTTTTCATTATCGGATTATCTTTACAGATAACTTTAAAAACCATTATCGGACTAATTATCTTCCGATAAATTTTTGTCCGATAATTTTTCGACCGTTAACATGGTAAACAAAGCTGAACAGCTACAAACATTTAGAAAATTTAAAATCAGTTGAGCACTTACCTGTTAAATGTTTTGTAGCAGATTTGTAGTTCCACCCTCTGCAAAAAGAGAAGAGCTGCTTCTAGAAGGAACTGCTCTATCCTCTGCAGTCAAAGGAGAACTGGTCACCAAAAAAAAAAAAAAAACCCTCATTTCTTTTAACCCCATACTGACACACGGGCAAGATCACCCAAGTCATCCAGAGGAATACATTTTTAACTTATGCTTCAAATTTTAACCAAAGTAATTTTTGACAAGTTATTTAAATTAACGTCACGTCTGAAGTTTTATTAAGTGAGAATATCAGATATATGTTTTAGTTTTAAAGTAATGCTCTAATTTTTAAGGTTTTAGTGTGGACATGCTGTGCCAAGTGCATTATGGGTAGGGTAGAGTAATCTCAGTACGTTCACGACAGGAGAAATGCATTTCAGACACTGATCAGGCTCCATGGACAGCATTAAACTCTAGTGCCTAAAACTCTCGTGAATATATTCTCTGGGTTTATAGACGTTATTGTGTTTGCGTTTATTAAATTCCACACATCTTAAATGTAGCAGACACGGATTGTCTGGAATTTTGTTTTGGCGAGTTTTCACGGTCTCTATTTCCATCTACTGGCCAGTAGTGTTCATGGCAGTATTCACCCTGAAGCTGGGCAGATACTGTATATTTTCAATCACTGTACTCGGTTCCAGCTCAAACTGTACCACAGAACCACACGGTGTAAAAGTTCAGAGCCCCCAATTTATGTTCTCACACACATTGTGTGTTCACAAACCACACGTCGGACTTGTGTTTCCAGAAGCAAAACGTAAACAGAAGCTTTTTAAAAAAAATTTAATTAACATTTCTTATTCCACATTCCAACAGCCATGGCCTGTGAGCATGGACCGGGCCGCCGGGCCACCCGCCCTCGACCGCCACCCAATCCTCTCTGCACCCGACCCCCATGGCCCCCTCTGCAGGTGGTGAACCCACAGGAGGGCGGGCCCATGTTGCTCCTTCGGGCTGAGCCTGGCCGAGCCCCATGGGCTAAGGCCCGACCACCAGGCCCTTGCACGTGTGCCCCAACCCCAGGCCTGGCTCCAGGGTGGGACCCCGACTCTGCCATACCGGGCGACGTCACGGTCCTTGATCTTTTACGGGTCATGGAGGTTCTGAACTGCCCTTAGTCTGACCCGTCACCTAGGACCTGTTTGCCTTGGGAGACCCTACAGGGAGCACAAAGCCCCCGACAACATAGCTCCTAGGATCATCCGGGTACACACACTCCCCCACCACGATAAGGTGGCAGCTAGAGTCGAAAGGAGTCAGTTGAGGTGGCTCGGGCATCTTTTCCAGGTGTTCCGGGCACGTCCCACTGGGAGGAGGCCCCGGGGAAGACCCAGGACACGCTGGAGGGACTACATCTCTCGGCTGGCTTGGGAATGCCTTGAGGTTCCCCCGGAGGAGCTGGAGGAGGTGTGTGTGGATCGGGAGGTCTGGGAGGCTTTGCTTGAGCTGCTGCCCCCGTGACCCGACTCCGGATAAAGCGGAAGAAAATGGATGGATGGATGGATGGATAACATTTCTTATTTTTTACAAAAACTCTCGATGGGAGACATCAAAGTTTAAAAAAAACATTTACAAGACAGGTCTGCTGTGTTTGCACATGCACAGTGCGAGAGGTTGGATGCTTGTAGTGCTTCAGCAGCGGGATACCCTTATGACAGCCGACCAGAATATCAGACAGGTTTGATTTTCATCTGACCATACGATCGCGATCAGGAGGTGGTCATGAGATGTTAAACACAGCTCGTTACTCCATGTATACTAAACGATGCAGGACGCGCGATTAACCTGAAACTTGGTGTGATCCAAAAAATTCTCGCACGAATGAAAAATCAGCTGAAAAAGGGCCAAAACTCACACAGTGTAAACCCAGCTTAAGTACTGAACGTCTTGCACCAGTAGATCATGGCAGTGTCTTATTTACTTTTGACACTGGTTATATCAGACGGTTATCTAATTACAACTTGGCTTTTTTTTTGAAAATGCCTTTTTTTACAAATAAAAAAATTGAATATTTTACAAAAGCACATTTATCTGTAAACACCAACATACGACACACCTCACATTAACGTGTTGGTTTACATAATGAATGAGTCAACCAATCAGTGTTAGCGGAGGCACATTTTACCCAGAATCCTTTGCGATCTGTCTGTGTTTGTTACAAAACTTCAGAATTAGTGCATTATTCAACATTAAAATATATATGTTATATTTTAACTTTGTACAAATGACAGAATTGACATTAATGGAGTTATTTTATCAGTATTCATTTTATTTATACACCAAACCATAACTCAGCACTGCTTTATTTTCCAAGACCTCCGCCTGACGGCAGTGTTGTGATTGAGTAGAGAGTTGAGCTTCAGAGCTCCTCTCACCTTGCTGCTGTGCTGGAAGCCATGTAGTAAACAGGAGCTTCCAGCAGGGGGCAGGATGCTCAAAGACAGAAGTGCTGACTCATTGTTTGGGTCTGTTGTTGCTTTTGATGCTATCAGAAGCGATCGTGGTGTTAAAACTCAAAATCAGCTTGTTAGTAGTTGCAAGTGTACCATCGTACCCCTGTACTCAAGGAGAGAGACATCGTACCTCTGCCCCTCAGTACCGAACGGGCTAGGAACATTCCGCCAGGGACATTCCGCTTAGGGCAGAGTCCCACAAGCTGGCCTTATTGGGCTGTGCGTGGTGGACCTGGTGCTCAACCTTGTGGCAGTTCAGCTTCGCCTACCAGGTCCCTTCGGATTGATCCTACCTTCCACGTCTCCGGGATCAAGCCAGTTCACACCCGTTGACGAGATTCAGCCACCTGGCGGTCTCCTGTCACCACACATGCTCTGGTCCAGTCTGTGTCTCCTGCCTCTGGGACCTCTTGCACATTGTAAAATAATTCTGTACAGTATTTTTTTCAAATAAACTGTATTTTTCCTTTCATCCCAGCGTCCTGCATTTGGGTCCTACATTCAGTTCTATTGGCTCAACCGTAATGTAGAGGAAAGAATATTTATATTTTCAATTTCCATTTATTTTCATTTATATAACTTCAAATAACAACGAAGTTCACACAAGTAAGGTCTAACCTTTCCAATCCCAGTGCAAGCACACAGGCGACAGTGGTAAGGAAAAACTCCCTCTGAGAAAAAAAACCCCAAGCAGACCAGACACAAAGGGGTGACGCACTGCTTGGGCCATGCTACAGACACAAATTACAAAACAAATCACAAATTGAATATACAGGACATGTTGCAGGTGAGCAGGACAGGAGGGTTTCAGAAACAGAGACCACACCCACCAACAGAGAAAAAACAAAATCAGGCATCAAATATTTGCTGAGAGATGGAATGTATCATTTAACGCTGTATCATTACATCTTTAAATTAATGCAAATATTCTTACCATTGCACTCATGAACAGTCATTATTTGAATAATATTATTATTATTACTATTACTATTACTATTACTATTATTTGAATAATATCACATTTCAATACTTGTTGAATTGCATTTATTATGTCTTGTATGTATGGAATCAGCATCCAAGCATCGTGATACGTATCGTATGAGGAGATAAGGGTATCACCCCGGCTAACGCTACCTTGAATGGCTGTAATTAAGGCCAGTGGCGCAATAACCCTGTGTGACCCCAGGTTTATTTCTGTCAGTACTGTGACTTTTTTCTCTTAGGCATCATTTACAGACACTCTTTGAAAGAGCTGATGACACAACTTGAGTGAAAGAGGAGGAAGAAGAACTTAGAAAAAGAGCTGAAAGGATGACAGTGGGGAGTGGTTGCAGACCCGCCAGGGATAAGGTCATAAAAGGAGAGAGGGGAGGGGTAGAAATAAAAATAAGTGAAACAAAGTATCCATTTAGCATAACAGCCTCTTAAAAAAAACAGATAAGGTGGACTTTGCCTTATTGCTTGATTGTGTGCACGCAGTGCACAGGGAACATGCAACGAGGTGGCCTTTGCGACAAATAGAAGGAAAGACCGTGTAAACTGGGTGTGTGTGTGTGTGTTGGGGGGGGGGGGTGTGTGTGCATGTTTGTACACTGAGAGAAGGAGAAAGACACAGATGGGAGGAAACAGTGGATTAAGGTTTGGCGTTTCCCCCTCAGGCTCCATTTGCAGAATCGACTGCTTGATTCATATCATCTTCACGCTTTAGAGCACACACTTAGCATGCAAGCTGCTGGTGCACCTCCTATAGTAAGTACTGTCTATAATATCTGTGTGTCTGTTGGCTGTGTGTTTGTGTGTGACAATGGTTTGGCCCAGCGTTGCTGAGTGTGAGTGGTTCTGTGCAGGATATCAAGATACAGATGGGGTTTCGGTTGAGGACATTGTTAGGGGGAAGAAGATGGATCTACAGTAAAACTCCATTCAGGTGGACCAGTGAACTTTGTCCGTTATAATTGAAATCTGCTATATGTATAAAATGGGCAAAATCTGCTATATGTATAAAATGGACAAAATCTATTATATGTATAAAATGGACACGATCAAATCCAAATCCATTATATGTATGCAACATTACGTAGTCACAGTCAGGAGGTGCTGAAGGATCTATAGGGAATCCCCAGCACCAATTAGGCTTATGTATTTCCTTGATGAAACCCTTGACCTTGAATAAGGGCTTGCCTCATTTAACAGCCGGGTTAAAGCTTTGTCTGGAAAAAATAAATGTCTGCCTTAAATAAGCGCCGGGCATTATGTGCATTAAAAAGATTACATTTGGTCAAGTCACTTTTTTTTCTAAGTCAGCTGCGGAATGGTACCTTAAAATCCTAAAGCCTAATTTACACTTCTCCAGCTCCGTAACTCTGTGGCCATGCATTGTCAATGGGCATGTGACCCTTTTAAAGTTCTCTGTTGCGTCTTTACACAATTTGCTGCAGAAACAGCGGCTTTTCCTGAATCAGTTTGTCCCTCAACAAGCTCCACTTCTTTACACAATAATCATCTTCCAAACCAACATACAATTTCTCTCCATGAATTGTGGGTCATTTGAGCGTCTTTTTCTGTTGAAAAGTTGGTCATATTTGCGGACGTTTCTGCCAAACGTATTTGATCCATGAATGAAATGTAATCATGGGCTCACTGCAAAAAATTTTAAAATATGATGGGAGAGGAAGGAGTGAAAACATAAAAGTGACAAGTCACAGCCCTCCGTCATTTAGCAGGTGCACTTCAGGCTCTGGAGAGGGTTCGCAGCCACGTAGACGGCTCTGATCTAAAGTGGTGTTTTTCGCCACACCCAAGGATATGTGTGAAACCCAACACCGTATTACAGTGCAGGCAGCATTTTGTTAATAATATCTGGCCTTGAATAAAGGTCTGCCTCGTTTAGGCACCTGGTCTGGGCATGGTTTGAAAAAAAATAAAAGCCCTCTGTTGCAACTGGGCACACCCAGGCAGCCCTGCCCGGTACATGCGAGGGGATTATAATGAGAATACATTGAGTTGGGGGTGGACGTTTTGTCCGATGTGAGCGAAAATCCATTATATCAAATCCGGTATATATGGTGTTTATTACATAGAAAACAATACAAAAGCATTGGTACTTTTACTTTTGTCCGGTGATTCCGAGTATGCGGTTTATACGATGATGGTTTAGGTGAGTTTTACTGTAGTCCCTTCTGTCCCTGTGTCAGAAAAGACAAAGCACTCATGTATTCACATTCATTGGCTTTAGCAGGTCTCCATCCACTATGGACATGGCAGGCAGTCTTTTTTTTTTTTTTTTGAGGCCGTTGATCTCCAAACTCATATCCTCAATGGACACCTCTGCTATTTGTGGCTGGGGCAAATGGTCATATATGGCATTCCAGGACATTTTTACACTAATTCACAATCCTTGTGAGCACTACCCGCAAATACACACTAATCACCTTCAATAATTACATACATCATTTATGCAATAATCTGCAATATACAAGTGAGAAATGTAAGAGAAGTTCACGATGTAGGATTTTGGGGTGTTTAACAGCAGAAATAGCATATATTTCTATAATTTTTATCATAATCATCTGTTTATTAGTGTGTAATTACGTGCAGCAATGACTCATTGTGATTTCATGTGCTTAGAATCAACACTTCATATCTCCAGGAGAGTGGGCCCCCTGATGGAAGCCGCCATGTTACATTGCCTTGTTGATATTAGGGGTGTGAATCTTTCAATATTTCACGATTCAATATGATTCCAATTCATGGGGTCACAATTCTATCCAAAATTGATTATCGATTCAAAACCATTTTTAATTCAAAAACAATTTTCAATTCTAAATCAATTCAGTATATACAGCTGCTAATTTCAGGATCTAGTCAAGATCCTGAAATTTACCTTTCATGTATTATTTTAATGCAGTGTGCGACGAAAGGTGTGTGACGATATGACATACCTTAGCTCATTTGTCTGCATCAAAAATCTGAAGCCTTCGTTTTCCACTATGCTATGGGGCGTAAGTCTTTTGAAATGAAACAGGCAATGGGTTTAGTTTTTTTTAAACATGTATAGAATTTGCTGGAAGTTTGTTAAAGTAATGCACTGTGTGCTGGGCGGCTTCTCCACTTTTTTCAACTCACAGTGATGATGTACCATTTGTGTATTTGTTGTTTTGTTTTTATGACTGTATGTTAGGTCGGGCACAAGCAAACACAGTTGTCAGGGATGGCACAAAAGGCATGGTCGAGGAATACAGATCAGAAGACGGTACACAGCTAAACAAAACAGGACTGTGAACAAAAGGCTGGAATGTGTGCAAAGAGCAACAACAAACTGGCAGGGGACTGTGAGACTGTGAGGGCTTAAATGCTGGTGGACTAATCAGGGTGTGAGACGGGGAACTGGTGGTGTTAACGAGGTACGTGAGGAAAGATCTAGAAGGGGGCGTGGCTAGTGGACAAAGATTAAGCAGTGTTCATGATAGTGAGGAAGGGAGTGCACAAAGGGAAGTGATGTAAGACACAAAGATGCCTGAGCAAGTGCACGAGCGTGAGTGAATGGAAACACAAAGCAGACAGAATCAAAGTGAGAGACAGGGACACGTGGCAGGTGCAGAGAGAACATAATCAGAGGGGCATGAGGAAAACAGAAAATGATGAACAGAGACTGAGGACAGAATAAAATATAACAATGAATAGGAACATAGAGTCGGTCCTGAACATGAGAACTAAAATTGGACCAAAAAATAATAAGTACAAAGAAAACTGCATGAGAACTGATTAGAGAATACATGAAAAATAAATACTGAAGCAAAACTGAACTGGCACTGATAAAGAAAGCAAAGAGGTTAAACACTCACACACACTCATCTTCAACCGCTTAGTCCAATCAAGGGTCGCGGGGGGCTGGAGCCTATCCCAGCAGTCATAGAGCGTGAGGTGGGGTACACCCAGGACAGGACGCCAGTCTGTCACAGGGCCACAAATAGACAAACAAACACATTCACACCCACTTGCACACATACGGACAATTTAAAGATTCCAATCCACCTAACCCGCATGTCTTTGGATATGGGAGGAAACCGGAGCACTCGGAGGAAACCCACACAAACACGGCGAGAACACGCAAACTCCACACAGAAAGGGCACAGGCGGGAATCGAACCCATGACCTTCTCGCTGTGAGGCAACAGTGCTAACCACTAAATCACTGTGCTGCCCAGAGGTTAAACAAACTATGAATTAAACAGAACCCACACAATGACAGTAAGCACAACTGATTGACCAATGAGGAAAGCAAAATAAACAAATGATTAAAAATGCAAACATAAACTGGCAGAATTAGGGTTGGGTATTGAGAACCGGTTCTTTTCGAGTATCGTTAAGAAATGATTTGATCCACCGATATCAATAGCCTTTTTGCTTAACGATTCTCTTATCAGTCCTTCAGAGCAGTTGTTGTTTTGGAGGGTGTTTGTCGAGAAAATTATCATTCCTCTACATTGATTACAGACCCTGCAGTGGGTCTGTAAAGCTGTGTGGCTCTCTGCTGAGACAGAGTCCGGTCGGAATTAATAACTTCAAAATGAATTGCCGTTTAAATAAAATGACACCTCTTACAAACGTTGTAATACAGACAAGAAACTACAATCGACTAAAAGGTTGTTTTTTTTTCCTCCCAAAATGAGACGTCCTGCATTCTTTATAAATTACATCCTGACGTGCAGCGCAGTACAGCTGCAACAGCTCAGCTCAGATGTATGGAAAGACATTCATGCCAATAATGTCTGAAAGGAAATGCTTTTGACAATAACTACAGATGTTGTTTATTTCTATTTATGTCCAGAGATCAAGGATCCACCATGTAGAGTTTATTATGTCCAAAGTTTAAGGATCCAGTGCCCAATTTCATATTTATTTACTTTAAGACTCAATAAAATGTTGTTCAATTTCAATTTAATCGGCTTATAAAGCACCAAATCAAATAAAATCAAATCAATTTTATTTATGTAGCGCCAAATCACAACAAACAGTTGCCCCAAGGCGCTTTATATTGTAAGGCAAGGCCATACAATTATTACGGAAAAACCCCAACGGTCAAAACGACCCCCTGTGAGCAAGCACTTGGCAACAGTGGGAAGGAAAAACTCCCTTTTAACAGGAAGAAACCTCCAGCAGAACCAGGCTCAGGGAGGGGCAGTCTTCTGCTGGGACTGGTTGGGGCTGAGGGAGAGAACCAGGAAAAAGACATGCTGTGGAGGGGAGCAGAGATCAATCACTAATGATTAAATGCAGAGTGGTGCATACAGAGCAAAAAGAGAAAGAAACAGTGTATCATGGGAACCCCCCAGCAGTCTAAGTCTATAGCAGCATAACTAAGGGATGGTTCAGGGTCACCTGATCCAGCCCTAACTATAAGCTTTAGCAAAAAGGAAAGTTTTAAGCCTAATCTTAAAAGTAGAGAGGGTGTCTGTCTCCCTGATCTGAATTGGGAGATGGTTCCACAGGAGAGGAGCCTGAAAGCTGAAGGCTCTGCCTCCCATTCTACTCTTACAAACCCTAGGAACTACAAGTAAGCCTGCAGTCTGAGAGCGAAGCACTCTATTGGGGTGATATGGTACTATGAGGTCCCTAAGATAAGATAGGACTTGATTATTCAAACCTTATAAGTAAGAAGAATAATTTTAAATTCTATTCTAGAATTAACAGGAAGCCAATGAAGAGAGGCCAATATGGGTGAGATATGCTCTCTCCTTCCAGTCCCTGTCAGTACTCTAGCTGCATCATTTTGAATTAACTGAAGGCTTTTCAGGGAACTTTTAGGACAACCTGATAATAATGAATTACAATAGTCCAGCCTAGAGGAAATAAATGCATGAATTAGTTTTTCAGGATCACTCTGAGACAAGACCTTTCTAATTTTAGAGATATTGCACAAATGCAAAAAAGCAGTCCTTCATATTTGTTTAATATGCGCATTGAATGACATATCCTGATCAAAAATGACTCCAAGATTTCTCACAGTATTACTAGAGGTCAGGGTAATGCCATCCAGAGTAAGGATCTGGTTAGACACCATGTTTCTAAGATTTGTGGGGCCAAGTACAATAACTTCAGTTTTATCTGAGTTTAAAAGCAGGAAATTAGAGGTCATCCATGTCTTTATGTCTGTAAGACAATCCTGCAGTTTAGCTAATTGGTGTGTGTCCTCTGGCTTCATGGATAGATAAAGCTGGGTATCATCTGCGTAACAATGAAAATTTAAGCAATGCCGTCTAATAATACTGCCTAAGGGAAACATGTATAAAGTGAATAAAATTGGTCCTAGCACAGAACCTTGTGGAACTCCATAATTAACCTTAGTCTGTGAAGAAGATTCCCCATTTACATGAACAAATTGTTATCTGTTAGATAAATATGATTCAAACCACTGCAGCGCAGTGCCTTTAATACCTATGGCATGCTCCAATCTCTGTAATAAAGTTTTATGGTCAACAGTATCAAAAGCAGCACTGAGGTCTAACAGAACAAGCACAGAAATGAGTCCACTGTCTGAGGCCATAAGAAGATCATTTGTAACCTTCACTAATGCTGTTTCTGTACTATGATGAATTCTAAAACCTGACTGAAACTCTTCAAATAGATTATTCCTCTGCAGATTATCAGTTAGCTGTTTTACAACTACCCTTTCAAGAATTTTTGGGAGAAAAGGAAGGTTGGAGATTGGCCTATAATTAGCTAAGATAGCTGGGTCAAGTGATGGCTTTTTAAGTAATGGTTTAATTACTGCCACCTTAAAAGCCTGTGGTACATAGCCAACTAATAAAGATAGATTGATCATATTTAAGATCGAAGCATTAATTAATGGTAGGGCTTCCTTGAGCAGCCTGGTAGGAATGGGGTCTAATAGACATGTTGATGGCTTGGAGGAAGTAACTAATGAAAATAACTCAGAACATTTGGAGAGAAAGAGTCTAACCAAATACCGGCATCACTGAAAGCCGCCAAAGATAACGATACGTCTTTGGGATGGTTATGAGTAATTCTTTCTCTAATAGTTAAAATTTTATTAGAAAAGAAAGTCATGAAGTCATTACTAGTTAAAGTTAAAGGAATACTCGGCTCAATAGAGCTCTGACTCTTTGTCAGCCTGGCTACAGTGCTGAAAAGAAACCTGGGGTTGTTCTTATTTTCTTCAATTAGTGATGAGTAGTAAGATGTCCTAGCTTTACGGAGGGCTTTTTTATATGGCAACAGACTCTTTTTCCAGGCTAAGTGAAGATCTTCTAAATTAGTGAGACTCCATTTCCTCTCCAACTTACGGGTTATCTGCTTTAAGCTGCGAGTTTGTGAGTTATACCACGGAGTCAGGCACTTCTGATTTAAGGCTCTCTTTTTCAGAGGAGCTACAGCATCCAAAGTTGTCTTCAATGAGGATGTAAAACTATTGACGAGATACTCTATCTCACTTACAGAGTTTAGGTAGCTACTCTGCCCTGTGTTGGTATATGGCATTAGAGAACATAAAGAAGGAATCATATCCTTAAACCTAGTTACAGCGCTTTCTGATAGACTTCTAGTGTAATGAAACTTATTCCCCACTGCTGGGTAGTCCATCAGAGTAAATGTAAATGTTATTAAGAAATGACCAGACAGAAGGGAGTTTTCAGGGAATACTGTTAAGTCTTCAATTTCCATACCATAAGTCAGAACAAGATCTAAGATATGATTAAAGTGGTGGGTGGACTCATTTACATTTTGAGCAAAGCCAGTTGAGTCTAATAATAGATTAAATGCAGTGTTGAGGCTGTCATTCTCAGCATCTGTGTGGATGTTAAAATCGCCCACTATAATTATCTTATCTGAGCCAAGCATTAAGTCAGACAAAAGGTCTGAAAATTCACAGAGAAACTCACAGTAACGACCAGGTGGACGATAGATAATAACAAATAAAACTGTTTTTTGGGACTTCCAATTTGGATGGACAAGACTAAGAGTCAAGCTTTCAAATGAATTAAAGCTCTGTCTGGGTTTTTGATTAATAAGCTGGAATGGAAGATTGCTGCTAATCCTCCGCCTCGGCCCG
This sequence comes from Thalassophryne amazonica, assembly GCF_902500255.1. Taxonomy (NCBI): domain Eukaryota; kingdom Metazoa; phylum Chordata; class Actinopteri; order Batrachoidiformes; family Batrachoididae; genus Thalassophryne; species Thalassophryne amazonica. The sequence continues at coordinate 64,193,501 of NC_047112.1, read as the reverse complement.
TGCTATGAGCGTTCTGGCAGTTAGTGTGACTCGGGGGTGTTGACTCATTTAAACTAACATATTCATCCTGCTGTAACCAGGTTTCTGTTAGGCAGAATAAATCAATATGTTGATCAATTAGTATATCATTTACTAACAGGGACTTAGAAGAGAGAGATCTAATGTTTAATAGACGACATTTAACTGTTTTAGTCTGTGGTGCAGTTGAAGGTGCTATATTATTTTTTCTTTTTGAATTTTTATGCTTAAATAGATTTTTACTGGTTATTGGTGGTCTGGGAGCAGGCACCGTCTCTACAGGGATGGGGTAATGAGGGGATGGCAGGGGGAGAGAAGCTGCAGAGAGGTGTGTAAGACTACAACTCTGCTTCCTGGTCCTAACCCTGGATAGTCATGATTTGGAGGATTTAAGAAAATTGGCCAGATTTCTAGAAATGAGAGCTGCTCCATCCAAAGTGGGATGGATGGCGTCTCTCCTAACAAGACCATGTTTTCCCCAGAAGCTTTGCCAATTCTCTATGAAGCCCACCTCATTTTTTGGACACCACTCAGACAGCCAGCAATTCAAGGAGAACATGCGGCTAAACATGTCACTCCCGGTCCGATTGGGGAGGGACCCAGAGAAAACTACAGAGTCCGACATTGTTTTTGCAAAGTTACACACCGATTCAATATTAATTTTAGTCACCTCCGATTGGCGTAACCGGGTGTCATTACTGCCGACGTGAATTACAATCTTACCAAATTTACGCTTAGCCTTAGCCAGCAGTTTCAAATTTCCTTCAGTGTTGCCTGCTCTGGCCCCAGGAAGACAAATTGACTATGGTTGCTGGTGTCGCTAACTTCACATTTCTCAAAACAGAGTTGCCAATAACCAGAGTTTGATCCTCGGTGGGTGTGTCGCCAAGTGGGGAGAAACGGTTAGAAATGTGAACGGGATGGCGGTGTACACGGGGCTTCTGTTTAGGGCTACGCTTCCTCCTCACAGTCACCCAGTCGGCCTGCTTTCCTGGCTGCTCGGGATCTGCCGGAGGGGAACTAACGACGGCTAAGCTACCTTGGTCCGCACCGACTACAGGGGCCTTGCTAGCTGTAGGATTTTCCAAGGTGCGGAGCCGAGTCTCCAATTCTCCCAGCCTGGCCTCCAAAGCTACGAATAAGCTACACTTATTACAAGTACCATTACTGCTAAAGGAGGCCGAGGAATAACTAAACATTTCACACCCAGAGCAGAAAAGGACAGGAGAGACAGGAGAAGCCGCCATGCTAAACCGGCTAAGAGCTAGTAGCTGCGCTAAGCTAGCGGATTCCTAAAAACACACAAAGTGAATAATGTGTAAATAATTTAGAGGTGATTCAGCAGAGGGAGTGCTTTAGTTAAGGCACGTGAAGATTACACTGTGAAACAAATCGTTATCTAGTTATCTAGATCAATCTAACTGCGCAGATTAAACAGCTAACAGATACAGCAAAACACTGCTGTGCTCCGGAACAGGAAGTGATACAATACCGCAGTAAGAGCCAACCACCAGTAGAGGCAAGCAAGCCAAATCACAACAAAAGCCGTCTCTATCAGGAACGTCAGACAGGAATGGTTGGACACAAGTGCAGGACTCGACACGATAGGTCTGGTTGAGAAAAGCGTTTACTGAGTCACTCAGTGGGGTTCGGTACACAATAAGGCAGTGCAAAATGAGCAAACAAGTCAGGATCATCAGGCAAAAGAGTGGTCGGTACAAACAGGCAGGTGGTCAGATACACTATGTGGAAACAGGACTTGGAAAAACACACAGCTCAGAGCTAGAAGCGAAGGCACAAGGCGCAACGATCAAACGAATAACAAGTGCAACCAGTGAGGCTTAAATACACCTTGGTGATGAGCTGCTGATAGGAAACACCTGTGCAGAAGGATCCAGAAGTGGGCATGGTCAAGACTGTGCCACGCCCACCACTCAGCACCAAGAGACAGGGAAGGCACACAGAAGACAGAACCACCAAATTAATACTAAAATCAAACATGGCAGAAGAAAAGAGCAACCACAGAACATGACAGGACCCCCCACCTAACGGCCAGCACCCGACGGCCCACGTGAACCAGGATGCCAAGCATGGAAGTCCCTGATCAAGGTTGGGTCCAGGATGACACGGGAGGGAACCCACGAACGCTCTTCCGGCCCGTACCCCTCCCAGTCCACCAGGTACTGCACCCCCCTCCCACGCCACCGAGACCCCAAGAGGCGTCCCACCAAAAAGGCCGGCCCACCACCCACGAACCGGGGGGGGTTGGAGGGCACAATGGACTGGTGTGGACAGGCTTCACCTGGCTGACGTGGAAGGTGGGGTGAATCCTCAACGACCTGGGCAACTGAAGGCGGACAAAAACTGGGTTTATGAATTTTGTGATGGGGAACAAACCAACAAACCTGGGAGCGAGCTTCCTCGGCTGACCACGGATGGGCAGGTGGCGTGTCGAGAGCCAGACCTGTTGTCCAGGGGAATAATCTGGGGCTCGTGACCTCTTCCTGTCTGCTGCTACCTTCCTGTCCGCTGCTACCGCTGATGCTCGCAGTAATGCCCAACGGGCCCGTTCCCAGATCCGTCATCAGCGGAGGATGAGGGACAAAGCTGAAAGCACACTGGAGGTTAAGGTTGCAGAAGAAAACAGAGGAGGTTGAAAACCATGAGTCGTGGAACGGGGAGTAGCCCCTTGGATGAAGAGGGCAAACAATTGTGAGCAAGTTCAATCCAAACTAGCTGGAGGACCAGGAGGCTGGGTGCTGCGAGGCGAGGATCCGCAGACCTTTACCCAACTCCTGATTGACTCTCTCTCTGACTGTCCGTTTGCCTGTGGATGGTAAGCGGAAGTGAGACTGGAAGAGACCCCCAGCAGACGGTCACAGTCTGGTCCCCACGAACTGATCTGTCCTTCTGCCCAGTTTAGTTGTGGACAATGTTCTTTCAACCAGGGATGCCCCAAAATCGCGAGTGAGTCATTTTGTCAAACACGTGAAAGCTTATTGTTTCAGAATGAGTTCCTGCAATAATCATCTGAACTGACTGAGTGCGATGAGTTATGCGACCAAGCTTATGGCCATCCACGGCATACATAACCAACGGACGTGAGATGTGGTATAACGACAAGTGTAGGGACCGGGCGAGCGAGGATTGCATCAGATTCGCGTCTGAACCAGAATCAATGAAAACTGGGACGGAGCATGAGGAATTTTCAGATATGAAGTTAGCGGTGATCACATTTTGCGGCTTAACCGAGGGAATTGAATTCTGACTCACCCGCAGTTCCGATCTTGGTCTCACGGGAGCACCCCTGGATTGGCAATGAGTGACCACGTGCCCTGCCTGTTCACAGTAGAAGCACAGGCCCTGGTCTCTACGGCACTGCCGCTCCTCAGTGGTGAGCCGTGAGCAACCCAGCTACATGGGCTCCTCGGAGGAAGTGTGGGGAAGACCGGAACCGGGAGGTGAAGCTCTGACTTGACGAGCTGAAGGCATCTCCGTGCGCTGGGTCGATGGGTGCGTGTCTCGCCGAGGCCGGTCCGCCAGCCGGTGGTCGGTGCGCATAGCGAACACTATGTGTGAAAAACCTGTGCTGAAAAACCTGGAGAAGAGCGGTTTGGAACGCCTGGAGAGAAGCACATGCTGGGGATTGCCTGCTCCGCTCTGCCGAAGCCCACGCTGCTGCCCGGCCGGTTAGGTGAGTTATTATAAATGCTATCTTCGTCTGATTGGACGAAAACATTGCTGACATTAACTCAAAATGTAATTCGCATTGAGTGAGAAATGGTTTGACATCTCCCGATTCCCCGGAGAAACGCTCAGGTCGTGACAGTTGATTGCAGAAAGTGGGAGCTGCGATGGTTGCCGGCGGGGAAGCTCTTAGTCCCGGAAGTGGTTGGTCGATGGTGGCCGAGACAGACGAGGCCTGATGTGAAACAGCAGCAACTAGCTGATCAATCTGCGTGCTCACCGAGGTCATGAATGCATCCTGTCGCTTGGCGAGGTCGCTAATACTGGAGGACAGTCCTCCTGTAGGAGACAGTCCTCCTGTTCCGCTAGCTGGCGTCTATAGTAACGTACTGCCAACTGGAAGCTGTTCGAGTCCGCTGTGTCCATAGTTGGCTTGATCGTTCTATCAGGAGCGTCAGACAGGAATGGTCGGACACAAGTGCAGGACTCAACACGATTGCTCTGGTTGAGAAAAGCGTTTACTGAGTCACTCAGTGGGGTTCAGTACACAATAAGGCAGTCCAAAACGAGCAAACAAATCAGGATCATCAGGCAAAAGCGTGGTCGGTACAAACAGGCAGGTGGTCAGATACACTACGTGGAAACAGGACTTGGAAAAACACACAACTCAGAGCTAGAAGCGAAGGCACAAGGCGCAACGATCAAGCGAATACCAAGTGCAACCAGTGAGGCTTAAATACACGTTGGTGATGAGCTGCTGATAGGAAACACCTGTGCAGAAGGATCCAGAAGTGGGCGTGGTCAAGACTGTGCCACGCCCACCACTCAGCACCAAGAGACAGGGAAGGCACACAGAAGACAGAACCACCAAATTAATACTAAAATCAAACATGGCAGAAGAAAAGAGCAACCACAGAACATGACAGGACCCCCCACCTAACGGCCAGCACCCGACGGCCCACGTGAACCAGGATGCCAAGCATGGAAGTCCCTGATCAAGGTTGGGTCCAGGATGAAACGGGAGGGAACCCACGAATGCTCTTCCGGTCCGTACCCCTCCCAGTCAACCAGGTACTGCACCCTCCTCCCACGCCACCGAGACCCCAAGAGGCGTCACACCGAAAAGGCCGGCTTTTTCGGTGTGAAATTGTCTTTTCACTTTAAAAAAGTAATGATTTGCATGTACGTGCTGTCTTTAAAGCAGACACACTGTTAATCGAAGCCACAATGCATTATGGGAGTTCAGTGTGTGTTTGTTTTTATTATTATTGTAGTACATGTTAGTTTAGCAGAGTTGTTCGGCCTGACTGTTGCAAAACACATGATAGGAACTAATATGTTTGCTTTTAGGGTTTACAGATGTTTTTGACTGTTAAGCTTTACTCACTACGCCAGCAAAAAAATGTTAGTGGACTGAAAGTTAGTGGAACTAAGTTTATCGGAAGCTAATTGGTCTGCTGATGACTTTCAAAGTTAGCTGAAAAGCTAATTCACGAAAGAAAATGTTAGCTTCGCTAATTAGCGGATAGCTGATTAGGGGATCTGTGCCCACCACTGAACACCAAAGACTGTATATAACCTGGACAATCCCTCCGTGATATTACCCATAGGCATTGGGTTTGAAGCTCAAATTGGGCAGCTCTAGGTGTCATCGTCTTGACAGCATCTTACTCCGCCTTACTCCCGTCCAAAATGTAAATGGGTTAAAATGTGGAATGTGGCAAGAACAGCATGACCTGGGTGGGAAGAATGAAGTCCAAACACACCCATGTTTCCCAAAGTTACCAAGCTGGCTAAGGCTAACAGGCTACATAATCTTCAGTTCAGATGTTTGATTAATGAATATTTTTGCAGACGGGTCAGTGGTTCTTTTAATGGGTGGTGTTGAACTGGATATTCAAAACTATGACTGACATCCAGCTTCATTAACCATGGCATCATGAGGGAAGTTTACATCACCAAGCTATTGATACCTGCTAAGTAGTGCTAACATATAAATTAAATAATACTAATATTTTAGACAACAGAAATACTGGAGCACAGACTTCTTAGATGGTTCAGTAGTACAATTAACAGCACAGCCAGCCATAGTATCTCAGATATTTGAAATAGAATGCTCAGAAAGGACAAACACAACCGAGTCCACAGATAGTGGCCTGCTAGCAGATGGCTGCCAGTACTAGAGGCCATCTGCACCTTGCACACACTATGTTTCACTCACCCCCAATTATTCATACCTTTATGGCTTACAATAGCTTAAACTGATAAAAAAAAAACTCATCCCTGTACAGTGATCATGAACTGTATGCCTAATCCTGTCAGATCTCAGAAGTGAAGCAGTGTCGCTCCTGGTTAGTATGGACGGGAGACTACTTAAGAAGATATGAGGCTGTGTGTTTCTTCAGGTAGAACTACAGTACTTGTGCCAAATCCTAATGTGGACTTCCCTCAAGTGGGTCTGTTGTGGTGACCGCCGAAAGACAAACAACAACAGTGGTCACAAATGGGGAAACAAGCGACTGAGACCCAAGCTATTTTTTTATATCTGTAAACATGTTTCATTTATAGCAAATTTACATGCCTTGCAACGGGGCACCAATATCAATCAATTAATCAATTTTATTTATATAGCGCCAAATCACAACAAACAGTTGCCCCAAGGCGCTTTATATTGTAAGGCAAGGCCATACAATAATTACGTAAAAACCCCAACGGTCAAAACGACCCCCTGTGAGCAAGCACTTGGCGACAGTGGGAAGGAAAAACTCCCTTTTAACAGGAAGAACCCTCCAGCAGAACCAGGCTCAGGGAGGAGCAGTCTTCTGCTGGGACTGGTTGGGGCTGAGGGAGAGAACCAGGAAAAAGACATGCTGTGGAGGGGAGCAGAGATCAATCACTAATGATTAAATGCAGAGTGGTGCATACAGAGCAAAAAGAGAAAGAAACAGTGCATCATGGGAACCCCCCAGCAGTCTAAGTCTATAGCAGCATAACTAAGGGATGGTTCAGGGTCACCTGATCCAGCCCTAACTATAAGCTTTAGCAAAAAGGAAAGTTTTAAGCCTAATCTTAAAAATAGAGAGGGTGTCTGTCTCCCTGATCTGAATTGGGAGCTGGTTCCACAGGAGAGGAGCCTGAAAGCTGAAGGCTCTGCCTCCCATTCTACTCTTACAAACCCTAGGAACTACAAGGAAGCCTGCGGTCTGAGAGCGAAGCGCTCTATTGGGGTGATATGGTACTATGAGGTCCCTAAGATAAGATGGGACCTGATTATTCAAAACCTTATAAGTAAGAAGAAGAATTTTCAATTCTATTCTAGAATTAACAGGAAGCCAATGAAGAGAGGCCAATATGGGTGAGATATGCTCTCTCCTTCTAGTCCCCGCTAGTACTCTAGGTGCAGCATTTTGAATTAACTGAAGGCTTTTCAGGGAACTTTTAGGACAACCTGATAATAATGAATTACAATAGTCCAGCCTAGAGTAAATAAATGCATGAATTAGTTTTTCAGCATCACTCTGAGACAAGACCTTTCTAATTTTAGAGATATTGCGTAAATGCAAAAAAGCAGTCCTACATATTTGTTTAATATGCGCATTGAATGACATATCCTGATCAAAAATGACTCCAAGATTTCTCACAGTATTACTAGAGGTCAGGGTAATGCCATCCAGAGTAAGGATCTGGTTAGACACCATGTTTCTAAGATTTGTGGGGCCAAGTATAATAACTTCAGTTTTATCTGAGTTTAAAAGCAGGAAATTAGAGGTCATCCATGTCTTTATGTCTGTAAGACAATCCTGCAGTTTAGCTAATTGGTGTGTGTCCTCTGGCTTCATGGATAGATAAAGCTGGGTATCATCTGCGTAACAATGAAAATTTAAGCAATGCCGTCTAATAATACTGCCTAAGGGAAGCTTGTATAAAGTGAATAAAATTGGTCCTAGCACAGAACCTTGTGGAACTCCATAATTAATCTTAGTCTGTGAAGAAGATTCCCCATTTACATGAACAAATTGTAATCTATTAGATAAATATGATTCAAACCACCGCAGCGCAGTGCCTTTAATACCTATGGCATGCTCTAATCTCTGTAATAAAATTTTATGGTCAACAGTATCAAAAGCAGCACTGAGGTCTAACAGAACAAGCACAGAGATGAGTCCACTGTCTGAGGCCATAAGAAGATCATTTGTAACCTTCACTAATGCTGTTTCTGTACTATGATGAATTCTAAAACCTGACTGAAACTCTTCAAATAGACCAGGGGTGGCCAAGTTCGGTCCTCGAGAGCCACATTCCTGACACTCTTAGTTGTCTCCCTGCTCCAACACACCTGAATTCAGTGAAAGGCTCATTAAAAGTCTGCAAACGAGTCTTTCATTGGATTCAGGTGTGTTGGAGCAGAGAGACAACAAAGAGTGTCAGGACTGTGGCTCTCAAGGACCGAACTTGGCCACCCCTGAAATAGACCATTCCTCTGCAGATGATCACTTAGCTGTTTTACAACTACCCTTTCAAGAATTTTTGAGAGAAAAGGAAGGTTGGAGATTGGCCTATAATTAGCTAAGATAGCTGGGTCAAGTGATGGCTTTTTAAGTAATGGTTTAATTACTGCCACCTTAAAAGCCTGTGGTACATAGCCAACTAATAAAAATAGATTGATAATATTTAAGATCGAAGCATTAAATAATGGTAGGGCTTCCTTGAGCAGCCTGGTAGGAATGGGGTCTAATAGACATGTTGATGGTTTGGATGAAGTAACTAATGAAAATAACTCAGACAGAACAATCGGAGAGAAAGAGTCTAACCAAATATCGGCATCACTGAAAGCAGCCAAAGATAACGATACATCTTTGGGATGGTTGTGAGTAATTCTTTCTCTAATAGTTAAAATTTTATTAGCAAAGAAAGTCATGAAGTCATTACTAGTTAAAGTTAATGGAATACTCAGCTCAATAGAGCTCTTACTCTTTGTCAGCCTGGCTACAGTGCTGAAAAGAAACCTGGGGTTGTTCTTATTTTCTTCAATTAGTGATGAGTAGTAATATGTCCTAGCTTTACGGAGGGCTTTTTTATAAAATATAAAATATGTAGCGAAATTGTAATTTTCCTCACACGGGGGCACCAATAAACTGTAATAAAATTACATTAATTTAATTATTTGGAATGAATGGCACCTCACACGGGCACCAATTTAATGTAGTGAATAAGTAGTTAAGCCTCTCAGTGTGTTATTGGCCTCACGGAGAGCACCAAAAATAGTGAAAGTATTGTTAAACTCTCAAATTGAATTAGATTGGCCTAGACCTCATTTAATGGGTCACCAAAATAATTAATAATTTTAGGGTTTAATGATTATTTATATATCCTCAGGGCACCACCTATTTAAAGCATAGGTACTTTAAACATTCATTAATTTATCAGTCTCAATTTAATTAATCAGTCTCAGGTCTGAAAGTCTGAATTCTACGATATGATTGACCAAGGGTTTCCTTCTGAACACAAAATGTTGGGAAGGTGTAGTGACACGGACCCACAACAGGGGGCGGTAATGAATGGACAATGGGTGAGCCAAAAAGTAACAATTTAATGTTGTGAATTGCACAACAGAATACAGACAATTGCAGTTGAGGAGTTCAGTCAATCATACACAAGGTGATGTGTGGGCAGGCTCGAGGATAGAAGACGTCTGTCCACACATGACCTTGTGTCTGTCCAGAGAAGAGCCGGATCCCACACGGCTTCCACTGCCAACGGATCTGAAGAACACCGGAGCCGCCAAGTCCTGGGTCCCAGCTGGCCACCGTCTCCAGCTGTCAAACCAGGTACTGCTGGCAGAAACAGAAACAGTTAATGGTGGGTGTGTGAAGACACACCCAGTAATCGTTCCCTGAGTACTTCCTCCGGGAGGGAGAACCTCCACCTCCAGATACAATATCACCCGTGCAGCTCCTGTTGGTCTCCTTCCTGGATGGAGTGAGAGACGAAGACCGTCGTCCTCTCACTGTCCGCCAATCCAGCCTTAAATAGACCTCGCAGGAACACGGCTGCACACAGACCACTGTTAAGTCACAATAATAATCACCGCAGAGAAAATTACCTTGTTCGGTAGCTGATAAGTGACAGCTGTCACTCCTAGCGGCTCCGACGCCCTCTCGTGCTTGGAGCCCGCTCTCCAAGCAGGGCGCCATCTGGTGGTGGTGGGCCAGCAGTACCTCCTCTTCAGCGGCCCACACAACACAAAATGAACCACAGCAGAAATATTTACATTTTATTTACAATTATACAACAAATGAACAGTTTACTGGCATTTTTGTGGACAGTGATTAAATAAGTTCATTTATGGAAACAATTTGCTTAGTCATGATACGATGAAAGAAAGTAGAGAGATGAAGCTTAAAAGACTTTAAGTAAATAAATCTGATTAGAATTTAGTGATGAAATTTGAAGCCAATTATTATTAAAAAAAATTATTAAACAAATATATGAATATGTTTTAAAAAGAAGCCACTTTACATCCATTAACAACAAAACTGGAACCTTTAACTGGGTCACTTAGGTGATCCGTTGAAGAGGTGGTTTGGGTGCTCCGTTCGTCCGTCATTGATATGTTAGGCTCTTTGCAGTGTGCTCACTTGGGTCAGGGGTTAGCTCAGTGGTCTCCCCAGGTGATCCCAAGGCTTCAGCCAAGGCTTCAGTGTCAGCTGGCTTTACCAACAGGATGGCTGATGGTTTGAAATCAGCTCCGTTGTCAGCGTGCTTGACCCCAGAGGTGGAAGGTGTTTGTTGAAAATGGGTTCTGGTAGCTTTTAAAATGTTTGTTGGAGCCAGATTAAAAGTCTTTGTGAATTTAGCAAAAAAAGAAAAAACTTTAAGAGCATTGGAAAATTACAGAAAAGGAAAGTCGCTTTTCTGTCAGTTCGCTATTATTTTAAAAAGCTCTGAAGTTCTCTTAAAAATCTGACAGACTTGACGCACCTTAAAGCATCAGGCTATTAATTTAAGTTATCAAAGAATAACGACGAATGAATGAAGCCACGTGGTAGCTTAGCATGGGCTAGCATGGGGCCTTGTTGACCCAAAAATAAAGTTAAGCATTGGAAGAAAGGACAAGAGAAGAGTTGCAGCAGACACTTGCAGGAGAGAGAGAGAGGAAAGTGAGAAAAACTGTTCTAACCCTAACCCTAACTTTTTAAAGGGGACTTACATCATTAAACTCCGCCCATTTAGGGTGTGTAACTTTACAGAAACTTCATGTGCTCAGAAGGCAGAAAAAATGATTCAATTATTTAAACACATTAACTATTTTGGCATACTATTTGTTCCAAGACATTTTTGGGATAAATATAATGTTATTAAAGGCTTAAACACATCCTACACACACCACTTGGTTAACAGAATATTCCACGGTTATCAAAACATGGATAAGTCAGAAACATCACATTTAACACACATCAGTTACAAGGAACACATGTCAATTAAATGGAATACATGCAAAGCCTTTGCTTGAATCAACAACACAGACATCAGAAGATTTATATATGAATAAAAGAATACTGATGCATTTTTTATTTTTTGTTTTAAGCAAATGTCTTGTCCTTCACTTAGACCTAAAGATAATAGCTGGTTGTCAAGACTCAAAGTTTACGGCCATGTCTTATCACAGGAGACATCCTCTTGCACTGTCTGGAGAGGTTCTGGCCTTGACATGAGGCCATAAAGGTGGGTTCTTTGGGCCTAGGAAATTTCAGATTCTGACGTGAAGCAATTATAATGTCATGTAATTCATAGTGACCGAAATTTAACTGATAAACAAGCAAGGGCTCCTTTGAAGCTCTGAGTCACAGTTCTGTTATGGTGTGGGGCCACCGTGTGGAGCCCCAGGGGGTGTCTCCCAGAGTTTATCTCCAGATGGGCCCAGGAATTTCAGAGTTGGGAGTGAAAACAACAGTCTCTGTCCTAAGTTCAAAACCTCAGGTTTTTGTTGAGAAAGCATTAATGTATTTATTTAATTAGGGCAAATCGAGGCCATGTGCTACAAATTCTGTAATAAAGTTGGAAATTTTAACATGGGCGCATGACATGCTTTTGGAATCAGCCTCAAGTGGCCATTCAAGAAACTGCAAGGTGTGCAGTTCTGTGATTTTTCAGCACTAGAGGTTGCCCGTTGTATAATAAATATTGTTTACATTTGCTGTCTAGTTATGGCGAGCGGGTCCAGGTGGCCTTAATTAAACGTAGTTTGAAATTCAGAAAATTTTTGTTCCTCAAATAGATGGTCAGTTGCTGACATAATTAAAAAACAACCTTCCTATAATAGACTTGCTTTATAACAGTATTGTTGTCCTCACAGGATTGCAATCATAGTGTTGTGCACACACATGTAGCAGTTTGGTGGCACACAGAACATACAAAGAATGCTTCATTATGTTCCTTGAAGCCAAAGTGATGCATATTTTTTGTTAATATTGTTGAATCGGCTTTATATCCTGTGCAGCCTTTACCTAAACCTCTACACCAATGAGCCAATTATCAAGCATGCACTCACACAGTCAGTGAAGACAGTGAACGCATCATCAAATCTTTGAAGCCTTTGTTTTGGAAACGTGGTCTCCCACTGATGGTGGTGAGTAATACAGGCTTCATATGTATCACTGACACTCATCCTGTGCCGGCGTGGAACAGCAACCCATGGTTTCTGTTTGTGAGCCGCAGGCGGTTTTTTAACAAACATTGATTTTGAAAGTAAATGACGTGTGTGGTTGTTGAACATTTAGTTGCACAGAGCTAAGCAGCCTCAGGTTTGATTCCTCTTCATACCTGTGTAGAGTTTTGTTTGTATTGCATATTGTCCCAAACCATCACGACCCTCCTTAACCCTCAAACATGACTTTAACTCAAGTCTCTTTGTTGTGTAAACTCCATGACACTGTTACCAACTCAGCGTGTTCTTCTGTTTTCAGAAGACAGGTTTATGGGATATCTCATGTGGGGCAATGTGGGGGGGGTCTGTATGGTTTTATGTCACTCTGGTTTTGGTCTGCAGCTGCTTGCAGCACCACACACCAAACAGTTGTTGGTGGTATTGCACCGTGTTGGGTTGCAAACCACTAATTAAGGAAGAAGAAGAAGAGTCATCATGCTGATTCTTTTCCAAATAGAAGTGAATACTTTGGTTTTATCAATCAAGCAGCTATAAAAAGATCAGACGGTTTTATCAATTAGACAGTTGTAGAAAGAACAGATAGTTTTACCAAATACAAGGACAGTTTGTGCGTCAGCCATTTTGAAAAGCAGCTAGGATAAGATCAGATAGTTACAAGGACATTTTGGACTGAAAAGTCTGTTTGATAAGTTGTGATTCAGGTCGACAACTGTGGTGTGATATAATCGGGTGCCATTCCCACTGCCATACAGTAGATGGCAGTGTCCTATGCATTTTGACCCATCTACTGTACAGAGACATCCAGTAGATGGGTCAAAATGCATAGAACACTGCCATCTGGCGCCCAGATATATCACATGGTTGTCGACCTGAATTACAACTTAACAGACTTTTTGGTTTTGCAAATGCCTTTCTTTTTTTACAAATGAAAAAGAATTACATATTTTACAAAAGCACATTTATTTGTAAACACCAACACACACATTACAGCAGGGGTGGGCAGTTATTTTTTGCAAAAGGCCAAATGAGAAACAGAAAATATTTTGGAGGGCTGGGCCAAAAAGCTAAACTTAAGTCTGCCCAATAATAATTTTATTCCTATATAAAAAGCAGTAAATAGCATAGTTTTGACAAACTGTTCGATGTTCTAATTTGAAATTTTTAGTATAGCGGTGCTGTTGGGAACTGTTACCGTGCGCAATGCTTCCACTCGAGGTCCTATCCGACCTTGTGTCCTGAAGTCCTAAGACAAAAATGGAAATCTTTTAGTACTGTTTCTGGTCTGATTCTGTGCTGAATTGTGGATTAGTTAAATGTATCTAAAATGTTCATGTTTCATTGATGCACTGTATGTTATTAATGTGCAATAAACGTATTTGAAACAAAAAAAAAATGTACAGAAAGACAATTTAAAATGTGGGACATTCCAGACTTTTTTACATATTTCCCTGCATAATTTTCAATTTGAAATGTTTAAATTCCCAAGTCATAATATCACCATGCTGGGGGCATTCACTTGGAAAATCTCACTTTGTCTTTATAATTCAGATTTTGACACCCCTATATATTGTCAAAAAATAAAATAATAATAGAAAAACAAAAGGTCCAGCTTTCCTCCCCGAGTGAGCAGGTGCATTTCTGGAAAACATCTTATTACTCTGCATTTTACTTTGTGCATTTTACATGCACATTTTAGGAAAAGCAGAAACATCCCGCTGGCTGACTGACAATGAAACAAACACTGCTTCCTCTGACAACAAAGCTTCTGAGCTTCCATTCAAAAGTAAAGCTTCAGGAGGCAACATACTTCACCCCAAAACTCTTAATTTTTTCAGTCTGTCGGATTTTGGATTCTAATGTGTGGAGACACTGCTGTTTGTTTTAACGCCGCCGTGAGTGTGCACGCGGAATGTTGCCATGACGCTGTTATTTTGGTGGAGTGGACTTTTAATGTTTAATGATTAGTGCTGAGGAGGTTATTGTTTCTGCTTCATTTGTTTGTTGGGGGGTCATTTATATCATTAGTCAAAAATCTAATCAACTGAATTTCACAAAACTCTTGGAAATGTTTGACCTGGAAAGGACAGTGGCATGTTTGCTGGTGGATCTGAACAGGGAGGTGGATTATAGAAGTGTTCTGTTATGTTTTGGCCTCGCTGGTGTTGCTTTGCCATGTCACAGACCTCTGATTCTTGTAGACCCTGATGAGGGCTGCTGCTCGCACCGATGAAGAGGTTAATTTAATAAATTGGACTGATCTGCTCGACGAGCCATGGCTGCAGGTGTCCTGAGGTGAAGAGGCTGCTTCAGTGGGAATGAAAACATCCTCTTCACGATAATCAGTGTTATTATGTTTCGTGGATGTGCATGAAATCCCTTCACACATGCACAGGGACACCTCTCAAGCTGATCTGATGTGTACAGCTGTTGTATAGAACACGCTTATATGTTCACGTCTGACATAAATACACCCAGTCTGAGTGCATGTTCAGTATGTGGTCTGTTATATTTAAGCATCGTGGATGTGGTGCTTTCAGGAGACTGGCTTGCCTGTGTGTTTGTGTATATGTGTATGTGTGTGTGTGCGCGTGGTGAATAGAGGACTCATTAGAATTGCTATCATGTCGCTGGTGCTGCCTGCAGCATTTCATCTAAGACGCAGCTGAAGCTAAGACGCACTCCAGATTAAACTCCGAACATGTCTTGCTCTGTTTCGACTTTGACATGCTACTATGTTTGAAAATGTTTTAACAGAGGGGGAGACTTGTGTGGAATCAGATAAAGGAGTCACAACTTCTTTGGAAGTATTGCAGAAAGGTAAAAAGGAATACCATCTCAAAGCTACAATGTGTAGAATTTAGTGCCATCTAGTGGCGAGGCTGCAGATTGCATTATGCCATTTCTGGTCCTGATTTTGTTTCTCTTCATGTTTTCACTTCTTTGGCAATGGTGATTCATGCTCTCTTGCCTTCTCTTGTGATAAGTAATATGTATGATCCTAAATTTCATAAAAATGAGGGCTCTCAAACATGTTAGCCTGCGCTAGCAAATGGTAGACAGTGTACATGTAGAGATGCTTCTCATGATGTCATAAATCTGCTCACGTGGTTGTGTTGACCTCCGCGTTTGGTAGGAAGCTGTAGCACACAATAGGTTTTTACAGGTGTTGCAGGGTTACATCATAACTCCAGTCAGTTGCTGCGTTGTAAAACTGCACCGATCATTTCCTGAAGGGTTCAGGGATACGTTTCCTGAAGATTCCTGATCGGGAACCGAAAAGACCTACGTGGATTACTGCAATTTGATGCAAGAACTGGGATCCACTTCCTGCCGGGTGAGTTGTGAGTACATTTAAATCATCAGAAATGTCAAAGGAATAATTTTCTATATTTTAGTTTAAACACGCCAATTGAATGAAGTTCCTCAATTTCCACCGAGCACTAATTTATTTGCACCATATATTTACAGCCATTGTTGTCAAAATGTCTGTGGCCTGTTCAAAGGGACGATGAGCTCGTCTGTCTGTTTGACATTAATTAATTCAATTTATTTATTTAATTTATGTCCAACTTCAAAATTACACTTGAATCCATCAAAAACCCAAATATCCCAGTTTTACACCAGCATTTGAGTACAGCTCACATGCATTGAAGTACGTGGAACTGAACAGTGTGAAAAGGGTATTTAAATGTCAAACAACCTGATCCATGCCAAAATATTCATCTGTAAATAAATGCAAAATGATGCCACAATATATTTTTTAAGAACCAATTTAAAAGTGAAAAAGAATAAAATATATGAAGGTGAAGTTAAAAATCTGTATGTAATATTATTTGTTCATGTTATGATAAGGGTATTTTGGATTTATCACAGATCAACTGAGTAAACAAATCCAAACTGTTTTCATCCATGTAGGGGTATCGAGCAATGATCCACCGACCCAAACTGTGTCCCTCACCTGAGGATGAGCTACGACGAGGAACAGACACTGGGAAGTTCACTGAAGAAGAAAACAAGAAGCATACGGGGAAAAGTCAGAAGCACAATACAGTTATTGTCTCTGTCAGATTTGTCTCGTCCTCACTCTCGGAGGCTGTCTGACTGTTTGTCTGTCTGTCTGTCTGCTCTGAACACATGTGAAAAGAATGCAGCACTTGGACAAATGTGTTTAAGTTTTTGTGACGTGCAGTGAGCTTGATGGCCGGTGAGGCACTGACTTCATCACAATCGGATTCACATACACGAACCCCACAGAGTAGCTTTTTCACCGTTTGATTGGCAGCAGTTAACGGGTTATGTTTAAAATCTCATATCAGCATTCTGTACACATACAAACTGTAGCACACAAAAAGCACATTTAATAAAAAAAAGTTATTATGGTCTTACGCTTACTTATAAATGAAGTCAATGTGTCGCTCCTTCTGAACAGAAGCATTGATGACGTGTTTGTGGAAGTTGACCATATCTTCCTTCAGTTTTAAAAGTCTTTCTGTCTCAGTGGAGATCACGGCCAGGGAAGAAAGTCGTCCTTCATCAGTCCTATTCTGACTCTATGTTCTGAACCTTTTCTGGCTTTGAATGTGAGTGGTCAACTGCGTGTGTTTGATGAGAAAATACCATCTGAGTCCAGACATTGTTACAAGTTGAGAAAAGAAACAGGAAAAGCAGAAAAGGCAGTTTCTTGCTTGACGTCCACATAGCCGGCTCTTCTGTCCCGCAATGTAAAGCAAACCTTTTAGCTCTGGTGTTGGTCGTCCTTTAATTATTACCTCCTGTTTCAATTTTTCAGGCTTATGCACGTAATTTATTTGTCGACTTTAGTTCTGCTTTTAATACTTTGCAGCCTCATCTGTTGTTAAGCACATTGTCTTAGATGACTGTAGACCCGCTTATTGTGAAATGGTTTTATTCTTTCTTAACTAACAGGAATCAGAACGTTAAAGTAAACGATACAGTCTCAGACTCCAGATCTATCGGTACAAGAATACCTCAGGGTTGTGTGAGTTCCCTTGTCTTGAATGCAGCAGTCGTCTCCCCGGGAACCTTATTTTTAAGTTTTCTGATGACACTGCCATCCTCAGCCTCTTGCACGAGGACAAAGATCCCTCATCTTATTTCTGAGGTGGAGTCTTTTGTTCAGTGGTGTGATGCCAGTCACCTGCTTATAAATGTAAATAAAATGCAGGAGATGGTTCTAGATCCTCTGTCTGTTGGGGACCAGACTCCAGTTGTAGTTCATGATCAAAAAATCCGTCAGGTGAGCTCTTATAGATGTTTTCTTATAGGTGTTCACTTAGATAATCTGTTTAGCTGGGAAACCCATGTTGATCATTTGTATGCATGCTCACAGCAAAGACTGTATTTTTTACGTCAACTCAGGGTGTTTGATGTTGACCAGAAAGTCATGTTTTTATTTTACTGGGCAGTGTTTGAGATCATCATTAGATACGGGATGACAGCATGGTATGGAAACTTATCGGTTCAGCTAAAATCAAAGCTTTCTCGTCTGGCGCAGACTGCTATGAAGGTTATGGGGAGGACTGAAACCCTTCCCCTTCAGCCCATCTATGAGCAGTCTGTGTATAAGCAAGCACAGAAAATACGAGGTCTGTTAGAAAAGTATCGGACCTTTTTATTTTTTGCAATAACCTTATGGATTTGAATCACGTGTGATTGCATCAGCCAAGCTTGAACCTTCGTGTGCATGCGTGAGTTTTTTCACGCCTGTCGGTTGTGTGATTCGCCTGTGAACAGGCTTTGTGGGAGGAGTGGTCCAGCCCCATCGGCGGATTTTCATTGTCAGGAAAATGGCAGAGCGACTGCCGCTTTGCTGCATCAAAATTTTTTCAGAAACTGTGAGAGACCATTTGGAAACTTCAGATGGCTTTCGGTGAAGATCTTATGGGCATGACACAGATTAAGGAGCATTACAACCGGATTAAAGACGGCCCACAGCGGCTGAGGGCATGCCGTGCTTCGAGCGGCCATCGACAGGCTGAAACCAGAGCATTTCCGAAGTGAAGGCTGTGTTGATCCGGGACGTCGTCTGACTACCAGAGAAATGGCAAGAGAGGTGGACATAGCACTTTTTCGGCACATTACACTGTTACAGGAGATTTTGTAATGAAAGACGTGCAGTGGAATTCGTGCGTCAGGACGGAACCGCTAATGGTGCAGAACAAAAAGCACCTCCGTGTTGGAAGTCTCACGGGACATGCCCAGCTCTTCCACCATTCGGAAGATTCAGACGGCTTTGGGTGGCTTTTCAGTCGCGTAAGTATCAGAGAAATTGTCGAAGAGCTGAGCATGTCACAACATGTCCTGTGAGACCAACATGGAGGTGCTTTCATTCCGCGCCATTAGCGACTCCGTGGCGAATTCCTCCGCTCCTGTTTTCATGACAAAATCTCCTTTAACAGTGGAATGTGCCGGGAAAGTGCTATGTCCACCTTTTATGCCATTTCTCTGGTAGTCACACGACATCCCGGATCAACACAGCATTCAGTTTGGAAATGATCTGGTCGTTTCAGCCTGTCCATCACCGCTCGGAGCGCGGCGCGCCCTCCGCCATTGTGCGCCGTCTTTAAACCGGCTGTACCACTCCTTAATCTGTGTGATGCCCATAAAATCGTCCCTGAAGGCCATCTGAATTTTCTGAATGGTGTCCACCTGGCTGTCTCTCACAGTTTCTGGAAAAATTTGATGCAGCACTGCTCCAGCTGTTCAGACATTGTCCTCACAATGAAAATCCGATGAGGGGGGAGGACCAGTGCTCACTCAAAGCGTGCTCACAGGCGAGTGACACAACCGACAGGCGTGAAAAAAATCACGCATGCGCATGAAGGTTCAAGCTTGGCTGATGCAATCACACGTGATTCAAATCCATAAGGTCATTGCAAAAAATAAAAAGGTCCGATACTTTTCTAACAGACCTCGTACTCTGTGATCCATCCGACATCCTCCATCAGGAGTATGAACTTTTACCATCTGGGAGACAATACAGAGTCCCCAAGTGTAAACTGAACAGATACAAGAACTCTTTTGTTGCTACCTCAATTAGACTTCTGAATGCTGCAGGGGATATCCGGGAGCAGGGCTTTTGTGCATGGATGTGTACGAGGTCTGTGAGAAAAGAATCCGACCTTTTTATTTTATGGAAAAAATATATGGATTTGATTCATATGTTTTTACGTCAGCCAAGCTTGAACCTTCGTGCGTATGCGTGAATTTTTCCACGCCTGTCGGTTTCGTCATTCGCCTGTGGGCTGGCTTTGAGTGAGCACTGGTCCACCCCTCTCGTTGTTGTTTCATTGCGAGGAAATGGCGGAATGATTTGGGCTTTTTTTCCATCAGAATTTTTTCAGAAACTGTTAGAGACAGGCAGCTGGAAACCATTAGAAAAATGTATCTGGCTTTCGGTGAAAATTTTACGGGCTTCACAGAGAATAAGGAGTGTTACTACAGCTTTAAGGACTGCCCACAGTGGCACACGTTGGGACATGCCTATCTTGGCTTTCAGTGTTTACCAGTCGAGTGAGTATAAGAGAAATTGTGGAGAACTGGGCTTGTCCCAACTTGTCCTTTAACACTCCGAAACGGAGGTGTTCCTTTGTCTCGCTCCATCAGCGGCTCCGTCGTGATGCGCGAAGCCTCTGCGCGGCTTTCCATGACAAAATCTCTTGTTAAAAGTGAAATCTGCCAGAAAATGGCTGATGTCCAGCTCTTGTGATAAGCAGAGAAATTGCACATGACGATCCCGGCTCCACACAGCGATCCGTTTAGAAATGATGTGGTGGTTTCTGCCTCTCGATGGCGGCTCGGAGCGCGGCGCGCCGTGCGCCATTGTGGGCAGTCCTTAAAGCTGTAGTAACACTCCTTATTCTCTGTGAAGCCCGTAAAATTTTTACCAAAAGCCAGATAAATTTTTCGAATGGTTTCCAGCTGCCTGTCTCTAACAGTTTCTGAAAAAATTCTGATGGGAAAAAAGCCCAAATCATTCCGCCATTTCCTCGCAGTGAAACAACGACGAGAGGGGTGGACCAGTGCTCACTCAAAGCCTGCCCACAGGCGAATGACGCAACCGACAGGTGTGGAAAAACTCACGCATGCGCACGAAGGTTCAAGCTTGGCTGACGTAAAAACATATGAATCAAATCCATATATTTTTTGCATAAAATAAAAAGGTCGGATTCCTTTCTCACAGACCTCGTATGCATGTGTGAATATGTGTGTGTGTGTGTGTGTGTATATATATATATATATATATATATATATATATATATATATATATATACACAGTGGTCCCTCGTTTATCACGGGAGTTACGTTCTAAAAATAACCCGCGATAAGCGAAATCCGCGAAGTAGTCAGCGCTGTTTTTTGCAATTATTATAGATGTTTTAAGGCTGTAAAACCCCTCACTACACACTTTATACACTTTTCTCAAACAGGCATTAACATTTTCTCACTTTTCTCTCCTGTGTAAACACTCTCTTTTTTCTTCTGGGCGAGAAGATTATAAACAGACACACGCAGAACTCTCCCTTTGCTCACTGCCTCCGGAGGTACGGATGCGGGGCCTGCAAAGAATCCAAGTCCTTTCTCGGTGGCCACAGAGCTCTGCGGCTGCAGTCAACATGTGCATCAAAACAGCGAGCGTAGTCTCTGGACCTGTTGCCAGATTTGGCGCACCTCCGCACAGCAGACAGGAGGGCGGTGTGAGTGGACTGCTGCGTTTATCGAACCCGCAGACTCAGTAAGCGTATTGGAAGCAGTGAGAGCAATCGCGGTGATGCCGACCGGTGCCGCGACCGGCCCGCCTGATAAGGACGCAGAACACAATGTGCTGTTAAAAAAAAAGCATGCAAAATTGCACTAAAAAAATCCACGAAACTGCGAGGGCGCAAAAGATGAACCGCGTTATAGCGAGGGACCACTGTGTGTGTGTGTGTATATATATATATATATATATATATATATATGTATATATATATATATATATATATATATATATATATATATATATATATATATATATATATGTGTATGTGTATGTGTGTGTGTGTGTGTGTGTGCCCATGTATGAATGTGCATGTGTACAAGTAAGGTTTGTATTTTAACTTATCTGTTTTAATCTGGTTTTTACCTGTTTTATTATGTTGTTTTAATTGTAAATTATATTATGGGAAATGTGCAGTATGCTGATGAATTTTCCATAGGCATGCAAGCAGTGTACTGTTTTGTTGAATTTATTGATTTTTGAGACAGAAATGTTTGCAGACCACTTGAAGTCCAAGGCAAATTTCCCTTTGGAGATAATAAAGTGTATCGTATCGTATTAATTCTTCTACCCATCATTTGTTAAAATTAATGCGTTGATTATTATAACACCCATAAACAACGGTTTGGGGGTGATATACACGAATCACCCTGTCTGTCTCTTTGTTCATCAGTCCATTTCTTAGAAAGCGAAATCCGCGAAGTAGTCAGCGCTGTTTTTTGCAATTATTATAGATGTTTTAAGGCTGTAAAACCCCTCACTACACACTTTATACACTTTTCTCAAACAGGCATTAACATTTTCTCACTTTTCTCTCCTGTGTAAACACTCTCTTTTTTCTTCTGGGCGAGAAGATTATAAACAGACACACGCAGAACTCTCCCTTTGCTCACTGCCTCCGGAGGTACGGATGCGGGGCCTGCAAAGAATCCAAGTCCTTTCTCGGTGGCCACAGAGCTCTGCGGCTGCAGTCAACATGTGCATCAAAACAGCGAGCGTAGTCTCTGGACCTGTTGCCAGATTTGGCGCACCTCCGCACAGCAGACAGGAGGGCGGTGTGAGTGGACTGCTGCGTTTATCGAACCCGCAGACTCAGTAAGCGTATTGGAAGCAGTGAGAGCAATCGCGGTGATGCCGACCGGTGCCGCGACCGGCCCGCCT
Source organism: Thalassophryne amazonica (assembly GCF_902500255.1). Classification (NCBI taxonomy): domain Eukaryota; kingdom Metazoa; phylum Chordata; class Actinopteri; order Batrachoidiformes; family Batrachoididae; genus Thalassophryne; species Thalassophryne amazonica. The sequence continues at coordinate 64,171,188 of NC_047112.1, read as the reverse complement.
GATAAGGACGCAGAACACAATGTGCTGTTAAAAAAAAAAGCATGCAAAATTGCACTAAAAAAATCCACGAAACTGCGAGGGCGCAAAAGATGAACCGCGTTATAGCGAGGGACCACTGTGTGTGTGTGTATATATATATATATATATATATATATATATATATATATATATATATATATATATATATATGTGTATGTGTATGTGTGTGTGTGTGTGTGTGTGCCCATGTATGAATGTGCATGTGTACAAGTAAGGTTTGTATTTTAACTTATCTGTTTTAATCTGGTTTTTACCTGTTTTATTATGTTGTTTTAATTGTAAATTATATTATGGGAAATGTGCAGTATGCTGATGAATTTTCCATAGGCATGCAAGCAGTGTACTGTTTTGTTGAATTTATTGATTTTTGAGACAGAAATGTTTGCAGACCACTTGAAGTCCAAGGCAAATTTCCCTTTGGAGATAATAAAGTGTATCGTATCGTATTAATTCTTCTACCCATCATTTGTTAAAATTAATGCGTTGATTATTATAACACCCATAAACAACGGTTTGGGGGTGATATACACGAATCACCCTGTCTGTCTCTTTGTTCATCAGTCCATTTCTTAGAAATTGTGCAAAGTTTCCAGATGCCCTAAACAGATTTCATGCGCTCTGCATAAATGCCCTCGAGATAGGATTCCAAGAGAACATCAATAATAACAAGAGGATACAGAGATTTCTGACATCTGCCAATCTGGATCTGGATTACCTCCAAAATTCAGTGGAGTCTTCCATGCCCTAATATCTATCTGTGGTGCAAATTTGGTGAGAATCTGTGAAGTAGTTTTGAAGTAATCATTCAAAGCCAGATCACCTCCAAAATTTAATGGAGTCTTCCATGGCCTAATATGTATCCATGGTTACATGGCTCGTGTGTCATACATCACACTGACAAAGTGAGGAACCTTGGGGTAATTTTTGATCCTTCGTTGTCCTTTGGCCTCCACATTAGAAATATTACTAGGACTGCTTTCTTCCACCTGCAAAATATAGCGAAGATTCATCCCATCCTGTCTATGGCTGATGCTGAGACCCTGATCCATGAATTTATCTCTTCTAGATTGGACTACTGCAATGTTCTATTTTCTGGTTTACTGCAGTCTAGCATTAGGGGTCTCCAATTAGTTCAAAATGCTGCAGCCAGACTTCTGACACGAAGCAGAAAGTTCGACCACATTACACCCATTTTGGCATCCCTTCACTGGCTTCCTGTCCCAGTGAGATCAGATTTTAAGGTTCTGCTACTAACCTATAAAATTATTCATGGACTGCCACCTCCCTACCTAGCTGACCTAATTAAACCTTACGCACCGGCCCTGGCTTTACGTTCTCAGGGTGCAGGACTACTTTGTATCCCAAAGGTGAATAAGAAGTCTGCGGGTCACAGAGCTTTCTCTTATCGTGCCCCTGTTCTGTGGAATGATCTCCCTGCGTCAATAAAACAGTCAGATTCTGTGGAGATTTTCAAGTCCAGACTTAAGACAAACTTATTTTCCCTTTCATATGGCTAGCATACTGGTACAGTTTTGTTTTACGCTTTTTACTCTTTTAATTCATTTATTAGTAATTGGAGCGGGCCGCGGCCTCAACTTTACCTAAATTCTGTCTTTTAGTGAAGTTTAGGGCTAGTGGCCACTAGCCGGCGATCACCTTAGTATTTCTCTGTTTTTCTTGTTGATCAATGCTGGCAAATTATACAGTATTTTTTTTGTCTTTCTGATGCCTGATTCTGTTTTTTCTCTCTGTTTAAGGTGCAGCTCCATCCAGAGATGGGAGTTGTATTCGTGTTGGCGATCCTCCTGTCCTGTGCGCCAGTAGCATTTCTTGTATATTCATCCGTGAATTGTTCTGTAATTTATGTTTGTAGCATGGCCCAAGCAGAGGGTCACCCCTTTGAGTCTGGTCTGCTTGAGGTTTCTTCCTCAGAGGGAGTTTTTCCTTACCACTGTTGCTCTGGGGGTTGGTAAGGTTAGACCTTACCTGTGTGAAGCGCTTTGAGGCAACTCTGTTGTGATTTGGCACTATATGAATGAAAATAAATTGAAAAAATTTAAATTGAATGGTGAAAATGTTGTCAAAATCTGTGCAGTAGATTTGACGTAGTCCTGCTATCAGTAATCCTTCAAAGCCTATATAATAAAGTAAAACTTGATCCGGAATCCAGATCTGGATCACCTCCAAAATTTAATGGTCTTCCATGTCCTAATGTATATCCATAGTGAAAATTTTGTCAAAATCTGTGCAGTTGTTTTGACGTAATACTGCTAATCACAGTAATCCTTCAAAGCCTATATAGAGTGAAACTTGATCCAGAATCCAGATCCGGATCACCTCCACAATGTAATGGGTTCTTCCATGGCCTAATAGCTATCTGTTGTGAAAATTTCATCAAAATCTGTGTAGTAGTTTTGCCATAATCCTGCTAAAAGACAGCCAGACAAATAAATAAACACCAATAATTTTATTACATTCTTGGCGGACGTACCTATATGCTTCCATAAGAAAAGGTGGATGTGTGATAAATAACACTATAAAGAAGCAACATCTCGTACTATGTTTCACAAAGAATGCTGAACATTGGACATGCATGTAGGAAAACAGCACTGATCACAGAGATACAGTTGTGGTCAGATGTTTACATACACTCATCATGGGTATGAATGTCATGGTAATGTTGGACTTTTAATCATGTCCTTGAATTGTTCTTGACTGTACAGCATACATCACTAATGACTTTAAAAAGCAAGAATTGGGTGCACAAGTTTGAGTTTATTAATTTATTCCACCCTGGCAACAGAACAGTTCAAAGACATCATTAAAAGCCCAAAATTATAGTGACATTCATGCCCAAGATGAGTGTATGTAAACATCTGACCACAACTGTATCAAGTCATGGAGACATGATCAGAACTATACAAGAGCAACTCAAACAAAGTAGATACTGTTCACACAAGTAAAGACACACATCTGTGTCTATAGCATTTCATTATTAGGGGGAGTGTTGTACCGTAAAATGCATTTCACCCAGCTTGGAGTATCATCTGTTGCAGCCCAGTACCCCTGGGTGTTAATCATTTGTCATGATTATTGCTGGTTCTGTACAATGATACTATATTTTAGACCATCCTTTTTCAAACAGTGGCACATGGAACACTGGTGGTCTGTGTGCAAGCCCTAGTGGTCCGTGAGTATATTGATAAAATATCACATTTTAAATTAAAATCAGATTCCAACTGAAAAGTACATCTCAACTTATATGTAAATTCTCATTGTTTGGGGATATTTTGGAAGTTATATGGTCAGCAAGATTTTTTTTTTTATTGGTTAAGTGGTCCTTCGTCTGAAAAAGTTTGAGAAACACTGTTGTAGACCAAGATGAAACCAAAGTGCTACCACTTGGAAAAGGGATTTCCAAGATGTCCATGAACCTTCCAAGTGCAACAACTCTGCAACTGGCTGGTGGATTTCAACGAATCCTCTCACAGTGACAGCACACCAGTTGAAGATGTCTAAGATGTCCCTACTATCTCAATGTCACATGATGTTGAGATAGTAAGGACATGATATTTTCTTTAACAATGGTAGCACACTGTGTGAAAATCTGCATGAAGGAAAAATTTAGTCCATTACCCTAAAGGGCAGATAACTGGACTTGTTTAAATGCATCATATTTATCAGTTAAATATATAAAGAGGCCTGTTGGACTCTTCAGCACAGAGGTTCACCAGTTTGTTATATTCATGTATTTCAGGGGAGAGGATGCGTGGGGAGTGGGGTTATCATTTCGTGACTTTGCTCACAGATTATTAACTCGTAGTTTTCGGCCGAGTTGATGAGAATGTGAATCTACTGTGTGTCAGGGCCCAGTTAAAGACAGGTACTAACAGTCGTTTGAGTCTGGATCCAACGGCTCTGTTCGATGTGTAATAAAGGATTATTAACCGAGCGTGAGGTCTGTATGGGAAAATATCAGACAGAGGTCTAGACAGTACAATCCAATCCAATCCAATCCAATTTATTTATAGAGCACATTTAAAAACAACAAAGTTGACCAAAGTGCTGTACAAAAATGTATAAATAAATAAATAATAACATGGTAAATAACAGTGGCAACAATAAAAGATTTTAAAACAGTAAAATCATCAACCCTCTAGTCAAAAGCCAAAGAAAACAAATATGTTTTAAGGTGAGATTTAAAAACTAGAGGTGACTCCGCCTGCCTGATACAGAGAGGCAGGTCGTTCCACAATCTGGAACCAACAACAGAAAAAGACCAAGGTCGGATATTCCCGTACAAACCAGGCAAGTGAGGTTAATAATTAGTTTATTATATGGCTGTTCAGAGCTGTGTTTTCATCTTGTTGGTCTTCATGTTCACTTCAAGCTCATTTGCTGTTAATTCCTCCAATTCAAACTCATCAGTGTAATAAAATCTCTCAGAGAATGGTCCTCTTCGTCGCTCACAATTTATTTGTTTTTTGTTTTATTTTGCGCCATAAAAAATTGTAAACAAAGTCGCAAATCTGTTACGCAGGCTGGACCGATTGTCATGGTAACAGTTTTATATGGGAAAGTATCAGTCCGGAAATCAAATGAGCATGTGCACCATCATAACCATATAATAATATGAAATATTTGATGAATTTTAGTTCTTGAAGAATTGAGGATAAGAGGACATGTGGCAGCACAGAGGAACATTTGCAGCACCACATGTAGATCTGGTTTCACCAAGCGTCTGTGCGTAGCTGTGACAATTCAAAGCGTTTAGACAATGCGCGGCCTCTGGACTCAGTGCCATAGGATTTCAGTGTTGTGTTGTGAGGTGAAGGAGCATGACATTTAAATCTGCCCCATCGAGAATTTAGTGTTTATGCTTGGGTCTGTGCGTGCTGCGTCACGGGGTATGACTTTTAAAGGGATGCTTGCTGAAGAACACAGAAATGTCATTCCATATTACACTGCCCCTTTTTGAAAAGGCGACTTTGTGTCTCACCCTCTGTCTGTCTGTTTGTCGGTCTCTCTCTTTCTCAGATAAGTTGTTCGGGAAGCGGTTGCTTCAGGCTGGGAGACACATCATGTCTCATAAGTCTTGGATGAAGACGGTGCCCACAGAGAACTGTGATGTCCTCATGACATTTGCAGGTCCTGCATACACACACTTCCTTGTTTTCTATACTTGTGAGGACCTTCGCTGGCATGAAGTGCCCACAGTGGACAACTTCAGATGTGTAGAAGTTTGACTTGACTGTAGATGCATGAAAAGCCAATCCGAGGCCAGTGTGCATAAATTAAACTCAAAAACAATAAGAATAATAACACATATTGAAACTAATTTTACACCAGCATGTGGTGAAAGTTGACATTGTCTTTTATCACTGTTATGTCTGACTATTTGACTGGTAGTGTAACCTGCTGATTAACCCCCCCCCCCCCCCCCCCCCCCAAAAAAAACAAACTAATCAAACAGGAAACTTCAACAAACTGATTCAATTCAATTTCAATTACATTTATTGCTAAAGAGCCAAATCACAGCACAATTGTTGTATTAGAAAAACACAACCAGGTTTCCACATTTCTTCCGATGTTGAATTTCCGCTAAAGTACAGATGAATGCAAAATAGATTGGTAGCATTATTTCCTTTTTGAGCATGCGGTGGACCTTTGTAACTCCTGGAGAGCAGGCAGCTATGTGGAAGAGGAAGCCACCACCAATATATAGACCTAGCTTTGATTTCCGATCAGGCGACCTGTCTGTGCTCTTGGACAAAGCACTTTTCATATTTTCTGGACCTCTCAAAAAATGTCTCTTGAAGAGGAAAAACATAAATAAGCTGCAGAGCTTTTTCTGTATTATCTGCTCTTCAGTTTGTAATTTTTGTGCACTATCTATATTGTAATAGCCAAGTGGCCTCTGTGGGTGTGGGTGTGTGCGTGCGCATGTGTGTATGGCTTCGATCACGCAAAAACTGGGGAGAGCTGACATTTGCTGTTTGGTACGTTTATGTATTTTGGGTCAAGGATGAACGCTACGAAAACAGAAAGTTGATAAGACAAATATTTTGTGAGAAATGAGTAATGTTAGCGAACCAATAAACAATGGATGTTGTGTTGCAATGCACCATGGGAGTTTGGGGTTTTAAGTATTGTTGTTAGTGTTAGATTTATTGTGATTTTGTAGTTTGTAGGTTTAATCACTTTAGAGGCCACTTTATTTAAAAGTCATAAAATGTGTTTTACTGGATTTTTTTTTTTTTTTTTTTAGATTCTGTTTCTCACAGTTGAAGTGTACCTACTATAAGAGTTACAGACCTCTACATTCTTTGTAGGTGGGAAAACTTTAAAAATTGACAGTGTATCAAATACTTACTGTATCTTTGGGCAGTTTTGTCCATTCCTCTTTGCAGCACCTCTCAAGTTCCATCAGGTTGGATGGGGAGTGTTGGTGCACAGCCATTTTCAGATCTCTCCAGAGATGTTCAATCTGATTCAGGTCTGGACTCTGGCTGGGCCACTCAAGGACATTCACAGAGTTGTCCTGAAGCCACTCCTTTGATATCTTGGCTGTGTGATTAGGGCCATTGTCCTGCTGAAACCAACCAACCAACCAACCAACTTTATTTATTAAGCACTTTAAAACAACCATAGTGGACCAGCATCAAAGACATAATTAGGATAAATTGCTAACAAAATACAACTAAAATAATTAAATGCCATAAACATGAATAAAAATAACAACCATATGATAAAAAACACGAAAATAAAATTAAATAAATGAATGAAGTCAACGTCTCACTTGGTGTCAAAAGCCAAGTAGAAGAGAGAGGTTTTCAAAAGATATGTAAAACCAGACAGAGATGAAATGTGTTGCAGGCATCCATTTCAAAATGAGCAAATATTTGCACAAAAAAAGTTTTTCAGTTTGAACATTAAATATTTTGTCTTTATGGTGTATTCAATTGAATATAGGTTGAAGAGGATTTGCAAATCATTGTATTCTGTTTTTATTTACATTTTACACAATGTCCCAACATCATTGGGATTGGGGTTGTAAATTGCTGAAGCAGGTCATTCCATAATTTTGGAGCTGCAACAGCGAATGTGTGGTCCCCTCTGAGCTTCCGGTTAGTTTTTGGCACTCAGGAATAGCTGGTCAACTGATCTGAGAGAGTGGGTGGGTTCATAAGGGTGTAAGAACTCAGAGAGGTAGGGTGGGTCAAGTGCATTCAGGGATTAAAAACAAATACACCATGATCAGGTGATGGTTCCCGGAGAGAAATCTGAAAAAAAAATTTTATATATATATATATATATATATATACACTCAACAAAAATATAAATGCAACACTTTTGGTTTTGCTCCCATTTTGTATGAGATGAACTCAAAGATCTAAAACTTTTTCCACATACACAATATCACCATTTCCCTCAAATATTGTTCACAAACCAGTCTAAATCTGTGATAGTGAGCACTTCTCCTTTGCTGAGATAATCCATCCCACCTCACAGGTGTGCCATATCAAGATGCTGATTAGACACCATGATTAGTGCACAGGTGTGCCTTAGACTGTCCACAATAAAAGGCCACTCTGAAAGGTGCAGTTTTATCACACAGCATAATGCCACAGATGTCGCAAGATTTGAGGGAGCGTGCAGTTGGCATGCTGACAGCAGGAATGTCAACCAGAGCTGTTGCTCGTGTATTGAATGTTCCTTTCTCTATCATAAGCCGTCTCCAAAGGCGTTTCAGAGAATTTGGCAGTACATCCAACCAGCCTCACAACCGCAGACCACGTGTAACCACACCAGCCCAGGACCTCCACATCCAGCATGTTCACCTCCAAGATCGTCTGAGACCAGCCACTCGGACAGCTGCTGAAACAATCGGTTTGCATAACCAAAGAATTTCTGCACAAACTGTCAGAAACCGTCTCAGGGAAGCTCATCTGCATGCTCGTCGTCTTCATCGGGGTCTCGACCTGACTCCAGTTTGTCGTCGTAACCGACTTGAGTGGGCAAATGCTCACATTCGCTGGCGTTTGGCACGTTGGAGAGGTGTTCTCTTCACGGATGAATCCCGGTTCACACTGTTCAGGGCAGATGGCAGACAGCGTGTGTGGCGTCGTGTGGGTGAGCGGTTTTCTGATGTCAATGTTGTGGATCGAGTGGCCCATGGTGGCGGTGGGGTTATGGTATGGGCAGGCGTCTGTTATGGACGAAGAACACAGGTGCATTTTATTGATGGCATTTTGAATGCACAGAGATACCGTGACGAGATCCTGAGGCCCATTGTTGTGCCATACATCCAAGAACATCACCTCATGTTGCAGCAGGATAATGCATGGCCCCATGTTGCAAGGATCTGTACACAATTCTTGGAAGCTGAAAATGTCCCAGTTCTTGCATGGCCGGCATACTCACCGGACATGTCACCCATTGAGCATATTTGGGATGCTCTGGACCGGCGAACACGACAGCGTGTACCAGTTCCTGCCAATATCCAGCAACTTCGCACAGCCATTGAAGAGGAGTGGACCAACATGTTGCACTGCATGAGGCAAATGGTGGTCACACCAGATACTGACTGGTATCCCCCCCCCCAATAAAACAAAACTGCACCTTTCAGAGTGGCCTTTTATTGTGGACAGTCTAAGGCACACCTGTGCACTACTCATGGTGTCTAATCAGCATCTTGGTATGGCACACCTGTGAGGTGGGATGGATTATCTCAGCAAAGGAGAAGTGCTCACTATCACAGATTTAGACTGGTTTGTGAACAATATTTGAGGGAAATGGTGATATTGTGTATGTGGAAAAAGTTTTAGATCTTTGAGTTCATCTCATACAAAATGGGAGCAAAACCAAAAGTGTTGTGTTTATATTTTTGTTGATATTTTTGTTGTTGATATATATATATATATATATATATATATATATATATATAAAATATATATTTTTTTCCACATTGTTTTTATGGGGTGAGGAAAAAAACCTTATTACAAAAATGAATTTCATCCATTTTATAATAAGGCTGTAACATAACAAAATGTGGAAAATTTGAAGCACTGTGGATACTGTCCAGATGCACTGTAGTTGCATCAAAAACTGTATTGCAATTGAGCAAAATCTCATAAACTCAGAGAACACAAATATAACCTAAAGCACATGCAACAATTAAATTTGATAATGTGTCCTCCCGAAAACACACTTTGCAAAGCTCCACAATGCAACTGAATTCGTAGCAACACAAAACAATGCTTCTGCTTACAGGTCTTTAAATGACAGACGTTAAATGCGTCATGAATATAATAAGAATGTAATGCAATGCTAAAATACCCTCAGCAACGTTGTGGCAACAGAGAGAATGGATATAATGAATGAAAGAGTGTCTAACAAAGAATGTCACCTTTTGAACTCTTAAAATCAAGGTCAAAGTTAGCCATCTTGGCCAGTCTGTCTCCCAAGAATGTTCCCTGTGAATTTGAAGACTTTGGTAGTAATAGGACTGGACTTATGCTGAGCACAGACAGACAGACAGACGGACAATAATATTCATGAGATCATCTGGTTATTCTTCGTAGCTGTCGCCTGAGAGTCAGAGAAGCAGGTTTGTTGGAGTATTTTTCTGTGTTTGTTAGTGTGACACTTCGCCTCCAGCTGCTGTTCAGTAAATAGCACCAGACTGTGGGCGTGCTCAGTGGAAGCTGTGCACTCTGATGCGTGGGCATGGCTGAAAATGTATTTTTATTTTTCATTTTCTGCCACAGACACTACAGATGACCACACGTTGCTATGGCTACTGAACCACATCCGGCTGGGAATCCCAGAGCTCATCATCCAAATCCGACACCATAAGCGCACACGAGTCTACGCATTCTTCGTCACTGCTACATATGAAAAGTAAGAAATCTCCCAGGAGCACACTGCTGTTTTCTACAAACACCATCCCTTGTTAAAAATACATTTCCAATGATGCACAGTCTCCTTAACTCAGTTAGTTGTTTAAAGCTGTATGGCCTTTGAGTTTTTTTAAGATTCTGGTCATAAAAAGAATTTTATTTGGCCCCCAACAATTTGATTCCTTGGCATTTAAATAAGGGGTTCATAATATGTTGCCAATATGATCAAAATTTGTGGTGTCTGAAAACAATTTAGAATTTTGACCCCTGATGGGTAGAAATTCAAGCAGTCAGATATCATGACCTATATCATTGCATCAATATCAGCGACATCATAGATAATCTGTATAATGGATGCTGGGAAGGACACAGCAACTGCCAGTCTGTGTAAAGAAAGGCAGCTTGACATCAGCTGGCTGCTTGCTTGAACGAAATGGCTCATTGCTGTATAAGTCTAATATGTTTGTAATATTAGAATGGGCTTCTTACGGATATTAGTGTGCACGCCCAAGGAACATGCATCAAGCAAGTAGGTCAGATCACAGATAATTTCAAAACCTCATGCATGCTCACACGTGCTTCCTCCTGCAGTTCATCTATATGATGGTGTTAGAAGGAAAAGACCATATTCGCTATGGAATTCCCCCCATATAAATAGGTTCTCTTCATTAGCATGACCTTTAATTTTACAACATTACAAATACTATACACTGACGTTATAATGCTTGGATTTCAGTAGAAACTATATTTTGCCAGTTTTGTGGAATTTGAAAGGCCATACAGCTTTAAATGAGTATTAAAAACTACAAAAATGCAAAATCTTACCAAGGGTATTTGTCCAATTTTTAATCAAAATTATTAATCTACATTTAATTGAAGACACAATCACTAAACAAGTCGTATTTCACTAACATATAAAGACTTGTTTTTATGAGCCTCACAAGTTATGAGCCTTTGAAAATGTTCCGCTAAGAGCAGGTAGCTCACTGGGTTAAGGAGTTGGGCTCCCAATATGCAGCCCTGGGTTTGATTCCCAGTCTCGCTGCCTGTCTGTCTTTGGATAAGATGCTTTATCTCAGTCCACCCATGTGAAAACGGGTACCAGCCTTGGCTGGGGAAATAACCTTCATTGGACTTTTGTCCCATCCAGAGGGGGTTGTAGACTCTCAGTCGCTTCATGCTGCAGAACTCAGTGATCAGCACCAAAGGGCCCCAGGGCCTGTATAGGTCTCACTTCTTACAACCCCAATTCCAATGAAGTTGGGACATTGTGTAAAATGTAAATAAAAACAGAATATAATGATTTGCAAATCCTCTTCAACCTATATTCAATTGAATACACCACAAAGACAAGATATTTAATATTCAAACTGATAAACTTTTAGTGTTTTTGTGCCTGCAATACATTTAAAAAAAGCTGGGACAGTGGTTTGTTTACCACTGTGTTACATCACCTTTCCTTCTAACAACACTCAATAAGCATTTGGGAACTGAGGACAGTAATTGTTGAAGCTTTGTAGGTGGAATTCTTTCCCATTCTTGCTTGATGTATGACTTCAGTTGTTCAACACTCCAGGGTCTCTGTTGTTGTATTTTGCGCTTCATAATGTGCCACACATTTTCAATGGGCGACAGGTCTGGACTGCAGGCAGGCCAGTCTAGTACACACACTCTTTTACTACGAAGCCACGCTGTTGTAACACGTGCAGAATGTGGCTTGACATTGTCTTGCTGAAATAAGAAGGGACGTCCCTGAAAAAGACGTTGTTTGGATGGCAGCATGTGTTGCTCCAAAACCTGCATGTACCTTTCAGCATTGATGGTGCCATCACAGATGTGTAAGTTGCCCATTTACACATCTGTGATGGTATGGGGGTGTGTTACACACCCCCATACCATCACACACCCCCATACCATCACAGATGCTGGCTTTTGAAGTTTGCGCTGGTAACAATCTGGATGGTCTTTTTCCTCTTTTATCCGGAGGACACAACATCCATTATTTCCAAAAACAGTTTGAAATGTGGACTCATCAGACCACAGCACACTTTTCCACTTTGCGTCTTTTCGGCCTTGCCACTTACATGTTGTACTGTTGTACTATTTTTTCACGCAGTTGTTCACAAAGTGGTGATCCTCGCCCCATCTTTGCTTGTGAATGGCTGAGCCTTTTGGGGATGCTCCTTTTATACCCAGTCATGACACTCACCTGTTTCCAATTAACCTGTTCACCTGTGGAAATTTAAAAATGAGCAAATATTTGCACAAAAACAATACATTTTATCAGTTTGAACATTAAATATCTTGTCTTTGTGGTGTATTCAACTGAATATACTGTAGGTTGAAGAGAATTTGCAAATCGTATTCTGTTTTTATTTACATTTCACACAACATCGCAACTTCATTGGAATTGGGGTTGTATTTGCATTGGGAAAAAACATGGCTGGAAGAAATTGAAATGTGTCAATTTGTTCTCAGACAGATAGACACACATGGCTTTCCACCTGTTGAATGATTGATGGATGCTGGATGGATGATGAAAATTGGGAGCAGGTGTGATTGAACTAACATGCATCTTATCTGTCGTTTCTTGTGGGGAATATTGTAATCATCATAGGTATGACAGAAATTAGGAGCAAGTGCTACTTTATTTTGTCAACATGTATGTGGTTTGACTGACATGGAGCTTCAAACACGCTTGTTTGTCAGTTTCCTTTTATTTCCAAAGCCTCTGTCTGGAGGCCACCAAGGCCACTGTAGGTTTGAGTGAGGAGAACCACTATAGATTGTATTCACTTTAAAAATCTCCACTGGGGAATCAGGGATGAGCTCAGGGACATTTTAATCTCAGCGTTGACTTTGGCGCATGAGAAATAGAATCCAGGATGTGAGGGCACAACACGCTGTTCCTAGTTGCATTTCTCCCGTTGTCAGGTTTTCAGTGTGTCTTGCTGACGATGCAATGAGCCTGTTGAACTGCCATGTGACTGTCTTGCCAGCCTCTTTCCCATTAACAATCAGCAGAATCCCAAAGGAAAGAAGCGGCATCGAGCAGGAATGACAAAGCACATAGATGGAATATGGATGTGGTGAACGGACGCGGTGAGAGGATACTGAGTGGTTTGAGAAAGTGTGCCAGTGGGTTTGAGATGATGAAGGAACATTACTGCTGTGTGACCCAGTGCACACACTTGCAGCCAGATAGGTTGCCCTACATTTTATATAATAAAAGCAATAACCTGGAAGGTATTCCATCATCTCAAAATCACCCTGAGCGTGTATTCTCTTTGCCCAAGGAAACAGTGATGTTATTTTTTTCTGTTAAAAATGTAACAGCTAACTGAGAGCTTCATGTGTGTAAGCAAGTATATATACGGTATTCTTATTTAAAGGTGTAGTCCCAATTGATTTTCCACCAAATTGACCAAATTTAATATGCATTGAAATTTAGTTTTTATAAAGTGCCTTTATATTATTTCTGTGGTGTATCACTAAATTAAAGCTACTTTTATTGCTGGTGTTATGTTTAAGCAAGGTGGAATCAAACCCAAATATGCAGGCAGAGATGAAGCAGATGGTCGGTGCAAAACAAGGTGATTTATTTTCCCCAAAACCCACAGCAATTCCAAAACTGCAAACAATGGGAATGTGACGTGAAAGCAAAAATCCAGAGCTCAATCCAAAGGAGACTAACAGGAAGAGCCACAGCAAAAAATGATCAAATACCTTCTTGCAAGTGACATTGACAGTGAATGCAGTGGGAAAAATAGCAACAATGCATGTACAAAGAACACATTTGCTTGTCAGATTTTCTGATTAGGCAACCTTAAAAAACAAACAAACAAAAAATCCCCAAAGTACATCATGTGACCAGTGTTTTTCTTTTCTTTTTACGAGTTACTAAAAAAAAGAAGCTCACAGTCACATATTATATAAGTGGATTTGGCAACTCTGATGCTGAGCATCTTTCCATCTGAGGGTCAGAAAAGCCCCCACATGATCTGGAACGTGGCCACAGAAAGCCTTCCATGGCATCTTGTCACTGTATTTTAACTAGAGTTGGGAAGACGAATGAAAATCTTTAGTGGACTAGTTGAGTACCATTAGTCATCGACTAGTCGGCAACTAAATTTGACATTGAATGAATGAAGCCAGTTTTGAATCTTCATGGTCAAACTCAAATGTGACATTTGTTTTAACAAATATAAGCAACAAATCACAAATACAAAAAAAAAGCATCTGCATGACGACAACACCTGTAGTCGACTCGTCGAATGTTAGCTAGTCGTAGTCGACTATTATGACTAGTCATCCCATCCCCAATTATAAACCATGTGCGTCAAAATTCTAAATGACTGCCAAACAAGGTGAATTCTTTTATATTATTGATGATATAGATCCTCAATAATTTACTTGAATACTAAATAACAAAATTAAAGTGGTGTTGAAGAAAATCCTTTTAGTGTAAAAAATGGACACCTTTAATATCAGTTGAATTCATCCATCACCCCGTCCTCAGCCCGGGATGCCTGTTTACACTTTTTCCTCCCTGTTCTGCTGAGTTTCGGCTTTATGTCTAATACATATTTGTTGAATTTGCATAAATCTAATAAGTGTAGCTTTGTCAGAAGCACTGACCTCTCACAAACTGAGCTTTGACCACACTGCTTGTATTTGGAAAGAGTGCATTAAAGGCCATAAAGTTTTGGATTAAATTAGAGGGAGGATCTCATTAAGATTCCTGGCAGATGTGGAAGCTGCACACTTCTCAAACGGCACTGCATTTATTACTTTAGATTACTAAAACCTCAGTTTAAATAGATCTCCGCCTTGTGTTTTTCCTCCAATCACTTTTGTTGTGATGTCGTTGCAAACTAAGCAAAGTTCAGTGGCGACACAAACACTTAAACCTCATATTCTTTAATGTAATCCATCATGTCACTGTCATTGCTCCTCTACGTGTCAGAACAGCATGACTGATGGATGCTGCAGCTCCGCCCACAAGGCGTTACAGTGTCTTTTTACCATAGAGACAAATAGAAGAACTAGAGGGCAGACTCATCACATGCTCGTGTGCCACTGAGGACACAGCGCTGCCATCAACACATGAGTCAACTTGCAAGTGGTCAGTGGAACTGTTGCACCACTTTATTTATCTGCTGTATGTGAGCCTCTGCGCTGCCGTGGAAACACCTCATAGCTGTGCGCATGTTATTGGAGTTTTAACCCCCCCAACCAGCCCACCCAAACAACAAAAAAAGATGGTGATGAGACCATCTTTCCACAAGTTCGTGTTTGTTTTTTTTTCCCCCTCAGAAAAACTCGAACATGACAAGAGCATTGTAATGCATGAACAGAAACCCAGCAACATGCTGCAAAACTACAGAAGTAACACTTTTGGATTATTTGGAATGATTTTCATTTTGCAGGGATATTCGGTGCATGGCTGTTTATTGTTTTTAATATGAGGTGATGCACAGATGGATTTTTAAGCATTACATTGTTGTAGCTCGCTGAATGCTGTTAAGCTTAAACTGCACATAGCAACAGTTAGTGACTCTAACTCAGAGATGTTCGAGAACTTTCTGTCCCTAAATTGTCAATTCATAGAAACTATGTTTTTTTTTTTTTTTAGGAAAATCAAATGCATTTGAAGTACTATAAATTTATGTATTTTCATGATTTCACTATGACTGGTGTCTTGTCCAGGGTTTACCCACCTTAGGTCCTATGATTGCTGCGATAGACTCCAACCCCCCCGTGACCCTTAACTGGAGTAAGGCGGTGTAGAAAATGATTGGATGCATGAGTTCAATATCACCAATTTTCTGTTGAGTAGCAGGTTTCTGTTGTTTGTTTGCTCTTAGTGGGACAGACTGTATATGTAAAATAAGCACTATGATTGTGTGTTTTATGGTAAACGTACCACATTTTACACACACACACACACACACACACACATATATATATATATATATATATATATATATATAATCGACCTGCGACAGACTGGCGTCCTGTCCTACCCCGCCTCGCGCCCTGTGACTGCTGGGATGGGCTCCAGCGCCCCCGCGACCCTTAATTGGACTACGCGGTAGAAGAAGAATGAATGAATGAATGTATATAATACAATGATTTGCAAATCCTCTTCAATCTGTATTCAATTGAATACACCACAAAGACAAGATATTTAATGTTCAAACTGATAGACTTTTTTGTTTTTGTGCAAATATTTGCTCATTTTGAAATGGATGCCTCGCAACAGGGCAGCAAGGTGGCTTAGTGGTTAGCACTGTTGCCTCACAGCGAGAAGGTCATGGGGTCAATTCCCACCTGTGGCCTTTCTGTGTGGAGTTTGCATGTTCTCCCCATGTTTGCGTGGGTTTCCTCTGGGTGCTCCGGTTTCCTCCCACATCCGAAGGCATGCGGGTTAGGTGGATTGGGATCTTTAAATTGTCCGTAGGTAATGTGTGTGGGTGTGACTGTGTTTCTTTTTCTCTTTGTGGCCCTGTGACAGACTGGCGTCCTGTCCTGGGTGCCTTGCAACACATTTCAAAAAAGCTGGGACAGGGGCAACAAAAGACTGGAAAGTTCATGAATGCTCAAAGCACACCTGTTTGGGACATTCCACAGGTGAACAGGTTAATTGGAAACAGGTGAGTGTCATGATTGGGTATAAAAGGAGCATCCCCAAAAGGCTCAGCCGTTCACAAGCAAAGATAGGGTGAGGATCACCACTTTGTGAACAACTGCATGAAAAAATAGTCCAACAGTTTTAGAAAAATGTTTCTCAATGTTCAGTTACAAGGAATTTAGGGATTCCATCATCTATAGTCCACAATATAATCATAAGATTCAGAGAATCTGGAGAACTTTCTACACGTAAGTGGCAAGGCCGAAAACCAACATTGAATGCCCGTGACCTTCGATGCCTTAGGTGGCACTGCATTAAAAACCGACATCATTGTGTAAAGGATCTTACCGCGTGGGCTCAGGAACACTTCAGAAAAACATTGTCAGTTAACACAGTTCATCACTACATCTACAAGTGCAAGTTAAAACTCTACCATGCAAAGTGAAAGCCATACATCAACAACATCCAGAAATGCCGCCACCTTCTCTGGTCCCAAGCCCATTTGAAATGGACAGACACAAAGTGGAAAAGTGTGCTGTGGTCTGATGAGTCCACATTTCAAATTGTTTTTGGAAATCATGGACGTCGTGTCCTCTGGACAAAAGAGGAAAAAGACCATCCAGATTGTTACCAGCGCAAAGTTCAAAAGCCAGCATCTGTGATTGTATGGGGGTGTGCTAGTGCCCATGGCATGGACAACTTACACATCTGTGATGGCACCATCAATGCTGAAAGGTACATGCAGGTTTTGGAGCAACACATGCTGCCATCCAAGCAACGTCTTTTTCAGGGATGTCCCTGCTTATTTCAGCAAGACAATGCCAAGCCACATTCTGCACGTTACAACAGTGTGGCTTCGTAGTAAGAGACTGCGGGTACTAGACTGGCCTGCCTGCAGTCCAGACCTGTCGCCCATTGAAAATGTGTGGCGCATTATGAAGCACAAAATACAACAATGGAGACCCCAGACTGTTGAACAACTGAAGTTGTACATCAAGCAAGAATGGGACTCTGGTGAGGGTGTTTGCATCTCCTCCACCCTCCTCTTCTCTGTTGTCTCTATCTCTGTCTCCAACCTTCAAAGTCCCGACTTCATGAGACTGTGAACTATTGACACCATCTTTTCAACAAGGAAATCAGAGCTGAGGGACCCTGTGTGCCCAGAAGGAACCTATCCCGCAGGCTTATTTGTCTTTATGGTAGTTGGGCTTCTGCTGTCAGGATTATGCGCTGCCCTGATGTAATGGAAAACTGGCAAGACGGCTGCCACTAAAACAATAACCCCACGAGGCTGTACAGTCTCAGACTGTGTTGACTCTTGAACTGCGTTGACTCTTGAACTGTTGACTCTTGAATGGAAATGCAAGTTGGAATGTATCTCGAAGCAGTTGTCTGTCCTGCAAAGGCATTGATGTTGAAGACCAGTGAATATTAATTTATGCAACTGGATATGGACAGTTAAGAGAAGCCACATTTGGCTATGTGCTTCTCTGCCTAACCCAAACACGAAAACCTTATCAGCTACCGATAGTCAAAATGCCCCGCTTGTTTTTCTTCCAGAAGATTTCGACGGCCCTAGTGACGCACATGGCTCCCTTTCTCATCTGCCCTCCCCCACAGATTCTACGCACACACGGACAGGGACTGATATGAACCACCTGCACACAAGGATGCACGCTCACCCCACCCCGGCCTCTGCACCTGCCACTCCCTTCCCCCTCTGGGAGGTCGCGCCACATGGCTGCAGCAACCCCCCACCTCCACCCCCCCAAGCTTGGTTGCGCGTCATGAAGCTGCTGCAGCCCACACTCACATTGCCTCAATTTGGATGATTGACTGTTTCACAGTTTGCCGTACATAAACAATTAAATGTATGTGTGCGGTTATTTTAATTCTGATGTGTGCCATTATTACGTTCAACTTGTAATAATTGTGGATTAATTGTTGTATTTTTGTTTGAGGTAATTGGGTGTGATATGAATTGCTTTTTTCGGGATCAGTAAAGTTGTTTGAATCTTGAAAGAATTCCACCTACAAAGCTTCAATAATTAGTGTCCTCAGTTCCCAAACGCTTATACCACTGTCCCAGCTTTTGTGAAATGTGTTGCAGGCATCCATTTCAAAATGAGCAAATATTTGCACAAAAACAATAAAGTTTATCAGTTTGAACATTAAATATCTTGTCTTTGTGGTGTATTCAATTGAATATAGGTTGAAGAGGATTTGCAAATCATTCTGTTTTTATTTGCATTTTACACAACGTCCCAACTTCATTGGAATTGGGGTTGTGTGTGTGTATATATATATATATATATATATATACAAATTATTATTATTACATATCAAACAGGGTCTGTGCAAAATTTGGTACTTTTACCATAAAACACACCCTTGTTTCACATTTCCCATGGTGGCACACTTGCACAGTATAAGGAGTCAGCTGTCCATTTCTTCTATCTGTCTCTATGGTTTTCACATGATATACATAGAGAGGACAGAAGGAGAGGACCAAGCTGTCAGCTGATCAGAAACAGAGTGTGGTGCTGTGTTATGACCACAATTTCAGTACCAAGCTGATGGGAAGGCGCAAGAGATGAGGATGATGGGAAGTGTTGGGAAGGTGGTGGTGGAGGGATATGAGAGGAGAATGTGGGGGGGGGCTGATTAACAGAGAAAGGAGGAGTGGAGGGGCTGATGGGAAATGAGATGATGGTGCATTAGTTTAATACCCTGAAACACAATCCATCGATCCATCTCTTCCACGTGTATTGATTGATTTTATGTATTTGTATTTGTGTGGGTAATTGGCCAATCACTGTTTTCATGTTGAAATGTTTCCACACAACCGATTGTGCACTTACGCATTTATTAAATTGTTTACAGCAGCAACAATAAACACGTCAAAAGTGTTAATAAATACAATGTAAAAGTGAGTTAAATCAAGTTCAAAAGATAAATGATGTGTATGAACAAATGTTTTCCCCAAATAAAACAAAAATGCTTTTTTTCTGTGTCATAAGTTCAACTATGTACTGTTTACAGCAAAGATACGAGATCTACACATCTTTGGTTTACAGTATTTTCCTGGTATACATACACAGTAAATTTTGCAGAGTAAAATATACTCTGCCCGGATAACATTTGGTCCCAGTCCAAACAGAGTTAAAAATATAATCTATCACAGTGCTAAATCAGTTCTATCACAGGCTAAAATCAACTCTATTATGCTGTGATTTACTCTTATTGGTGTTGAAAAATATGATTGGACAAGAGGATAGAGCTGATTTCACTCTATAATAGAGTATATTTAACTTTATTTGGACTGGGACCAAACGCTATCCTGACAGAGTATCTTTTACTCTGCAAAATTTACTGTGTACAGGCAGCCTTATGAAATTTCTTTTAATGTCTCGTTGCTAATCACAGGTGGCCACTGTTGTTTGTATGTACTGTATTAACCCAAGTAAACTGTGCTTCCAGAAAGTTTTATTATGTTACAGCCTTATTCCAAAATGGAGTAAATTCATTTTTTTCCCCTTGGAATTCTATTCACAACAGCCAATAATGACAACGTGAATTTTTTATTTATTTTTTCAAATTTATTAAAAATAAAAAACCTAATAAATCACATATATGTTAGTATTCACACCCTTTGCGCAATACTTTTTTGCTGCATCTTTGGCAGCAATTACAGCCTCAAGTCTTCTTTAATATGATGCCACAAGCTTGGTGCACCTATCTTTGGGCGGTTTTGTCCATTCCTCTGCTGCAGCTCTCAAACTCCATCAGGTTGGATGGAGAGCATCAGTGCACAGCCATTTTCAGATTTCCCCAGAGATGTTAAATCAGATTCAGGTCTGGACTCTGGCTGGGCCACTCAAGGACATTCACAGAGTTGTCCTGAAGCCACTTTGATATCATGGCTGTGTGCTTAGGGTCATTGTCCTGCTGAAAGATGAACCATTGCCCCAGTGTGAGGTTAAGAGCGCTCTTGAGCAGGTTTTCATCCAGAATATCTTTGTACATTGCTACATTCATCTTTTTGTCAGTCCTGACTAGTCTCCCAGTTCTTGCCACTGAAAAACATCCCCACAGCATGATGCTGCCACCACCATGCGTTACTGTAGAGATGGTACCTGATTTCCTCCAAACATGATGCCTGGCATTCACAGCAAAGAGTTCAATCTTTGTCTTATCAAACCAGAGAATTTTGTTTCTCCTGGTCTGAGAGTCCTTCAGATGCCTTTTGGCAAACTCCAGGTGAGTTGCAATGTGCCTTTTACTAAGGAGCGGCTTATGTCTGGCCACACTACAATACAGGCCTGATTGGTGGATTGCTGCAGAGATGGTTGTCCTTCTGGAAGGTTCTCCTCTCTCCACAGAGGAATGCTGGAGCTCTGACAGAGTGCCCGTTGGGTTCTTGGTCACCTCCCTGACTAAGGCCCTTCTCCCCCGATCACTCAGTTTAGATGGGCGGCCAGCTCTAGGAAGAGTCCTGGTTGATCTGAACTTCTTCCATTTGCGGATGATGGAGGCCACTGTGCTCACTGGGACCTTCAAAGCAGCAGAAATATTTCTGTACCCTTCCCTAGATTAGTGCCTTGAGACAATTCCTTTGACTTCATGCTTGGTTTGTGCTCTGATGTGTACTGTCAGCTGTGGGACATTATATGTAGACAGGTGTGTGTCTTTTCAAATTATGTCCAATCAACTGAATTTACCCCAGGTGGACTCCAGTTAAACTGTAGAAACATCTCAAGGATGATCAGTGGAAACAGGATGCACTTGAGCTCAATTTGAGCTTCATGGCAACGGCTCTGAATACTTATGTACATGTGATTTATTATGTTTTTCATTTTTTATATATATAAATTTGCAAAAATAAAAAATTCTGGGGTATTGTGTGTAGAATTATGAATGTAAAAAAATGAATTTCACACATTTTGGAATAAGGCTGTAACATAACAAAATGTGGAAGACGTGAAGCGCTGTGAATACTTTCTGGATGCACTGGAAGATGAGCTTTTTGTCACAGAAAAATAACTGTAGGTAAAAATTTGATGTTATGTATCCATGGGTGCAGTGGTGGGCACAGATAACCAAAAAATTAACTTCGATAACAGATAAGATAACTGAAAAGTTATCTTTGATAAAGATAAACCACCCAAAAATGTATCGTAAGTTACAGATAATCAATAACCGATAAATTCCGGTGTTGTCTATGGGACATTTGCAATTACTAAAGAGCTGAAATTGATTTTTAACACAATCGCTTTTGAAAGCATCAAAAGCAGTAAAAGACCTAAAGAATAAGCAAGAATGTTTGACCATGCTGCCCTCTGCAGGAAGCAGCACAGACAAATCTTTAGAGCACCCACAAAATCAACTCTTTACTAATCATAATCTTTTTTTCTTTAAACATTCTGCTCCTGCTGGAAGCTCTTATTTACAACAGCACTCCCACCACAGAGACACACCAAGAGCAGCCATAAGGCCAGCTCCCTATCGATTTCAACATTCCGGTCAGGCGGAGGTCTTGAAAAATAAAGTCATACTAACTTATGGTTTTTTGAAAATACTGATAGAATAACTCCATTAATGTCAATTCTGTCATTTGTACAAAGTTAAAATATAACATATATCTTTTAATGTTGAATAAGGCACTAATTCTGAGGTTTTGTAACAAACACAAACCGCAAAGTATTCTGGGTAAAAGTGCTAAACAGTGATTGGTTCAATAATCCATTATGTAAACCAACATGTTAATGTGACGTGTGTCGTGTGTTGGTTTAAAGATAAATGTGCTTTTGTAAAATATTCCATTTTTATTTGTAAAAACAGGCATTTTTACGGAGCCCTGGAAGTGTCATCGCAATTGCATGTTTTAAAACTTTTATGATGTTGTAAAACATGCACTCAATATTAGTAAGTAAGTAAGTAAATTTATTTATATAGTGCCTTTCACAGACATAAGGCCATGTACACACATTGTCGGGTTTTTTGTAAAACCGAATATCTTACCCTTTCAGTTTGGGGAAAAAACTTCATCCACACTACGTCGTTTAAAAAAAAAATCCATCCACATCGAACCATATAAATGTGTTGTAATTAGTCTGCCAAACCTTTGGGTGGCGGTACTGATTAAAATTCTATCCAATCAGGAGCCTTATTCTCTTGTCATCACTTCCACAAAAACTAAAAACATGGCGCCAACCTCGTTCTTGTGGACCGATAAGGAGTCGGAATTACTTCTAACCATAGTTTTAGAATACAAAGTTAACATATATGCACACAAAAAGCGCCTGGACAATGGACAATGCCAACACTTTGAGAGCAGCCATGTACCCAGACGTTTAATACTGCCATGAACACTCCTGGCCAGTAGATGGCAGTAGCAGCCTTGAAAAAATGTCAAACAAATTCCAGATAATCCGTGTCTGCTACATTTAAGATGCGTGGAATTTAACAAACGCAAATACACTAACGTCTATAAACCCAGAGAATATATTCACGAGAGTTTTAGGCACTAGAGTTTAATGCTGTTATCTGTGGACCCTGAACAGAGTGTCTGAAATGCATTTGTCCTGTCGTGAACGTCTGAGATTACCTTATGCTACCCATAATGCATTGCTGCCTGATCTGATATTTCACTTTATAAACTTCAGACATGACAATATTTTTAAATAACTTGTCTAAAGTGAGTGGTTAAAATTTGAACCATAAGTTAAACATGTATGCCTCTGGATGACTTGATGACATTGCGATTACATTAGTATGGTATTAAAGGAAATGAGTTTTTTTTTTTTTTTTTTGGTCACCAGTTCGCCTTTGCTTACAAACGATAGAGTGGTTTCTGTTTGCAGAGGGTAGAACAACATGCCTATTAGGAAACTTTTAACAGATAGGTCTCAACAGCTTTAACAGTTTTAAAAATGTTTTTCACTGTTCAGCTTAGTTCAGTACATTATCGCTCTAAAAGTTATCGGACGGTAATTCATCGGAAGATAATTAGTCCGATGATGGTTTTTAAATTTATCTAAAAAGATAATCCGATAATGAAAACATTATCTTCGATAATTATCTATTATCGGATTATCGGAAGTGTGCCCACCACTGCATGGGTGGCACTGTGGCTTAGCGATTAACAGTGTTGTGTCACAGTAAGAAGGTTGTGGGATAACTTGCCACCTGGTTCTTTCTGTGTGTTTGCATGTCCTTCCCATGTTTGCATGGTTTCCTTTCGGGTCTCTGGGTCCCTCCTACTTCCAACAACATGCAGGTTAGGTAAACTGGTAGCCTTAAGTTGACTGCAGGTGCGCTTGTGTGACCTTGAGGTAGACTGGTGTTCTGTCCACGGTGTACCCCACCTCACGCCCTACGAATGCTGGGTTATTACTTTGTAAAAATCTTACATATCGTCACCTTCCTAAAATAACGGCCTAAGTCATGTTAGGCCGTTATTTTAGGAAGGTGACGATATGCAATAACTTCTTTGCTAACTCATATTCCCACCAAACTGACCATGTGTGTTAGGCATGGTGACCCCAAGAAGTATGCTCATTTTTAGTTCAAAAGGTCAGAGGTCTGCAAAAAACACCACTTAACAGTTGCCCGGGGTGCCATGGTTTACTGCAGAATATGAATTTATTACAGAAATCTGCAGGCAGTTTGCCCTTCCGAGGGCACCGTGAGATAATGATTTTTCTGAACGCACTTTGTCCTGCAGTTTGCTGCGTGGTGCTGAAGAGATGGGACTGAGGAAAGCGGTGAAGCCAGAGTTTGGAGGAGGAACCCGGAGTTTCTCCTGCGAGGAGGACTACATCTACGAGAACATCGAGAGCGAGCTGTGCTTCTTCACCTCACAGGTCGGCGGGCACACACAGACATGCACGTCTCGCACCAGCTAATCTTTTGTCTCACCCTCTCATGCTTCCTTTTCTTTTATGCAGGAAAGACAGAACATCATTAAGTACTGGCTGGACAATCTGCGTGCCAAACATGGGGAGGTGCTCCATAATATCAACTTCCTGGAGGGCCAGCCAATCAGTAAGTGGAATTATTTATAAATATCGTATGATGTTACTGGATTTGTGATGATGGTTGATTTTGGAAAACAGAAGACAGTTCTTCAAAAATAAATCCCTCAGCTATTGTAAATGGGGCCTGAGTTCACAAAGAACCAAACGTGATGACCTCCATTAAAGCTAATTTCTAGAGCTAGTCCAATCACAGTGTTTCTCTGATGTGGGCCAGGCTTTATATGACGTTAGACAGCTAGGCTAGACCTGCTGGTCACTAATTGGAGAAACAGATCAAGGAAGCCACCAAATGGGAATCACTGCCATGCAGCTCCCGGTCCATGACGAGGCAGACATCTGCAGCAGACACTGCCAGCTGTTATATTATATTATATATTCTGCGGTGATGTTATCTACACTCCAGAGACAAGCAGTCGCACTACTTCCTGTTAGAAGGTAATTGTGCCTCTAGGTTGTTTTTGTACAAGTTATGATGCATTCAGCTGCACCTTGGAAACTCTGAAATCTACAGTGGAATGACCATTTAAGGAAACAGTAATGTTTCTTTTGTATTCTGCCCCTAGTCCTTCATTAAAACAGTTTGAATAATTATTTCAGAATTAATTATGTTTTAATCATAATATAGCCCTGTGATAGACTGGCAGCTTGTCTAGGGTGTACCCTGTCTTTTGCCCACTGACCCCCGTGACCCTTAATTGGAAAACGTAGGTATAGAGTCGGGGTAGAGAAATCCACTGGTCCGAGGTCAGGGACCAGTAACTTTTGACTTATGTCTAGTTGATATTTTCTCCTGCTAAACCAATATCTAGTTACAAATCTTGCTGGTCAAGTGATTAAAAGTGTTAGACAAGACCGACTGTTTTTTTCATACTTGCACCTCAAATCACAGCCGCTGTTCACAGATTGCAGTGACCCGCGCTGTGCCACTTAGTCACACCACTGACTTCATGAATGAAGCTGTTTTGAAGCTACTTTTACTTTTGCCTCGGTTGAGGCCACGTTATATAAAAATAAAATAAAACAATAATTTCGTAGCCAATGAGGCATTTTCCCTCTGCCTGACTGTGAAGCCTCCCCTCAGGCTGACGTGCCTGCTAAATCAGACCCCGCAAAAGGCTGTGGTGACTTTACGTTTTCACTCCTCTCCCATCAAATTTTAAAAGTTTTTGTAGTGTGCCCGCTAATTTAATTTCAATCATGGATTAAACATTTGGCAGAAAAGTCGCAAATATGACCAATTTTACAACACAAAGTCGGAAAAAGACCTGCAATTCATCAAGGAACATACACCCTTTGGTTTGGAGATGTTGATTGTAGAAAGAAAACCTCATTGAGTGACAAATTAATCCAGAAAAAAAGCATGACCCAGATAATTTGTACAAAGACGTGACAGAGAATTTTGAAACTGTCACACTCATCGATGTCATTGTGTGGCACGGAGCTACAGAACTGCAGAAGCACAAATCGGGCTTTAGGATTTTAATAAACCACTCCCCCATGGACTTGGAAAAAAAGAGTGACTAAACCAAATGTACAGTGGTGGGCACACTTCCGATAATAGATAATTATCGAAGATCATGTTTTCATTATTGGATTATCTTTTTAGGTAACTTTAAAACCATTATCGGACCAATTATCTTCCGATTAATTTTGTCCGATAACTTTTAGACCGATAAAGTAAACAAAGCTGAACAACGACAAGCATTTTTAAAATCAGTTCAGCACCTACCTGTTAAAAGTTTTGTAACAGATGGGCAGTTATACCTTCTGCTAACAGAAGAGCGCTGCTTCTAGAAAAAGCATCT
Organism: Thalassophryne amazonica; assembly: GCF_902500255.1. Taxonomy (NCBI): domain Eukaryota; kingdom Metazoa; phylum Chordata; class Actinopteri; order Batrachoidiformes; family Batrachoididae; genus Thalassophryne; species Thalassophryne amazonica. The sequence goes on along the minus strand of NC_047112.1, from coordinate 64,144,769 downwards.
TTATCTTCTGATACGCTGGCAATATCACCTAAGTCATCCAAAGGCATACATTTTTAACTTATGGTTCAAATTTTAATCAAACTAATTTTGGACAAGTTATTTAAAATTACAGTCATGTCTGAAGTTTTATAAAGTGAAAATATCAGATATATGTTTTAGTTTTAAAGTAATGTGGTAATTTTTAAGGTTTTGTGAGCACATGCTGTGCCCAGCAGTGCATTATGGGTAGGATGATGTAATCTCAGTACGTTCACAACAGGACAGTTGCATTTCAGACACTCTGTTCAGGCTCCACGGACAACAGCATTAAACTCTAGTGCCTAAAACTCTCGTGAATATATTCTCTGGGTTTATAGACGTTGTTATTGTATTTGCGTTTGTTAAATTCCACGCATTTTAAATGTAGCAGACAGGGATTATCTGGAATTTTGTTTTCAAGGCCTCTACCGCCATCTACTGGCCAGTAGTGTTCATGGCAGTATTCGCCCTAAGCAACAGCAAAAAAATAAAATAAAATAAATAACATTACAAGACAGCTCTGCGGCGTTTGCACAGGCACAGTGCGAGCGGTTAGATGCTTGTAGCTTTTCAGCAGCAGGATACCCTCACGACGGCCGACCAGAATAATATCAGACAGGTTTGATTTTCATTGGACCATACGATCGGCGATCAGGAGGTGGCCCTGAGATGTTAAACGCAGCTTGTTACTCCATGTACACTACACGATGCAGGACGCGCGATTAACCTGAAACTCGGTCCAAAAAATTCCTGCATGAAAATCATCTTGCACAGTGTAAAGCACGTTTTACAACATCATAAAACATTCTCTCCACATGCAAAACATTTTGCGATGACACTTCCAGGGCTCCGTAAAAATGCCTGTTTTTACAAATAAAAAAGGGAATATTTTACAAAAGCACATTTATCTGTAAACACCAACACACGACAGACATCACATTAACGTGTTGGTTTACATAATGATTGACTGAACCAATCAGTGTTTAGCAGAAGCACTTTTACCCAGAATCCTTTGCGATCTGTCTGTGTTTGTTACAAAACCTCAGAATTAGTACATTATTCAACATTAAAAGATATAAAGATATATTTTAACTTTGTACAAATGACAGAATTGACATTAATGGAGTTATTCTATCGGTATTAATGTTATTTATAAATCAAAACCTTAAGTCAGCATGACTTTATTTTTCAAGACCTCCGCCTGACCCATGTGTTGTGATTGATAGAGAGTTGGCTTTATGGTTGCTCTCAGAGTGTCTCTGTGCTGAGAGCTTTGTAGTAAATAAGTGCTTCTAGCAGGGGCAGAATGTTCAAAGATTTAAGTGTGGTCTCATTGTTTGGGTCTGTTGTTAATTTTAATATTACTAGAAGCTATTGTGGCATTAAAACTTAAATTTTATTAGTAGTTGTAAATGTACCGGAGACAATATTGGAATTTATTGGTTATCTGTAACTTCCGATACATTTTGGGGTGGTTTATTGTTTTATCTTTATCGAAGTAAATTTTTTGGTTATCTGTGCCCACCACTGCAAATGTAATCTTTTTAATAATGTCTGCTGTTGTATTTTGCTAAAAAATCTGATTGTGATGTGAAACTTTAACATGATTTTCTTCAACAATCATAAAATGAAGAATTTTAGCCATGCATATGGTCCTCAGAAGCATTTATCAGAAAAAAAGTCTGAAGGACCGAAATGACATGGTGAGATGCTGAAGAGCTTCTGTTATGGTTAGGGTTCTGGACGGAACCGGACCGGTACTTGGTGATGGACTTAGACGCTGGGAGCAACGAATAGAACTGGTTATGAATGAAAAGAGATTTATTTGCAATAAACAAAAGAACAATGCTGTGCTGGTTAGACGGCCTGCTGAGTGGAGAGTAGAGCACGCTCATAGCGGTGGAAATTAGGGTGTTGCAGGTTTCAGTTCTGGAGCTGAGACCAGGTGGGACCCACAGAGCCGAGGACAGGAACTAGGACAACGGAGGAGAGAGATGGTGAGTGATTGCACTCGTAACACTGGAAGCCTTTAACAATTCACAGTTCACTGAAGGCTTAAAACAGAAATGTTCACAGTTCTGGAAATAATGTTCTCCGTTTAGGAAGGAAAGGTTTGCTGTCCAGGAATCGTTCACAGTTCATGGATTATCCAAAAAGGTCAGAGGTCAAGTGCTGCGCATCTGTGACACAGTTCCAATTGAGCAGGACTTGGCGATAGATTCATCTTGGAAAGTTCTTAGTAGTGCAATATCAGAGTTCATAGGGTTCTTGGAAAACAGTTGTATATGGTTCTTAGTCATGCACAGTCACAGGCAGGAATGTGTGATGATGAAGGAACTTAACTGGAGCAGGGCAGAGCTGCGCGCTCTGAGCTGAGAGCCAGAGATCCAATGCGACGTTGTTGTGCAAATAGCTGTGGAACTAGGAGCAGTGGTGGGCACAGATAACCAAAAAATTAACTTAGATAACAGATAAGATAACTGAAAAGTTATCTTTGATAAAGATAAACCGATAAACCACCCAAAAATGTATCAGAAGTTACAGATAATCGATAACCAATAAATTACGGTGTTGTCTGGGACATTTGCAGTTACTAAAGAGCTGAAATTGATTTTTAACACGATCGCTTTTGAAAGCATCAAAAGACCTAAAGAATAAGCAATAATGTTTGACCATGCTGCCCCCTGCAGGAAGCAGCACAGACAAATCCTGAGAGCACCCACGAAATCAACTCTTTACTAATCATAATCATTTCTCTTTTAACATGCCGCCCCTGCTGAAAGCTCTTATTTACAATAGCATTCCTACCACAGAGACACACCAAGAACAGCCACAAGAACAGCCATAAGGACAGCTCTCTTATCAATTTCAACACTCCGGTCAGGCGGAGGTCTTGAAAAATAAAGTCATACTAACTTATGGTTTTTTTGAAAATATTGATAGAATAACTCAATTAATGTCAATTCTGTCATTTGTACAAAGTTAAAATATAACATATATCTTTTAATGTTGAATAAGGCACTAATTCTGAGGTTTTGTAACAAACACAGACCACAAAGCATTCTGGGTAAAAGTGCTAAACAGTGATTGGTTCAGTAATCCATTATGTAAACCAACACGTTAATCTGTGTGTCGTGTGTTGGTTTAAAGATAACTGTGCTTTTGTAAAATATTCCATTTTTATTTGTAAAAACAGGCATTTTTACGGAGCCCTGGAAGTGTCATCGCAATTGCATGTTTTAAAACTTTTATGATGTTGTAAAACGTGCACTCAATATTAGTAGGTAAGTAAGTAAATTTATTTATATAGTGCCTTTCACAGACATAAGGCCATGTACACACGTTGTCGGGTATTTGTAAAACCGAATATCTTACCCTTTCAGTTTGGGGAAAAAACTTCATCCACACTACGTCGTTTAAAAAAAAAAATCCATCCACATCGAACCGTATAAATGTGTTGTAATTAATCTGCCAAACGTTTGGGTGGTGGTACTGATTAAAATTCTATCCAATCAGGAGCCTTATTCTCTTGTCGTCACTTCCACAAAAACTAAAAACATGAAGCCAACCTCATTCGTGTGGACCGATAAGGAGTCGGAATTACTTCTAACCGTAGTTTTAGAATACAAAGTTAACATATATGCACACAAAAAGCGCCTGGACAATGGACAATACCAACACTTTGAGAGCAGCCATGTACCCAGACGTTTAATACTGCCATGAACACTCCTGGCCAGTAGATGGCAGTAGCGGCCTTGAAAAAATGTCAAACAAAATTCCAGATAATCCGTGTCTGCTACATTTAAGATGCATGGAATTTAACAAACGCAAATACACTAACGTCTATAAACCCAGAGAATATATTCAAGAGAGTTTTAGGCACTAGAGTTTAATGCTGTTATCTGTGGACCCTGAACAGAGTGTCTGAAATGCATTTGTCCTGTTGTGAACATCTGAGATTACCTTATGCTACCCATAATGCATTGCTGCCTGGCACAGCATGTGCTCACAAAACCTTAAAAATTAGCACATTACTTTAAAACGAAAACATATATCTGATATTTCACTTTATAAACTTCAGACACGACAATAATTTGAAATAACTTGTCTAAAGTGAGTGGTTAAAATTTGAACCATAAGTTAAACATGTATGCCTCTGGATGACTTGGTGACATTGTGATTACATTAGTTTGGTGTTAAAGGAAATGACTTTTTTTGGTCACTAGTTCGCCTTAGCTTACAGACGATAGAGTGGTTTCTGATTGCAGAGAGTAGAACAACATGCCTATTATGAAACTTTTAACAGGTAGGTTTTAACAAGGCTAAACACAGACAGGACAGGGAGGCAGACAGAGGCAGACCATGACAGCTTCGCTCGTTCATGTCAGCGACATATCCATATTATAACCATCATTAGCTCCAAGCTTGAAGTGTTTAAGGTCGTTAAGATGATAGTTCATTCAACTTTGCTTGGTAACAAAGTCGTTCATTGAAGAGGAATGTATTTTTTAGCACTGTAACATAGTTATAAAACATTAGCATTATCACGTTCCCTATTCAAACATGACATCGCTGTTATAACGTTACAGCAAACGCATAACGTGTGGTAAAGCTAATGACATTGTCATCATTAATGTTAACGATTACAGCTAAGTAGCTCACTATAGACGTTAATATTAGCGGCTAACTAGCCAATTACCTTACAGAGACGACTCTCACTTCGTCAGCATCAGCCACAACGTGCTTCCTTCTCAGATGCTCCTACATCACTGTTGTACTGCCGTGGAAGGCAAGTTCTGCCTTGCAGGTTTTGCATTGCATGTTTTTCTCTTTAATTTGGTTAAAATTCACCTTATTGAGATATCCCATAATCTCTTGCGCGCCAGACAGTCGCTGCAGTCTAAACAACATAGAGAATCCACAATTGCATGGATCCACAATCCATGATGACAATTGCAAATGAACATTTTCCTACCAAAATGTAATTTTTTATGGTTTTCATCATGTCAATAAGAGACTGCATGCATGAGACCCTGCAAACTTGCTAAAACAAATATTCCAAATAATCCGTGTCTGCTATGTTTAACCTGCGTGTATCTTCATAAATGCAAACCGAATTTCAGAAATTTTATATATATTATTCTGGAGCAAACAGAACAAACAGTGTTGTCAAAGAGAAAACTTTATTTCCCCAATGCTGTTGTCTGTGTGCAGCGGTTAAATTGCAGCCTGATCAGAGCGTCTCATTGCAGATCTCAATATTATTGACATCTTGCAGAGCGGTGGACATTTCAAAGTTTTATGGAATTTTGCGGGATTTGAAACCTCAATAGGGCGAATGCTCCCGAACTTTTGAACTTCGTTGTCGGCTAGCCATGATATTGTTTGGGAATAACTTTTCCAGTGACATCACGGCTGACCCTGATTACCATGACTGCGCCTGTGCATCAAGGGCAGAAAGGCAGTAGAAGATACAGCAGCAGTTTTGAGAGAAAAACAAAGCTTAAAAAAAAACAAAACAAAAAAACAATGACATCAATTATTAAATTAGTCGCCGACTATTTTGATAGTCGAAGTAATCGTGACTAGTCGACTAATCATGGCAGTCCAAGTTGTAGGTCTTGCAAGCATCATCCAGAGATATTTTGTTACTCTCTTGGAAATTCAAAATGAACTGACAGGTTCCAGATGAAAACACAGGCTAGCTGTACCTGCTTGCTTTGGCTTCTTCCATTTTCACTTGTGATCATCACATCAGATCTGAAATGGATCTGCATGGTTGATTTGGTTTTCATGCCAGATGCCCATCCTGACGCAACTGCACTTTACACGAAGAATGGGCACATGGGGATCTGGAACCAGGAAGCAGGCACACTAACTGTTCGGCCACCACGCCACCCACTGTCTTATATCTTAAAGTGTAGGTGACACGTAATGCCATTTTTTAAGACTATGTAAAATTAAATAAGTTTGAAATTTATCCTTTCCTGGTGCACAGTTCTTGAAGAGATAAATATTCAGCTTTTGAACTGCGTGCCACTAAAAGACCAGGAACTTCCCAGCGTGCCGACTTTGGACAAGAAGAAAGTGGAAGTGGCGTCAGCTCCAGACTTGCACGGAGTCCCTGGCTTCTGTTATTTTATTGTATTCTGGATCATGGGATAATGTTGTCACTTGCAGATTGAGACGTTATGAGCAGATGAGGCGCTGGGAGTCTTTAACCTGCAGCTGCGCAAAGCAGCTCGTTAACAGCACAGACTGGATCGATTAGCTGCATTCACGGATTACAGCTGGCACTGGTACCTCGCACCAAATCCCGTGTGAAAACCAGAACAGAATTAATTAAATTATTTTTCAGATGTGGTTTTGTAAAGGTGAATAAGTTTAAAGATGATCTCACTGAAATGCACAGGTAAGACTACACATTTACTTCTTGTGTGAATGGTTTTAATATTTAATAATAACGTATTCAAGAAGCTGATATTTTCATTCGCTCGTATCATTTTCAGATTTGAAATTGTTTCTCAACAAAACAAAACAAATAAAAAATTCACACTTACTCATCACTTTTTTCTAATGTCACAGATCGTAAAACTTTTTTTATCAGGCGATTACGACTAAAGAGCTGGCCAAAAACAACAACAAAAAAACCCCAAACATTTTATCACCTCCACCTATGCTGAAATCTCCTGCATTATTTATTTATGTATTTTTATAAGTAACGTTCTGTGTTCTGAACTCTGCCAATATCGTCACTGTTGTCAGACTGAAGGTTTTCCTCCAAAGTTTATTGTCATCTAAATAAGGCTCAAAACCATAAATGCTGTGTCCCACACAGCAGCTTCTGAAACACCTTCAGACTGGACTTAAAAAAAGGCTCCACACTAAAAAACTAGAAGCACTCAGAGAGTGCAAACATCCGCCAAGGCCATGGGGTCACTGAAGCCATAACATCTACACGCCGTGGAATCATTGAACCTAAAAAAGTGTAACAATGATGTTTGCTCAGTAGTAAAAAAAGTTTCATCTGCTGTGACTGGATAGCATGTATCCTTAGCGCTTGGCATTACAGTTTATTGCAACTTGCACCTTTCCCAGAAGCTACTGTCATCTGAGCACAGATATTGATATTGCATGTGCTTATAGACAAAAACAAATAAGAGACAAAACTCAATTTATTATTCAACTAAACTGCAAATATATGAATTTTTTAACATTTATGAAACACTTCTCTAAGCAAGGCCATAGGGTCACTGACCCTAAAGTGATTCCCTCCTTGGCACAGTGATCTATTTCTTTTTGTCTCTTTCTCTAAAATTGTATATAATAATCATTAGATTATTAATATATAAACAAAAATAAATTTAAGAAATATTACAATTTGAAAACAAATGCACCCGAACGTGATGACAGCTGCAACTGCTTAATGCTAACTTTTAACATTGAAAATGCCATAGACATGCTAATGCGTTAGTATCGGGATCCGGATCACGATCCGGATCACCACTAAAATTTAATCACTTGTTCCTCCTGTCATTTCCAACCACTCCACAAAATTTCATCAAAATCCGTTCAAAACCTTTTGAGTTATCCTGCTGACAGACAGACAGACAAACAAACAAACAAACAAACGCGAGTCCGAAAACATAACCTCCTTGGCGGAGGTAAAAAAAATTGTCCTCCATACTGGATTTAAAAAAAAAAAGCTCGACACTATAAAAAAATTGTCCGAAAACAGCTCGACCTCTGCCATGTTTACAATCGATTTGGGCTTGAATCAGCAGGTGCCGTTCTGGTGATGACGTAGCAACAGTATGGTCACGGCTGAGGGCTGAACGGGGCTGAAATAGAGCACAGACTTCAGACAGCTGTAGTTTATCCTTCACCTGCACACTTATCATTGACTTTATTGTCCAGGACTTTTTAAAATATCAGCATTTCATTATTTTTAGTGATTATTTGTGCACATTTTTTTGGTGTCGACTACACTTTAATAAATGTGTGTTTTATCTTTTTAAGTGGTTTGAAAAATTTATCCAAAACACACACATGATGTTAAAGCTGTATGGCCTTTGGTTTTTTTTTTTAAAGATTTGAATCATGAAAAGAATTTTCTTTGGCACCACTATTCCTTAGCATTTATATAAGGGATTCATAATATTATACTGCCAATATGATCAAAATTCATGCTCTCTGGAAACAATTTAAAATTTCGACCCCTGAAGGGGAGAATTTTAAGTGATCAGACACCATGAGCTACATTTGGTCGTGATGTCAAAGATCATATGGGGGCTTCCCCTGATCTGCACGAGTCTGCTGAAAAGGACATGCTGACTGCCAGTCGGACTAAAGAAAGGCAGCTTGGCGTTAGCTGACTACTCGCTCGAACAAAACAAATCAAGATGGCAGAAAATGCTCCAAAACAACTTATTTCTGTATAAATCAAATATGTTTCTCATATACAGTATTTTGTAAAAGTTACTGAAAAATAAACATTTCTGAATCTGAAAGTGCTATATTTGAAACCAGATAACACACCTGTGAAGTGATTTACAAGACATCATACGGACGTTAGTGTGCACATCCCAGGAACGCTCATCACATAAGTGGGTCAGGTCACAGGTAATCTCAAAACCTCACGCATGCTCACACGTGCTTCCTCCTGCAGTCCATCTGCACGGCGGCAACAACGGGAAAGACAATATTTGCTATGGAATTCCCCCCAGATAAATATGTCCTCTTCATTAAAATGGGCTGTAATTTTGCAATATGCTACAAAAATAAACCAACATTATAATGCTTGAATTTTGGCAGAAACTAAATTTTGTCAGTTTTGTGAAATTCGAAAGGCCATACTGCTTTAAAAAGTCTTCACCATCCACATCTTGACCAGGATGTTATCTTCTAATTGCAATCAATATTTTCACAAAGTGGTTCATTTTTTTGGGGGGGGGGGGTAAAATTCATTCACCTAATTTTTTCTGTCCTCTCAGTCCCGGAGTTGAGTGCCCGAGGTGTGATCCAGCAGGTATTTCCTCTCCATGAACAGAGGATTCTCAGCCAGCTGATGAAGTCATGGGTTCAGGCTGTTTGTGAGAAACAACCCTTAGGTCAGTGGAAAACTACGTTCATGTACATTGTTATAACTGCCATCACATATTATTGGTACTGGCTTTATTTAAACGTAATGAGGATAGTTGGAGAGAGAGAGTCATTGGTTCACATGGATATTGAAAAACAGTCATGGCGAAAGTGTTTAACTCAGGTTGTCATGATAAAATAAGAAAGATAAGATCAACTTTATTTATCACAAAGGAAATTATTTCACCAGAGTACCGAAACAGTAAACAGTGAACAATGTTTTTTTTACCCAAGCCTATCAAATATGGTCATCGGGTATTGCAAAGGCTTTTCATCCGTCCATCTGTGCTCAGCGTAAGTCCAGTCCTATTACTGCCAGACTCTTCAAATTCACAGGGAACATTCTTGGGACACAGACCTTGGACAAGTTCGAAGATGGCTAACCTTGCTGTATTTTAAGAGGTTAAAATGTCACATTCTGTTTCAATATGATCCGTTTTGTATTTGAGTGACGTGGGTGACAGCCAATCAGAGTAGAGCTGCATCATGACATCAGTCACTGGTCTCTTCAAGAGCATTTCGTTTTGTGTGTTTATATACATGTAAGCACGTCTAATACTGAAAATGCTGTTTTGGAACCTTTTAACGCCTCTGAACTTATTTATAAGACAGTTTATGGAGGTTAGCATGGTGACATCACTTCCTAGTTCAGCGACTTGCTGACGGCTTCGTTTCTGGTATATTATGTAAATGCTAACAAGAAATAAATACTTCTAAAACTGAAAAAGCTGGTCTTATAACCTGATAACACCTCTGGTGTCATTTACAAGATATTTTGTGGATGTTAGCCTGCACGCTAACTTTCGCTAACTCAAAGCTAACTTTCTATGGAGTTAAATTTGTCTCATTAACACTGAAACTACCACAGTGGTGCCAAATGGCACTTCTTCTTTTCATGTAAGTGCAGCCATTAGATCGGAATGTGGCAGTACAGAGTGACCGGCAGTTTGAGCCTGTGAGAATGTTCAGTTTTTTAAAACGTGGTGCAGAAGCTTCTGTTGAATTAGAAAAAATTGCCAGTCTTGCCAGGACGGGTATGTGTTTGCCCAAATTATGTTACCGTAAATCAAATATGGATAAATCAAAGAATAATGCAGGGTCAATGGACAAGCCTTAGCTACAAAATGTCTGAGTTTGCTGATGATTCCAAATGATCTTACTGTTTTTTGTGGCTAAAACTAATGTGTTGTTTCTGGTTCAAATTCTCATCCACTACAATGCCTAAAAATTTGACATGGGATACATGGGATCAATTTCATTTCCTTCAATTGAAACTCTAGTATAGCGTTTGGGCAGCGCAAGCTGGGTTTATGTTCATCTACCCATCTGTAAAAGCAGTCTTTTTTTTACTGTAAAGCACTTTGGTATTTCTGTCCTCCCAAATCAACAGAAGTTTCTGCACCACTTTTTTAAAAACTGAACATTCTCACAATATTCAATATAAATATTCATCAGATGTGTGTGTTTATTTACAAAAACATGTTCTCACCTTTATGTTAACCATCAGAATTTAGAAATTTGTTCATATTAAATTCACAGATTTATTCATACACTCAACAAAAATATAAACGCAACACTTTTGGTTTTGCACCCATTTTGTATGAGATGAACTCAAAGATCTAAAACTTTTTCCACATACACAATATCACCATTTCCCTCAAATATTGTTCACAAACCAGTCTAAATCTGTGATAGTGAGCACTTCTACTTTGCTGAGATAATCCATCCCACCTCACAGGTGTGCCATATCAAGATGCTGATTAGACACCATGATTATTGCACAGGTGTGCCTTAGACTGCCCACAATAAAAGGCCACTCTGAAAGGTGCAGTTTTGTTTTATTGGGGGGGGATACCAGTCAGTATCTGGTGTGACCACCATTTGCCTCATGCAGTGCAACACATCTCCTTCGCATAGAGTTGATCAGGTTGTCAGTTGTGGCCTGTGGAATATTGGTCCACTCATCTTCAATGGCTGTGTGAAGTTGTTGGATATTGGCAGGAACTGGTACACGCTGTCGTATACACCGGTCCAGAGCATCCCAAACATGCTCAATGGGTGACATGTCCGGTGAGTATGCCGGCCATGCAAGAACTGGGACATTTTCAGCTTCCAAGAATTGTGTACAGATCCTTGCAACATGGGGCTGTGCATTATCTTGCTGCAACATGAGGTGATGTTCTTGGATGTATGGCACAACAATGGGCCTCAGGATCTCGTCACGGTATCTCTGTGCATTCAAAATGCCATCAATAAAATGCACCTGTGTTCTTCATCCATAACAGACGCCTGCCCATACCATAACCCCACCGCCACCATGGGCCACTCAATCCACAACATTGACATCAGAAAACTGCTCACCCACACGACGCCACACACGCTGTCTGCCATATGCCCTGGACAGTGTGAACCGGGATTCATCCGTGAAGAGAACACCTCTCCAACGTGCCAAACGCCAGAGAATGTGAGCATTTGCCCACTCAAGTCGGTTACGATGACAAACTGGAGTCAGGTCGAGACCCCGATGAGGATGACGAGCATGCAGATGAGCTTCCCTGAGACGGTTTCTGACAGTTTGTGCAGAAATTCTTTGGTTATGCAAACCGATTGTTTCAGCAGCTGTCCGAGTGGCAGGTCTCAGATGATCTTGGAGGTGAACATGCTGGATGTGGAGGTCCTGGACTGGTGTGGTTACACGTGGTCTGCGGTTGTGAGGCTGGTTGGATGTACTGCCAAATTCTCTGAAACGCCTTTGGAGACGGCTTATGGTAGAGAAATTAACATTCAATACACGTGCAACAGCTCTGGTTGACATTCCTGCTGTCAGCATGCCAATTGCATGCTCCCTCAAATTTTTGCGACATCTGTGGCATTGTGCTGTGTGATAAAACTGCACCTTTCAGAGTGGCCTTTTATTGTGGGCAGTCTAAGGCACACCTGTGAACTAATCATGGTGTCTAATTGGCATCTTGATATGGCACACCTGTGAGGTGGGATGGATTATCTCAGCAAAGGAGAAGTGCTCACTATCACAGATTTAGACTGGTTTGTGAACAATATTTGAGGGAAATGGTGATATTGTGTATGTGGAAAAAGTTTTAGATCTTTGAGTTCATCTCATACAAAATGGGAGCAAAACCAAAAGTGTTGCGTTTATATTTTTGTTGAGTGTATAACACCAAACAGAATAGTCATCTTCACCTTCCTTTCTATAAAACTATACATGGTCTGTTTTCCATCAGATATTGTGTACAAATATGGAATGATAAAAGCAATGTAACAGAGAGCTCATCATCATTGCAAACTTTTAAAAGAAAACTGCCTTTACATTTAATTCATGAAGCTTAGTTTTGGTTTTTAAGTCTTAAATTTGTTAATTTTCTTGGTCATTTTTTATTTGCATGCATGCATAACAGGGACTTTTCTGACTTTCTCAAAGTCAGAATGCAAGCTTGAGATTGAAAGCTCAAACTGCCGGTCACTCTGGTACTGCCACATTCCGATCTAATGGCTGCACTTACATATGAAACATAAGAAAAGGTACAATAAGAAAAGGTGGCCTAATGAGTTGTAAATTACCCCAGCAGTGCCATTTGGCACCCTCCGGTCAGAATAGGAGGTGGGAGAAAACGCTGGATTTTTCAGTTATATTAATTTGTGCAAATCTCACAGAGGGTGATCTACAAATATTCCTTGATTTGCATAACATGAACAAATGATGATTTGATTTGAACATGTGCAAATTGTAAGCAAAGCCACTTTCACACCGGGTTTGCTTCGAGTTGCTTTGTGTGGCGTCATGATGATGCAGGAATGTCTGCGTCAGGTGCACGCAGCAGGGGCAGAGAGGAGGTGAAGACGCAGCCTGCAGGTTCTCTGCACAGAAAAATCAGTGCACAGCTGCAGCCAGACTGTGCACTCTGATTTCTCTGCTAGTTTATATTTGTTCTTATGCTGAGCTGCAGGTCTGCTCTCTGAGTTCTGTTATAGTTTATCTTTCTTCCTTTGACCGCGAGCTGCGTGCGCGCACAAACGAACCATCCGTGAGTAAATGTGGAGATGTCTGGAGTTGATGTGGACATGTCCTGTCTCTGGCAATCAGTCTGTGAGCAGGACTTATGTCCTTTTTTGTCCTTTATTTAGCACAGTGATGAGAGAGTTTGAGTGGAGAGCGAGGAACTGCAGCAGCCAGACAGTTTTTTTTTTCTTTTAAGTGTTCACATGTGCGCGCGCGAACGAATCGTCCGTGAGTGGACTGGAGATGTCCGGACTTTTTACTGGATGTGGACATGTCCTGTCTCTGGCAATTAGTCTGTGAGCAGGGCTTTTATGGACTTTATTTAACCCCCTGGGGTCGAGCCGTCGTATACGATGGCTGATTGAGACCAAGCTTTAATAAATTGTAAATAACTTTTAAATGATTTGAGATAGAAACTTACTTTTATTTTTGCTGAAAAGTTAACTCCGCGGACGTTCGAGCCAGCCATCGGCCATCTTTGTACTCCTTATAGAAGCTGTGTGATGACGTACGCTATGTGAGTGTCCAATCGGAATTGGTTCACCGCCACATGGTTTTCCAACATCCAACCGTAGGGAAGATTTACCTCACGTGATAAACCAAAGATCGTTTTTAGGAGTGATGTGTTACTAGTTGACCCGTTTGAATAGCCATCTGGCTGCTTGCTCCAATGTGCCCTGTGCCATTACGCAGAGCTATCAGTGAAAGTGAGCAGATGGATCAGACGGCGGGCCTCTGATGACAATCTCACGTGCTCAAACACAGAGTGTGTGAGTTTTAGGGATGCTCCACTCCTCATTACCTGTGAATGTTATTGAATAAGGCTGTGGCAAGCTCTCTCGCTCCGGTGTAAAGCACTGTTTACCATATCAATGGAGCGAGGGGGGAGGGGCCACTCCTCAGAGTGTAAATGGGCCAAAGTGTGAAAGCTGCTTTCAGAGCAGGAGAGAACACTCCAATACATAGTAGAAGTAGAAGTTTGTGATGTGACCTTTGTGTAATAGTAGACAGAAATTGCTTTGAGATGAAAACAAACAAAATGCATAGACCATTTTGTATTTATTGTTCAAAATGTGCATTTGTGTTTATTATTTGAACCTTTTTGTTGTACAGTCATTCACACAAGAGCCCAAATTACCTTTATAAAGTGTCAAAACAGTTGTTTATTATAGTTTACTGTGTGTTTTGAATAAATGTGTGTGGAAAATTATTTCCGCTTTACTTTTTCCTTTCATATTTCTGATTGTAAACCTTTATTATACTTATAAAACACAACTATAGCATATATATTCTGAAAGTACAGGTTGTCCTGAAAAAAAGAGACAAAACAAAATTGTGGGATGCAGGCAGAGCTGTTAACAGCAATAATAAAACATTTATGCCAGGCGAGTGAACTGTCCAAAAATGCCCTCAGACTCCAGAGGGTTAAACACAGTTGTGAGAGAATTTAAGAACGAGGAGCTGCAGCTGCAGACAGCAGTTTTTTTTTCTGTGCTCTTTTTGAGCGTGTGGTTTCACAGCATTGTGTACACAGTATAAAAACAATCCTGTGTGATTTATACTGCGGGAACAATGGAACACAGCAGGAATCATAAATTGGCGTCGGGTAACATTGTATTGTGAGGGTGTAGCTTCCAGTCACGCTGAGTGCTGTCGCATTGCCCTGACTTGTGTTGAAACCACTTAATTTCTGCATTGAGCAGAGGACGCAAAAAAAATTAAACATGTTTAACTTTTGGCGTCCGATTCGCTTCGTCTTTTGCGTCCCTCGTGCTGTTGTGGCATTGAGCTACATCGTTTTGGCACTGGGTTGCTTCCACCTGGCGTCGTTATGACGCCGCACGACGCAGCTCGAGGTGGGCCCAGTGTGAAAGGGGCTTAAGACAATAGGAGCTTAATAACTAATTAAACAACTGCAGATTATAAAGAACACAATTATCATACAGTCGAGGGTATTTTAGCAATGTGTTATATTATAACATAACCTCAAATTTGTTCCTGTTCCTTTAATAAATGTGAGCAGTGTATAAAAGGGTATCGGCCTTGCTTTGGCAAGTAACCAGCATCAGACTGATGTCCCCTCCAGGGGGAGTTGTAGACCCTCATCAGCCTTTATCCACTGAATCTAGGGACAAGCACTGGCACCAGTGCGTCTCAGGTCCTACTTAGGACTTATACGTTTGTTGGCAATATACAGTAGTTGAGCTTGTGTGTGTATTTGATAGTAGATACTAACTAACTGGTATATTGATTAGCTTAAAAATTGTGAGAAAACAATGACTCACTGTGTCCATGTGTTGTTTTTTGATGTATGCAGATGATATTTGTGACTACTTTGGGGTGAAGATCGCCATGTATTTTGCTTGGCTGGGTTTCTACACCACCTCTATGCTGTATCCTGCTGTCATTGGCTTCGTGCTTTGGATGCTCACCGAGTCAGATCAGGTGATTAATTCATCTTAATATCAAAACACATCTGTAGGTAACACTCCAGGCTGACAGCTCCTGATGAATGTACTACACAGTGCATCCAGAAAGTATTCATAGCAGTTCACTTTTTCCACATTTTTTTGTTATAGCCTTATTCTAAAATGAATGAAATTCATTTTCTTCCTCAAAATTCTACACACGATATCACATAATGACAGTGTGAATAAGTGCCCTTTGAGATTTATCAAATTTATTAAAAAAATTTACCGGCAATGCGAACCAAGCTCCTGCTGCGGTCGTACAGGGACCGGATAGCCCTTAGCAAAGGACCCCGGACCCCGTACTCCCGGAGCACTCCCCACAGGGTGCCCCGAGGGACACGGTCGAACGCCTTCTCCAGATCCACAAAACACATGTGGACTGGTTGGGCGAACTTCCATGAACCCTCGAGCACCCGATGGAGCATGTAGAGCTGGTCCAGTGTGCTGCGACCAGGATGAAAACCACACTGCTCCTCCTGAATCCGAGGTTCGACCATCGGTCGAATTCTCCTCTCCAGTACTCTGGAATAGACCTTACCGGGGAGGCTGAGGAGTGTGATCCCCCTATAGTTGGAACACACCCTCCGGTCCCCCTTCTTAAACAGAGGGACCACCACCTCGGTCTGCCAATCCAGAGACACTGTCCCCGATCGCCACGCGATGCTGCAGAGGCGTGTCAGCCAAGATAGTCCCACAACATCCAGAGACTTAAGGTAAGGTATTTCATCCACCCCAGGAGCCTTGCCACCGAGGAGCTTTCTAACCACCTCGGTGACTTCTGCCTGGGTAATGGATGAGTCCGCCTCTGGGTCCCCAGTCTCTGCTTCCTCTTCAGAAGACGTGACGATGGGATTGAGGAGATCCTCGAAGTACTCCTTCCACCGCCCAACAACATCCCCAGTCAGGGTCAACAGCTCCCCACCCGCACCGTAAACAGTGCCGGTGGAGAGCTGCTTCCGCCTCCTGAGGCGTCGGACGGTTTGCCAGAATCTCTTCGAGGCCGACCGATAGTCCTCCTGCATAGCCTCCCCGAACTCCTCCCAGACCCGAGTTTTTGCCTCTGCGACTGCACGGGCTGTGGCTTGCTTGGCCTGCCGGTACCTGTCAGCTGCCTCTGGGGTCCCACCTACCAACAAAGATAAGTAGGACTCCTTCTTCAGCTTGACAGCATCCCTTACTTCCGGTGTCCACCACCGGGTTCAGGGATTGCTGCCGCGACAGGCACCAGAGACCTTGCGACCACAGCTACGAGCGGCCGCATCAACAATGGAGGTGGAGAACATGGTCCACTCGGACTCCATGTCTCCAACCTCCCCCGGGATCTGGGAGAAGCTCTCCCGGAGGTGGGAGTTGAAGACCTCCCTGAGAGAGGGTTCCGCCAGTCGTTCCCAGCAGACCTTCACGATACGTTTGGGCCTGCCAGGTCTGACCGGCTTCCTCTCCTCCCAGCGTATCCAACTCACCACCAGGTGGTGATCGGTTGACAGCTCTGCCCCTCTCTTTACTCGAGTGTCCGAGACACGTGGCCGAAGGTCAGATGATACGACTACAAAGTCGATCATCGACCTCCGGCTCAGGGTGTCCTGGTGCCACGTGCACTTATGGGCACCCTTGTGCTCGAAGATGGTGTTCGTAATGGACAAACTGTGACTAGCACAGAAGTCCAACAACTGAACACCACTCGGGTTCAGATCGGGGAGGCCGTGCTTCCCGATCACCCCCCTCCAGGTCTCACTGTCGCTGCCCACGTGGGCATTGAAATCCCCCAGGAGAACAATGGAGTCCCTAGTCGGAGCGCTATCTAGTACCCCTCCCAGGGACTCCAGGAAGGTCAGGTACTCTGCACAGCCTCTCGGCCCATAGGCCGAGACAACAGTGAGAGACCTGTCCCTGACCCGAAGACGTAGGGACACGACCCTCTCGTTCACCGGAGTGAACTCCAACACATGGCGACTGAGCTGGGGAGCAATAAGCAATGCAACCCCAGCTCTCCGCCTCTCCCCGTGGGCAACGCCAGAAAAATGAAGCGTCCAGCCCCTCTCCAGGAGTTGGGTACCAGAGCCCATGCTGTGCATGGAGGTGAACCCGACTATCTCTAGTCGGTATCTCTCAACCTCCCGCACAAGCTCAGGCTCCTTGCCCCCCAGCGAGGTGACATTCCACGTCCCAACAGCCAGGGGGTGTGAGCATGGACCGGGCCGCCGGGCCACCTGCCCTCGACCGCCACCCAATCCTCTCTGCACCCGACCCCCATGACCCCCTCTGCAGGTGGTGAACCCACAGGAGGGCGGGCCCATGTTGCTCCTTCGGGCTGAGCCCGGCCGGGCCCCATGGGCTAAGGCCCGACCACCAGGTGCTCGCGCGCGAGCCCCAACCCCAGGCCTGGCTCCAGGGTGGGACCCCGGCTCCGCCATACCGGGCGACGTCTCTGTTCTTGATCTTTCACTGGTCATGGAGGTTCTGAGCTGCCCTTAGTCTGACCCGTCACCTAGGACCTGTTTGCCTTGGGAGACTCTACAGGGAGCACAAAGCCCCCGACAACATAGCTCCTAGGATCATCCGGGTACGCAAACTCCCCCACCACGATAAGGTGGCAGCTAGAGGGGAGCACTGGGGCGGTTTGCAGCCGAGTGTGAGGCGTCCGGGATGAAAATCAGCACCTCCAAATCCGAGGCCATGGTTCTCGACCGGAAAAAGGTGCTTTGCCCTCTTCAGGTCGGTGGAGTGTCCTTGCCTCAAGTGGAGGAGTTTAAGTATCTCGGGGTCTTGTTCATGAGTGAGGGACGGATGGAGCGTGAGATCGATAGACGGATCGGTGCAGCGTCTGCAGTGATGCGGTCGCTGTGTCGGGCCGTCGTGGTGAAGAGAGAGCTGAGTAGGGGGGCAAAGCTCTCGATTTACCGATTGATCTACGTTCCGATCCTCACCTATGGTCATGAGATTTGGCTCATGACCGAAAGAACGAGATCGCGGGTACAAGCGGCCGAGATGAGTTTCCTCCACAGGGTGGCTGGGTGCTCCCTTAGAAATAGGGTGAGGAGCTCGGTCACTCGGGAGGAGCTCGGAGTCGAGCCGCTGCTCCTCCACGTCAAAAGGAGTCAGTTGAGGTGGTTCGGGCATCTTTTCCGGATGCCCCCTGGACGCCTCGCTGGAGAGGTGTTCCGGGCACGTCCCATTGGGAGGAGGCCCCGGGGAAGACCCAGGACACGCTGGAAGGATTACATCTCTCGGCTGGCTTGGGAACGCCTTGGGGTTCCCCCGGAGGAGCTGGGGAGGTTTGTGTGGATCGGGAGGTCTGGGCGGCTTTGCTTGAGCTGCTGCCCCCGCGACCCGACCTCCGGATAAAGCGGAAGAAAATGGATGGATGGATGGATTAAAAATTTAAACCTTTGGTAAAATGTAGCTATGGAATGACTAATGAAAATCATTAGTCAACTAGTGAGGTGCCATTACTCGTCGACGACTAATCTTGACAAGAAATTAATAAAGTCAAATCGAAGCAAGTTGATGATAATTAAAAAAAAAATCTTGCTTGATCTCTGTCTTCACTGAAACAATCTGTAAAGTGCCCTAGCGGTGCAGGTAAAGAACATTGAAGCCAACTGTCAGAAAATTGTGCTATCTGAATTGCCTGACTAGTTGACTAATTTTCTTCTAGTCAACTAGTAGGGCAGTACCTAGTCATAGTTGTGATGACTTACGAATGATCAAACTGGCCCTAGTTTTTATCTTCCTTTCTTATCATATGTGCAATTGTTCCTACTGTAGGAACTACAGCCTCAATACTGTATGAGTCAGCATAGTGGAACTGGTACCAGCTGCAGATGTTCCTACCAGCCAGAAAACGCCATGATTTTTATGGACAATTTAGAGAAGCTTCTCAGTTGCTTCAGCCTTATACCCCTGTCACACATAGTTGGAATCACGCAGAGTGGCATCGGACTTATGAATCGACACACATCCAAAAAGTGTCGGATTTCAGTTCCAAAACGTTCTGACA
This sequence comes from Thalassophryne amazonica, assembly GCF_902500255.1. Lineage (NCBI taxonomy): Eukaryota > Metazoa > Chordata > Actinopteri > Batrachoidiformes > Batrachoididae > Thalassophryne > Thalassophryne amazonica. The sequence goes on along the minus strand of NC_047112.1, from coordinate 64,125,121 downwards.
GCCATCTGCTGAAGTCCACACAGTTGGGTAAAATTGGCCAGCGGCCCCAAGTGTGATGCGCATGTTCAAAACTCTCCGGCTGCGGTCGAGATGGGACATCTATCCGACAGTGGTCCATGTGTTATCTGAGGACCATCTAACCGCAATTTACATATTCCGATGGCAGCAAAACGGGATCCGAAGAATTTGAACAAGATAGATCTGGCACCGCAAATCCTGCCGGTATGACCTGCACATGTCACGTATAAAAATGTCCACCCCCCCCCACCCCACACACACACACACAGCGCAAATGAACTGTTGAAATGTATGTGGCACGCTTCATCACAATAATAATTATGAATGATTATAATGTACAGTGAATATGAACAGCAGCTATCAAAAAGGTCTGTGCGCTACTCTGTGCACGCCGCTGCAAATCTGAACAGTTATATCCACAATAGGCCCTACAGTACAGATATTTGTCCATTCCTTCGCATGGGCGACTTAAATAATGTGAACTATTGTCTCTATCATAACACGGGCAGCTGCTTCTCTGCGTGGTGCGCACTAACGCGTCAGGCTCAGAGCTGAACGAATCTCACCTTGCAATATATGATCGCCTTCTAACTCTGTAGGAGATATGACATGGAACTGTTGTGCCAGGCTGTGACAGCATTAATAAACATGAATCTCACCTCCAACAGCAGTCCAGGAGTGTTTCACAGCACGAACGTGGACATAGTTGGTTCCTTTGTGTTTGATAACAATCTTCTCCTGTGATGTCTTATCCTTCTTATGTCTTATTACTTATTATATTTTTTTCTTTATTTATTTTTTTCTTTATTTATTATTTCTTTTTCTTGAGCTGCTTGGGTGGGTAGGGAGAGTTCCCATGGGATAAAGAAGCTTTTTAACCTACCATCCCTGGTTCTCAAGACCAGGCACCTAAGTGGCTCTACTCTACTCTTTTCTACTCTCCTATTTTACTCTTCCTTTTTAGATATTTAGATATACCTTTGTATACTGGCATAGTTGCATACATATGCATACACATACATACACATATACACACACACACGGCTGAGTGATAATTGCAGCCCCGTGTGTGTGCCGCGAAGCGCACATGCGCCATGCACACTCGCGCGCTGCGCACACGCGTGCACGTGTGTGAGGAACACAGCACTCCAGTCTGTGTTTGCCATCCAGACATTTGGAGATCGGGCAGTCTGGAGCGCCTTTTATGGCAGTCTGACATCAGTCTGTGGCGTCTACATACGCTCTGGATGCGATCTGACAGGTGTGGATGAGGCAGTCTGTCTGTGCTCCGACACTGCTGGCCATGCCTCAATATTTGCCATGTCTGGCATACTTCCAGCAAATTCTTGCTATGTGTGATGGGCTCATTCATTTTGTTAGCTTGCTTGCAGATCTCAAGTACGTTTTTCTGTTTGCCAATTTAATGAGTGTTAAAAGTACAAAAGTTCTTCAGCACAGCTTGTAAAAATAGTGCCAGTTTTTCTTTTCTTTTTTTTTTTTACATTTCTGACCAATCACTGCAAGCTTAACCCTTTTAGATCCAGAACCACAGTAAAGCACTCCTCATAAAGTAGGGACCCTTGTTAGTTCTTAGGGCCCTGTCCCACTGGCGTTTAGGAGGATTTGCGTATGGATTGTGCACAAAATTCGCCCATATTCGCCAAACATCCGCAATATCCGTGTAACATGCCTGTATGAGTCGTCTGTCATCCGAACACACCCGTGATCATCCGCAGAGGCACGCATGTCCACAGCCAGGATTTTTGAGCTGTTCATCCGCCTTGCATACTCCATATATACTCAATTCATACACAATATATACTCACTCTATGCGCTGTATATCTGCTGTTAACCGCTGATATCCGCAACTGACGGGGATTTGCGGCTTGGCAGCGGACCGGGACAGTGTGTAATACATATATATTGCGTGCCTATCATGTCCACATCACGAACTAAAATATGTTGTAGCGAATGCATACAGATTGGCCACGAATAAAGCGTTTTTATTACATCTGCTTTGCAGCTGATTTGCGGACAATCTGTGAATGCATGACAGACTCGTCACGTAAACCCAAAGTACTACAACCCTGGCAAAAATTATGGAATCACCGGCCTCGGAGGATTTCATTCAGTTGTTTAAATTTTGTAGAAAAAAAGCAGATCACAGACATGACACAAAACTAAAGTCATTTCAAATGGCAACTTTCTGGCTTTAAGAAATACTATAGAAATCAGGAAAAAAAAATTGTGGCAGTCAGTACAGTTACTTTTTTAAACCAAGCAGAGGGAAAAAAATATGGAATCACTCAATTCTGAGGAAAAAATGATGGAATCATGAAAAACAAAAGAACGCTCCAACACATCACTAGTAATTTGTTGCACCACCTCTGCCTTTTAGAACAGCTTGCAGTCTCTGAGGCATGGACTTATGAGTGACAAACAGTAGTACTCTTCATCAGTCTGGCTCCAACTTTCTCTGATTGCTGTTGCCAGATCAGCTTTGCAGGGTGGAGCCTTGTCATGGACCATTTTCTTCAACTTCCACCAAAGATTTTCAATTGGATTAAGATCTGGACTATTTGCAGGCCATGACATTGACCCTATGTGTCTTTTTGCAAGGAATGTATTCACAGTTTTTGCTCTATGGCAAGATGCATTATCATCTTGAAAAATGATTTCATCATCCCCAAACATCCTTTCAATTGATGGGATAAGAAAAGTGTCCAAAATATCAACGTAAACTTGTGCACTTATTGATGATGTAATGACAGCCATCTCCCCAGTGCCTTTACCTGACATGCAGCCCATATCATCAATGACTGTGGAAATTTACATGTTCTCTTCAGGCAGTCATCTTTATAAATCTCATTGGAACGGCACCAAACAAAAGTTCCAGCATCATCACCTTGCCCAATGCAGATTCGAGATTCATCACTGAATATGACTTTCATCCAGTCATCCACAGTCCACGACTGCTTTTCCTTAGCCCATTGTAACCTTGTTTTTTTCTGTTTAGGTGTTAATGATGGCTTTCGTTTAGCTTTTCTGTATGTAAATCCCATTTCCTTAGGTGGTTTCTTACAAGCTCGGTCACAGACGTTGACTCCAGTTTCCTCCCATTCGTTCCTCATTTGTTTTGTTGTGCATTTTTTATTTTTGAGACATATTACTTTAAGGTTTCTGTCTTGACGCTTTGATGTCTTCCTTGGTCTACCAGTATGTTTGCCTTTAACAACCTTCCCATGTTGTTTGTATTTGGTCCAGTCCACTTGGTGCAACAGCTCTCCAAGGTGTGATCACTCCTTTTTAGATGCAGACTAATAAGCAGATCTGATTTGATGCAGGTGTTAGTTTTGGGGATGAAAATTTACAGGGTGATTCCATAATTTTTTCCTCAGAATTGAATGATTCCATAATTTTTTCCCTCTGCTTGGTCTAAAAAAGTAACCTTTACTGACTGCCACAATTATTTTTCCTGATTTCTTATAGTGTTTCTTAAAGCCAGAAAGTTGCCATTTGAAGTGACTTTAGTTTTGTGTCATGTCTGTGATCTGCTTTTTTTCTACAAAATTAAACAACTGAATGAACATCCTCCGAGGCCGGTGATTCCATAATTATTGCCAGGGGTTGTATATGTGGCAGAAAGCGACATACCTGCCAGTCAGTGTCGGTCCGGCTGTGTAAATCCACAAAGACGTAATAGCTGCTGCAATCCAGGACTTTTTTTTAACACCAACAAAAGAAAGAGTTGCTGTAGCCACAACTCACGCTGAAGTCTGTTTTCTGTGACACTCTCAAAAAAAAAAAAAAAACACTGTCTCACACCGGCCTCCCCCCTCCCACTCCCCAAACTCATGAACAGTTAACCCTCGCATGATAAAATGAACAAACTCTGTGATCAACTTGTCCAAGTCCAGCAAATGCTCCAGAGGCTGTACTGTTGGTGTGAATAGTGATGCCAACGGCCCGAGTGAGCTTATTTTATGACCGCAATGCAGATGCCGTGCACGCTCAACACGTGCGCGATGCATTCATAATACACCCGTAATACTGCCGTGATAATCTCTATGTGTCGGATCAGTTTCCTCACTACATGCTTTATATAACCGTGATCGTTCATCATATATTCGCTGTATATTATTAATATATCTGTAATTTATACTGGGACATTTGTCATTTTTGGCCATTTTTGTTGCGGACGACAACGAACGCCTGTACTTTGTATACTCAATTCATGCGCAATTAATCCTCTCCCAGTGGGACAGGGCCCTTAGACTTGATCCCTCTGATGGAATGGTACTAGTCCTTGTGGTGGACAGACTCCTATTATCAGTTGGAAAAGATCAGCTTTGTTCCCATCTCCTAAAGTACTTCAGCAATAAAGACTTTTTTTTTCAAATTGATATAGCAGCGTGATTAAATCAAACTTACACTATAGGCTGAAGCGCGTGTTCGGTCTGTGATCCATTGTGTGCGTCTGGTGTTTCAGACGAGCCGCGACATTGCTTGTGTGTGTTTGCACTTTTCAACGTGGTGTGGGCCACCCTGTTTCTGGAGCGGTGGAAAAGGAGGGGGGCCGAACTGGCCTACAAGTGGGGAACACTGGACACGCCTGCTGAGTCCCTGGAGGAACCACGACCACAGTTCCGGGTGAGAGAATGTAACCCACTTACGCCTTCGTTCCTTCTCTCCTCTTTCATGCTTTTTCACACTTTTGTCTTATTACCGCTCTGCAGGGAGTCAAGCGCTGCAGTCCCATCACAGGATGTGAGGAGTTCTACTATCCTCCGTGGCGAAGGCGTGTATTCAGGTGGTTGGTTAGCCTGCCTGTCTGCATCCTTTGTCTCTGTTTCGTCTTCCTGGTCATGCTGATCTGCTTCGAGCTGCAGGTCAGCCATGTTGTTTGTGTCTCCTGCTTGTACATGTTTCAATAGTATTGTATTGTTCGGAATACATTTGAAAAATAGAGCACTGCGTTCATAGAGCACAAACCTCCGCCAACACTAGTTTCCAATTCCGCAAAATTTTACCTTGGAAAAAAATTTCAAGGCCAAAGTCCTGTTAGAAGTGGCTTTTCATGAGCTAAATTAAATATGATCAAATGTCAGGAGTATGTATTTAGTTTATGCACTTGGATTGTAATTTTTTGTGGTGTTGTCAGATTTTCGTTCCCCCCAGTTTTTCGGTTTCTGAATTCTTTTTCAGACAATTTTCATAGAATATTGGTTATCTCTGCTATGCACAATTTGACGTTGCTTTTTGGCACCTGGTTTCAGACTGATAACTGGAAGCAGAGGTGGGACAAAGTCACTCTCAAGTCATGAATCAGCAAATTCCAAGTCAAGTCTTAAGTGACCGCCAATTGTTTGCAAGCTGACTTCGTCTCACCTCTGACTGGAAGATAGCAGTATTGTAATGTAACGAAGTAGAAATACTTCGTTACTGTACTTAAATAGAATTTTGACGTATCTGTACTTTACTTCATTATTTATATTTCTGGCGACTTTCACTTTTACTCCACTACATTTCCCCAATAAAATGTATACTTTTACTCTGATACATTTCCCATAAACATCTTCGTTACTAAAATATAAAAATAGAAGACATTTGATTGGGCAATGCCTGTTTGCAGAGGTGAAAGTAAGCCGGAGCACAGCAGATACAGTCATCTTCAACCGCACCACAGCGCCTTTCACTCCTGCAGCGTCAAGTGTTGTTTTTGACATAAAACACATTTAAAACACGAAAAAATAAAAGAAATAAAAGATGATAAAAAAAAGATGACAGGTTGAATCTGCACCTCTGCTGAGGAAGACGAGACTGTGGAGGATAAAAACCATCTGTGCCTTTGGACTCCAAGCGCGCACACGCACACGCTGACGCACACACGCTGACGCACACACATACGCATGGATCGGCTCCTGCTGGAGCCCAGTGCACATATCTGAGTTAACACACACTTAAGGAAAAAACTTCAGTATCGACAAAACTGACCGGCGTGTCTACTTCATTTTATTTTATTTGAAATTTACACAGAGAAACAGTGCATAAAAGCGGCGCTGCGTTTTGGATTCAAGAGTGCAAAGAGTGCTACATTTGGTTGCTTTGCAGTGATGGTGGTGGTGATGCTTGGAAAGCTGTTTTTTTTTTTTTTTTTTTTTAAACTTTTCCTTAAATTTTGGCACAACTGTTCAGCAATAAATGACTGTTCTATTTCACAAGAACCTGGCTGCTGTGTTTAACAGAAAAATGTGTGTAGGTCTTCCAGGAAAAAGACTGCATGGTCTTCAGAAAAAGAACGGCGCTCATCTCGACACCAACTGTCTGGTTTCTCCTGACACCACACTGGCTTTCTTTTTGTGTCGCTGTTTCACTCTCCACTAATTTTGGATTTTACTTTTACTCAGTACTTTTACTTAAAGTACATTTTATATGAGAATTTTACTTTTGATACTTAAGTACAGTTTATGCCAGATACTTTCAAGTAACATTTTTAAAGGAGACTTTAACTTTTAACCCGGCTCTTCTCTGGTTAGGCGTCTCCTACCCTCGGGCCAGCCCACGCGTCACTGTGTTTTGTGATTGACAGACTAAAAGCATATCTGGTTGTTTTGTGCACATTTGCAGAATAAATTGTTATTTATTCGGACTTCTTATTGGCCGTTCATTTACGCCCCCTGGCATGGGTCCGTGTACTTCACTTTCCCAACAGAAATTGTCATTTCAGCACTAGAAATACATTCACGGGTGCACAAATTAGCCATAATTGGATGCTTAAATTAACCAGGAAGGAGTTTCATAAAGAAGGCCATATTTATAACAAATAAAGTAGATATCAATACGTTCAAAATGGAATCAATTTGGAAAGTTTTATTTACTGCCCACATGAGCTTTTCTTTGAATAAAATTCGACCACAAAATGTTTTTTTCAGAGTTCAGAGGTTTCTCCCACAATAACTGTTTACCACAGATGTGCCAAATTTACATATTTCATAGCCAGTATAGCTGGCATTAAGGAGCCAAGAAATGGAAAGGCTTCTTTGAGTGTAATGGTATGTTTCTGTTGGGAACGTGCAGTGACACGGACCCACAACAGGGGGCGTAAATGAACGGACAATAGATGAGCCAAAAAGATAACAATTTAATGTTGTGAATGTGCACAACGAAATACAGACAATCACAGGTTTTGACTTCAGTCAATATACAAAGGTGACGTGTGGGCAAGCTCGAGGATAGAAGACATCTGTCCAGAGAACAGCCGGGCCCCACACGATTTCCACTGCCAACGGATCTGAAGCACACCGGAGCCGCCAAGTCCTGAGTCCCCAGGTGGCTACCGTCTCCAGCTGTCAGACCTGGTACTGCTGGCAGGAGGCAGAAACAGTTAATGTCATTTTTGTCATGAGAGGAGAACTGAGGACCACGATCCGAGACAATGTCAGTTGGTATCCAATGCAGACGTACATCGTGGTGGACCAGGAGGTCTGCGGTCTCCTGGGCAGTTCGGGAGGGCCACGAAGTGGGCCACCTTGGAGAATCGGTCCACTACTGTGAGGATGGTCGTCATGCCCTGGGACGGCGGGAGGCCCATGACAAAGTCCAGGCCGATGTGTGACCAGGGGCGATGAGGCACCAGAAGCGGCTGGAGGAGTCCTTGAGTCTTCTTATGGTCCACCTTGCCCCTGGCACAGGTGGTACAGGCCTGGACGTATTCCCGGATGTCGGCCTCCATGGATGCCCACCAGAAGCGCTGCCGGACCACTCCCACGGTTCTTCGCACCCCTGGATGACAGGAGAGCTTGGAACCGTGACAGAAGTCCAGGACTGCAGCTCTGGCCTCTGGTGGGACATATAGGCAGTTCTTCGGGCCGGTCCCCAGTGGGCTCCGTGCCAGGGCCTCCCGGACGGTCTTCTCCACGTCCCAGGTGAGGGTGGCCACGATAGTGGACTCGGAGATGATTGGTTCCGGAGGATCTGACAGCTCCGCTTTGACTTCCTCTTTATGAACCCGGGACAAGGCATCGGATCTCTGGTTCTTGGTCCCGGGGCGGTAGGTGATCTGGAAGTCAAAACGCCCGAAGAACAGTGACCAGCGGGCTTGCCTGGGGTTCAGACGCTTGGCGGTCCGGATGTACTCCAGGTTCTGATGGTCCGTGAAAACCATGAATGGCACCGCAGCTCCCTCCAACAGGTGTCTCCACTCCTCAAGAGCCTCTTTCACCGCATGGAGTTCCTGATTGCCCACGTCATAGTTCCGCTCTGCCAGGGTCAACCTGCGGGAAAAAAAGGCACAAGGGTGGAGGACCTTATCGGACTCCCTGCTCTGGGACAGCACGGCTCCTATCCCTGAGTCAGAGGCATCCACTTCAACCACGAACTGACGGCTAGGATCGGGCTGCACCAGAATTGGTGCAATCGAAAACCGGCGTTTCAACTCCCTAAACGCGGCTTCACACCGATCTGACCAGGTGAAGGGGACTTTGGAGGAGTTCAGGGCTGTCAAGGGGCTAGCCACCTGACTATAGCCCTTAATGAACCTCCTGTAGAAATTCGCAAAGCCGAGGAACTGTTGCAGCTTCCTATGGCTTTTTGGTTGGGGCCAATCTCTCACCGCCGCAACCTTGGCTGGATCAGGGGCGACGAAGTTGGAGGAGATTATAAACCCCAGGAAGGACAAAGAAGTGCGGTGGAACTTGCACTTCTCGCCCTTCACAAACAGCTGGTTCTCCAACAACCGCTGCAGGACCTGACGTACATGCTTTACATGAGTCTCAGGATCTGGGGAAAAGATGAGTATATTGTCCAGGTATACAAAGACGAATCGGTGCAGGAAGTCCCGCAAAACATCGTTTACCAAAGCTTGAAACGTCGCGGGGGCGTTGGTGAGGCTGAACGGCATGACCAGGTACTCAAAATGACCTAATGGGGTGTTAAATGCCATCTTCCATTCGTCTCCCTTCCGGATCCGAACCAGGTGGTACGCATTCCTAAGATCTAGTTTGGTAAAAATTTTGGCTCCATGCAGGGGCGTGAACACTGAATCCAACAGGGGCAACGGGTATCGGTTGCGAACCGTAATCTCGTTCAGCCTTCTGTAATCAATGCATGGACGGAGTCCGCCGTCTTTCTTGCCCACGAAAAACAAACCAGCACCCATCGGGGAGGTGGAGTTCCGGATCAGCCCGGCAGCTAACGAGTCCTAGATGTAGGTCTCCATTGATTCGCGCTGTGGACGTGAGAGGTTGTACAGCCTGCTGGACGGGTACTCAATGCCCGGGATCAGATCAATGGCGCAATCGTACAGACGGTGCGGGGGGAGAGTGAGTGCCAGATCTTTGCTGAAGACGTCAGCAAGATTGTGGTACTCCTCAGGCACCGCCATCAGATTGGGGGGGATTTTAACCTCCACGTTAGCAGTCAAGCCGGGGGGAACCAAGGATCCCAAACACTCCCGGTGGCAGGTCAGAGCTGCGTGTCGTCAGAGCGAGCTGCAAAAAGTTTGTACCTGAGTTTTCAGAGGTGGGGTTTGTAGTTGCCATCTGCCACGCCGGTGTTTGCCAACCCGGACAGTGGGAATACCACCTCAACCGGCAACTTAGCCCAGCGACTGGACAGCAACAACGTCCGAGGCCCAACGTGGTGAATTCACTGAGGCCGCGCGCTGCGTCACGAGTGCCGCTTCCCCGAGGCCTCGTGCAGCCACCGCGGATCCATCAGCGCGGAAACACCGAGGCCGCGCGGCACCAGCGCAGTGCAGACCCATCCCGGTGACAAACAACGCAGGCTGTTAACATCGGCGATCGACAAGCTGCTCATAAGCCGACCATGGGGCCTAAGAAGGTTCTGACAGCGGAGGAAGGTGACGATATTAAAAAATCTCTGGACTTTTTTATCAGAGGAGATTTCTGTTGTGAAGCAGCAACAGAAATCAATTATGGATCTGGTGGAGGAGGTGAAGGCATTACGGCTCCAGAATGCCGAGAAAGACCGGCAATCTGGTGCAGCTGGAAAATAGAGTGGCTGAATTGGAGCAGTACACCAGAATTAACGACGTCATCATCACAGGTCTTCACATCAAACCACGGTCCTACGCACGGGCGGGTAACAGATGAGAGCGGAGGGGAGCCCAGTGAACAGGAGGTCAGCTCTGTGGAAAAACAGGTTGCTGATTTCTGCTATCTAAAGGTATAGAAATGGATTTAAATAACATTGAAGCGTGCCACCCTCTGCCCCGGAAGAAATGACGGTGATAAACGAACCGTTCATCATGAGATTCATCAACAGAAAACACAAAACAGCACTGTTAAAACAAGGAAGAAAACTGAAAGGGACAAACGTATTCATCAATGAACATCTCACCAAACGGAATGCCGACATCGCCAGGAAAGCACGCTTCTTGAAGAAACAGGGAAAAATCCAGCACACATGGACTTCAAACTGTAAAATATTCATCAAACTGAACGGATCACCAGAACAAGCAAAAGTCATGGCAATAAGGAACATCGAGGAGCTGGACAAATATGAACAATAGTGTTTCTTAAAGTGAGGATCTGGACAAATATGACCAATAAGGTATGAGGACACAAACACATCACAACACCATGACACAGACCAGAGGAACCTATTCATCTACTACCTATTCATCTACATCTGGAGACAAGAAGGATATAACTCAAAGGATTGCTGATCATGGAAAAGTAGAACTGAGAACATTTAAATACACAGACCACAATGTACTGGACTTGGAGCACGATATAGACCCGGACAATAATTTCTTCTCAAATATCAATGACAGTTGTTGCTATTATACAGATGAACAGTTTAATCGGATCATTAAAACGGATAACAAATTATCAATAATCCATTTCAACAGCAGAAGTCTATATGCAAACTTTAACAACATTAAAGAATATTTAAGTCAGTTTAAAAAAATATTTAACATAATTGCTATATCAGAAACATGGATCAATGAAGATAAAGGAATGGATTTTGAACTGGATGGATATGAATTTAATTGTGTAAACAGAAAAAATAAGAGTGGAGGAGGAGTGGCTGTGTATGTGGATAAGAACATGGATTATAAAATAGTAGACAATATGACAACTGTGATTGATAACTTATTAGAATGTATAACTATTGAAATATGTGAAGAAAAAAGCAAAAATGTATTAGTCAGCTGTATATATAGAGCACCAGGATCTAGTATTAAAACATTCACTGACTGTATGGGAAAAATGTTCTCAAAAACTAATCAAAAAACTGTGTTCATTTGTGGTGACTAAATATTGATCTGCTCAATCCAAATAAGCATAAAATAACAGATGAATTTATCAGTATAATGTACAGTATGAGTTTATATCCAAAAATCACCAGGCCAAGCAGAATTACATCCCATAGTGCTACCTTAATTGATAATATATTCAGCAATGATATTGAGAATAACACTGTGAGTGGATTATTAATCAATGACATTAGTGATCATCTACCAGTTTTCATCGTTTATAATAGAAACCATCGGCGGAATCAGCCAGAGGAGAAAATAAAATACAGGCGAGTGCGGACAGAGGAAAACATGAACACACTAAAGAAGGATTTACAGGAGCAAAACTGGGAAAAGGTATACAGTGAAAGTGATGTTGATAGTGCATATGAAACTTTTTTACAAATATTTACATCATTATATGATAAAAATTGTCCAATTAAACAAGACTACAGAAAACAAAAAATCCAAGCTCGACCATGGATGACGAAAGGGTTACGAAATGCATGTAATAAGAAAAATACACTGTATAGAGAATTCATAAAACTAAAGACTAAAGAGGCAGAAAATAGATATAAGAAATACAAAAATAGATTAACTAATATTATACGGGTATGTAGGAAGGAATATTATAGTAACATATTATATAATAACAAAAACAATATTAAAGGAATATGGGATATATTAAATAGCATTATCAAAAATGGTAATAAAAAACAGAGTTACCCTCAGTATTTCATTGATAATAATGTCAAGAAGGAAAATAAGGATGAGGTAGTCAACGGTTTTAATAATTTTTTGTAAATATTGGACCAAGCTTGGCAGAAAAAATTCCCGATTCCCAACCTGAGGATTGGGATAATAATCTCATAGAAAGAAATCCCTGTTCAATGTTCCTCACAGCAGTGGATGGAAATGAAATTATAGACATTGTGAATAATTGTAAATATAAAACATCTACCGATTGAAATGAAATTGATATGGTGGTGGTAAAACAGGTCATTGAATGGATTGTAGAACCATTAACATACATCTGTAACTTATCATTTCAAACCGGTAAATTTCCCAATCAAATGAAATAGCTAAGGTTGTGCCGCTGTATAAGACTGGGGATAGACACCACTTCACAAATTATAGACCTGTTTCTTTGCTTCCACAATTTTCCAAATTATTAGAAAAGTTATTCAATAATAGATTAGATAAATTCATAAATAAACATAAATTACTTACTGATAGTCAATATGGATTCAGAGCACATAGTTCAACATCACTTGCATTAATAGAATCAGTTGAGGAGATTACAAACGCCATAGACCACAAATTACATTCAGTTGGAATATTTATAGACCTTAAAAAGGCTTTTGATACAATTAATCATGACATATTAATCAATAAACTTGAACAGTATGGGATTAGGGGGTTGGTGTTGCACTGGGTGAGAAGCTACTTAAGTAACAGAAAACAGTTTGTGAAGTTGGGGGAATATACATCATCATGCTTGGACAATGCTTGTGGCGTCCCACAGGGGTCAGCATTGGGTCCAAAACTGTTTCTAATTTATATAAATGATATTGTCAATGTTTCCAAAATATTAAAATTAGTATTATTTGCAGATGACACAAGCATTTTTTGTTCAGGGGGGGATTTGCAGGAGTTACTGAGGAGGATCAGTATAGAAATGGGAAAATTGAAAATATGGTTTGACAGAAATAAATTATCATTAAACTTAAGTAAAACAAAATACATGTTATTTGGCTATTGTAATACAGACATACAGGTTCAGTTACAAGTCGAGGGGGTCGATATTGAAAGGGTACATGAAAATAAGTTTCTGGGGGTGATAATAGATGATAAGATAAACTGGAAGACTCATATAAAACATATACAAAGTAAACTGTCAAGAAGCATTTCAGTTCTAAACAAAGCGAAACATATTCTGGACCACAACTCACTCCGCATTCTTTACTGCTCACTGGTTTTACCATATTACAGTACTGTGCAGAGGTATGGGGTAATACTTATAAAGGTACAACACAATCACTATCAGTAATGCAGAAAAGAGCTATAAGAATTATTCATAATACTGGCTATAGAGATCATACAAATCCACTATTTTTACAATCCAAATTCTTAAAATTCACAGACTTGGTTCATTTTCAAACAGTACAAATTGTGTATAAAGCAATAAACAATTTACTTCCAGCAAATATTAAAAATATGTTTTTTAACAGATCAGGGGATTACAGTCTGAGGGGGAAATTTAATTTAAAGCATCAGTGGGCACGAACAACATTAAAAGGTTTCTGTATTTCTGTCTGTGGGGTGAGGATGTGGAACAGATTGGGAGTGGGGCTCAAGCAATGTCCAAGCATGAACCAGTTCAAACAGCGGTACAAAAATATGTTTTTTTCTGGGTATAGGGAGGAGGAAGGGTAATGAGGGTTAGGGTGTTTTTGTTTTTTGCTTCGGCTTGTAAATATATAGTATTTTGTATGTAAGTAGGTATGTGTAGGTGTATATTTATGTTTGTGTATATATATGTGTATATATGTATATGTGTATGTATGTTGATGTGTATATGTATGCGTATGTGTATATATATGTATATATATATATATTGATATCGGTTTAGGTGTGTGGGAATTTATGTGTATATGTGGCAAAGGGTATTACTGGTTGTGGGGAAGAAGGGGTAGGGATAAATAAGCTGATGCTTCACCCTACCCCTTTTCGGACATGTTGGGTACACAATAGGAACTTTTTTGTTGTCTTTACTGATCTATCTTGTAATTGTTGTTGTATCAAATGTTCGAAATAAACAGTTTTCATTCATTCATTCATTCAGGTTTCGCTCCACTGAGCCACAACCCCAGACGGCCAGTCAATCCGGGGATTGTGTTTTATCATCCACGGGAAGCCCAAAATTACGCGGGAGGTAGAAGGAGTTACATAAAACTCAATCTCCTCCCGATGATTCCCAGACACTACCAGAATTACTGGTTGTGTCTTGTGTGTAATTAAGGGAAGAGGGGTGCCATCTAGTGCTCGTACCTTCAATGGTGAAGGGAGCGCCACTAGAGGGAGCCCTACTTCCCTTGCCCATCTGCTGTCCAGCAGATTCCCTTCTGACCCCGTGTCCACCAGTGCCGGGGCTTGAAGGGTTAGATCCCCACTCAGGATCGTAACTGGGAGACGTGCGGAGATGCGTGTGTGTCCCACGTGAATTTCTTGGCCCACCCTTAGCCCAGTTTCTAAGGGCGGGCGTTGGTGTTTAACCACTTGGGGCAGTTTTTCTGCAGATGCTCACTCGAGCCGCAGATGAAACACTCCTCGCAGGCCAGTCTCCTCTGTCTATTGGAAGCTCTCAATTTAGCCCTGCTCGTGTCCATAGCATCGTCAGCAGGGGGAGCTGTAACCACGCGGAGCGCGGAGGCTGTGGAGCGTGGGGAGGGCGGAACCTTTTCGGACCCGGAAGGGAGAGGGACAGCGCGTGCCCGGCCACGTCCTTTGTCTCGCTCCCGACGACGTTGTTCTAACCGATTGTCTAATCGTATAACCAGGTCGATAAGCCCGTCTAAATCCCGCGGCTCATCCTTGGCCACCAGGTGCTCCTTTAGGACCGATGACAGTCCATTTACAAAGGCGGCGCGGAGTGCAGCAGCATTCCAGCCGGACCTCACAGCCGCAGTGCGGAAATCGACTGCATACTCGCCTGCACTCCGACGCCCCTGTCTCATAGACAGTAGCACCGTTGAAAGGTCTCGCCTCTATTTGGATGATCAAAAACCTGTTTGAACTCCCTCATAAACCCAGTATATGTCGTTAGGAGCCATGAGTTCTGCTCCCAGAGTGCCGTAGCCGAGGTGCGTGCCTCACCTCAAAGCAAATTAATCCCATAAGCCACCTGGCTGGAGTCTGACGCGTACATGACGGGACGCTGTGCAACGACAAGCGAACACTGCATCAAGAAGTCTGCGCATGTCTCCACACAGCCTCCGTATGGCTCCGGGGGACTTATGTATGCTTCAGGGGACGGTGGCGGGGGGGGTCGTTGAACGACCATTGGAATGTCTATATTCGGCACCAGGACAGGAGGAGGAGGAACTGCAGCCGCGCCCTGTGCGCGCGCTTCCACCTGAGCGGTGAGAGCCTCCATCCTATGAGTATGACGTTCTGCTCGGTCATTAAATCCAACCGAGCAGTGAAGGCGGTGAGGATTTGCTGCATCTCACCTACCACGTCTCCTGCTGGCGCCCCTGCACCCTGCTCTTCCATTGGTTGTTCAGCCGATGGTTGACGCCCCTCGGAATCCATGACGTTGGCCGAGATATCCTGTTGGGAAAGTGTAGTGACACGGACCCACAACAGGGGGTGTAAATGAACGGACAATGGATGAGCCAAAAAGATAACAATTTAATGTTGTGAATGTGCACAACGAAATACAGACAATCACAGGTTTTGACTTCAGTTAATATACAAAGGTGACGTGTGGGCAGGCTCGAGGATAGAAAAGGTCTGTCCAGAGAAGAGCCAGGCCCCACACGATTTCCACTGCCAATGGATCTGAAGCACACCGGAGCAGCCAAGTCCTGAGTCCCCAGGTGGCCACCGTCTCCAGCTGTCAGACCTGGTACTGCTGGCAGGAGGCAGAAACAGTTAATGGTGGGTGTGTGTGCACACACCCAGTAGAACAATCAGCAACAGTCTCTCTGTTAATGGGTGGGAAAAACACCTCCACCTCCGAAACAGGAACAATATACGTGCAGAGCCTGAATGAACTACTTATCAGGTTTGGTGTGAGGAGTGAAGAGCATCGAGCGGAGTGAGATTGCATCAGAATTTTGGCTCTCTGTTGGGACTGTTTACACAGAGACTGCTACCTGCTGCTTTGGACTTGAATTAACAGTCTTTTTCAAGACTTTTTTACTTTTTTACCTTTTTACTTTTTTTACTGTGCTCCAACGCCTAAGGAAGACCTCTAACGGTCGAAACATCGCGACGGAGCACTTTTATCAGCTAACTTTCATCAGCGTTGGCAAGCTAACTAGCTTGCTAACGCTTTCGTTTTTATTATTTTATTATTTTTTTTTTTTTAGCACTGTTGTCGTGCGTTATCTGTGCTGCTCCACAGCGTGTTTAGTCGATTTTTATTTTAATTTAGCACCGTTGTCGTGCGTTCGCTGTTGTCATGCGTTGCCTGTGCTGCTTCATGGCCTGTTTGGTGCCTTGATTGGGGCACTCCTTCTGCTGAATCACCTCTAAATTATTTACACATTATTCACTTTGTGTGTTTTTAGGAATCCGCTAGGTTGCGTAGCTACTAGCTCTTAGCCGATTTAGCATGGCGGCTTCTCCTGTCTCTCCCGTACTTTTCTGCTCTGGGTGTGAAATGTTTAGTTATTCCTCGGCCTCCTTTAGCAGTAACGGTACTTGTAATAAGTGCAGCTTATTCGTAGCTTTGGAGGCCAGGCTGGGCGAATTGGAGACTCGGCTCCGCACCGTGGAAAATTCTACAGCTAGCCAGGCCCCTGTAGTCGGTGCGGACCAAGGTAGCTTAGCCGCCGTTAGTTCCCCCCTGGCAGATCCCGGGCAGTCGGGAAAGCAGGCTGACTGGGTGACTGTGAGGAGGAAGCGTAGCCCTAAACAGAAGCCCCGTGTACACCGCCAACCCGTTCACATCTCTAACCGTTTTTCCCCACTCGACGATACACTCGCCGAGGATCAAACTCTGGTTATTGGCGACTCTGTTTTGAGAAATGTGAAGTTAGCGACACCAGCAACCATTGTCAATTGTCTTCCGGGGGCCAGAGCAGGCGACATCGAAGGACATTTGAAATTGCTGGCTAAGGCTAAGCGTAAATTTGGTAAGATTGTAATTCACGTCGGCAGTAATGACACTCGGTTACGCCAATCGGAGGTCACTAAAATTAACATTAAATCGGTGTGTAACTTTGCAAAAACAATGTCGGACTCTGTTGTTTTCTCTGGGCCCCTCCCCAATCAGACCGGGAGTGACATGTTTAGCCGCATGTTCTCCTTGAATTGCTGGCTGTCTGAGTGGTGTCCAAAAAATGAGGTGGGCTTCATTGATAATTGGCAAAACTTCTGGGGAAAACCTGGTCTTGTTAGGAGAGACGGCATCCATCCCACTTTAGATGGAGCAGCTCTCATTTCTAGAAATCTGGCCAATTTTCTTGGATCCTCCAAACTGTGACTGTCCAGCGTTGGGACCAGGAGGCAGAGCTGTGGTCTTATACACCTCTCTGCAGCTTCTCTCCCCCTGCCATCCCCTCATTACCCCATCCCCGTAGAGACGGTGCCTGCTCCCAGACCACCAATAACCAGCAAAAATCTATTTAAGCATAAAAATTCAAAAAGAAAAAATAATATAGCACCTTCAATTGCACCACAGACTAAAACAGTTAAATGTGGTCTATTAAACATTAGGTCTCTCTCTTCTAAGTCCCTGTTGGTAAATGATATAATGATTGATCAACGTATTGATTTATTCTGCCTAACAGAAACCTGGTTACAGCAGGATGAATATGTTAGTTTAAATGAGTCAACACCCCCGAGTCACACTAACTGTCAGAATGCTCGTAGCACGGGCCGTGGCGGAGGATTAGCAGCAATCTTCCATTCCAGCTTATTAATTAATCAAAAACCTAGACAGAGCTTTAATTCATTTGAAAGCTTGTCTCTTAGTCTTGTCCATTCCAAATTGGAAGTCCCAAAAACCAGTTTTATTTGTTATTATCTATCGTCCACCTGGTCGTTACTGTGAGTTTCTCTGTGAATTTTCAGACCTTTTGTCTGACTTAGTGCTTAGCTCAGATAAGATAATTATAGTGGGCGATTTTAACATCCACACAGATGCTGAGAATGACAGCCTCAACACTGCATTTAATCTATTATTAGACTCTATCGGCTTTGCTCAAAAAGTAAATGAGTCCACCCACCACTTTAATCATATCTTAGATCTTGTTCTGACTTATGATATGGAAATAGAAGACTTAACAGTATTCCCTGAAAACTCCCTTCTGTCTGATCATTTTTTAATAACATTTACATTTACCCTGATGGACTACCCTGCAGTGGGGAATAAGTTTCATTACACTAGAAGTCTTTCAGAAAGCGCTGTAACTAGGTTTAAGGATATGATTCCTTCTTTATGTTCTCTAATGTCATATACCAACACAGAGCAGAGTAGCTACCTAAACTCTGTAAGGGAGTTAGAGTATCTCGTCAATAGTTTTACATCCTCATTGAAGACAACTTTGGATGCTGTAGCTCCTCTGAAAAAGAGAGCTTTAAATCAGAAGTGTCTGACTCCGTGGTATAACTCACAAACTCGTAGCTTAAAGCAGATAACCCGTAAGTTGGAGAGGAAATGGCGTCTCACTAATTTAGAAGATCTTCACTTAGCCTGGAAAAAAGAGTTTGTTGCTCTATAAAAAAGCCCTCCGTAAAGCTAGGACATCTTTCTACTCATCACTAATTGAAGAAAATAAGAATAACCTCAGGTTTCTTTTCAGCACTGTAGCCAGGCTGACAAAGAGTCAGAGCTCTATTGAGCTGAGTATTCCATTAACTTTAACTAGTAATGACTTCATGACTTTCTTTGCTAACAAAATTTTGACTATTAGAGAAAAATTACTCATAACCATCCCAAAGATGTATCGTTATCTTTGGCTGCTTTCAGTGATGCCGGTATTTGGTTAGACTCTTTCTCTCCGATTGTTCTGTCTGAGTTATTTTCATTAGTTACTTCATCCAAACCATCACATGTTTATTAGACCCTATTCCTGCCAGGCTGCTCAAGGAAGTCCTACCATTATTTAATGCTTCAATCTTAAATATGATCAATCTATCTTTGTTAGTTGGTTATGTACCACAGGCCTTTAAGGTGGCAGTAATTAACCATTACTTAAAAAGCCATCACTTGACCCAGCTATCTTAGCTAATTATAGGCCAATCTCCAACCTTCCTTTTTCTCTCAAAGATTCTTGAGAGGGTAGTTGTAAAACAGCTAACTGATCACCTGCAGAGGAATGGTCTATTTGAAGAGTTTCAGTCAGGTTTTAGAATTCATCATAGTACAGAAACAGCATTAGTGAAGGTTACAAATGATCTTCTTATGGCTTCGGACAGTGGACTTGTGCTGCTTTTGATACTGTTGACCATAAAATTTTATTACAGAGATTAGAGCATGTCATAGGTATTAAAGGCACTGCGCTGCGGTGGTTTGAATCATATTTGTCTAATAGATTACAGTTTGTTCATGTAAATGGGGAATCTTCTTCACAGACTAAAGTTAATTATGGAGTTCCACAAGGTTCTGTGCTAGGACCAATTTTATTCACTTTATACATGCTTCCCTTAGGCAGTATTATTAGACGGTATTGCTTAAATTTTCATTGTTACGCAGATGATACCCAGCTTTATCTATCCATGAAGCCAGAGGATACACACCAATTAGCTAAACTGCAGGATTGTCTTACAGACATAAAGACATGGATGACCTCTAATTTCCTGCTTTTAAACTCAGATAAAACTGAAGTTATTGTACTGGCCCCACAAATCTTAGAAGCATGGTGTCTAACCAGATCGTTACTCTGGATGACATATCCTGATCTCTAGTAATACTGTGAGAAATCTTGGAGTCATTTTTGATCAGGATATGTCATTCAAAGCGCATATTAAACAAATATGTAGGACTGCCTTTTTGCATTTACGCAATATCTCTAAAATCAGAAAGGTCTTGTCTCAGAGTGATGCTGAAAAACTAATTCATGCATTTATTTCCTCTAGGCGGGACTATTGTAATTCATTATTATCAGGTTGTCCTAAAAGTTCCCTAAAAAGCCTTCAGTTGGTTCAGAATGCTGCAGCTAGAGTACTGACGGGGACTAGCAGGAGAGAGCATATCTCACCCGTGTTGGCCTCTCTTCATTGGCTTCCTGTTAATTCTAGAATAGAATTTAAAATTCTTCTTCTTACTTATAAGGTTTTGAATAATCAGGTCCCATCTTATCTTAGGGACCTCGTAGTACCATATTACCCCATTACAGCGCTTCGCTCTCAGACTGCGGGCTTACTTGTAGTTCCTAGGGTTTGTAAGAGTAGAATGGGAGGCAGAGCCTTCAGCTTTCAGGCTCCTCTCCTGTGGAACCAGCTCCCAATTCAGATCAGGGAGACAGATACCCTCTCTACTTTTAAGATTAGGCTTAAAACTTTCCTTTTCGCTAAGGCTTATAGTTAGGGCTGGATCGGGTGACCCTGGACCATCCCTTGGTTATGCTGCTTTAGACGTAGATTGTGGGGGGGGTCCCATGATGCACTGTTTCTTTCTCTTTTTGCTCCGTATGCATCACTCTGCATTTAATCATTAGTGATCGATCTCTGCCCCCCTTCACGGCATGTCTTTTTCCTGGTTTTTTCCCTCAGCCCCAACCAGTCTCAGCAGAAGACTGCCCCTCCCTGAGCCTGGTTCTGCTGGAGGTTTCTTCCTGTTAAAAGGGAGTTTTTCCTTCCCACTGTGGCCAAGTGCTTGCTCATAGGGGGTCGTTTTGACCGTTGGGGTTTTTCATAATTATTGTATGGCCTTGCCTTACAATATGGAGCGCCTTGGGGCAACTGTTTGTTGTGATTTGGCGCTATATAAAAAAAAAGTTGATTGATTGATTGACTCCTCCACAATCCACAAACCCAGCTCCCAGCTGCGAGTAGTCAAACAGGTATGCCTGCAAAATACGCAGGAGAACAAAACGTGCGTTCAGCACCAAAAACGGCTGAGAGTTTTACCTGAGGTAAGACGATATCTTGGCAGCGAGGTGGAGTTGCTGCCCGGCTTTTATGGAGATGGTGGTGATGAGTGACAGCTGGTGTAGATGATGAGTGACAGCTGTCACTCCCGGTTGCTCCTACGAGGAGGTTGCGCCCCCTCGTGCCTGAAGCCTGTACTTCAGGCAGGGCGCCCTCTGGTGGTGGGCCAGCAGTACCTCCTCTTCAGCGGCCCACACAACAGCTTCAGTGTCTCAAACATGGATGCTCGCAATAGTCAATGTAATATTTTCCATAGTTTGAGCATAAATAAACTTCACAGTTTAGTGTCAGTGTCTGTTGTTTGACTATAGTCCAAGTCTGGGTGTCCATGACAACTGCCACAGAAAATTCCAGGCCTCTAAGTCCATTATTTGCTGAGATATTCGACCATGAACATGGCTCCAGAAATGACAGCCATAATTTTTGCCTAAAAAACGTCAGACCCCATGCACACTAAATTGGCCATATCTCAGAAAGTACTTGGCCTACAGGCCTCAAACTTCAGATTTGTTGTTCTGAATAGTCTGGGAATATTTGATTAAAATTTAAAGAAAATCTGAGACAAAGTGTGTGAGGACCCTCAAATGCTGTATTCATTGAATTGACATGGAATGACCCATAAGAGTGATTGGGGCATGTTTGATTTAAGATATAATGTAAACAAGAGCAGTCATAGATTTTTGATGTCCGCCAATCCAGATCTGGCTCACCTCCAAAATTTAATGGTGTCTTCCATACCCTAATATCTATCTGTGGTGCATGCAAATTTGGTGAGAATCTGTCAAGTAGTTTTGAAGTAATGCTTCAAAGCCTGTATAAAGTGAAATCTTGGTCCAGAATATGGATCCGGATCCAGATCACCTCCAAAATTTAATAGAGTCTTCCATGGCCTAATATGTATCTGTGTTGAAATTTTCATCAAGATCTGTGATGTAGTTTTGATGTAATCCTTCAGAGCATATATAAATTGAAATCTTGATCCAGAATCCGGATCTGGATCCAGATCCAGATCACCTCCAAAATTCAGTGGAGTCTTCCATGCCCTAATATCTATCTGTGGTGCAAATGTGGTGAGAATCTGTTATGTAGTTTTGATGTAATCCTTCAAAGTGTATACTAAGTGAAATCGTGATCCAGAATCTGGATCCTGATCACCGCCTAAATTTAAAGGTGTCTTTCATGGCCTAATATGTATCCGTGGTGAACATATGGTGAGAATCCCTGCAGTAGTTTTGACATAATCCTTCAACAACTAGATAAAGTGAAACTTGATCCCAGATCCGGATCCAGATCACCTCCAAAATTTAATGGCATCTTCCATGGCCTAATATGTGTCTGTGTTGAAACGTTTGTCAAAATTTGTGAAGTAGTTTTGACGTAATCCTTCAAAGCCTATATAAAGAGAATGTTGATCTAGAATCCAGATGTGTATCCAGATTACATCCAAAATTCAGTGGAGTGTTCCATGCCCTAATATCTATCTGTTGTGCAAATTTGGCGAGAATCTGTGAAGTAGTTTTGACGTAATCCTTCAAGGCGTATATAAAGTTAAATCTTGATCCAGAGTCCGGACTCAGATCCGGATCACCTCCAAAATTTAATGGAGTCTTCCATGGCCTAATATCTATCTGTGGTGAAAATTTGGTGAGAATCTGTGAAGTAGTTTTGATGTAATCATTCAAAGACTATATAAAGTGAAACTTGACCCAGAATCCGGATCCAGATCACCTCCAAAATTGAGTGGACTCTTCCATGGCCTAATATGAATCTGTGGTAAAAACATTTGTCAAAATCCGTGCAGTAGTTTTGACGTAATCCTGCTAACAGTTAGACAGACCAATAACCCCTGCAGTGTCTGTAATCAACCATTTCTGCAGTGCGGCTCTTCTTTGAAGCTTGAAGCAATGAAGCATTGATCCTTCAAATTTAGTGCATTACTTTAAAACTAAAACATATCTGATATTTTCATATTAAAACTTCAGATGTGACGCTAATTTAAATAACTTGTCTGAAATTAGTTTGGTTAAAATTTGAACCATAAGTTAAAACTGTATGCCTCTGGATGACTTGAGTGATATTTCCAGCGTATCAGTATGGGGTCAAAAGAAATGAGCTTTTTTTCTTTTCTGTGACCAGTTCTCCTTTGCCTGTAGAGGATAGAGTGGTTTCTTTTGGAACCAGCTCTCCTCTGTTTGCAGAAGATAGAACTGCACATCTGCTACAGAACATTTAACAGGTAGGTACTCAACTGATTTTAAACTTAATAAATGTTTGTAACTGTAAAGCTTTGTTCGCCATGTCTGCAAAAATGTTAGCGGTCTAAAAATTATCAGACCAAAACTTATCGTAAGATAATTGGTCTGATGATGTTATCTGAAAAGCTAATCCGATAATGAAAACATTAGCTTTGATAATTAGCGGTTAACTAATAGTGGTTAACTGGGAACTGTGCCCACCACTGAGTTTACCTCCAGAACTATCTGCCGAGCTAGAAAACTGCTGCATCCTAGTAAGAGCAGAATACTACTGGAATGAATTTGAATAAGGAAAGTTGTTTTTTTTTTCTTACCAAAATGGATGCTGCTCTCACTGCAGTTTACTGTCTGGAATAGTCCCAGATTGCATTTCAGAGCTTCTAGAATTCAAACGTTTTCGTGCGGGAGGTGTTGGGAGGTATTTTTGGGTTATAGCTTTTTTTGTTTTTCACCACTTTCATCCCTGAATATGTCAATCATGTCACTTTTGTGCGGATTAAAGTCACTAACTGGGACTCCTGTTTTGTTGCGAGAAAGAAACGAGAATCGTCCTCCGTTCTGTTCACACATCTCCAAACGCTGTGCAGCTCTCTGCCAAGTCAAGTTAGAACGATAGAGTCCAGTCGGAATTAATAACTTCAGAGTGAAACGCCATTTAAATCAGTTGACATCTCTTTCCAAACGTAATACAAACAGACTGCAGTCGATCAAAACTTTTTTCCTCCCAAAATGAGACATCCTGTGCTGACGTGCAGCACCCGGCTGAGCTCAGCTCAGTGGTATGGAGAGACACTCATGTCAAAATGTCTGAATGGGAAAGTTTTTGACAAAAACTACAGATTTTATTTATTTTTATTTATGCCCAGAGATCAAGGATCCAGTGACCAATTTCATATTTATTTTAAAATGTTGTTGACATAGAAAATCTGTAAAGCCTACTTTTAGTCAGTGGTGGACACAGATAACCAAAAAATTGACTTCGATAACAGATAATCAGATAATTGAAAGGTTATCTTTGATAAAAATAAAACGATAAACCACCCAAAAATGTATCGGAAGTTACAGATAACCGATAAATTCCGGCATTGTCTTTTGTACATTTGCAACTAATAGTAAATTGAATTTTTAAGTTTTAACACCACAACCACTTCTGGAAGCATCAAAAGCTACAACAGAACCAAACAATGAGCCCACACTTGTGTCTTTGAACATCTTGCATCCTGCTACAAGCTCTTGTTTACTACACAGCTTCCAGCACAGACACAAGCTGAGAGCAGCCACAAAACACAGCTCTCTACCAATCATAATGCTCCGGTCAGGCGGAGGTCTTGGAAAATAAAGCCATGCTGACTTATGGTTTTGATCTATAAATAACATTAATACCGATAGAATAACTCCACTAATGTCAATTCTGTTATTTGTACAAAGTTAAAATATAACATATATCTTTTAATGTTGAATAATGCACTAATTCTGAGGTTTTGTAACAAACACAGACAGATCGCAAAGGATTCTGGGTAAAATGTGCCTCTGCTAAACACTGATTGGTTCAGTCATTCATTATGTAAACCAACACATTAATGTGACGTGTGTCGTGTGTTGGTGTTTACAGATAAATGTGCTTTTGTAAAATATTTCATTTTTTTATTTGTAAAAACAGCCATTTTTACGGAGCCCTGGAAGTGTCATCGCAAAATGTTTTGCATGTGGAAAGAATTTTATGTTTTATCTTGTCATCTTTATGACCTATTTCTCACACAATATTGTCATGTGCTCTCATGAATTTGATGATGTTTTATGATGTTGTGCGCACATTTTATTATATTGTGCAATGTGCACGTTTTATTATATTGTAAAACGTGCACTCAATATTGTCTTGACACATAAATGTTGGCTATTCGCCCTATTGACGTTTCAAATCCCGCAAAACCTTGGTGAGTTCGCTGCGCTGCGAGATCTCAGTAACAATGAGAACTGCATTGAGACGCTTTGATCACGCTGTACTTTAACAGCACACAGACAACACCAACATCGCAACATAAAACTATTTTTATATTGTGCCTAAAACTCTCGTGAATATATTCTCTGGGTTTATAGACGTTGTTATTGTGTTTATTTTATGTAAACATGCGAGAATCACAGGCTATCTCTCCGTTATTTTCAGTGGGAGCTGCTGTGAGCTGCAATCACTTTCTGATCATGTTGTTCTGGAGGAAAGTGAAGTTTGCTCTTTAGCGTCTTAATTATTGTTCTTTACAACACTGTTTGTCCTCTTTGTTTGAGACTAATATATATAATATGTCTGAAATTTGGTTTGCGTTTATTAAATTCCACGTAGATTAAACGTAACAGACACGGATTATTTGTTATAATTGTTTTAGTAAGTTTTCAGGGTATCATGCAGCAGTCGCTTATTAACGTGATGAAAAGCATAACAAAAATACATTTTTGTAGTATAATATTAATTTACAACTGTCATCGTGTTGATTCTCTATATGTTGTTGACTGCAGCGACTCTCTGGTACGCAAGAGATTATGGGATACGTCAAATGGGTCGAATGAACACTACTGGCCAGTAGTTGGCAGTAGAGACCTTGAAAACGTGCCAAAACAAAATTCCAGATAATCCGTGTCTGCTACATTTAAGATGCGTGGAATTTAATAAACGCAGATACAATAACAACGTCTATAAACCCAGAGAATATATTCATGAGAGTTTTAGGCACTAGAGTTTAATGCTGTTGTCCGTAGAGCCTTATCAGTGTGTTTGAAATGCATTTCTCATGTTGTGAACATACTATT
Source organism: Thalassophryne amazonica (assembly GCF_902500255.1). Taxonomy (NCBI): domain Eukaryota; kingdom Metazoa; phylum Chordata; class Actinopteri; order Batrachoidiformes; family Batrachoididae; genus Thalassophryne; species Thalassophryne amazonica. Next base: position 64,098,961 of record NC_047112.1, on the reverse strand, counting down.
ACCCTATCCTACCCAAAATGCACTGCTGGGCACAGCATATATCCACGCTACAACCTTAAAAATTAGCGCATTACTTTAAAACTAAAACATGTATCTGAGTTTTTCACTTTATAAAACTTCAGACATGACATTAATTTAAATAACTTGTCCGACATTAGTTTGGTTAAAAGTTGAACCATAAGTTAAAAATGTATGCCGCTGGATGACTTGGGTGATATTGCCCGCATATCAGTATGGGGTTAAGAGAAACGAGTTTTTGTTTCTCCCCCGGGACCATTTCTCCTTTGCCTGCAGAGGATAGAGCGGTTTCTTCTTAAAGCAGGTCTTCTCTGTTTTGCAGAGGATAGAACTACACATCAGCTACAAAACATTTAACAGGTAGGTGCTCAACTGATTTTAAGTTTTATAAATATTTGTAGCTGTTCAGCTTTATTTGCCACGTTATCGGTCTAAAAATTATCGGACAAAAAATTTATCACAAGATAATTAGTCCAATAATGGTTTTTAAAGTTATCTAAAAAGATAATCCGATAATGAAAACATTATCTTCGATAATTATCGGTTATTGGATTATTGGAACTGTGCCCACCACTGCTTTTAGTACACAGAAAATTCACAAGAGGTTTCGATAAGGGAATTGATAAGGAATCGGATCGATAAGCGTATTCGATAATGGCATCGATATCGATAAAATCTTATCAATATCCATCCCTAATCATGTTTATTATGGATGTAACGGCCCGTTCAGCTGTGCGCACTGCAGCGCGGCTTTGAGGCGCACTGATTCACAGTGATGCACGGTGTTTTCGGTGTGATTGCACAATGTTCACGTCGAGTGCACATAACGATTGCGTGCCACAGACTATGCACATTACAATATTTCATTTGAATACGCCGAGCAGGATGCATGGGGGTGCAGTTCGGGATCTGTCGGCAGGATTAGACATGCCTGACCATAGTGAATGTCTCTCAAGCACGATCAAACTGTTAAATCAAGAATGGGCAGGTGTTACATGTTTTACATGCAGGCAAGTGTTGTTTTCATCAAAGCTTGTAAGCTTTTTTTGTTGTCATAGAAACTAAACCCACAACAGGGCTTTTTGAAAATGAAAACACTGGTATGAAATGCTCCACAGTGCGATGACAGTGCTTTTCTGCCAAAAAAAAAAAGCTTTATAAACTCGGGGCCTGTGTAACTGATGAGGAGTTATGATACAGACTTTATGCTCATGATGATAAATGTAGATAAATGCAGCAGTCAGTCTTGGGTGTGTTTGCATAGGGATTATTTTCAAATTAAAAGCATTTTCTTTCATGAAAAAATAGTCTACAGAAAGTGTTTTTATAAATATATACCTTAAAAAAGGGGCTTTGTCTTATAATCAGGGTCGTCTTACATTTTGAACAATAAAATACATTTATAAATTTAGCAATTAAATGACCCAACTCATTTTTTTGTTGCTTTTAAAACTAAGTGAGTGATACTGCTGTGGTCCTCTCATGTTCCCTCAGATCACCATAGTAATATGAGCGAAGTGCCACACAGTGGCTCGAAGCTCGCTCACGGTACGGGGAGTTCCAAACAGGATGTGCCAAATTTTGATTCAACAGTGAAACAGGAAATATCAAATGTTGAACACTTCCTGGCATGGGTGGGGCTAGAGTGGAGGCCAGGGTTGCACTGGACTCCCCTGAAATCTGATTGGACAGAGATGATTGACATGTCATGGCCCCGTATGTCTGGTTTAAAAGAGCTGCATTTTGAAATCAGTGAGTCACATTGACTGCTAGGTTCCTCCTGTCCAATAGTTGGTGCTGTGTACCACAAACGTTCCAATCCACCTTAGTAGAAGAATAAAAATGTTTGCCTTAGATTTGAACTGAACACATTGTTTGAACCATGGACTAATAATTCAATTCAATTCAATTTTTTTTTTTTATATAGCGCCAAATCACAACAAACAGTTGCCCCAAGGCGCTTTATATTGTAAGGCAAGGCCATACAATAATTATGTAAAACCCCAACGGTCAAAACGACCCCCTGTGAGCAAGCACTTGGCTACAGTGGGAAGGAAAAACTCCCTTTTAACAGGAAGAAACCTCCAGCAGAACCAGGCTCAGGGAGGGGCAGTCTTCTGCTGGGACTGGTTGGGGCTGAGGGAGAGAACCAGGAAAAAGACATGCTGTGGAGGGGAGCAGAGATCGATCACTAATGATTAAATGCAGAGTGGTGCATACAGAGCAAAAAGAAAAAGAAACAGTGCATCATGGGAACCCCCCAGCAGTCTACGTCTATAGCAGCATAACTAAGGGATGGTTCAGGGTCACCTGATCCAGCCCTAACTATAAGCTTTAGCAAAAAGGAAAGTTTTAAGCCTAATCTTAAAAGTAGAGAGGGTGTCTGTCTCCCTGATCTGAATTGGGAGCTGGTTCCACAGGAGAGGAGCCTGAAAGCTGAAGGCTCTGCCTCCCATTCTACTCTTACAAACCCTAGGAACTACAAGTAAGCCTGCAGTCTGAGAGCGAAGCGCTCTATTGGGGTAATATGGTACTACGAGGTCCCTAAGATAAGATGGGACCTGATTATTCAAAACCTTATAAGTAAGAAGAAGAATTTTAAATTCTATTCTAGAATTAACAGGAAGCCAATGAAGAGAGGCCAATATGGGTGAGATATGCTCTCTCCTTCTAGTCCCCGTCAGTACTCTAGCTGCAGCATTTTGAATTAACTGAAGGCTTTTTAGGGAACTTTTAGGACAACCTGATAATAATGAATTACAATAGTCCAGCCTAGAGGAAATAAATGCATGAATTAGTTTTTCAGCATCACTCTGAGACAAGACCTTTCTGATTTTAGAGATATTGCGTAAATGCAAAAAAGCAGTCCTACATATTTGTTTAATATGCACTTTGAATGACATATCCTGATCAAAAATGACTCCAAGATTTCTCACAGTATTACTAGAGGTCAGGGTAATGCCATCCAGAGTAAGGATCTGGTTAGACACCATGTTTCTAAGATTTGTGGGGCCAAGTACAATAACTTCAGTTTTATCTGAGTTTAAAAGCAGGAAATTAGAGGTCATCCATGTCTTTATGTCTGTAAGACAATCCTGCAGTTTAGCTAATTGGTGTGTGTCCTCTGGCTTCATGGATAGATAAAGCTGGGTATCATCTGCGTAACAATGAAAATTTAAGCAATACCGTCTAATAATACTGCCTAAGGGAAGCATGTATAAAGTGAATAAAATTGGTCCTAGCACAGAACCTTGTGGAACTCCATAATTAACTTTAGTCTGTGAAGAAGATTCCCCATTTACATGAACAAATTGTAATCTATTAGACAAATATGATTCAAACCACCGCAGCGCAGTGCCTTTAATACCTATGGCATGCTCTAATCTCTGTAATAAAATTTTATGGTCAACAGTATCAAAAGCAGCACTGAGATCTAACAGAACAAGCACAGAGATGAGTCCACTGTCCGAGGCCATAAGAAGATCATTTGTAACCTTCACTAATGCTGTTTCTGTACTATGATGAATTCTAAAACCTGACTGAAACTCTTCAAATAGACCATTCCTCTGCAGATGATCAGTTAGCTGTTTTACAACTACCCTTTCAAGAATTTTTGAGAGAAAAGGAAGGTTGGAGATTGGCCTATAATTAGCTAAGATAGCTGGGTCAAGTGATGGCTTTTTAAGTAATGGTTTAATTACTGCCACCTTAAAAGCCTGTGGTACATAGCCAACTAACAAAGATAGATTGATCATATTAAGATCGAAGCATTAAATAATGGTAGGGCTTCCTTGAGCAGCCTGGTAGGAATGGGGTCTAATAAACATGTTGATGGTTTGGATGAAGTAACTAATGAGAATAACTCAGACAGAACAATCGGAGAGAAAGAGTCTAACCAAATACCGGCATCACTGAAAGCAGCCAAAGATAACGATACGTCTTTGGGATGGTTATGAGTAATTTTTTCTCTAATAGTTAAAATTTTGTTAGCAAAGAAAGTCATGAAGTCATTACTAGTTAAAGTTAATGGAATAGCACCAAATAGCACCAAAGTTATATTGGTGAGTAAATGACTGTATTTTATGCCAGAAATGCGGTCCAGGTTGTTAAAAGCGGCATGTCTCCTTTAATTTGGGTTGTCTTATATATGCGTGTATCTCCACTGATTTTTAAACGAGCAGGCAGCTGTTGATTAAATAACCTCTTAATTTTGCTGTCTGAAGGACTTAAATAACCTCTTAATTTTGCTCTCTGAGTGACACCAGGATGATGCATTTCACTTAAAAATACACATGCCACTGAGTGTTTCTCAGCTGTACTCAAAAGTATTGGAATACTTGGAATTTTGCACATTTTAATTTGTTTATGCCATTTCAAATACAAATAAATAAATAAACCAAAAGTTATCTTCCTTAAACTCAAACTGAAAGCAAATGTCTACAACTTGATTTAAATTCATTAAAAATATAAAATACAGCTTCCTGATGAAGTGGTGCAGAGGAGGATTTTCTTAAAAAGAAGACCTGAATGTTCAGCTACAATTTGCCAGAAAGTACATTTGAGATGAAAGACTAGATTTGATGTTTTGGTGAAAAGAAACTTTTGTATTTCTTTATAATTGATGTAAATAAAGTCCAAGACATATTCAGTGACTTGGAAATGTTCATGTTTCCATCCCCTGACTTGTCTGAAGAAATCTGGCAATAAAACTGATTATTATTTACAGGTACTATCAAGTTTTAGAGATTTGCTTTCAGTTTGAGTTTGAGGAACATAATTTTAGAAATTTTTAATGTTTATATTGTATTTCTTGTATTTGAAATGGCATAAACAAATTAATATGTGTGAAATACCAAGTGTACTTGGTATTTACTTTACTTTTGAAGGGCACTGTATCATAGGCATATCGTATATCATATTGATATGACAATATTGAGATATGATAATTTGGCCATATTGTACAGCCCTAATGTCAACTAGCTGAAAAATTTGAATATTAATTTACATCTACATTTAAAAAAATGCTTAAAGTGGCAGGGGGTTAAGAGGGCTGTAATTAGGAGGGTCTGTTGGGTGGAGCCCCACAGAAGCTGAAAAGCAAAAAGAGAAAAATGTTTAAAAAGGGGGGGGGGGGGGTCTGGGGGAGCTCAGTTGAAAGATTTTAGCCATGCTCATGCTCCCAAGAACCATTTTACTGAAAAAAGTCTGAAGGACCTAAATGACATGATTAGATGGTGAGGAGCTTCAGGCATGTGAGAGGCAAATAAGAGAAAATGCTTCAAAAGGTGGGGGATCTGGGGAAAGCTGAATGGTTTTAGTCATGCTGATGAACCCCTGAAACATTTACTCAAAAAAAGTCTGGACCTAAACCTCGGTCCCACCGAATAATAATCCATGAATAATGAGCCATGCATGGGTGTCAGGGCTGAGTGGAGGCGAGGCACAGACAGAGGCTGGACACAAATGCAGGCTCTCAAACAGGATGTATGAGTAAAAAGGATGGTCTTTATTACAGGCAGGGGTTCAGCAATGGAAGACAGTCCACTGAGCAAAAGTACCAGATAAGGAAGAGACAGAGGACGTGGTCAAAAACTAGCAGGGTCAGTACACGAGCAAACTGGGTTTTCAGAGCTGAGGCAAAAACAGGGTCCGGTAAACAGAGCAGAATCAAAACACGGCAAGAGCAAAAACAGAACGAGACAAAGCGCTAGTAAGTGATGAACATCATCGACAAACGAGCAGTGAGGGAATGAACAGGCAGTTTAAATAAAGAAGGCGGTGACAGGAAAACAAGGTGCACATGAGGACAAAGGATCTGGAAAGGGGGGCGTGGCTGGTAAATGAGGAACAGGTGCAAGAGAATGAGGGAGGAAAACGCAATGCAGGCAAACCAAAAGAACTAAGTGACTGGAAAATTAACAGAGAAAAATGAGACGTGCTTAAGGCAGAAAATAATAAACGTGAGCAAAACAAAAGGGGAAAACAACAGGAGATAATGTGACTAAGCAAAGTGGAAAACCTGGAGATCAATAATAATAAACACAGAACTGGAACTGAACTGACACTGAATAAAATATAGAAATAACTGCAGTGACAATACAAAATACTAATAAGAAATAAATCACAAAGAACATAATCAAATACTAAACACTGAAGATGAAAAATAAGCAAAACCTGTGACTAAGACTGGAACCCAAATAGGACAGAAGCATGACAGAACCCCCCCCCCCCAAAGGCGGACGGCCCTGACGGACGCCAACCCCCACCATGGGCAAACCAACACCGGGCGGTAGGAGGGGGAAAACGGATGGAGGGCATAAAGAAACAAGACCATGTAGCACAGAACCACCAGGCAGACCGACAACCCCAAGACAGACTGGTAGGAGAACCACTGGGTGACTACCAAGGACCAAAGCAGAACCAGGAGAGCGACTGCGAGACTTCACACCATGAATGACCGTATCTGGGATCTGTCTTAAGGCGAAATCAGGAGGACGGCCATGAGGCCCAACACCGTTTATAACAACCTTAGGGGACTGTGTTCCAGCAGGATCCGGAGGGCGATCAGGAGTCTCAACACAGTGTATCGGTACATTAGGGAACCGGTTATGGAGTATAATGGTCCTAATGGCGAGGTCAGAGGAGCTATCTGAGATCATTCCAGAACCAACAGACTTGGAAAAACGTAGAGGGACAATAAGTCGCCGAAAAATGGAGCTTACCAAAAGAAGAAGCTGAGAACATTCGGACAACAATATACTGGGTTGCCTGAAACCCCAAATCCAAGTAATGGCCGAATAAAATGGGCGTGAGATTAGGTGCAAAGCATAACCCAGGCAGGAGCTGAACCGATTAATCTGTGAGCAATGACGTGAATAAAAAGGGAGCTTGAATGCAGGATCTACATGCCGAAGCACATAATTCCATAAGAGGGGGCCGTTATGTAAATGAATAACTGAGACCAGATTAGACAAAAAAACATTTTGAAACACCTGCCCTTTCCAGGTATTAAACACATCAGACAGCCAGTAAGGGCCTATTCGTTTACTGAAAAAAAAGAAGCGAACAAAAAGAAAACATGTATGCGAATTTAATGTGTTGAAACCAAGGACCCCATAAACCCAAGATTAACCAGACAATATTCTCACTCAGTGGAAGGGCGGAAATCTGGCAGGACAGAGACTTGAATTGACAAACTTGCTTATTCCAAGAAATTGATAAATTAAAAAAAGCAGTTGACCAAACTCTGCAGAAATTTAGAACCCATACCCTTAAACAGAGATTTCAATTGGTAATGAGAGAGAACAAATCTCCCCATTTCACACCCAAACCCCAGAGAGGAACAGAGAAATAACACCATTAAACCAGATGTCATAATCGATTCAAAGTGAGGCTTTAGCGGAATCCATTCCAACCAGTGGCACTGATATTTAAACAGGCTTCTTGATACATCAGAAATCACTGTCAAAATGCAGCAGAGATACACACAGACATGAAATGAAGATTCACTGACCATCCCACCATGACTGCACTTGGTGGGTGCCTTCCAGAGTGCCACTGTCGCTGAGGCTGGATGAGGAGGAGATGACAGTCTGACTGTCATAACTGATGAAGTGCGTGCGGGGAATGCCACTTCAGGCGTCGTTTCGGAGCGTGATGTGGCACGCGCTGAGACTGATTCACTTGGCCCCACTGGTGTTACAGGAGTGATGCGCTCTGGTGCCGCTTCTCCGGACATGGCTGGTGAGACTGGGACAACATGCTCTGGTGCCGCTTCTCCTGACGCGGCTGGTGAGACTGGGACGGCGTGCTCTGGTGCCGCTTCTCCTGACGTGGCTGGTGAGACTGGGGCGGCGTGCTCTGGTGCCGCTTCTCCTGACGCGGCTGGTGTGGCTGGAGCGATGCGCGCTGGTGCTGCTCTGTCAAGCGCTACAGGTGCCGCAGAGGCAGCGTGCTCCAAATCAGATCTGGCAACCATAGCCGGTGTCACCGAGTGCAGAGATGACCTTCCCGATGGCTCTGCCAGCGTAGAATCTGGAGAGGCGATGGGTAATGATGGTGCGTCGGTTTCCACTGGTGTAATTTTGCTTGGAGCTGGTGCCTGCAGTTTCAGCACTCGCGATTTCCGGGGTGCAGGTATTGGTGGAAGACCAGAGGGGAATGATGCCAGACTAGGGGCTGGGCATGGCAGTGATTCCAACCTTTCTGACTGGGTTGGTGCCGCCGGCTTTTGCGCAGGTGCGCACCAGGCTGCATCCGAGAGAGTTATGTATCGGGGTTCGGCAGAACATATATATCTAATATGAATTATATCTAATTCAAACAAAAAAATCCATCGGGTCCTCAACACAGGGAGGAACTCGACCCTGCTTGAAAAGAGTTTTTATATTTGCTAACTCAGGAAAAGAGGTGACCACATCTGCCTCGGTTTGTATGAGCTGATCGAGAGTTGACAGAACATGACGTTGGTTCTGTCGACTCGGATTGTCCTGGTACTCAAAAAACAAGTCCTATATTTTAAACAGTACTGAAGCTGTGTCCTGGAGCGCTAACTGCTCTGTCTCAGAAAAATCTTCGTCATCACAGTCGCTCCACTCAGAGTCATCATCGGTAGACAGGTGAATCCAGGTGAGCCTCAGGATGTTTTACCCAGTCGGGTAGTCTTTCCCCAGAAAAAATAGTGTCCAGATCCTGCAGGTCAGGAAAGACTTCATAAAGCCAAACATTTCTTCCAGCAGTTCCCAAGCCTGCTCTAGATAATCAAACTTCTCCCTCGGAGAGTAGCAGTCTTGGAAACACACGAAAAAGAATTTTATGTCGTCAAAAATCCTCTTGATGGCATCGAGGTCCAGGTTCCTGCCGACAGGGTTCGAGCCCGCTGCGTCCATGTCTGGCTCATTTGTACTGTCAGGGCTGAGCGGAGGCAAGGCACAGACAGAGGCTGGACACAAATGCAGGCTCTCAAACAGGATGTATGAGTAAAAAGGATGGTCTTTATTACATGCAGGGGTTCGGCAACAGGAAGACAGTCCACAGAGCAAAAGTACCAGACAAGGACGAGACAGAGGACATGGTCAACAACTAGCAGGGTCAGTACATGAGCAAACTGGGTTTTCAGAGCTGAGGCAAAAACAGGGTCCGGTAAACAGAGCAGAATCAAAACACGGCAAGAGCAAAAACAGAACGAGACAAAGTGCTGGTAAGTGATGAACATCATTGACAAACGAGCAGTGAGGGAATGAACAGACGCAGTTTAAATAAAGAAGGCGGTGACAGGAAAACAAGGTGCACGTGAGGACGAAGGATCTGGAAAGGGGGGCGTGACTGACAGATGAGGAACAGGTGCAAGAGAGTGAGGGAGGAAAACGCAATGCAGGCAAACCAAAAGAACTAAGTGACTGGAAAATTAACAGAAAAATGAGACGTGCTTAAGGCAGAAAATAATAAACGTGAGCAAAACAAAAGGGGAAAAAAAACAGAAGATAATGTGACTAAGCAAAGTGGAAAACCAGGAGATCAATAATAATAAACACAGAATTGGAACAGAACTGACACTGAATAAAATATAGAAATAAATGCAGTGACAATACAAAATACTAATAAGAAATAAATCACAAAGAACATAATCAAATACTAAACACTGAAGATGAAAAATAAGCATGATGTAAAGAATGTGAAAAAGCTAAAGTAACATACATGACTAATAAAATAAAAGAAGACCAAGAATGAAACTAGTGACAAAGAAAAGCAATGAATGACTAAACCAAAAATGCAATACATGAGAACCAAGATCAGGAACACAGAATAATACATAAACATGAATAATCAAAAACAGACAAGAAAATAAACAAGCGGCCAAGCAAAAACAAAACAAAACAAAAACAAAGTGAAGAATGGGCTAAACGGAGAGAAAAGAAAAGGGAACGAAGACCGGAACCCAAATAGGACAGACGCATGACAATGGATATGTCAGCGATTATTTGAACAATGATCCACATTTTCATCTTTTACGTATCCGTTATGAAGAAGCCTCTATGTGCTTCTAAGTATCTCACATGTGCCAGGTATCAGCCTCAAGTGAGACACGACCGGCCTGTCATTTGAGCCCCGTCCAGCTTCAAATGGCTTATGTCGCCGCATATGATCCATGTAGCACCATGTAACGCAATGTTGTTGCACGTTTAGGCATGAGTTTGGTCCAAACCTCCAGCCCTCCCACACTTGGTCCCTTTAAAGCAGGGGTGGGCAATCATGTGCCATGAAGGGCCGAAACACTGCAGGTTTTCCTATCTATCAATCACTTCAGCAGGTGATTTCATTAAAGATCAGGTGTTTATATTCAGGGGAGAAGCTCATCAGCAACCCACCTGTTGAGGTGACTGGTTGCAAGAAAAACCTGCACTGTCTCGGCCCTCGTTGCCCACCCCTGCTTTAAAGTGTGGGTTTTCAATTCACAGCATCCATTCAAGATGTTGTCACATTTTTTAAATGCAGTCCAAAAATACATGCTCCAGTACAGTCTGGTGGGTGTGCGCCGCGCACCAGGCTGCTGTTCACCTGTGTTCCAGAGTCATTAAATGCACCAGACTAGCTAGAACTGAGCCACGGGTTCCTGGACAGTCACCTCAGCATTTCTTGTTGCTGGATTTATTTCTTTCGCGGCTTAACAGGCATTTTTACACCATGATCCAACTTTTATCCATTGTTGTTGTCCAGTCGGCTTCTCCCGTTTTGTGTTCGGGGTCGCCACAGTGGATTCAACTAGATCCGCATTGGTATTTGGCACAGGTTTTTACGCCGGATGCCCTTCCTGATGCAACTCCAGTTTTAACTGGAGAAACACACGCAGCCGCTGGTGTTCCAAAGAGGTCTCCCATCCAAGTACTAACCAGGTCCTGCACTGCTGAGCTTCTGAGATCTGACAGGATCAGGCTGACACAGAACAGTTCGGCTTGTCTGTGAAATCGCTCTTTTGCGCGCGTTCTGCGTTCTTGGACAGTCGCCTCTGCTCTTCTTCTCACTGGCTTCATTTCTTCCATGGCTTTAAACACACATTTGACACCGTGATCCAACTTTTAACTTTGTGTTCGTCCGTTATTAACTGGTAAATCACTCTATTGCGCGTGCTGGCATTCTGCGTAAGTGCTCTTCTTGAGCACAAGTCATTGTGTCAGTGCGCACAGAACATGCCTCATGTGATCCATTAACAAGATGTTAAATCTACCATAAACATACTTTTACAGCAGCTTATAAAGAAGGAATGAACATGCAACTGTTTTACCAAGCTATTACAATAAAAAATAGTTACCTTTTAAGCTGTTCCAAAATACGTTCTCCACTTCATGAAGCAGGAGAGAGAGGGAGCAAAAAGGGTCCAGATGAAATGGTTCTCTGTGATTCCAGAAGCGATTAGATGTGTTTTCAACATCCATACTGACAGAAAATGATTAATCCGCTACAAAATAATAATTTTATATACAGCGTATGGCGCACAAAGCAGGTGGAATTGTGCGCAAGAGGGCTGAGCCTCTCCAAAACGGTCCTCGTAGCTGCCAGGCGCTCAGATAATGGGCTTTTAGCAGCCTCGTTCTCAACACACACATGCCTCTATAATCCTCGTTAGTCCTCATAGTAACTCGTACACAAACTGCCACACGCTGCTGTTGTTGCTAAATTTTGAACATCTTGAAATTAGCTTCACGCTCAGAGATGAGCCTCATTAACTGAACATAATGCCTCTCAGAGCCACTATTCTCCCACAATACAGCCCCTGGCAAAAATTATGGAATCACCGACCTCTGAGGATGTTCATTCAGTTGTTTAATTTTGTAGAAAAAAGCAGATCACAGACATGACACAAAACTAAAGTCATTTCAAATGGCAACTTTCTGGCTTTAAGAAACACTATAAGAAATCAGGAAAAAAATTGTGGCAGTAACGGTTACTTTTTAGACCAAGCAGAGGGAAAAAAATATGGAATCACTCAATTCTGAGGAAAAAATTATGGAATCATGAAAAACAAAAGAACGCTCCAACACATCACTCGTATTTTGTTGCACCACCTCTGGCTTTTATAACAGCTTGCAGTCTCTGAGGCATGGACTTAATGAGTGACAAACAGTACTCTTCATCAATCTGGCTCCAACTTTCTCTGATTGCTGTTGCCAGATCAGCTTTGCAGGTTGGAGCCTTGTCATGGACCATTTTCTTAAACTTCCACCAAAGATTTTCAATTGGAATAAGATCCGGACTATTTGCAGGCCATGACATTGACCCTATGTGTCTTTTTGCAAGGAATGTTTTCACAGTTTTTGCTCTATGGCAAGATGCATTATCATCTTGAAAAATGATTTCATCATCCCCAAACAGCCTTTCAATTGATGGGATAAGAAAAGTCCAAAATATCAACGTAAACTTGTGCATTTATGATGATGTAATGACAGCCATCTCCCCAGTGCCTTTACCTGACATGCAGCCCCATATCATCAATGACTGTGGAAATTTACATGTTCTCTTCAGGCAGTCATCTTTATAAATCTCATTGGAACGGCACCAACAAAAGTTCCAGCATCATCACCTTGCCCAATGCAGATTCGAGATTCATCACTGAATATGACTTTCATCCAGTCATCCACAGTCCACGATTGCTTTTCCTTAGCCCATTGTAACCTTGTTTTTTTCTGTTTAGGTGTTAATGATGGTTTTTGTTTAGCTTTTCTGTATGTAAATCCCATTTCCTTTAGGCAGTTTCTTACAGTTCAGTCACAGACGTTGACTCCAGTTTCCTCCCATTCGTTCCTCATTTGTTTTGTTGTGCATTTTCAATTTTTGAGACATATTGCTTTAAGTGTTCTGTCTTGATGCTTTGATGTCTTCCTTGGTCTACCAGTATGTTTGCCTTTAACAACCTTCCCATGTTGTTTGTATTTGGTCCAGAGTTTAGACACAGCTGACTGTGAACAACCAACATCTTTTGCAACATTGCGTGATGATTTATCCTCTTTTAAGAGTTTGATAATCCTCTCCTTTGTTTCAATTGACATCTCTCATGTTGGAGCCATGATTCATGTCAGTCCACTTGGTGCAACAGCTCTCCAAGGTGTAATCACTCCTTTTTAGATGCAGACTAATGAGCAGATCTGATTTGATGCAGGTGTTAGTTTTGGGGATGAAAATTTACAGGGTGATTCCATAATTTATTGAGTGAGCCCATATTTTTTTCCCCTCTGCTTGGTCTAAAAAGTAACCGTTACTGACTGCCACAAATTTGTTTCCTGATTTTTTATAGTGTTTCTTAAAGCCAGAAAGTTGCCATTTGAAATGACTTTAGTTTTGTGTCATGTCTGTGATCTGCTTTTTTTCTACAAAATTAAACAACTGAATAAACATCCTCCAAGGCCGGTGATTCCATAATTTTTGCCAGGGGTTGTAGTTGAATACCTCCTTTCGTAGCAAATAAAAACATGATGTGTGGCTCATTATTCATCCTTCATTATTTGGTGGGACCAGGGCTTAATGACATGGTGAGATGCTGAAGAGCTTTGCTCGTTCATGTCCACGACATATACATATTAATAATAATAATAATAATAATAATAACTCAAAATTTCAACGATAATAAACAGCTTGAGAATGAGTTACATGTCCCTGCAAAGTGAATGTGGTTGGCACATTAAGTTTCGAACAGTGAACATGTGGACCTCATCCAGGATCAAACCAATGTCATTTTCCCTCTGATTGTGCCTCTGTAGGAGTTTGTGATGGGGATCAAGGAGATGCCTCGGCTTGCTCGCTTCATCCCCAAAATCATGCTCGCTATCACTGTGACTGCGTGTGACGAGATGTACAGGAAAATCGCCTGCTGGCTCAATGACATGGGTGAGACAATCCAGCTCTTAGATCCAAACACAATCACAGATGCAGTTTTTTAGTTGTTTGATTTAAAGAACAAAAAAGTTCATAAAAGATGGCCTTTTAAAATGTTATTTTAAGCTGTTTAAAGAGTAGGTGACACCAAAAAATGTGCACAAATAACTACTAGAAATGATGAAATAGTAATATTTTAAAAAATCCCGAACAATAAAAGTCATTGATAAGTGCACAGGTGAAAGATAAACAACAGCTGATTCAAGCCCAAATCAATTGTAAGCACAGCGGTTGAAGAAAAGTCCCTCTGTGACACCGGCACTTCCTCCACTAAGCCACTTTGCGCCGCAAGTTAGAAGACTCGCAGCGCCTCATTCATTAATGTCTCAGTTACCACAAGTATCAGTGGATTCTGTCTGCACACGATGAAATTGTCCCATGATCCATAAAGAAAAAATAAATAAATAAAATATTGTGAAAATACTCAGTTTTGCCTCTGTGTGGAGTGGAGATGCCGCGGGACACCGTGTGCGCGCTGGTTGCTGTGCTGACGAATATAAATGTTACATTTGCCAATGAAATAGGTTCTGCCTGTGGTAGGAAGGCAAACCAAACCAGACTTAACTGTTCTGACACGTCTAATACTGTGCAGCACCGACCCGAACCACTCGGTGGTAACGGGGCTGTCAGTAGCCTGTAAAAATCCATAATTTAGCCGCATCATTGTTTAAGCTGCAGTGTTCAAAGTGTGTAAAAAAGTACTGTGTTTAGCCCGTTGGTCCACAGCTGTCAAACGTCTGGTTCAAAATACTACTAAAACATTACATATTGTGTCACCTACACTTTAAGGCTGTGTTGTTGTTGTTGGGTTTTTTTTTTTTTTTTTTTTATCAAATCTAAGTATTTACTGCTGGATGATTACAAGTGATGATTTGTGTGATTTTCCTGCAGAAAACTACAGACTCCAGAGTGCCTATGAGAAAAATCTTATCATCAAAATGGTTCTTGTGAGTGGCTTTTTTTTTAAGCATGGCTCAACTGCCCCCACAATTTATCATATTGCTGTTTTCTAATACTTCTTTCCTCCTCAGTTTCAGTTTGTAAATTCTTATCTCAGCCTTTTTTACATCGGATTCTACCTCAAAGATATGGAGCGTCTGAAAGAGGTACAAAGTGTTGCAACTCCATTTCTAACGCTTCTTTATCACCTCCACCAACTGCTGTCTGTCCCACTCATTGCTTATAAATGCTTAATTTCCTGTATTAAAATGTTTTCTACATCTTTCTAACTATTCACCCATTTTTCTGTCTCTGGAAGAAGCCAGTTATCTTGTTGTTGTGGGCAAATTAATAATGTCAGTAATTAAACTGTGAGAATAAAGAAAACCATAAAAGTAGCCTTTATAATTCTTCTGTTATGTTTAAATTAATGGAATTAAATGGCTGAAATCTGGAAAAATGAACAAAAACATCAGAATCTAAAACAATTTAAATGTGCTTGGAATATAATTATAGATGTAAAATACAGGATAGTTATACTTCTGCTCACATTAAATGGCATCACACTTTAAAGAACTGTTCAGCTTCGTTTAATGTGATTTGCATGTGAAACATAACAATTATACCTGTGTTTTGTTACACTTTTTTAATACATTTATCAGTTAGATGTTGTTTGATTTTCACTCAAGAACAGTACAAACATGAAAATTTGTTAAATTCTATCACTGTTTTCTTGGTCAGATGCTGGCCACTCTGCTTATCATACGCCAGTTCCTCCAAAATGTGAAGGAGGTGCTGCAGCCTTACCTGTATGAACGCCACAAGCTGGGTGAACTCACGCTACGAGCCGTGTGGGACCTGCTGATCTCAGTGCTGCTAAATATGCCAGACTAGCAGCCGGAAAAGCCCAGGCCTCACCGACCAACCAGGCCATGCCAGGACCTGGGCTGAGGGGGACCAGGCCCGGTCTGGGACATACAGAAAAAAGGTCTGATTACTTATACTCTCATTCTGTTATATAAACATGGGGCCTGCGTAACCAGGAAGTTAAGATGAAAACTTTAAGCTCATACTGATAAATGCAGGAGAGTCATCAAGCAACTCTCAAGCAGCCAGGAAATATGGTGCAACAGAGTGTAATATTCAAAAATGGTGAACCCAAAAAGACAGTCTTAACAATCTTAACAGAAATGCCTACTGTGTTCCTATAAATGGCCACTTCTTAGTATGATTGACAGGAGCATGTATCAGCATTCACAGTTAACACAGTCACAGCATTAGTGACTGAACAGGTGAAAATGAAAAGTATACATTTTACATTATATGTGCACCATGTGAATCATCATTCAGCAATAACACCCTGAAACGTGTGTCTGCTCATCTTCTCAGGGAAAAAAAATGTTTGAATGGAGGATGCGGGGTGCCTGATGATGAGGAAGGAGGTGAGAAGGATGAGGCCGACAGCGGGAGGTTCAGTGAAGGAGAGACTGAAGAGGACAGTCTGATCGACTGCGGTTTGAAGCTGCGGAAAGTCAGCTTCATAGAGAAGGTGACATTAATGTGATTATACTGTATTCTCACTGCTTTAAAGAAAATGTCCTGTCACTATAAAACTGTTTTGTGTGTGCTTAAGGTGGAACGAAAACCTTTGTGCAGTGGCCCCTTAATGGAAAACAGTTTCCTGGAAGAGGGGAGCCCCACAATGGTAGAAAAAGGGATGGACCCTGCCTCTGTGTTTGAGCTGTGTGATGATGATGACGATAATGGGATCCATGATGTGAAGGAGGCGGGTGGGGGAGTGGCGAGTGCGGCTGAGGGAACGAATACTGTGGCTGTTGCTGCCCCATTACCTTTTGTGTCTGAAAGCAGTTCATCATTACAACACAGGAGGAGAGGAAGGAGTGCAGAAAGGGCAGAGCCAAAAACAAAAAGGGAATCATGGATGGACCCCCCCGAAGAGAGGGAAAGCACTACTCTCACACAGGCTGAGATCGAGAGCTGCATGCAGACGTATGAGGTAATAAAGATGCTATAACTCACAGATCATAAAGCTCTGACAAGATCCAAAAACCTTTATTTACATTGTTATTTCATCAGTATATTTGTATCTTGCACTTTGGTTCAAAATGCACAGCAGGTAGCTCAGTGGATAGGTCTAAATACTGTTAGTAGCCCATCTCCTGAGTTCAATTTGCAGCTATGCTGCCTTTGTCCTTGGATAAGACACATGATGCATTTCATCCTAGTTCATCTAGCTGTAAATGGGTCCTGGCCTTGGCTTGGGAAGTGACATGTGATGGATTGGTTCCCCATATGAGGGAGTCATAGACTCTCAACTGCTTCAGTCTATGGAACCTAAGGGCTCTTTATCTTTGCTCCTAATTTCTAAACATGATCTTTAATTCTGATTGATTACCCATGATTGTGACCAGTCATCTTCAATTTTGAACTTTGATCTTTGAGTCTAGCCAAGGAAGTTATGTTTTCATTGCCGTCTGTCAGTAGTATATTCCTGAACTTCATCCTTTGATCCAGATCAGTCATCTTTGAGTTTGAACCTAGCCAATATGACGGAGGCCAGCAGGAGTTACTGTACATATGGTAGTCACTAGGCCTCACTCCCTCGACAGTCAAGGGTTTCTCTGACCACACAGGGCAGAGCCCGGATTTTAGCCAACTGGACTGCCTCCCATGCCAGAGATTGTGAGTTTGCGTCCCGAGGGGAACAATCAGGAGGAGTCAAAAACACAACGCAGAGAAATCCGCTACAACCAGAAGGATATGTTTTCTTTTTTCTGTCTATTGGCAGAATATCCCTTATAGTGGTTCCTTTGATCCTATAATCATTTAAAATTTGGTGCAAATCCAGATCATATCATTGATCTTTGATATTGAGCTCTTGGTTCCTGAATAATTTGATTCTGGTTCTAGCATTCATATTTGATTGTGATCCTGATTCCTTTCCTAATCAGGATGGTTGTTTTTAGGATCACAATTAAAGATCAAAGGCTATAACAAGATCAAAGGAATCCATATTGAGGATAAAAAGTAAGATCCACATCGTAATCTGGACTTGCACCAAAATTTTATAAACTCCACCTTGATCCGTGGCCTACCTTGCTACTGAAGTACAGTGAAATCTGTTGACCTCCTTTTGAGATATCAAAGACCAATGACATAAAGGAAGATCCATCCCATTTTTCATTGGTGTCAGATCCACACCAAAATGTAACCAGTTCTTTCTTCACTTAAGGCCTAGCATTCTTACACATTTTATTGAAATCATTCCTTTGCTTTTGACATTCTGCTGACAAACAAATAAACACACAGCAACAAAAACACCACAGAGGAAATAACGTGAACTCTGCATGAGGACTTAAACATTAGATCCTTTATTCTATTAAAGTTGGAGCTCCTGCAGTGTTGCTTTATAAAATGTGTCTACAAAACTGCAGTTCCATTGCTGTCAAGTAGTCGAGTTCAAGTTAGCGTTTATTTGGCACAGCTCTTGTCTCACAAACATTTTATTCCTCTCAGGACACCTTCCAGGACTACCAGGAGATGTTTGTCCAGTTTGGATATGTGGTGCTTTTCTCCTCAGCCTTCCCGCTAGCTGCCATGTGCGCCCTCATCAACAACATCATCGAGATCCGCAGTGATGCCTTTAAGCTCTGCACCGGTCTCCAGAGGCCTTTTGGAACCAGAGTGGAGAGCATTGGCCAGTGGCAGGTCAGAAGTACACAGTTTGCACTTACACACTGGTCTTTGAAAGGCTGGCTGAACTGACAAAAGTATTATGGAACATCAAAGATAAAAGCTATTCTTTTTATGTTGGTGATGCTCCCGTGCAGACAGCAATGGAAGCCATGGGTCTGATTGCCATCATAGTGAACTGTTACCTGATTGGCCAGTGTGGACAGCTGCAGCGTCTCTTCCCTTGGCTTAGCCCTGAGATTGCCATCATCTCCATTGTCATTCTCGAGGTACCAAAGCTCATTTGTGCTACAGGAAAAACTTGAGAATAAGAGCTGGGCACCAGTATTGTAGCACCAGTATTGTAACATCACTTTTTCTTGTAACCAAACTTCTGTTTGTATTCTACGTTGACAGTGTGCCTCATTTTCAGCCTGCACCATTGAGTGATAAGACTTTGTTGGGGAGGGATGTTGTACTGACATGATTTTTGTAGCCAATGCTGTGATGTTTGCAGAATCATTGGATACCCTGATCACAGCACTTGCGAAGCTGAGTGAGGAATCGGAGCATCTGGGTTTGTGGTTTAAATGGCTCAAGACTTTAGGGCCCTGTCCCACTGGCGTTTAGGAGGATTTGCGGATGGAATGCGCACAAAGTGTCCCACATCCGCCAAACAACCGCAATAACCACGTAACATTCCTGTATGAGTTGGCCGCCATCCGAACACGTCCGTGATCATCCGCAGAGGCACGCATGTCCGCAGCCAGGATTTTTGAGCGGCTCAAAAATCCTGCTCATCCATCCTCATCCGCATCACTGCCTGAACACATACTGAAGACATACGCAGGACATACACAACCAACGCGCCGCATATCCCCTGTCATCTGCTGATATCTGCAACCAACAGGTTGGCGCGGCCTGGCGGCGGACTGGGACAGCGTGAAAACAGATATGACGCGTGCCCAGCACGGCCACATCACGGTCACAAATGATATGTCGCGCATGCAGACAGAGTGGGCACGGATGGAGCGAGTGCATCACGGCCGCTGTGCCCCTCATGGGGGCACCTCCGCGGTCGCCTTTGCTTCTGTTCCCTGTTATATCCGCTTTTCTTCCTCATGTATTCGCTGATCCACCCCGGGACATTTGTCATTTCCGCCCACCTTTGTTGCAGACGCTCAGCTTTTGTCTCCTCATTTCATGCGCAAATCCTCCTAAACACCAGTGGGACAGGGCCCTAAGATCCAGGATTTCACTGACTTCCTGCCTTTTGAAGTGTGCCTGTATGCAGTGACAGTGTCGACATTCAGTTATCCAGGTAGTAGCATTCATGTCTCCATCTGTAAGCTCACAGGATGCCTGAAAAGAGCTTATGGAGTCATAAGATGGCTGGACGCGGGTGTTTGGTGATGCCAATACCTTTGCAGGAGAATGAAGGTCCAAGTCTTTAGGGTCCTGGGCCCAGTTTCATAAAGTAGTCTAATCTTGTTTAGTGGACTAAACTCACTTCGCCGACTCATCTCTTGACATTAGCCATTGCACAAAGCCCTTAGTCTGCTAAAGTTTCGATACTATGTGGATTTGCGGCAATAAGATTAATGATGGGTATTGATAAGATTTATCAATCGATTCACTTATCGAGCCGATTCTTTATTGATTCCCTTATCGATGCCTCTTGTGAATTTTCTGTGTACTAAAAGTAGGCTTTACATGTTTCTATGTCAGCAACATTTTATTGAGTCATAGTAAATAAATATGAAATTGGATTCTTGATCTCTGGACATTAACAAAAAGAAAAGAAAGAAATATAACAAAATAAACAAAATACATGGTGCCTAAAGGCATAGGCAGAAGCAACGCTTATCAATGCCTACACTCCTGTATAAAGTTAAATCACACCAGGCATATATGCCTGATCGTAGACGTTTATATCCAGACACAATCTGAACAACAACAGCACATAGCTGCAGATAAAAGAAGTCAAATATTTATCCAGACAGCACCCAAAACAAACTAAAAAAAAAAAAACCCACAAAAAACAAAGGCTCCAGTATAAGAGCATATACATATAACACAACTCAACCACATTCTTCAAATACATATCTAGAAAATACCATTTCTTTGTAGAAATATTTGAACTGGTTGATATCTGGACATCGCTTAAGTTTCTCCAGTAAATTATTTCATTTTCTTGGGCCACAAATGGAGACACAAAAGCACCTCCTAGTCGTCCTAAGACCAGCAATTTTAAAATAATACGAAGCCCTTAAATTATACATTCCTTCTCTCTGCATAAAATATTCTTGAATTCTGAAAGGTAATTGTTTATTTTTCGCTTTATGCATCAACTGAACAGTCTTAAATGAAATCAGATCATAAAGTTTTAATATCTTTGATTTAATAAAAAATGGATTGGTATGATCTTGGAACCCTGAATTGTGAATTATTCTTAATGCTCTTTTTTGAAGGATGAATAATAATTGTAATGTAGTTTTATAGTTATTACCCCAAGAAAAACTACATATATTTGCAGCAGTTATACCATATTTTTATGCATAAAGACATCCCCCTTATAAATTAGTGTTTGTTTTTGGATACATTAAAGATAAAACTAAGTGGCAGTTGAAGTCAGTTTTTTCCTATCAAAAGTAAATTTTGTGGATGTCATTGTCTTTGTATTTATTTCTCACAACAGAGGAAAGGTGGCCCAAAAAATTGTTATTAGTTAGAAGACTACCCTGTCCAACTGATGAGCATGTGTTATGTCTTCTCCAGACTATCAGCTATTTGATGACATGACTCGTGTGTGTCACATGCACCTGGGGCACAGTGAATCAGTCTAGAAAGTGATTTACTAAGCCCCAATATCAAGTGGATGACAAATATTACTTGTTGAAACTTATACATTTATTTTTCCATTAATTATTTCTATAATTTGTGTATATAAACAACTGTTTTCACGTCTGAACAGAAATTATGACAGTTGTATTTATATTAGTTTCTAAATGACTTATATCACTATATAAGACACTCACACATCACATAGCTGGTTTTCTGGATTATAGTTTGTATATGCATCAGCATATATTTAATAATTTTTAAGAAATCTTTATAATCATGTTTTTTCATTATATTCTAGGTGCCCTGGACACTAATTCACGAGGCACAGTGAATCAAAAATTTTAAAATCAATTTTAAACACCTGTAAATTACACTTGGGAAGACATAAATAACACAGCCTTATAAACAATAACTTGTTGTATTAAATCCACAATAGAATGACCTAAACCTCTGCATAATGTGTTTATGCTGCCACAAAACAACATTTCTGATCCACTGTACTCCAGCTTCCGCTATTGTTTATTATAATGTTTGGAAAGAAGTGTCATTTGATTTAAAACGGTGATTCGCTCTGAAGTTATTAATTCTAACCGTAATCTGCGCGGCTCTTTGGAGCTGTGAATGGTAAATGGACTGCATTTATATAGCGCTTTTCCATCTGCATCAGATGCTCAAAGCGCTTTACAATTATGCCTCACATTCACCCCAATGTTAGGGTGCTGCCATACAAGGCGCTCACTACACACCGGGAGCAATAGGGGATTAAAGGCCTTGCCCTTGATTTTCCAGTCAGGCGGGGATTTGAACCCATGATCTTCTGGACTCAAGCCCAACACCTTAACCACTAGACCATCACCTCCAGCTGTGCACTTAGTCCCACAAAACAGAGGATATTATTATTATTATTATTACTATTTCTATTACCTGATGGACAACTTCAGTTTACGCACCAGCTGGTGCTCACGCCAGAACATCATTGTGTAAAACTCAGGAGTGGAATGGAGGACGATTGACATTTCTTGCTCACAACATGACAAGAGTCCCAGTTCGTGACTTTATTCCACACAAAGGTGACCCGCGATTGACATCTTTAAATGGCTTTGAGAGGGGTTAATGAAGACATTGCGGACTTGCCGCTGGGTTGAAGTGCTGCTTCGTTGCTTCATGCTTCAAGAAGACCAGCTGCAGTCCGCAGTCAACGTAGAGAAACTATCATTTCCTGATAAACACCCTTAAAAACAACGGCCGCTCCGGTGTCCAGAACTGGAGGACCAATAAGGGAATCGTTACGCATAAAGGCTATTGATGTCGTCATTTTTGTTGTGGTAGAAATGTGCTTTCTCGCGTCTGTCCGTGGTGCATTCAGTGTGCATTGGAAAAAAAATCGATGTAAGCAGGCAGCGACCGATCCATCGCGATTCAGCCCGTCAATTGAATCAGTGCACACTGAATGAATTGATGCACTCGCATCATGCATGTTTGTATCTAGATACTGAATCGTATCGATTAATCTCCACATGCCTAGTCAGCATTGAAGAATGTGGAGTTTGAGTCACGCAGATAAAATCCTAACCAAGCCTGTGTAAGCTGTATCCTGGAACATCTAGCTC
The DNA here is from genome assembly GCF_902500255.1 of Thalassophryne amazonica. Lineage (NCBI taxonomy): Eukaryota > Metazoa > Chordata > Actinopteri > Batrachoidiformes > Batrachoididae > Thalassophryne > Thalassophryne amazonica. Next base: position 64,075,931 of record NC_047112.1, on the reverse strand, counting down.
CTGGGTTCTCATGCTCCAGCATAGTAGAACTATTTGGAATGTGTTCCTGATACAAATGTATTTACATTTAATTAAAGTTTCTAATAACCGTTCATATGTTGAAAAGTCTAAATGGCTGTCTTCGTGTTTCTCCCACTACTTGGAACAAAACATTTAGAAACCACATTCAGACACCAAATCTTTGAGCCGTGCACCTCGAGGATATTGATATTTAAAGGTAAATAGCCTGCACTGCTATCTGGGCCTGAAAAATAACTCAGGATTATCAGGAGGACAATATCACGCCCCACATTTATTTGGAGAAGAGTCTGAAGTGTTTTGCCCATTTAAAATTTTTATTTTTTTTAAAAACTTTTTCTTGTCTCTGCAGCACTTTGCCATCCTTCTGAAGTACATCATTCACGTGGCCATCCCTGATATTCCTACATGGGTTAGAGAGGAAATGGCCAAACTTGATTATCAGCGGAGGGAAGCCTTTAAGGTAAAGGATGGGAAAATGTGGCAGGTGGGGGCACAGATGATGTAGATGTCCATTGTAACATATGCTGACATACGTTATAATGGACATCTATAGCTGAAACTATGGCTGGGATGATAAATGCATCTCTTGATAGTATATGTATCATGATAACTGGGTGCCAATTCAAAACATATCACATAAGAAATGTGTTTTTACAAATATTGCAATTTAATATTCCAGTATATTGTGATTTGTTTGCCTTTTGTAACATTAGACCAAGGGGAAAAGTTAAATAATATAAATGCATATCACATTTTAGAGTTTTTTGTGGGGTTTTTTTACCGGGAGAACTATAATGCCTACTTAGATACATCCATCTTCAACTGCTTATCTGGGATCAGGTCGGGGGCAACAGCTCCAGCAGGGGACCCAAACTTCCAGGGCCACATTAACCACCTCTGACTGGGGGTTCCCGATGTGTTCCTAGGCCAATGTGAAGATACAGTTGTGTTAAAAAAGTTTACATACCGTGGCAGAATTTTTGTTTTTTTGGCCTTTTTCCGAGAATATGAATGATAACATAAAAACTTTTTCACTCACGGTTTGTGGTTGGGTGAAGCCATTTATTGTCAAACAAATGTATTTACTCTTTTTAAATCATAATGACAACAGAAACTACCGAAATGACCCTGATCAAAAGTTTACATACCCCTGTTCTTAATAAAGGATTATTAAGTTGATATTCCCGTACAGACCGAGCAACCGACATTAATAATTTGTTATGTGGCTGTTCAGAGCTTTGCATTTTGTATCACTAGTTATACAGCTTCATGTTGAAGTGGTATAGAGGAGGATTTTGCCAGAAGGCAATTGATCTGTTTTGGTGAAAGAATATCGTTGTCCGCTCTACTCCACTATGAAGCTAAAGGCCCCTTCACACATAGTGCATATACGTACAGTTCAGAGTTAGGGTTAGCTCTACCACTGTGAGTGGTAGAGCTAACCCTAACCCTCGCACAAGTGAACCATGAAACATCACGCAGGCGGGCAGGCATGCACGCCGCTGATGTGGAGGAAACCAAAATAAAAAACAGCTGTATAATTAGAGCTTGTGTATCACTGGGTTGCTATAAATAATACATAAAAGGGGGCGTAATACAGAACCCCACAGTTAAAAAAAAAAAAATGCCACTCACGGGATTTGAACCCGCACACTCTGATTACCAAACTTAAACATTACCACTGCGCTACAATCACTGTCTTGTAACAGGAGCATGAAATGGCTAAAATCAAAAGCAGATAAACGTATTTTCTAAAAAAGAAAAATGCTGTGATAATTGACCAAATGGCGTTTGGTACGATGTATTTCTGCTGATACGTGAATGAAAGTGGCGTATTTGTTGCAATGTTGGGTTGTCCTGGTCCTGTGCACGCCCTCACGGCCCAGACAGACTGACTGTCCATTTTGATGTTTTTATGTATTTCCACACAAGCGCGCGCACACACACGTTTCCGTCAAAACATGGGACGTGTGCTGCAGCTGTGATGTCCACAACCATGAGATGTCTCAACAGCTGTGGGCAGCCAGCCACGCCCCCTGTCCTGTCAGCACACAGACCAAGATGTAACTCTGTGATCAGATGAGAGATTCCTCGCCTGCCGGGGGAGGAGGGGCAACTCGGTAACTTCACACTCGTGGGGCACTTAGACAAATTTCACATCCACCTTCACGATGATTGTCTGCTGGCAGTTGTCGTGTTAATAGTGTGAATGGCCACACATTTTCTAAGTGCCATGTGAGCAGTGTTAGATGTTTGTGTGTGGCACCTGGAATTTGGCCGACACCTGCCATGAGAGGGTTTGATGGGCTCTTATAGCGCACACTCTGTCTTTCAGCCACTGGTGTGCGCAAATAGTTGTAGCAACAGGTGTATGAGGCAGCTACCATGTTTTGTATACGATTCCTGCTTCATGTGCACTATGCGCAAATCAAACAAATTCGCACTATGTGTGAAGGGGCCCTAAGAGTCGTGATGCAAAATGCAAAATTTGCAGTATACACAATTTCTCCACAGAAGCCTATAACTTCTTCCGGGTTGTCTGGGTGTCTTTCCTCACGCTTTCCTTCTTTCACAGTTACTTTTTGAGAACTGTCTACTCCATACAGATTTACCATTGAGTGCCATACTGTTTGTATTTCTGCGTAATTGGTGTAAATAAAGTCCAAGACATATTCAGTGGCAGATTCACCATCAGAGAGCCTCGTCCACAAACTACCACAAAAGACTCCAAGCTGTCATTGATGTTAAAGGGGGCAACACACGGTATTAAGAACAGGGGGATGTAGACTTTTGAGCACAACTGTATCTCCACACTGGCCTGGGAACACATCGGGATTCTCCAGTCAAAGGTCGTTAATGTAGCCTGGGAACAGGAAGTCCATCGTCTCCTCACTCATGAACAAGACCCCGAGGTACTTGAACTCCTTCACTTGGGGCAAGACCTCATTCCCTACCCAAAGTAGGCAATCCATCGGTTTCCTGCTGAGACCCTCGGATTTAGAAGTGCTGTTCGTCATCCCAGCCACTCCACACTCAGCTGTGAACTGACCCAGTGAGTGCTGGAGGTCTCAGGCCGATGAAGCCAACAGGACCGCATTTATGGAGACTCCCTGAAATGTCAATGTGTCTTTAACTCCGGACACGGCTCCATGAATAGTGGTAAAAAAATAGTTGATTAGAGCTGGGCTGTCTGCTTAGTTGGTGTATCACCATGTCAGCCAAGGAGCATCATGCAATTATTTTTTCCATGCTCAAAGTGAAAATTGGATGCTGTGTTGTGCCTCTGTTCCTGAAGCATACCATTCATACAGATGAGCGGACTGCTTTGAGCAGAACTGTGCCAAGGCTGCTTGCCTACCCCACCTCAGTCCACCACTCAATGAGCCATATGATTGGCTCACGACCAGGCCACACACCTCAAACTTTAAACATATCAGTAAAGACTCTCCCCATCCTTAATTCTTGCACTGTCTGGATGCTGCTTTGTTAAGTAAATTGTCATCAGAGCTCAGTTTGATCTTTGGGGAAATTCCTCATGGTCCACCATTCTTTTTCTTTAATGCATGTTTGAAACAGATGATGTGCCTTCTGCTAATTGTTTCAGCCAGCAAGTGAATTTGAATTATATACATTCTGAACTTTAAATATCTATTCTTGCATTGTAAAATATCTTGTGTATCAATATTTTTCCCCACCCCTATCTGAATCAATCTAGAGGCTCATTTACGCACACATTTTTGGATCAGAGGAGTTGCTCTAAGTTGGATTAAAAGCTACTTACAAAACCGGAAGCAGTTTGTTAAACTCGGGGACTACGTTCCTCATATCTGGACATCATTTGTGGGCTTCCCCAGGGTTCTGTGTTGCGCCCAAAATGATTTATTTTATACATTAATGATTTATGCAAAGTTTCAGATCTGGTTAAAGCTGTTCTCTTTACAGATGACACAAACCTGTTTTGCTCAGGAGAAAATCTGCAACAATTATCTGATTTAGGAACTGAAATTATAAAGTTAAAGAGATGGTTTGATATTAACAAATTATCATTAAATTGGTCTAAAACTAAATTAAATTCATGTTATTTGGAAATTATAAAAAAAAGTGATGCAAATTCAGATAAATATACAAGGGGTAAACATAGAACGTGTCAAAGAGAGTAAGTTTTTAGGTGTCATTATTGATGAAAAAATTAATTGGAAAGCTCATATTCAACATATTCAAATGAAGGTATCAAAGAGTATTGCAGTATTAAATAAAGCAAAGCATGTTCTTGATGGCAGAGCAGAGCACTAGTACATACTTTGTATTGTTCATTGGTTGCACCCTACCTGACTTACTGTGCTGAAGTTTGGGGCAACAATTATAAAACTACATTGCAACCATTATTCATTCTTCAAAAAAGAGCATTAAGGACAGTTCATAATGTAGGTTATCGAGACCACACCAAGCCATTGTTCATTAAATCTCAAATATTAAGACTTCATGATATGATTTTGTTCAAGACTGTTCAATTAATGCACAAAGTGAAAAATAAACAAGTGCCATTTAGAATTCAAGAATATTTTACTGAGAGAGAGGGAAAATATAATTTACGGGGCTTGTATCATTTTAAAATTGCTGGTGCTCGGACGACCAGGAAAGGTTTCTGTGTCTCCATATGTGCCCCTAGACTATGGAATAACCTGACGGATGAACTCAAACGTATGGAAGCCCGTTTGCGCCACTTGAAAAAGTTTTTTTGATTAATTGCGAGATAGTATCTCACAATCCTGACTTATCTCACAATTCTGAGTTACTATCTCGCAATTCTGACTTATCTCACAATTCTGACTTATCTCGCAATTCTGAGTTACTATTACATGGAATGATAACCATTGTTTTGTGTACATTTTTATAATAATAATAATAATTCTGATGATGATTAGGATACTCTGAATAAATTAATATATTATATACAGACATAATACATATACAATGACGCTAATTTCAACAGGGTCCTCAAACGTTCCACAGTGATTCAAGCTGCATATTCATTTATAACGTCAATGAATAAAATTAAAATCATTTAAACAAATAAACACTAAAACAAACACCATCGTGTGATGAAACGTCATAAAATAAACATGATAATATCAGACGCTTCGTTCCTACTGAACAAAACCAGCCAATTAGTGCTCGTAAATATGAACATATTCTGTTCACTCCCACATATCTGGAGACGTGAGATAGAATAAGGATCATACTGATTTGTGTACGTTTTTGTTGCGCAAACTGTGTATCTGTGCTGTTAAATGTGAGTTTAAAGGCAACGAGGTTCAAATGCGCGTTCCCGCGAAGGGGGTGCTTTTCACGGCAGGGGTGCTGAATCCGGCACAACACGTCTCAAGCGATGCCTTGCTCGTAAATCTACGCCACCACCATCCATGAGTCTTCTTAACAGACGGACAGTTTCTCTGTCCGTGGTTATGCCAGCCATCCAGCACTTCTGGTGCATCCATCTGTAGCCGTGTTGTTGACCCAACATCTGTAGCTGCTGATGGATGAACTCCGCCACCTCGACAACATCCGTTTTATTTCGCCTGTGCCAGAGATGGTTCCTTGCCAAAGTTCTTTGTAAAGTTCGGAGGCTTATTTCAGTGTCATCCTCCTCATGTAATAGTGTCCAAATCTCACTGTTTGTGAAACCACACCAAAAATAGCTTTCAATAATCGAATGGAATGACCATGTAGCTGTAGGGGGCAATGCATTTCGTAACATAAAGTATCTCAGAATTGCGAGATAAGTCAGAATTGCGAGGTAGTAACTAAGAATTGCGAGATAGTAACTAAGAATTGTGAGATAATAAGTCAGAATTGCGAGATAGTAACTCAGAATTGTGAGATAAGCCATAATTGCGAGATAGTAACTCAGAATTGTGAGATAAGTCAGAATTGTGAGATACTATCTCGCAATTAATCAAAAAAACTTTTTTTCAAGTGGCGCAAACAGGGTTCCATACAAACGATGTCCAAATATCAATCAGTTTAAAAATCAATATAAAGACATGATGTTTTCAAGATATGTATCTGTTGAGGAAGGATGAGTTTTGTGTGTAGCCAAGTTGTAATTGTAAATTTGCTTGGTAGCATTCAGATTCTGTCCTTTAAGTTGAAGAGATTGAAGTGGTTGAAAATGGGAGTGGGAATAGTTGGGTTTTATTTATTTTTTTCACTCCTTTCTGATGACTAGATCATTTTACTTTTGGTTAAAGGGGTAGGCGTTAAAAGGCTTTGCTTCTGCCTATACCCTTTCAGACACACGGATGCATTGTCAATCCATTTTCTTTTTTGTTGTAAGTTTGTTTGTTGTTTTGGATTATGCGTGTGCTGCTGAATAAATTCATTCATTCAGCAAAAGGGCATGAAAAAGACCATGGTCACTGGAGGAATAATTTGACAACAGTTTTATACGTATATAATTTTGTCATGAATTGTTTCATGACTGGCGGCTTAGTGGTTAGCACTGTTGCCTCACAGCAAGAAGGTCATAGGATCGAATCCCACCTCTGGCCTTTCTGAGTGGAGTTTGGATGTTCTCCCCGTGTTTGTGTGGGTTCCCTTCGGGTGCTCCGGGTTCCTCCCAAATCCAAAGACATGCAGGTTAGGTGGATTGGAAACTAATTGTCCATAGATGTGTGTGTAGGTGTGACTGTGTTTGTTTGTCTATATGTGGCCCTGCGACAGACTGGTGTCCTGTCCAGGGTGTACCCCGCCTCGCGCCCTGTGACTGCTGGGATAGGCTCCAGCCCCCCTTGGAGTAAGCAGTTTAAGATGAGTGAGTGTTTCATGGCTGCACAGGCCATCACAGTCTACACCACTGTTATGATTTCAGAAGGACTGAACCAAGAAAATCCAGACAGAGGCCAGCAGGAGTAAAAAGTAAAGTTTATTTTGTTGTGTGGGCCGCTGAAGAGGAGGTACTGCTGGCCCACCACCACCAGAGGGCGCCCTGCTTGGAGTGCGGGCTCCAAGCACGAGAGGGCGCCAGACCTAGAAGTGACAGCTGTCATTCATCCCCTGCAGCAGCTGTCACTCGTTCATCATCACCACCATAAAAGCTGACTGCAACTCCACCTCCTCGCCGAGAAATCGACTACCAGTACCAAGGTAATTTCTCTGCTGACTAACACTGTGTGTGTAATAACTTGAACTTCTATTGCAGCCGTTTTCCTGGAGTGTTGCCTTATCTAGAGGATTGGCGTTTGGTGTGACAGCGACGGCTTTGCCTCACACCCCATCTCAGATAAGTGGTTGACCAGGAGCTGCACGAGTGTGTGTGATTTGGAGGTGCTCCCTCCTGTGTTTGGACTGTGAATTACTGAGTGTGCGGACTCACACATCATATCTCTGCTTTCTGCCAGCAGTACCAGGGTCGACAGCCGAAGACAGAGGCCACCTGGGGACTCGGCGGCTCCGGTGTTCTTCAGACCGTTGGTGGTGGAAGCCGTGTGGGACGCGGCTTCTCTCTCGTCAGGGGTCTTCTATCTTCGAACCTGCCCACACGTCACCTGGTGTTTATTGACTGAAGATTACTGCACGTTTCGTTGTGTATTATCACAACATTAAATTACCTTTTGGCTTACTCATTGTCCGTTCATTTGCGCCCCCTGTTGTGGGTCCGTGCTACGACACCTTCCCAACATATTTACTGAAACTGAAGTTGATAATGAGAGTCCAAAACAGAGTAACAATCTAAATGATCATAAACAAAGGAGGAGATTTGTGTACCAGCAGCACAGGGACACAGGGAGAGGAGCAAACATAGAACTAACTCCTAGCATACAGGACCCGGGGAACCACAATAACCCAGCAATGTGAGGGCAGAACAGTGACAAACTTAAATAGTGACATGTAATGAGATGACAAGTGATAGGTGAGGTGATTTTGATGAGGAACACCAGGTGACAGGAGCATGCCTACAAACACACACAGAGAGACAGAGTGAAACATCAAACCACAAAGAATCCTGGGGTGAGTGGCACCTAAAACAAACCGTAATTACCAAACTAAAAGGGAATGAAAAACTGACTGAAAACAAAACCAAGGAACAATGGCTGAAAACTAAAGTGAAACTTAAGAAAGGCCAAAGTGTGGAAAAAAAAGGAAACCACAGCAACTGCTGCCTAAACCTTTTTTTTCTTCTTTTGCTGTAGAAACAGTTTCACAATGTCTCCAACCATTGGCATGTTTGATGTTGAAGCTTTCAAGGTGGTCTGCAGTCCCCTCTAGTGGACATCTTTCTTAATGACCGTGCCATTGTAAAGATTGTTGAAGTAGGGAGGGTAGGCAGGGACAGTTACAATGTTTGAAACGCACGGATAGATTTACATACATAAGTGCAACATCAGTAAGCCTACACGAATGTAACACCGATATCACACCGTTTTCTGTGCTACTGGACCAGTTCTAGGTTCTAAGGAGTGGGGAGCAGAATTGATTACACCAGAGACCGTTGTTTTAAATTCAAAAGGCTAACAATTTACTGTAAACAAGCATGAAAAATACCATACACTGAACAATCAAAAAGCACAAAACAAAAAACCAAACTATGTTCAAGAGCTCTTAACATTAAAGAAAGTATAATAAAAGGGAGTGTCTCCACCCTCTTTGTACCCTTTTGTTCAGCCAGTTTTCTAGTAAACTAAAATAAATTGGACTAAACCAGTCCTTTTGTTCCTAGGTTGCACTTATGTTAGAATCCTTATTTTGTTTCCTGGGCTGACTCTTCCCCTTTACTTTATGTGCAACACCTACAGCTTCGCAATCATATCAAAGTGAACACAGTCTTCTCAAATCACATTCAAAATCATAAATCCAACATGGAAAAGGAAAGTAATACACTTCCAATTCAAGTTCAGGTTCAGATATGAGTTCATGCATTCAGTGAAAAGTTTCAGTTCGGTTCAGTTCAAAGTTAATAGTTCAACCGGTCCTTAGTTCGGCTCAGTTCAAAATTAATTAACTCCGGATACTCTCACCACCCCGGCAAGAAGTCACCATGCACAGAGACTCCCCCTCTGGTGCAATGAAGATGATGGGTTGAAGGTCTGGATCTGGCTCGCCATCTTGAATCTCATCTGGGCACGTGCACGCCCGCACGTAGCAGATCAATCCTGGCTCCGACCGAGCTTCGAACCAGCAAGGAAAAAAAAAACCTGACCTGCGTAACAGGTCATGAACATAATAAATCTGTTTAAATCATCAAATTACACAAATAACTATTCCACAGTGAGTTGTAACATTACTGCGAGGTTTTTTCGAAAATGGCGGCGGAGCGGCCTCTTTGAAGTCACAGCTCCACTTCCCGCATTAACTACTGTACACATCTTTCAGAGCATTCACAGTCTTCGTAAATTCAAAATATTAACCGTGACCAGTTAATGACGGAATATCTCCTTGCAAACAGCTACGTTTTAACGTTAGCTCCTCACCAAAAAAAAAAAAAAGGAAGGCACAAAACTCACCAAAACCAGTGTGGCTTAGTTTTCGTGATTCCCCATCAGTTCCCGACCAGGTAAGTTATGTTTTTCATCCGCAAAGTCAAATTTTCACTCTCTTCCTGGTTATTAGTTGCTGCTCGTTCGTTCCGACGTGTCTTCTGCTCTCTCTCTCTCTCTCTCTCTCTCTCTCTCTCTCAGGTGCTGACTGAGCTTCACTCAGACGCCGTGCAGCATCGCTAATCCCTTAAAGGGCGGTGACAAATTTTTGGTCGTCGTACTTTTAATCTTAAACCCTAAATCATTGTTGTATGAACATTTTCTAATTAACTGATGAATTAATTTACATGAAATGGATCGTTTTATCTTTCAAACTCATTTATGGAGCTTTAAAATTATTTATTTATGCTGCTTCTAACTCATTCACTCAACTCATGTTTTAACATGGGTTACACGAAGAATACCTAATACTGCAACGTTCCTTTTGGAATTAAACTACTTATTTTACACATTTATGTCACAGAAGACACAAGCACAAATGCATCAGCAAACAAACTTCTGGGAAACACGGAAGTACATTGTGTGGAAATCTGTGTAATTGACAGTATTTAAATGACACCAGGCTGCTGCAGTACGAAAGCAAAAGAGACTCTTGGTGCACTATTGCACGTGTTAGTCAGGTAGAACTGCAGTGTGGTAACGGTTAGCTGGGCTGGTACTGATTCTAGTCATTGTGTTTTCCTTCCACTGCAGAAACATGAGCGGCAGGCACAGCAGCATTACCAACAGCTGCAGAGGAGGAAGAGGGAGGAAGAGGAGCGTCAGAGGCAGGCAGAGCACATGGCCCGTAGGGAAAGAGAGCGGGACGACAGCAAAGCTGACTCTTCTGGTGATTACCATCACGAGAAAAGTCACAGCAGCAAATCACGCCCCGCGGGTGGGGGTGGAGGGGGAGGAGTGGGAGGGAGCGGCGGGCCGGACAAGCCCAAGAGGCCCAGCTCTCTGTTGGCCAACAACAACGTGATGAAGCTGAAGCAGATCATCCCACTGCAGAGTAAGTTCTCCTCGGGGGCCCGCTCCCCTCAGTCACCCACGGGCAGCGAGCCCAAACTGCCCGGGTTCCTGAGCTTCAAATTCCTCAAGTCACCTGAGAACAAGAAGGATTGTGCTGCAGCTGGGGCGGCCACAGCACCTAATGCCATTTCATCATCTTCATCGTCATCAGGTAGCAGCTCTCAGGAGCGTTCTCAGTCACCCAGCAAAGCCTTCAACCCTGGAAAACTGTTTAATTTTGGGAAATCTGAGGGGGGGCCACCGTGTGTGAATGGCACTCAGCCACACAGGTCTGGCGAAGGATCGTCAAGGATTGATCAGATGTCTGAAAAGCAACCTTCCAGGTCTGACCTGAACGGTGTTCCAGATGAAATCCCTTCGCCTGGAGGAGATGGGTCTGAAAATGAACATTCAGCCGACTTGACCTCGGCTGGCCCTAAAGTCTAACAACTTAACAAAGAAAGACAGAGAAAAAACCCACAACAGCTTCAGTTACATATCAGCTGAAGAAGTGATGTTTACTGTGAGGAAGAGCCTGGCCAACACTGTGCTGTCACAGGCCCCCGGGTACCAGTACTAAAGGGTACTTGATGTAGAGAAGAAAATATGAGAGCTGTGATGGTTTGCTTTTTGTTTTTGCTGAGAGACAGAATACAGGCTTTACAAGAAAGACGTAAGCAATTCTAACATGGCCGAACACAAACATACACAAAATGATATCAAACCCTTTCTTGTCTGCAATACAATGAATGAAATGCATGAGCTGCGTTTCTAATATTTTTAAGCCTTTAATGCCGAAAGCTGCATTTCTTGAATTTGTTTCTAGGCAAAATCTTTTTCCCACTAGGACCCGTTGGCTTATTGTGGAGGGAAACCCTTTGGAATGAAAGGGCGACAGATTGCATATCAAAAAACTGATAGGTGTTGTTATCAGTCACAAGTGATCATTAGACAAGTCTTATTTCTTTTTTTTTTTTCCAGTTTTTTTTGGGGGGGAATCTTTCTACATTCAAGTAGAAAGATGAAAAAGCAATATCAGTGTTTGACAAACAGCAATTTTTTAATCACCGCACAAAAACTCCCTTAAAATAGTGTGTATCAGCAGCTTGATTTGGAAAGCAGAGGTGACGTCTGTGATTCTTCTCATCCTGAGGCTGTATCAGGTTTGTCATGTACCAGTATTTTTCATCAAGAAAGCAAAGTGAGAAGAAAGATGCGGAAAAAGCTGACCTCCCCATCAGAATCAGGGTATCTGGGTTTGTGATTGTCCTGGAGTTCAGTGACTTCCTGGACAGAAGTGAATCTGTATGTGGTGAATGAGTTGAACTTGTCGAGAGGTTCATGGATCTCGGCAGTGACATAGATGACTCTGGGTCCTCAGCCTTTTAGATCGAAGGACACCTGGGAAGAGCTTATGGATTCTTATATTTGCAGGTGAATGAAGGTCCAAGTCTTTAGAGTCGCAGTGCTTGGATGCTAACCAGTGGCCGAAGGCTACGACTGACTGGATGTCATTGAACCACGGTCTCTCTGGGAACCGCTGGAATGATTTTCTTTCAAACAAGTGGTTACTTAGGAAGACTGGAATGAGGAGTATCACACATTATGAGGGAGAATGGGCTTCGACATTTTGGCCATGTGGTGTGTTACTCTGGCATGATCCAAGAGGCAGGTGTCTCAGTGTTGAGGACCCCAGGAGCTAAACAACAGCATGGAAACGCCCATGTTTCAGGTGGCTGTGGCAGATAGATGATTATTTTCTCGAGGTTGTGATAGAACAGTTGCCTGGGTGGTTGCCATCTGGGACTCAAGACTATTCCCACACACTGGCAAGCATCAATTTATAAGATCTGCACTAAGTACTTCAGTCCTGTGCACAAACTAATGCATGTCTCTGCAGGAGAGACAGCAGACACCAGCTTCATTACATTATGCAAAAGCTGGATCTTTATTTCCTTCTTCAGTACATTCGAGCTTTTCACAAGTGTTAACTGATTATTTCAGTTTTTCAAATTATTTAAACTTTTTTTTTTTTTAAATGTGCATTGACTGTACAGTCCACCTGTGTGTATTTACAGTGCACCACAGTCAAGCATGCATGGTGTCGGTATTAGCGTGGCTTACACAAAAACTTATCAGAAAGACATGGAAATGATCAAAATAATTTGTTAGAATCACAGCAAACACAAAGCTGCACAGTGTTGTGAAAGCGGTCAGTTGCATCACTGGATTTAGAAACAAACAAAAACAAAAGGGGTAGTAATTTTTCCTAAGATACTTTATATGAGCTGTCAAACGTGTGTTTTTTTTCCATTAGAGAAGCAGTCCAATATTTCACTTGTGCAGGGTCTCCAGCAGATGGTGCCAGATTACAAACAACAGAATGTGCTGTTGAAGTAAATGTTAGTCGTTTGTCCAGCGATAGGTGCATGAAATTTAGAGTACTTTGAACGGAGAATCTATTTAAGGTAGAGATGGACAGCATCGAGACGCTTAAAAGGCCATCACACTGTAAAGCTGACACACAACATTAACTATGCATTTCCACACCACCACCTCTGCTAAGGATTTTGGCAATATCAGCAAGATGTAATTTTATCTGTAAATCCAATCCGGACCCCATATTTTCACCCCAGTCAGATTCTATGCACCGTGCCCTTGCAAAATTTAGCACCAGTGTTAAAACTTTTAAGTGTTGAACAGCTGCTGCTGTCTGTGTAGACCGGATCAGTTTAACACTTCATGTTTATTGTGACAGTGAAACCGAACCGTTTCAAAAATATTTGAAGCATATTTGAAATGACTTTGAATTATATATTAGTATTTTGTTGCTGTTGTAATGGCTTTGAGACAGTGAGAAATCCTGTTCAAACTGTTGTTCAAGCATAAACTAGTTTAAAAATTAAATCACTGAAAGAATAATAATAAAAAAAAATCTTTAAAACTACAGTGTGTAGGATTTAGAGGCCTTTATTAGAAGAAATAGAATATAACATTCATGACCTGATGATGTGTTCGTTAGCATAGAATTACCTGCAACAATGAGTCAGTGCGCTTGCCTGCTTCCTTCATATATTTATGGGGGCCGCCATTTTGGTACAGTAGACCAAAAGGGACATGTTTAGTCCGCCTTTCCCATTTTGCAGAGCATCCAGACAACTGAAAACAAAAGATGAGGACTCAGTAGTTACTCCCGTATACACTGCCTATTGGTTGCTAGTGCCGGATAAAAGTTTGAAAATAAGATCATACTTATTGCTTACTAGCTGAGAATCCGGCCCGGGGCTGGTTTGATTCAGATTTTGAAATGAAAACTTCAGCTTCACCAACAAAGCTATCACCTCCCACTTATCCTGGATTTCAGAGAACTATTAGGACACGACTAAAGTTGCCTCAAGAAGAGGCCGCTTCTATTGCTATTACTACTACTACTACGCTACCGTTACTAGCAAAAATGAAGATCTAAAAAGTTTAAAGAAAAAAGAAGAGAATAGAAAAGTATGACAACCTCTTAGCACACTTTCCAATGATGATGTAGCACCAAAGTGTCTCTCCCCTTAATTACTGCTACTAAAGTGCTCAATATCCTACGTCACTCCCCATATGTCAAAGTATATGTGTGCCACGTTAGGCTCAATTCTGAGGTGCATTTGTGGACATAAGATGGACACACACAGTTGTCTCTTTGTAGAGATAAGAGAAGGTAAGGGAGCATGAGTCTATCATCAAAGAAGCATGAACAGAATCATGACCAGTGACAGTGTAATGAAATATGCAATGTCACCACTAGATGACACCAAATGCTACACACTAGCTTTAGTTTTAAAGTTGAAGGCTGTTTTGATCTGGATTTAAACAGATCTGGAGTAACAGAATGCTGGTTTAATCTGGTTAGACTGCAGAAAATGGCTTTGAATTTTAGCTGTGGACTTTCTCACACGGGCAGTCATTTCCCTCCATTATTTGTCAATAATTGATTAAAAGCTGGGGCAGCACAGTGGATTAGTGGTTAGCACTGTTGGCTTACAGCAAGAAGGTCATGGGATCAATTCCCACATGTGGGCTTTCTGTGGGGAGCTTGCATGTTCTCCTTGTGGGTTCTCTCCGGGTGCTTCGGTTTCCTCCCACATCCAGCGACATAAAGGTTAAGTAAATTGGAAAGTTCAAATTGTCCGTAGGTATGCGTGCAGGTGACTGTCTCTATGTGGCCCTGCAACAGACTGGTATCCTGTCCAGGGTGCACCCAATCTCACGCCCTATGACTGCTGGAATTGGCTCCAGCACCCCCAGTGACCCCAAATTGGAGTAAGTGGTTGAAGATGAGTGATTAATAGTCCTGATGACAACACAGACCCCAACCCCAAATAGTATTCTGTATTTTCTGTTGCTTTCATTGTGTCCATTACAACTTTACAATATGTCAAGTCCTCCTTCAGCCACACACTGAAAGGAAGACGAATGTACTTCCACAGACATGCAAAAAGACTAGAGTTCCTCTTATGGAGATTAAACGCAATAAGTGAATCGAAAGCAGGTCGTTGTTGGCAATATGCAAAATGGAACATGAATTCTCAACGGCCAGTCACTGTTCACGCGACAGTTATCCGAGCAGCGTACTGGAGATCAGAGCTGTCTTACAGTTGGAAAAATGTAGCTGAGCATATTCTCGCAGATTTTCCTTTTAGGGCAGAATAACTATGATGCAATAAGAGTCTGACACAGAAAGGAACCTTCAATTGTTAACTTGGTATATCTTGGATTGTTTTTGGATTTTCTTGGAAGGCTTCATCTTCATATAAGTGAAGGCACCGTCACACTTCTTCCTCGGGCAAAGCACAGTCGTTCGAGTTGAGGAAAGCAGCTGAGACGGTTTGGCTGCATCAAACTGACATGTCCTCTTAGGGTTTGGCTTAGAATTTACAAGCACTAGCCATGCAATGTGGTATCTGTGGGGTGGCAAAGAGAATTTAGTAAATATAAGTCTTCTGGTTCCAAGAATGGATACGAATAGGTGAGATTTTCACAGTAAGACTTGACCTGCCCACCCCGACCTCGGACTTATGACATTTAGCCTCACTTGAAAATAACGTCATATGCTCTTCCAATGTACCGCTGTACTTACAGAAAAGATCTTTTAAAGAAAAACACTGAGAAATGGGATTATTTATTTCTTTTAATTTATTTTGTCATATTTTTGTAATACCTGGAAACTAGTTAATAAAACAATTTGAAATGTACTTTGCTTTGACCATTTCTTCCTGCAAACAAAGTGCAGTGGTCAGCAACTCTTTCTACACACAAGGTCCAGATTAGTGGTCAGCCCTTCTGGGGTTTTCAATGACTGATGCAGATTGTTACAGAAAAAGGTAGCCAATGACAGCTATATTCTATAGTTTCTTATAGCTTTCTGTCGGACTGTTTTACAGCCCCTGGTTGCATGTAAATGGAAACCGGGGGATCCCCCCGGCATCATTCTAATAAAACCCCACTGACAATTCCACTGTTAGATGTGACTGTAGCTGTTTAATTGGCCTTGTAAGTACAGATATCAGAAAACTGTCTTTTTTCTTTAAGAATTACAATTCAAGTGAGAGCCAAAATACCAAATGCATGTATCACATGACAAATTTCAAAGTTTCAAATAAGGTTTTATTTCAGCAAAGCTAAACAGGAGATAACTGAACTAACACAAAGATGGGGGCAAGGCTTAGGGTGCCGTAGAACGTCTGAGCAGAAGCTTAACGAATCAAAAACAAATTGTATTTACACTGTTGGTTTGAACACACCGACAACCCACAATGCCACATCAACTGATAGGACAGGAGGCTTTAATGTGACTGGCATTTAAAAATCATATCTATAATAAACAAACAAAAAAAATTGTTGGTGCAGAATGCCACCAGTAAAAATGGAATCTCAAGGGGGGAACAAGCAGGATGGCTGCACTTTGCTGTGTATGCTTATTTTGTGTTATGTGGCTGAAAACATGAAGCACGCGTGTTCACGTAAACCAGCTATTGGGGGCCCAGGGAGAAGGAAGGAAGGAAAAAAAAAAACAAAAACCATGCAGGGCCTCCATAATGACCGCATAAAGAGGAGCTCTCCTAGGCCCAGAACTGGGAGAGCAAATGGGTCAGAACCATAATTACAGGTTATAAGGCCTCTAAGGCTAATATACCATCCACAAACACGTCACTACTGACCCAGGTGTCAAAGGTCTACACTCCACCAGGGTCGCTCTACAGTATCCAAGGGATTGTATTATTTTACAAAAAGGCAGACACAAAGTTATTCCACTGAAAAATCCAAATCTGCTACTGACATTTATTTACACCAGTAAATGTATTTTAAACCCTTTTCCAAACATATCTGTCTTCACAATCTGTGCTGTTTACCTAGTTGTGCAATTGTACATCTGAACACAACAGTTCTAATTAAACATTTGTCCTTATTTTAATTCACATCTTTTGATGAAAAGACAGCGAAAACTGAGCAATCCACGAAATAACCAATTCTCATAAAGCTCAATTATCCACAAGGCAGTGGTTAAGTGTAAAAATATTTATCATCCACATTTAAATTAATGAACAGAGTCCC
The DNA here is from genome assembly GCF_902500255.1 of Thalassophryne amazonica. NCBI lineage: Eukaryota > Metazoa > Chordata > Actinopteri > Batrachoidiformes > Batrachoididae > Thalassophryne > Thalassophryne amazonica. The sequence continues at coordinate 64,058,784 of NC_047112.1, read as the reverse complement.
CAAACATGTATATTCACTATTGTCTCATTGTGTGGATGTCTTTCTTCTACGTTGTGCTGTTCTTCACAGTGGATTCCTTTTTTCCTGTTGTTACAGTGTGGAGAATTGTTGCAATGCCCCAAGTCGTTGAAGGTGGGCAGTGAAACAGAGAGTGGGCACGGTGGCTGACAGGAAGCTCATTGCAATAATTAAAATATAAACACTTAAATTAAAAACTAAGAGTCTCCCGGTGACAGAAGGCTATACAAGTCATGTACCAGCAGAATTTTTTTTTTGTCCCAATCCCCCCTCACAGGGAGGGAGTCACATCTGGCTTCATCAATCAAGTCCATTGCTAATCTTAAAATTTACTCTGCCATTCATTCACCACACACACACAAACTCCGCATGTGCACAAATAAATGTTAATCCACACGAGGACAGATCAACAGCAAGCTACGGATGGTTGGCATTGATTGATGAGGAGAATTGGGATAATTAGGGAGCTCCATGATGCATCAGCATGATCACATCTGTTACACTTCAAATCCTTTGGTTACTCAGGATACTCCAGGTATCACAAGCAGCTTATTACATGCTGTTAAGAAAGCTGAGACACACCACCACATACACTTCAGCTAATAAATAATTTCCACCTGCACGTCTCTGGCGCAGCAGCTTGTTGGATGCGAAATCTGCCCTTTAACATTTTGCTACAGCTGGAAATTAAGTGTAAAAGAAAATGATCCGTGTGGAGTGCATGTGGAAGCAGAGGAGAACGACGGGCACGGCCCAGCGAGCGATGCTGGCGACTGCGGCTGTGCCGGGATAGCAGGAACAGCCACTGCAGTAGCAGCAAAAAAGACAGTGAAATGCCACAAACAATGAAGTTAACTACTGAGTCAGAAACAATACTGCAGGAGATCAAAGGAAAGCTGGGCTACTTCCTGGAGTTTCTTATTGCAGCTATTCACCTGGCAAACAAACGAGTGCGTGCTCATGAGTACGTTGTGCAAAAAACATACATGGAAAGAAAACAAATATACCAGGCAACTACGTGCAAGCAGATACTTAGTATTCAAGGTACACGAACCGGAACATCCCTAAAAAATACCCACACAAGTTCCCTCTCTGACGTAAACAGTCTACTAATGATGCTGGAGAAGTGGGGCTCAAAAACACTTTCAGGCTGAATTTACTTCCTGGAACTCATTCTTTAGCTTCTGCTGAGGGAGTTTCCCTGTTTCTTCTGGTGGCGTGTGTCAGGAAAAGCATCCCGCCACAATACAGAGACCACAACTCTGTATTCAGGTGGGATTATTATTTGCCATTTGTTTGATACTGGCTATGACCTGCTCGCGCACGCACACAAACACATTCGCACACTTATGAGTCCTCATTCATCTCTTGGCTATCAGTTCTGGCAATCTTCCTTGGAGGTGCTGGGCTGTCTGCCTCCCCTTGTTCCTGCTCCCTCTTCTTTGCTGCATTCTGTTTCACATAAGTATCACAACAGTCAGTACGATCAGGAAATTCTATTTAAATTACAATTAAATTGTTCAAAAAAAAAAAAAAAAAAAAGCACTGTAGAGGGCCACATAATATATCATATGGTTGTAAAAATAAATAAATAAAATCAGCACTGAATAACACCAAGTCAAAGCACAAAGAGCAACAGCATGCTCACCTTTTTGTCCCACTGCTGATGGAGGTAACGCAGCAGGATGTTTGTTTTCTCTGTTACAATAACTGTGAATAAAAACAGATTTTACTGAAGCTATGTTCAGTACTGATCAGCTCAGAGTACAACATCTGAAGAACGGCAACAGATAACACCAGACAACTCTTTGGGTGTTTTCACACTTAAGCCACTTTAGTCCACTTAAACAGACGTGACTAGTTTGGGCAAGTGCGAACAAAGTCCTCACACTCAGAGACGGTGATCTCTGTGCAGCCCCAGACCAACTCTGGAGCAGTTTTTTGTGGTCAGAAATATATCATATTGTATTATTTGTAAATTTCATTTTGCTGTATGAAAGATGTCACAGAGTGAACCACCAGTTTGCATGTGGTTCACACATGCAACAATGAATTTTCTTCCAGTCAAACAACTGCACAGTTTGTGAAAAGCCACAAAAACGAATAGTGATGCATGAAGTGTTCAACTACTTACCAATAACAGTTGAGTTTTCACAAGTCCTTATTATAGCATCATGTTTAACCCCTTAACGCCCGAATTTATACAGCTGTATATAAAAAAATGTTTTGTGTGTTTTTGCCTTTAAGTAGATGGTAAATAATGTTGAGATTATTAATTTCACTTTTGCACAAAAACTAGATAGTAATATTGGGTATTCTGGTAATGACTTTATGTTATAATAATAATAATGATGATGGTATGTTGCAAATTTGCAACAACGGGCATACAGGTCAATTTGGTAAGTTGCATATTTTAGTCAGAGACTGTAGCATATATGCGACGATGGGCGTTAAGGGGTTAAAAATATATACGAGGTCTGTTAGAAAACTATCTGACCTTTTTATTTTTTGCAAAAACCATATGGATTTGAATCACGTGTGATTGCATCAGCCAAGCTTGAACCTTCGTGCGCATGTGTGAGTTTTTTCACACCTGTCGGTTGCGTCATTCGCCTGTGAGCACGCTTTGTGGGAGGAGTGGTCCAGCCACCTCGGCAGATTTTCACTGTCAGGAAAATGGCTGAGCGACTGCCGCTTTGCTGCATCAAAACTTTTTCAGAAACTGTGAGAGACAGCCAGGTTGAAACCATTCGGAAAATTCAGATGGCTTTCGGTGAAGATCTTATGGGCATGACACAGATTAAGGAGCATTACAACCGGATTAAAGACGGCCCACAGTGGCTGAGGGCGCGCCGCGCTTCGAGCGGCCATCGACAGGCTGAAACGACCAGATCATTTCCAAAGTGAAGGCTGTGTTGATCTGGGACGTCGTCTGACTACCAGAGAAATGGCAAGAGAGGTGGACATAGCACTTTTTCGGCACATTACACTGTTACAGGAGATTTTGTAATGAAAGACGTGCGGCGGAATTCGTGCGTCAGGACGAAGCCGCGTAATGGCGCACAACAAAAAGTACCTCCGTGTTGGAAGTCTCACGGGACATGCCCAGCTCTTCCACCATTTGGAAAATTCAGACGGCTTTAGGTGGCTTTTCAGTCGAGTGAGTATCCGAGAAATTGTCAAAGATCTGGACATGTCACATGTCCTGTGAGACCAACACGGAGGTGCTTTCGTTCCGCGCCATTAGCGGCTCCGTGGCATTAGCGGCTCCGTGGCGAATTCCTCTGCTCCTGTTTTCATGACAAAATCTCCTGTAACAGTGGAATGTGCCGGAAAAGTGCTATGTCCACCTTTTCTGCCATTTCTCTGGTAGTCAGACGACGTCCTGGATCAACACAGCATTCAGTTTGGAAATGATCTGGTCGTTTCAGCCTGTCGATCGCCGCTCGGAGCGTGGCGCGCCCTCCGCCATTGTGCGCCATCTTTAAACCGGCTATAACACTCCTTAATCTGTGTGATGCCCATGAAATCGTCTCTGAAAGCCAACAGAATTTTCCGAAAGGTGTCCACCTGGCTGTCTCTCACAGTGTCTGGAAAAATTTGATGCAGCGCTGCTCCAGCCGTTTTCCTCACAATGAAAATCCGACGAGGGGGGAGGACCAGTGCTCACTCAGTCTGCTCACATGCGAATGACGCAACTGACAGGCGTGAAAAAACTCACGCATGTGCACGAAGGTTCAAGCTTGGCTGATGCAATCACATGTGATTCAAATCCATAACGTTATTGCAAAAAATAAAAAGGTCAGATACTTTTCTAACAGACCTCGTATAAGGACTTGTAGCAATAGTTATGAAATTACTGCTGCTTCGGACTCCAGCAAGCATCACTATGACACAAATCCCCTGAATATAAAGCGCTCACACATGGATTCCATTTATACTTTGGTCAGATTGGAAATACTGATGCATAAAAACAAATCAAACCAGGGTAAAAATGCAACATTTTGCTATAGACCAAACAAACTATTAGGCACAAAAACACCCTTAATACGGTGTAACCAAAAAGTATTCACAGCACTTCACTTTTTCCACATTTTGTTATGTTACAGCCTTATTACAAAATGGAGTAAATTATTTCCCCTCCCCCTCAATAATCTACTCACAACACCCCATAATGACATGATTTTTTTTTTTTTTTTTTTTTTTTTACTTTTTGCAAATTTATTAAAAGAGAAAAAAAAAAATCTAAGAAATCACATGTACTTAAGTATTTACACCCTTTGCTCAATACTTTGTTGATGCACCTTTGGCAGCAATTACAGCCTCAAGTCTTCTTGAATATGATGCCACAAGCTTGGTGCAGCTATCTTTGGGTAGTTTTGCCCATTCCTCTGTGCAGCACCTCTCAAGCTCCATCAGGTTGGATGGGGAGCGTCGGTGCACAGCCATTTTCAGATCTCTCCAGAGATGTTCAAACAGATTCAGGTCTGGACTCTAGGACACTCAAGGCCATTCACAGAATTGTCCTGAAGCCACTCCTTTGATATCCTGGCTGTGTGCTTAGGGTCATTGTCCTGCTAAAATATGAACCGTTGCCCAAGTCTGAGGTCAAGAGCGCTCTGGAGCAGGTTTTCATCCAGGATGTCTCTGTACATTGCTGTAATCATCTTTTCCTCAATCTTCACTACTCTCCCAGGTCCTGCTGCTGAAAAACATTCTCACAGCATGATGCTACCATCACCATGCTTCACTGTAGGGATGGTGCTTGGTTTCCTACAAAAGTGATGCCTGACATTCATGCCAAAGAGTTCAATCTTTATCTCATCAGACCAGAGAATTTTGTTTCTCATGGTCTCAGAGTCCTTCAGGTGTCTTTTGGCAAACTCCAGTTTGGCTGCCATGTGTCTTTTACTAAGGAGTGACTTCCGTCTGCCTACTCTACCATACAGGCCTGATTGATGGATTGATGGTTGTCCTTCTGGAACAGGGGTCTTCAACTCCAGTCCTCGAGGGCCGGTGTCCTGCACCTTTTGGATGTGTCCCTGGTCCAACACACCTGAATCAAATGGCTGAGTATGTAGTCAAGTTCTCTAGAGCAAGGGCGTAGGTTTGGTCTCAGCTTAGGTAGGGACAATACCACAATACCACCCCCACCCCCCGGCCCACCACCACCACCCCCTAACCCACTCATACCATTAGACGCACAAGTACAGCATAATACATAACATATGACGACATAATGCTGAGTAATTTAATACTTTATTTACATTATTAAGTGTATAGGTAAACAAACAAATAGCTTAAATAACAAAATTGCACCCAAAATCACAAATCTATTCTATAGGCCTACACCTGAGAGAACAAGACAACAACAAAAAAAAATACTTGTGGAGCTAACAAAAAAAGTTTTTGCAATCAAGATGTATAATCTATTCTCTTCATCAATAATGCAGTTGTCGGTATCTGGCAACCTAATTTGCAAAAAAGAAAAGCTTTACAATGATATATGGTGTATTACGGTAAACATAAGCCTGTGATGTCATAACGCAGAGGAAAAACACGGACGTTTCACACTAGTGCGCCGCTGATTCTCATTACCGTAAGTTCTCATGTAAGCCCTCACTCTGAAAAATTTCAACACTGACAGCAAGCCAAGAACCCGTGCTTTCCAACAGTATGCTATACGTGGTGTGTCCATAAAGCAACGGCCCTTTTTATTTTTTTAAAAACTATATGGATTTCATTCATATGTTTTTACATCAGACATGCTTGAACCCTCGTGCGCATGCGTGAGTTTTTCCACGCCTGTCGGTGACGTCATTCGCCTGTGAGCACGCCTTGTGGAAGGAGTGGTCCTGCCCCCTCGTCGGATTTTCATTGTCTGGAAATGGCGGAATGAAAAGGACTTTTTTTCAATTTTTTCAGAAGCTGTTAGAGACTGGCACCTGGAAACCATTCGAAAAAGTTATCTGGCTTTTGGTGAAACTTTTACGGGCTTCACAGAGAATAAGGACTTTAACTACAGCTTTAAGGACCCCTTTAAGGACGGTCGGTGTGCCACGCTCCGAGCTGCGACGTCGCGGCACAAACCACTGAATCATTTCTAAGCTGATGGTTCTGTGGATACGAGACCATTGTGTGCTCTTTCTCTGGTTATCACAAGAGCTGGACATCAGCCATTTTCTGGCAGATTTCACTTTTAACAAGAGATTTTGTCATGGAAAGCCGCGCGGAGGCTTCGCGCATCACGACCGATTCGCTGATGAAGCGAGACAAAGGAACACCTCCGTTTCGGAGTGTTAGAGGACAAGTTTGGACATGCCTATCTCGGCTTTCAGTGCTTACCAGTCGAGTGAGTATAAGAGAACTTGTGGAGAGCTGGACATGTCCAAACTTGTCCTCTAACACTCCGAAACGGAGGTGTTCCTTTGTCCATATGCAAACCTACGCCCCTGCTCTAGAGTGCTGCTAATGACCTCATTGATTGACTTAGGTGTGTTGAAGCAGTGACACATGTAAAAGTTACACGACACTGGCCGTCAAGGACTGGAGTTGAAGACCTCTGTTCTGGAAGGTTCTCATCTCTCCACAGAGGAATGCTGGAGCTCTGACATTGTAACCTAATGTTTGTTTTTAAAACAATTAATGGCCTCGCACTCTCTTACTTGTCTGAAATTTTAACTCTCCGCACTTACAGTAGGACATTACGGGAGTCTGGCCAGCTTTGTTTCGATGTTCCGAGGTCAAAAATATAAACTCTGGGGTGATCATGCTTTTGTGGTAGCTGGCCCCAGACTGTGGAACAAGCTACCTCTTGATTTGCCCACCATTCCTGACCTAGCACTTTTTAAAATCTAAGTTAAAAACTTATGTACAGTGAGGAAAATAAGTATTTGAACACCCTGCGGTTTTGCAAGTTCTCCCACTTAGAAATCATGGAGGGGTCTGACATTTTCATCTTAGGTGCATGTCCACTGTGAGAGACATAATCTAAAAAAATATCCGGAAATCACAATGTATGATTTTTTTAATAATTTATTTGTATGTTACTGCTGCAAATAAGTATTTGAACACCTGCCAATCAGCAAGAATTCTGGCTCACACAGTCCTGTTAATTTTTCTTTAAGAAGCCCTCTTATTCTGCATTCTTTACCTGTATTAATTGCACCTGTTTGAACTTGTTACCTGTATAAAAGACACCTGTTCACACACTCAATCACACTCCAACCTGTCCACCATAGCCAAGACCAAAGAGCTGTCTAAGGACACCAGGGACAAAACTGTAGACCTGCACAAGGCTGGGATGGACTACAGGACAACAGGCAAGCAGCTTGGTAGAAGACAACTGTTATGATTATTTATTAGAAAGTGGAAGAAACACAAGATGACTGTCAATCTCCCTCAGTCTGGGATTCCATGAAAGATCTCACTTTGTGGAGTAAGGATGATTCTGAGAAAGCTCAGAACTACACAGGAGAACCTGGTCAATGACCTGAAGAGAGCTGGGACCACAGTCACAAAGATTACATTAGTAACACATGATGCTGTCATGGTTTAAAATCCTGCAGGGCAGCAAGGTCTCCCTGCTCAAGCCAGCACATGTCCAGGCCCGTTTGAAGTTCACCAGTGACCATCTGGATGATCCAGAGGAGGCACGGGAGAAGGTCATGTGGTCAGATGAGACCAGAATAGAGCTTTTTGGAATCAACTCCACTTACCATGTTTAGAGGATGAGAACAACCTCAAGAAAACCATCCCAACCGTGAAGCATGGGGGTGGAAATATTCTCTGGGGGTGCTCTTCTGCAAAGGGGACAGGACAACTGCACCGTATTGAAGGGAGGAATGATGGGGTCCTGTATTGCGAGATTTTGGCAAACAACCTCTTTCCCTCAGTAAGAGCATTGAAGATGGGTCTCGGCTGGGTCTTCCAGCATGACAATGACCCCAAACACACAGCCAGGGCAACTAAGGAGGGGCTCCGTAAGAAGCATTTCAAGGTCCTGGAGTGGCCTGGCCAGTCTCCAGACCTGAACTCAATAGAAAATCTTTGGAGGGAGCTGAAACTCCAAACCTGAAAGATCGAGTGGACCAAAATCCCTGCTGCAGTGTGTGAAAACCTGGTGAAAAACTACAGGAAAAGTTTGACCTCTGTAATAGCAAATAAAGGCTACTGTACCAAATATTAACACTGATTTCCACAGGTGTTCAAATACTTATTTGCAGCAGTAACATACAAATAAATTATAAAAAAAAAAAAAAAAAAAAAAGAAGTGATTTCCGGATTTTTTTTTTTTTTTTTAGAATATGTCTCTCACAGTGGACATGCACCTAAGATGAAAATGTCAGACCCCTCCATGATTTCTAAGTGGGAGAACTTGCAAAATCGCAGGGTGTTCAAATACTTATTTTCCTCACTGTATGTGGGCTTTTAACAACAGTGGGGAGGTGACACATTCTGTTTTTATGTACCGTTTTAAATTTAATGTATGTGTGTTTTATTGTTAGTTGTGTGAATCTGTGTTTTTACTGAAAAGCACTTTGGACACCTTCTGGCTGCTGTAAAGTGCTCTATAAATAAATGTTGATTGATTGATTGGAGCTGAACATCTTCCATTTACAGATGATGGAGGTCACTGTGCTCATTGGGACCTTCAAATGTTTCTGTACCCTTTCCCAGATTTGTGGATCAAGACGATCCTGTCTCGGAGGTCTACAGAAAATTCATTTGACTTCATGCTTGGTTTGTGCTCTGACATTCACTGTCAACTGTGGAACCTTATATGTAGACAGTGTGTGCCTTTGCAAATCCTGTACAATCAACTGAATTTACCCCAGGTGGACTCTAAGCTGTAGAAACAAGCACGTGAGAGACAAACAGGGCAAACGTGATAGACAAATGATTAGTCAACTAGTCACAATTACATCAGCTATCAAAATCGTCATTGACTATTAAATAATCAATGCCATTGTTTATTTTTTTAAGCTTTATTTTTCTCTCAAAACTGCCGCTGTACCTTCTGCTGCCTTTCTGCCCTTGATGCACATGCGCAGTAGTGGTAATCTGGGTCACCCATGATGTCACCAGAAAAGTTATGTCCAAACAATATCATGGCTAGCTGGCAACGACGCGCAAAGGTTTGGGAGCATTTTAACCAAATTAAAGAGAAAATCGTGCAATGCAAAATCTGCAAGGCAGAACTTGCCTTCCACTGCAGTCCAACGGTGGTGCAGGAGCATCTGAGAAGGAAGCACGTTGTGCCTGATTCTGATGCTGACGAAGAGGGACAGTCATCTTTGTAAGCTCATTGGCTCGTTAGCCGCAAAAATTAACGTCTACAGTGAGCTACTTACTTATATTGATAGGTATAAATGATAACATTAATGATGACAAACTGATTAGCCTTAGCACACGTTTTGTCCCTTTCAAGTATGTCTTTCCACAGATTCTGAATCATTTTGTTTGGCTGCGGTTTGGCACCCTTAGAAAGCAAGTTTTTTTTTCCAAGTTTGATCGTTTTACGGCAATTCGTGCCCATTTACAGTAGTACTGTAGAAGCATATGACTGTCGTAATGATAAAATGTTTTCTCATGACATGTAACACGCACCTTCAGAACAGACTGATGTACAACTCACGCAAAACACTTTGGCAGAAATTTAAAAATGCGTAAATACGCAAAAATGCGCAATTCTCACATGCCTCAGAAACATCTCAAGGATGATCAGTGGAAACAGGATGCACCTGAGCTCAATTTTGAGAGTCATGGCGAAGGCTGTGGATACTTACGTTCATGTGATTTCTTTTATTATTATTATTATTAGGAATAAAAGCGCAAAAAAAAATAAATTTACATTTTTCACATTGTCCATATGGGGTATTGTGTGTAGAATTTTCAGGAAAAATTAATTTCATCCATTTTGGAATACGGCTGTAACATAACAAAAATGTGGAAAAAGTGAAGCCCTGTCAATACTTTGCACATGCACTTATAGTAATACTTAAGTGATCAATGATGAAAACAAGGGCGTCTCAGTGGTTCTCAATAAGAGCGATATGGCTGACGATACATTTGCCAATAGATTTGACTTCAGGGTTTCTGCTACAGGTTGGCACTTACTTTGTTCAGAAGGGTATTCACGGGTCGGAAGATACACAGAAGGTCTCCGATTCTATAAACACAATGAAAAAAAAAGAAAGAAAAGTAAAAGCAAGTTCCTTCAGCGTCTCCCTTCTTTTTTACTTAAGCTGCTACAGAAAATCAAAGGTGGATTTTAGGGCTGAAACGATTAGTCAAGTAACTCGAATAATTCAATTACAAAAAATGTTTGAGACAAATTCTGTGCCTCGAAGCTTCGTTTAACGTTGTAGTACATATGCCAGGCCTGTGTGTGGCACTGTAATGTCCTCAAAAAACAGAAGACTAGAGCATGCGCATAAGTTGTGTAAGAACTAACCAATGTAGCACCAAAAGCTACATCTTTCCAACGCCACACACACACTAAAGTAAAGCCTTTTAAGAGAAAGATGGTCCACGCCGATCATCTGAAATAGCTTACTGCGCATTCAAAGCAAAACAGTGTCTTTGATTTTTTTTTAAAAAAACAAGGCTGCTCTCCGCTCTATGTGGGGAGTGGCTATTTGCCCGGTGGCCAGCTGCTGGCTCTCTCTGCCCAGTGTGAGGGGTTCAGCACTCCCCTCACACCGGGCGAGTCACAGCTCCCTCCCCTCACACCGGGCGAGTCACAGCTCCCTCCCCGGCCACACTGACAAACAGTCTCTGAAAGAAGATTCACTCAGCAGAAGTCCACTCTTTCTGTGTTTGGCACAGACTCACACTGAGTCTTTCAATTTTTAATTTACACTTTTTTGAGCAACACGCGAAGCTTCACAAACACTAACTTAAATAAAATAGAAAAAAAAACTGACTGCAAGGCTTGCATGTTCAACCTCCAGCTGAAATGCATCTGCTGAATCGCAGAGAAAGTGGGATAAAAAAAACAAAAAAAACAACAACTTCAAAACAGTTAAATTTTACAAATTTGGGGGGGGGGGGGCAGAAAGCCACATCCCACCATCACCATTTCAGCAATATGTCAAGACTTTGGCATGACTGTAGTCGGGCGAATAGACTATTTGTGCCTTATTCAGCCGACAATCAGGCGAACAGACATTTTGACATGGCTTTGCGTACCCAGCCACCGGGCAAATAGACTCGGCCCTCTACGTGCACTTTAGGTCAAGTTTTCATCGACAGGATGTAGAACAAAATGAAAAGAACAGACATAAGAACATTTGGGTGGATTTTTCAAATTCACCGCCTTTACCCAGCACCGGAGATCGGAGGAGATCCTTGTCTTTCAATGGAGGAGTAACAAGTTAAATGCTGATCCACAGCACTCAGATCTCTCCTTTTCATGTTCA